>NC_133904.1:14440434-15643855 GCF_964199755.1 Larus michahellis | reverse complement strand
TTGTGATGTAGCCGAAAATTTTACAGCAATTATAGAACAGCCATGGTCAAGTGACTAGTTTTAGGGTAGTAGTGTTCTGGTTTCTATGATCATTGTAACAGTTATAAGGCAGAAAATACTGAGTTTATCTAGCAAATAATATTTTTCCTTCTTGCAAACCTCACTTCTCAAAATGACAGCATTTTTACAGTGTAATAGCACATGGCTGGAAAATTTAAGCTACACGTCAAGTCCCCTTAAAGAAATCAGTAATGATACATGCATATTTAACTCAGTAAAAAACAGTTTATTTTTCTTGAATGCAATGAAAAGGGGACATTATGATCTTCCATGGGAAAAGCAAACTGACAGACTAAATACCAAGAACTGTATCCATTAATTCATTAAGTAATGACAATAAAGAGTGGAAAACCAAAACCCAGCACCCCTGCACTCCAATCACACATGCCCTCTACCAGCATACAGCAGTATCACAGACAATCAGTAACTATCAGGAAAATTAAGTTTTGCTTCCTCACCTTTGCAGTTTTGACTATGTTTAACCCCATGCCCACCACATACATACACAGCTATTCTCATACCATCATCTGCATCCCTCCAGAAAACAAAACAATCCTACAGAAAATAATCTAGACTAGCAACGATACCAATTTTCCAAAACAGATTTGTCAGCAGCAACAAGAAATAGCATCTAGGCTGTTCTCCTGACATCGTACTTACTTATCTTATTACTCTTAGTTAGATTCAGTAACTAAATTTACATTAAAATAATTGTACAACTGTACTTCAGCATACAATAAATACTCTGTTCCTTAATATCTCAGCATGAATCATCCCCAGGCTTAGGGAAAAAAAGAAAAAATATTTAAAAAGCATAAAACATAAAAGCCAACATCATTTGACTTCACACCTGGTTGTTTGTCCAATCAAAACATCAATTAAGTCAACACCAGTTGAGGTCTTTATTTCTCTAAATGACATCTCAAACCATAGATAAACAGACAAATTCCATTTTATTTATAAGAGTAACCAGGAGGTCATCGTGCATGCACAATGCATATAGCGTGCCGAGGAGGAAGAATTAAAATAGGGATACTCTTATACAAGCTAGTCACCCATTCTTGCCACCATCTACTTAAAAAAAAAAATCTCTTCTATAAACTGAAGTATAAACTGAAACCAGGACATACCTAGAAGTTTTTTTCTGTTTGTTCAATTTAAAGAAAAATTCGATTCTGCAAAAAAATATACTAATTCTTTTAATTTAAAGACAAAAGACACATAGACCTTTCTGTAGATTACAAACCTATGGCCAGGTGTCCATTTCTTATAATTCTTGTAATAGAAGCAGTGTTTTAAGTAAAGCTCCTTTCTGAGAGAAGATTTTTTTTTTTTCTTAAACACTAGCAACTTGTCCCAGGCCACAATATAAAACCAAAGGGCAACCTTCTTAATCAACTTGTCACTCCTAAAAAGCACAGATCTAACTACAGACATCCAGATATATAATGTAGAATCAGAAGCTGCATAAGGAAAAAGGTTTTTTGTTGTTGTTGTTGTTTTTAATAATAAGCAGCAACTTACTACATGGAAGTATCTTCAAAGTCAGCACTGACAACACAAAAGGGAAGCCACATTGACAGAAATGCAGGCACGTTCAGCAAGCTTCTACTTCACAGTATCAACTCTCACCAAGATGCTTCCTTCACTGCAGTGCACCCTGTGTTACCATGACATTTATTTTAAAGTTTCCCATTCTCAGCTCCAGACATATTCTATAGAAAATATTTTCTATGGACTTGCAATTTTATTAATTTATTTTTTTTTTTTGAAACAAACACAAACACCTTCCGAGGACTACTTTGTCTAGCTCTAGCATTAAGGAGGGGAACGCTAAAAGAAGTCATCAAAATCCCCAAACAGAAAGTCAAAATAGAAATGACAAAGGCAAAAAGGCCAAAATGTGTTACATCCAGCACAGGAATACTTGAACAGCCATATTAAAACAGAACCCCAACTTGAAGAAGCATATTACAGCCATACTGAAAAGAGTGTACTTGAAGGACGGAGCCTGCTCTCACCTCCCACCCTACTGAGGCACAGGCACTTCCAGTATCAGGCCACGTGCATGTCCAAAAAGCAACAGAGCAGCATTTATGGGCTATGAAAGCACACCTCACTTGGACTTCTATTTCCCTACAAATAACCTTGTAAGAGAGTGAATGACCATGAAACAAACATAAAAGGTCATAGGCAACAACTTCCAAACAACTGGCCTTGCCCCAAGTCGTTAGAACAGAATTACGGATAGGCAGATGACAAAGGTCCTAAACCCATGTTTCCACACCCCAAAAACCTTAGCATCCTGGTTGACCTCTTTCCCTCCGGACAGCCAAACCAGAACAGCACCTTTCCACTGTCAGAGCCAGGCTGGCAGCAGAAGGAAGTTGTTCGCTGTGGAAAGTAAAGTAGGACCAAGCTCAGGCAGTATTAGCTGTACAGCGAGCAGCCAGCCTGACATCTACCTGGCACAAGCCAGGAGAAAACCAGAAAGCCCACTTCAGCAAAGGATTCTGCGCTGTGGGACACCAGCAGAAGATTGGTTTGCACAATTGGAGCCATTATGCCAACAACATCTCTTCGCTGACACCCATTACAGAAATCCATAGTTGCCTTCCCTCAAAGGAAAAAGTTACAGCACAGAGATAATTAGAATACACAGCAATAGTCACAAAATGGCTGAGATTGTGTGAATTTAGATGTAAACATAAAAGTAAAAATTGCCAACATGCAAGTGGCTTCAATACAGACATAATATGGGATTGTTAATCCAGCATCTAAACCAAATTCCAACAGTAATATCTCGTCCTATAAAGGTAATGCCACTACTTTAAGTGTATTATATTAGGTATAAAATTCTTAGTCTTGTAGGAACTTTACAATACCAATACTTCTTTTACAGTCCAGGCATGATTCAAATGAAACCCCCCAACTAAACCAGGTATATAAATAAGTGTGGACTTTTAACAACACAAATAATATCACTGACATGTTCACTGGTCTAAAGTTACATCTTTTACTGAACTGAGACAATTGTAAATTAATCTAAAGTCTGGGAAAACAAACAAAGGAAATACTAGCTGAACATACTCTAACAATTCATTTAAGGTCAGGGAAAAAAATAATCAAGAACAAAGAATTCTAAGAGTGTGTAAGAATAAATGTCAGAAGACTACCAAAGTAAAAAGTGACCAACAAGAAAAAGCAAGCTTCTAAAATTATTAAGAAGCTGTGATACATTGGAGTAAATTTATGTGGAAACAGAAATACTAACACTAGATTACCTAGCAGAACTTAAAAGAAGATAAAAGCCCCCAAAAATATATAAGCAGAAAGTGACAAAGTTGACAAAAATTAACAAATTTCACTGAATTAGCAAACGCTCACTGAATTTCCACATGTGTTTAGAGATAACAATCAAAACACAAGGACTAAAAGTGTTTTGTATAAAGGACCAGGAGAGATTCTTTCCCCTGAGAAATGAGATTATAACAGAATTAAAGATTCATCAACCCGCATCATGGCCTCAGCCCATTCGCATTCAAAGATAGAGCAGGATCGAGGAGGAGAGGAGCCCAGCACTTCAGTCCTGGCAGAAACGAGACACCAGACACCTCCACTGCTTTTTCATTTCCACTTTGTTCATTACTACAGCTGTTACAGAACACAGCACGGTATTTCACAAGTGTAAGCATGCTTTACAGTAAGCTTTTTTTTTAAAAAAAAAAAAAAAGGAAAAAAAAGGCACAATCCTTACACAACAGATACAGATACCAAACTTGCATTTCATCATAAAGGTGCCTATGATTTTCAAAGAAAAGGTATCAGGCTTCTGAAAAATGAAGTCATTCCCTATCTTGTTAAATTTTATCTAAGTTCAACAAACTTCCTAAGAAGAAATAATAATATCATTCTCAATAGTGTAATTCTGGATACGTGCCAATTAGTTCTATATATCATATATCAAAGATCATTTCCAAAAGGGATGGAAATAAATGTTTTTGGTTTGTTTTTTTTTTTTAATCTGTCTGCATTTAGGCTTCAGAACAAAAGCAGGCTAAAATCATATTTAAAAGCCTATTCCTAGCACCATGAGAATGAAAAGTCTCAAAACACTAAATCTGCCACTGGTTCAGGGGTGGTGGCTGCAGACACTGCTGTGCCTCCCAATTACATTTTCAGTTGTACATTTCCAGAAATATCCATGTAAGAAGAAACTTTAAGACAAGTGATTTTTAAAAGGAAAAAGATTTGAAACTGCTCAAAGGCGATTCTGACAACCTTCATTTGAGTCATTTGGAAGAATACACATACCGTAAAAGTGAATCAAAATACAATTCAGAACACAGTCACTATTCTTGATACTTATATCCACATGACACCACGTATCATGTATTCTTTTTTGTACACACACACAAAACATAATTTCTGCAAGTTACCACTGTATCAAAAAGAAAAAAAAAACACAGCACCAGGAACAGCAATGAAAGAGAAAATTACTGGGCATTTTGTCTATCAAGACATGTTAGAAAGATTAACTGAAATGCACAACACAGAATACAGCGTTCAGGACTTGGCTCTCACATGGTTCATATTGTACAAATGCCTGGAGGAATCACATGCTCGTAGAATCAGTTAACTATATTAATGACATGGATGAAAGCAAGTCTAGGACAATGCAAATGACCAAATAAAATTAAAAAAAAAAATTAAACATCAGCTGAACATCCAGACAAACTGAAATCTACCCTGTGCAAAAAGTTAACTTTACTGTTTTTCTTTCTACCCAACGGCAATTATATAAGGAAGTTTTAATTATGACATTAACACTTACTACTAAAAGCAGCACCACTAACAAACTGTTACAAAAAACAATCATTCTTTAACAGCCCATCTTTATTTTTCCTTGGAATTGAGAACTAAGTTCATATTAAGAAGAACTAATTCAAAAAAAATCAAGAAGTACTCCAGATCAAGGCCAGAACAAAGACATCCCCAACCACCAAAACCAGGAACAGAAACGTGGTAGTATGGACGTGGACACCTGCATGAAGAATGCCAAGGGCAGAGTAGTACAGTTCTTTATTTCCCAGCTTCAAAGTTGAACTTACTCTTTACAATTGTTGATGCTTTTAAGCTTTGTTCTGAGTTTTTGGATAACACAAACCTGCCAAAACAAATATGAAAGTTGCTTTCATATTCTGTGTCATTACCACTTAACTCAGACAAATATTCTTCAACAAGTTGGAGAAAACATCTACCTACAGTAACAGAACAGCGAAAGCTCAAACACATACCTTGCACATTAACAACAAATAAAGTGGTAAGTATCCCTAAAGTTTCTAGCACATCAGGCATGTGGAAAAGCAAATAACCTTCCCACACTAACAGTTTCAACTGGATCAATCTCCTGAGCTCCCCTGGAAGATACTTCTGCCTCCCAGTTTCCCCAGCTTTCTGGGTCTGCCCAAATGCAAGCTTCAGTGCAAACATCCTACTTCTCATAAAAGCTGTTGTGAGGTTTAAAAATAAGGACCTCAAACCAGTTGAGCTACAAAAAAAATGAGAAAATAGACATGATTTTTACAAAGAAAAAAAAAAAAGAAAAAAACAGAAAAGAGCCTCACAACAAGCATCACGTTCAGAAGTTGCCAAAATGTAACCTATAAATTGGGGTGAACAGGTAAGTCACCTTCCTAAAGGAATGTTTAATTCCTTAAACTGGTTCACACACACTCCCCTTCAGGGGTTCACACACACTTCCCCTCCCCTCCCCTTCCCCCTGAAGAAAACACTTCAGTGTTTTCTAAAACATTGTTCCTGCTAGCTCTATCAGAAATTCTATTTAAAGTAACAGAAGAGAGAACAAAGTTACAATTTTTGGAATACTTGTTTTTTTTTATCCTAACCTGGTTGATTTTACGGAGGTTTACAGAATGTAAAGCAGCTTTCCCCCCCCCCAAAAAAAAGCCAGTACCAAATATAAAACAACAGTCATAACATGCTAATTGGGCAAAATACACTAGTTTAATTTCACATTACAAAGAACTGTTTGAGCGTCAAGGCATTGTTTTTCTCTTAAAGGATATTTATGTACAATGTAGGTTTTACTAGTCAAACCCAATTGAGACCAAAGCACACTGTTAGCATGTAATATAGAGTTTGTTTTCAAAATATCTGTAGTGCTTGAAGTCTTCCCCTTTGACAGGTATTTACTCATCAGTACTTCTTAAACTTCCCCTCGCATACCAGAACTATGATATAAGAATAATGTATTTCACAAAAGGCTTGGTTTAATGGTATACAACTATTTTTATGACAGAAGAAACAAACAAGTTAGAAAGCACTTCAGGGAAAGAGAAATTAATGTTTTGAAACTAAGTTCTTCATGATCATTAGGTTAGATCAAATTTGTTTCATAACTTTAAAACACACGCTGCTGTAGCACAATTAGTTTTTCTATCGTTGTTAAAGCATAGGTTCTGTCTATGACATCCCAAAGGGTATTTATTAAGTATTCAGAATACAAGCACAGTAGCAAACGCAGTCACATTTAACACAGACTCATTTCTTCTTTCAGTCAGAGTAGGTTTTGTCAAAAAACCCACTTGATTACTGAATCTTTTTAGACGACTTGTTACCATATCCATGATTATTAGATCATGGCCATAGGCTAGACACTGGTACATATATCCAGCTGTCAAAGTGAATTTAATCCATTAAATACAAAGGATAGCTATGGACAGGGCTGTTTTCTGTTTATATATTAGTCAACCTTTTCAGACTAGTAATTCTTTCTTGAAGAAATTTAGGCAAATGTATTTATCTGCGCTTTCATATTTGGATTAGATTCAAATAAAATTTACAGAAATGAGAAGCATATGTAATCTGTGAAGGTTTCCTGAAACATTTTCTAGCACATTGCTGAGTCCTAGACTCAAATCTGCATTTCCACATTTTTAAATAGCAGAACTCACATTTTAAAAGCTGAATAGTAGATACAGTAAGAACTGAATTGAAAAATAAAAACCCGAAAACTTTATCAATGTAAGTAAAACATTGAATTACATGAGCAGAGACACAGAAATTATATACAAAAAGGAGTGGATATTAACACTGAAAATATGTGCAAGCTAATTTAACTCTGCTTAGGTCATATGAAGTTGTTTCTATTAATCCATTCCAAGTCCACCATTTCCCTGAATTGAGGAAGTTAATAAACACTGTCTCTTCTACAGTGTGAACATTAGTCCTCATTTTACAGCTGAGGAAATGGGAAAATAGGAAAAAAAGCCAAACAAGCCAAACAAAAACACCCACCAGTTCCTCAAAGGGACGCAGGAACTATGCATCAAGATATGGACAGAAATTTTGCCTCTTAGCTATGTCCTTTAAAACTCAAAATTATCCTCTCTTTATTGTGCAATAATACAATCTTGGCAAAATTTTTTGATGGAGATATTAATGCCTGCTTTAGCTTATTTAAATTACAAAAATAACATCACTAAGTATCAAGTGATTAATAGTATGTCCCAGGAATTTGCTGTTCCTAGTGAATTTCTAGATATGAATTTTCAGGAAAAAAATCATTAAGACAGAAGAAAAACTCACATTTTGAGAATTCTGCATTTCGTTCATAATTCAGTATTCCATACCCCTATAATTTAATGGATCTGATAAAACAGTAGCACAGATGGAAACAAAACCAGAGGATATTTAAAAATATTGAATATCTCAAGAAGGAAGCTTGCTACATGAATTACATGAGCTGCTCATTTCATTTTAGAATCAGTCCTCCAAGTATAAAGTTCTTTCAAAATTAGAATTTCAGAAGATAAATACCTAACTTCTCATACTAAACTCATTTTAAATGTTATCTTTGCTAAGCCTGACAAAATCAGGCCAGTATTAACACATACTTACATATTCAGAAGACAATGAGCTTATCTCAATATATTTCAGTGAACCTATTGCCACAATCCCAAAAACAGTGCCTATTCAATCGGTATTAATTGACTCAAAGGCTAAAAGGACACAAAAACAGAACTTTTGTTGGAGCTGTGAAAGACCTTTTTTCCCCAAACGTGACTTGAGACCAACTGGCAAAACAGTTAGAGGAAACTTGGGTTATTAATGTTGTGTTCAAACCCAAGGATAGGTAGAGAGCTTCAGTACACATGTCCGCTGATACAGCATTAAATTTGCTTAAAAAGGGAAAACAACAACAAACAGACACCTTGCAGCATCTAATTCCCTTGGTTCATGCTCTCCGTGGAATCAATGCTGACCTCTCCTTGGTACAGGATCTGCTCACCATGCCAAGGTCACTTACACCACGACTTGTCTACCCAGGTTAGACCAACATATGTAGGAACCATAAGTAACAAGTCCTGTCGAAACTGCTTAGAGCAGCAGCTCAGTAACGCTTCCCAAGGACAAGGCAACCTGAAGCTGTGCTGCTTCCCTACACTGACCAAGGGGCACGAGGGGGCAGGGATTAAAAAACAAACCCAAACCAACGATCACTAGGATGGCACACGCACACATCTGCTACAGCAGGCAGAAAGTTCTTTTCGAGTACCAGTAAAGTAATAATTATTTCATTCTTCCTTCACTGGGAAGGAGAAAAAAGAAGAATGAAGTGGTTTTTTAATTCTCATCTATATCTACAGCTTCAGAGAAAGTGATAAACCTGAAGACTATGTTACATAAAAAGCTGTGAAGGATGGAGCAAGCTATACAGATAACTTCAACATTCTTCTCTTCTACAGGCTCTTTCAGTAATAAAGGAACTCTCAAACATGGAAATCCCAGTCCACATGAAAGAATATGCTATACAGTGTTAGTCACATTAATTGCCTCCTGGAGACTTAGAAAATTTTTCACTTTTTCCTTATATTCATCAGCTTAAAAATTGTTTGATCTTTTTAAATAAGGAAAAAATTAATCAACTCCATACTCACAGCAGACATAGAAATGAATGTTACTGCTGTCCAAAGCATCTGTGCTACACAAGTTGCCTCTGAACTCCTACACTTCATCTTGGGGAACAAAACATGACTCATCAAAAAAAATTATATACCTGATGGGACACAAGAAATTCACAGCCTTTTCTTAATTTGATAACAAAACCACACTCTGAGGAGGAAATATCTGTACACAAAGACCTATCCGTGTTTGCTGACAAAGGGATCCTAGATAAGGTACATTTTCCAAATAAATACAGAGCCACACAACTCTACACAAGCGATTCTCCCCCATTAGTGTCGCATTTAGGGTTCTGTAATATAAATAATATGGGAGCAAGGCAACCATTTCACTTCGAAAAAAGGAAAACTATCAAGTTGAAAAGCATTACAAATACAGCAGTGTATTTTCACAACTGTTTTGCGGTAACCAGAATCATGGAGGAAAGTCAAATGTATTTTGAAAATGTATTTTCCAAGTACTAAAAGGGACAAGTACTGTAGGAAACTATGAAAGTCATACAGTGATACTTTTGCAATAAACACTAGTTAGCTGTTATGACAGCTCAATCTATATAGGCTTTCAAGCTAAGTATGTTAAATATAAGAATCATTCACAGCTTAAGATTTTAAAAAGCTGTAGCTTTACGAACAGGGGGTTCAACCAACAATTAGCTGTGAAAAAAAGAAAACAATGTATTTTAAAGAAATCTATACTTCCCGCTCTTTTCTCTACAGCTATGTGCTAATACTGACAAGGTACTTTCAGATCAATGCACCGAATGCTTCAGGAGATGCAACAGCTCTGCCAAGAATCCTGCCTTCAAAAGGACTTCCATTGCTATGGCAACAGCATGTTCTCCAGTATCCAATTCAGAGACAACCTATGACACACACATGAGAGATGGCCAAACTCCGACTGAGTCCTCACTGCAGCACCAGTCACATTGTTATGTACATACCAGTTTTCACTTGCAGAAATATAAAGTACAAAACAGGTTTTTTTATAATGGTTCACAAGGCATTTAGATTACCTACAAATAAAGACCTGCATCTAGGAGAAAAAAAATGCCATCCACTTTATAAAACATAGACTATTTAAAAGCCGAAAGGAATATAACCATTAGCCTAGAATATAAATTGCATGACACAGCATCTCTCATATGTAGGCATTTACCCCTTCTCTGATCCCAATTTCCCCTAACAGGATGGGGGAGAAGGAAAAAGGAAGCACTAGTTCATAGTAAATAAGTAGATTGAAGCCAAGTATCAAGTATCTTGAAAATTAAGTGGGTTTCATGAGTATAACAGACCCGGATAAATATAAACTCTGGGTTTACTGCATCACTCAAAAAAAATAATAATAAGTAGTGCAATCTCTTGTAATGCTTCACCTTCTACCCAGAAACGTACTCACGAATGCACAGCCTTGACATGTCTTGAAATGTATTCACCTATCATGTAGATTTTTAAGCATCCATGCCGTATACATCACTCTTACACGTGTAAGAGTTTGTATACTACTACATAGGGACTAGCCAGTAATGGAAGCCATTAAAAAAAAGATAAAAAGGAAATTTAAGGTACATATCCATTTATGTACTTTTATGACAAGACAGTTTTCAAGAGGTAGACAAAAACCAGCCAGTTGTTCCTCACTTAAGTTCATTCACCCCAGATGGTCAGATATATCTTTCCTGTAACACAACGAGAAATGCAGCAATGCAGTTGCATTCTTTATGTTCCTGGCAACCCTAAAACAGTTTAGCAACCTTTAAGATCACTTCTGGTTGTACTGTACGGTGCTTATATACTTAAGACTAACATACAAGTAGGAACGTCTTGTAAATAATCACAGCCACCTTTAAAATCTTGGTGGAAGAAAAAAAAAAAGATTAAATTAACTTTTATAGAAGTTGACTACTTCCCACTTTACAGGGGTTGACTTACAAAGAGGAGAAAATAAAAAGCCCTTTTGCCGATTTATGAAGTCCTGTAAGTCTGTTGGGAGACCACGTTCTGGAGAATATATGGTCTCCCATCCCTTAAAGCCACTCTCTGCTGCCTTTTGAAGTATCAGGCATTATCTAGGTTGGTTTGCAAGTAGTAAAATCACAGATTATTAAAAAAATATTTCAAATAAACTAATGAACAACTTAAAGGGAAAAAAAAATAGGGCTTTGGTTTATTTGGGTTTTTATTGGGGTTTGGGGCTTTGGGAGGTTTTTTGTTTGGGTTTTGGGTTTTCTGTTTGGGTTTCTTGAGTTTGGGGTTTTTTTTGTTGAAAAGCTTTTTAAATTCAGCATCTCATGAGTACTTGCAAGAAAAATATCTAATTCAGATGTTCCTGTCATAAGTAATATTGACAAAGTTCATGCTCTGATTTTTTGTGTGCTTATTACTGTCCTCTGGCAAGGGAATATGATATCAGAGATATTTTCAAGGTTACCAAAATAAAAGCATTACACAGAGCAGAGAACACATGTCAGACATTACACACATTCATACACATAAAGTGGCAGATGTGCATTTCTTCTATAAAATCAAACTTAAGAGAAAAATTTTTGCTTTACCATACCATTCAATCACCTTACCTCTAAGCATCACAAGCTCTAATCTTGCAAAGACACACTACAAAATACAGCCATTTGAACTCCGCAGTAGTAAGCGCCATGCATCATTTTTTATAAATATACAAAAGCTTTTCATTACTCCAAAACTCGGTCATCTTCATTAAATCACCATCTCTTCATAAAAGCCTCAGCTTCGTTTAGCATTCAGGAAGATGAAAGAGCAGCTACCCTCCTTATGGATTACTTCTCTATTACAAGAGAATGTTTTGCACGTCAAAAGCAAACATTAAAGGATTAAATGATATTGTCGTTGCTGCTCTTGTTTATTTGCAGTGGGCAGTGAATAGAATTGCAAAGAAACAATCAGTGATTATTTTAAGCTGTGTTCTTTTGCTAGGATTATGACTCATGAAGTTGCTGCATAAAGAAACTGGAACAGGATAGGTGTCGCATTGAAAATCATCGAAACATCACAATGTAAAAAAAAAAATGTTTGTCCTACAAGCAAAGCTGTCTGGTTTAATCATTTCACAGAGTAGCCACAATAGCTCTTGGGATAACACCAAGACAACAGTATCTTGCATTCAAATAAACAAAAAATAAAAATATAAACAATTAATTCCATTCTTCTACAGAAGACTAAAAATAAATATACTTCAGAAAATCCTAATGTATCTCCAACAGCATCCCACTAACACTAATGTACTGCAGTAGAAAATTCAAGAGCTACTTGGTTTCAAGACATCCCTGCAGCACGCAAAATGCAAAACTCAACGTCTTTATCATGGATTTATCTACTTCTTTTAGGCTTTAAATATGTTTTCCAACAGAACTAGAGAAACCAAGTTTGCAAAGCAATGTTATTTTAAACTAAAGTCTTTACATTTTACTTATACATTATATGCTAATAGGTATGAATCACACTCAGTTTCATGTTTCGCTAATTTTTCTGTCTGGTTCCCTTCTTACTGCCTCATTCAAGTAAAAAAAAACAAACAGTTTATTTTGGACTTTTAAATAGATGTTAAAAATGCAGCTAGTACATACAAAAACCACCAATGTGCATTTAGTTTTTATTTTAGGTAAGACTTGGAATCATTCAATACACTAAAGATTTTGTCTGTAAAACCTGAATATGGAAGAAGACAGTAGGACTGTAAATCAATTTCCTCTCCAAAGACAATGATACACATATTTAAATTAGCAATATATTTTGGTCATGCTCTAAACAGAATAAATACAGATACCAGGTAATGCTACAGATCAAGTTCGTGTTTATATTGAATTAAGGGTAAACTTTGGTTTAAACTCAACTCCATTTAACACACAGAACATACACATTCATAGTCTGATATTCATTGGTATTTTACTCACAAAATGTACACAACTAGAAATGACCAAATTTGTACTTTGTTTTACTAGGTATGTTTTTCTAACAATTAGTTCTGCCTATTCACCTTTGTACTTAAGAAGGGGAAAAAAATACACCATCAAAAATGTAATTTTCACAAATCAAGGCTTAGGATACACTTCTATATAAAACTCTAACTTAAGTTTCTCCATGTTACCACTGCTTCATCTTCAGCAGCAGCAAAGAGCTCTTCCAGAAACAAGGCACAAACAAAATGTGTCCTGCCATTTTGTTCATGCAAAGGAAAGGAGAAAAGCAAAAGTAAGTGGTTCAGCTTATTACTAGAACTCCATGTAACTAACAACCTGATAAAGACACAGAGATACCACCGCTCCTGCAGCTACAACTGCTACAGAAAAAAACGAGTCTGCAATACCAAAGAAAGCAGACTTGAAAAGCATAATATAAATATCTCACATGCTTACAAAAAACAATATAGGCAATGTCTGTAGAACTTCAGGAGCAAGAAGTCAGGTCCACCACAATAAACAGGATTTACTTCAGAAAAAAATTATTACTTCAAAGGTGTCAGCTATACGTAAAAAATATCTACTTATTTTCCACTTACCAATAAAGAGAAATTGTATGCAATACCAGAAATATACATTTTTAACCTTCTTTTTAAAATGCAGTTCTATAGCATTAGCAGTTTTTGAAGTTTTCCGTAGCACTAATATGGAAGTGTACAACTTCCCTGTCCAAGACAAACCTTACTTAGTTTTATACTAAGATTTTACTAGCATTCCTAGAGAGTATTACCCTACTAACAGGGCTGGAAAGTAAACCCTTTTTATCAAGTCTTCCTCTTCTATACCCCATCCCAAGGTACTTCTTTAAAACACCAGCAACAATTATTTTGATGTGACCAAGCAAGATTTTTCTGCATTACATCAGTAAGAACATGAAGTTTATTTAATTTAAAGCAATTTAAGCTTTTTCTTAACCAAATAAAAAAAAATAATCACATCCCTAGCATACAAGAAGAATCTAACAAAGTCCTAAAGATTGATTTGGTACATTTTAGCCTGATTATCCTCTGAAGACAGTGAGATATTATTAAATATAACAAAAGCTGTTCTTTCTGATCATTCTTGGTATTCAGTTAACATCTTCACCAAAAAAGTATGTCCTTTATGTTTTTGAATGTTGTGTTTACAAACACAGCTTTGTCTTACAATTGAAAAAAACAAGGCATTCATTCAATACTTTAAAAAAAAATCATTATCTCATCTTAGTCTCATAATAGAAAAAAACCTTGCCCCTACAACCACTAGTAAATAATAGATTGTAGTATTTAAAAAGGCCACAAGTACTTCCAAATCATCAGGTTGAGGTATACAATAGAACCGGAGACTTCTAGACTTTCATATTAATAAAAAAAACCGCAAATTGAAGGAGTGGCCATCACTACTTAAGACAGAAAAAAAAAAAGAGATTAAAAATACATTTCCTGTCCTTAGAATGATAATTATGCACTGAAATAATAGTTTCCCCCCTTTTCTTACAATGCTTAATAATAAAAAAAAGTTAGTAAGGTGTATACACAATTTAAAACTAGTTGTGAGTGTTCAATAGCAACCTCCATCTATTAATTCACATGCAGAAGAAAACCGGGCCTTTTCTTATTTACTTATTTACTATTTAAATTTAGTGATTTGTTCACAGAACATACAAAACTAATCAAGTTTTGCTATATACTTCTGAAGAAGCGTGAACGCACTAAATTAGACAATGCCTCTAAAAAAACTTTTTAGAGAACATACTTTAATTCAGTGAAGTCATTTATTTAAACTGAATTTTCAAATATTATAGACTAATATTTATTTTGAATTTAAGATAGAAGGCTTATTTATTATATCACATAGATACATCTGGCTCTACAGGTAATTTAAGAAATGTTATAGAGCTTCTAAAAAAGCTCAATGCTATTCCCAAAAAACATAATCCTTCAACATTGGAGTACCAAAAAAAAAAAAAAAAAAACCACCTGCCTCTCCATGGTCAAGGTCTAGTAAACTACTCAAGTTTATGCACATCTTTCAATTTTAAAAATAGTCTCCACAAACTCCAATCTTACTAAGTGATATGATACTATGTTAGTGCCTTAGACATCCTTGTGTTCATAATAAATGCACACAGTTTTCAACCATTAGAAATTACACCACACCTTTAGCAACTTAAAGAAAGTACAGTTTACCAAGTTTATAGTACAGTATACAGTAGATTAATGGAAATTCATATAACAGTATCTATAGGCTCAACTACGGATAAAGTAGAATTATCTGAGACAAACAGCTGTCATACCAACTTGACAGCAAAATGACTAAGGGGTTAAGTCCTCTTTGTGTGACAGCTGGAAAGAAGCAGGGGGAAGGGGAACTTTGGCAGTATGTCTAAATGACAAGCTTTTAACATAAAATCCCCTTCCCAAAGACCAAAGAGAGACCACAAACAAATAAAACAAAAAAAACCTCAAACCTTAGCAAAAGCTACAGACATAATAAAAGTTCTACAGTAATTAAGGGACCGAGTACAAGTTCAGCTGCCATTAAAGAAAATACAAATATGCAAGAATCTCATTTATACTTCTCTTTAAAGAAAAGGAATTCCTCAGAAAACATGCAATTTCTCAGTTTCTTTTCAGGATTTATCCTCTACTTCACCCAAAACTTTAGTCCTTGTGTTTACATTGATATCAACACTGCTCTCTGGGCAAATCCAGAAATACAGCAACAGGCAATTCCAAAACATATTCCTTCCCATGTGCCATTACGACCACTCTCCAAAGCATGTGGATACTGTTCAGCACTTACAGTAGCTCAGAAAAATCTAGCAGATCAAAGAGCTACTGGCTGGGGTGGAGGGTGATGGTGAGAGGTACCCACCCCAGGTAGCTCCACATCAGAAAAGGACAAGGCACTACTGCCACCCCAGACCCTCTGAAGCCAACCACAAATACCATTGCAAAGATCCCCCTTGCGAGACAGTAATGTTTATGTAGGGATGGGAGGTTAGATGCTGTGCTTGTCACCACAGTGATCACATCACTGCTCTCAACCAGGGAAAACTAATTGCTGGAAATAAGAGATTAACTTTTTGAAAGAATGCTTTCTAGATGCCAATACAGCAAAAGTCATTTTCCCTTATTAACAGTGTCAAGTGTATCTCTAAACAAAAGACAGGCCAAACACTACTAAAAATTCTAAAATTAGTTATTTGGAAGACAGCAAGGAATTTCTGACCAATTGACATGTGGTTCATACCATCACTTTCAGTGATAACAGCCATTTCAAAACCATAGTCCACAGCAAGAAATGATGGACAAACACCTACTTATCTGCTCACCAAGCTAGATTCAGAATAGCTAGCTGTTCCAGTAACTTGTCCTTCCTTTTTTTAAAAAAACAAAAAACCTCAATATCCACATGATCACAAACACTTTGCGAGAGACTGTCTGCTTTAAAGTTGGGTTATCAGTGCCCTCCATTTATCCAACACTTTTTCCGCCCCCCCCCTCTTTCTTACACAGGAATATGGAAGCATTACCCTGTCTACACGCTGTACTTTTCAAGACTGTTCATGGAGAAAGTGTCTGATAATTTATCTTTCCAAAGGCAAAGGAAGGGGAGGAGGAAAAGGGATGGCAATAGTGAGACAGCGGCTGCCAACAGGGAAGCTGCAGAGTCGTGTATTTACTGGCACTGTATCACCCTTCCAGGTTTCTAAATGCCATCAGTGAGGAACCCAGACTGAAATCTTCAGCTCACTTGGGTTTGGCCCATTTGAAGGTTAATTCACGGGTCCCCCCTACAAACAACTAGCAGGGAAAGAAGCTATGGATACCTGTCCGCTTTCAAGCATGAGGCTTCTACAACTCTTCCCAGGCGCATCAGAAAAAGCACTGAATTTAGCACCCCTCAGATCCAAGATGAAATACCAGGTTACTGGGTCTGCTGGTTCACTTTTAATGGAGCTAAAGGACAAACTAGATATTAAAAATAAAAATAATAAAAAAGCCACATAGCTGCATGACCTAATGTTTAATAGGCCACCCTAGATTTCTAGCACTTAACACACAATAAGCTTATCTTCTTTTGAACAGCAAACAAAAACACACATCTTGGATGACAAAACCAGAATTACGGATCAAATCCCTGAAACATAGGCCTTCCACTTTTTTCTTTTTTAAATTTAAAAGAGTCTGTCATGACCTAACACCAAGCTATGTGACTACACGAGATCACTCATCAGCTCCTCAATTTAGGTACTAGGAGCAGGCACTAGGAATTTCCTGCACCTCAATGGGAGACCGCACCAGAAACACGTGAAGAATGATATCAGAGAACTGATTCTTCTTAGGAATACAGTTCTGGTTAAAAAAAAAAAAAAAAAAGAGTATTTTGAAAGGTTGGGAGCACTAATTTGCATACCTAAAAAGTCTCATCTTTCTGCAGTTTTCTCCAAGGCTGTGATTTGGCTGTCAGAGTTAACAGTGCCTTTTCTCTTCAACACTTTTAGATTAATGCACACAGCATTTAAAACACTGCCCATCCAGGTAACTCCCAAGTTTTTTTGTCGGGGGTTTTTTTGTTCGTTTGCTTTTACAAGGAACTGCTGATGCAAAACTAAAAAGGAAATAAGAGTTCACAGGACTGACAAATAGTAATCAAGTCAGGTTTTGCTAATTTTGGAAACACTGTTTGGAAACTTAATAGACCTGCTAAAGAATTGCCATTGTGTCCAGTCTCAAGACACATGGCCCTAATTTAGGGACACTCAGGTTAATGGCAGGCTATCAATTTAAACGGTCTTTGCATCAGGCCACTAATTAGTGGCCTATCCCAATCCATTCCTTACAAAGGCAGTATATTAGCAGACAGAAGTGGAAAGGGCACCCTCTTGAATTTGCATAAAAAGGGTCAAACGGACAGATACATTCAGAAGTTTTTTTGCATGTAGGTCTAGTATGAGGAATGTCAGGGCACACACAAGAGCTGTGCCTAAAGCTGTCCATACACAAACGTGTGCACTCATTTTTCATGAGCTTCAGAAGAATCTTACAGGCAAGAGAAGTGTCAGAAGTTTTGATGATGTAGCTCCTGAACTGTACCTCTTACTTTTAATTCTTACCACTTTGTTATCTCGTAGACATCCACACTACCTCACTGTAGCTTTTTGACTGATACCTCGCACGTGTACGTGCACAGCCACACACAAAAATAATGCTATTGGTACAATGAGGAGGCTACAGAAACTGAAGCTAGTAAGCCACATAAGAAAATGTAGTCTCAGATATGTTCTTCTTTAACATGTAAGAAGTTCTTTGCAAAAGTAAAAAAAAACAAAAGTTTTTATTTCAGGGTACCGCACCTGAGATTAAAAAAATTTCAATCCTAGGAAACCTAGGGGGAACCCTAGGAAAATTGCACTATTGTTGCCTATGGCAGACATTTGAATATTGTGACTGGATTTTAATGGAGTTACTGTAATAAATAAAGGGCATTGGGCACAACTGGTAACCATGCGGGTTTGTATTGGCATATATTTTGTGTTTTTGACAAAAGGAAAGCAAAGCAAGATTTCAGTGCAATTCGTAAACACTGCTATTAACCATAGGAGTAACACAGAAAATTGTAATTTCAAATAAAGTCTTAAAAAAAGCTTGATTAAAAAGTCCAACAGAGCATATCTCTAACCTTTGCCTTCTCCCTCAACAATTTCTAAGACAGAAACGACTTATCTTCACAAGTTGGTTTTGGAGGAGAAAAGAATGGGAAGTTCCATTTTAAACAAGAGGTAATTACAACAGGAATGACAAGGAATATTTTGTGGCTTAACTCACTGACTTACATGTCAGGTTACCTTTCCAATATGTTTATTTTCACCAGTAGTCTGACCAAGTTATTTGACTTTATCAGCAGCTTACACAACTTACTGTCATAAGATACTAGGATATATCAGATTAGTTCACTTATTTCATCTGCAGCTTTCATTCATAACTGATTGACCCGTAGAAAGCAAGCCTGCCCCAACACCAGACTTTAGCTATCTTTTAAGAAAAACACAATGTTCACACGTTAATCCATGAGAGTATTTTCTCACAAATTACAGATATCAGCCACGTTAGCTGTTTTATTTATTTAGCCCAATTAAACATATATTTTTACAGCATAATCAACAGAAATATTAAAGAATTATATCAGGTCAAGCTTGTTACATCAGAATTAATAACATACACCCCAGTATTTCCAGCACTTCACGAAGCCACACCTGAAAAACAAACAAACTCAGCCATTCTTGAACAGCAACTAATTTGTCCTTTTAAACTGGGGGCAGCAAGGAAAAGGCATCATGAGCCTTCCAAATCAGACTTCACAGAAACACAGTCTTAAGAGCCACGCAGACAAGCAACTGATTTTCAGCTACTTAATGGGGGTCATTAGGCTGCATCTCGAACCACTGATAGATTGGGGAGGGCAGGGAAGGTGTTTTCAGATTTGTTTTTTTATTTAAAGTTTAAATGAGAAAAAGGGGGCTCTATAATAACAAACAATAAACACATTCTTATTCCAACTAAGGAAAACACTTTCCTTTAGTATGTTTATAAAGACTTCAGAAAAATAAAAAAACTGAGTTTAATGGGAAAGATACTGAAAAGAGCTTCACTTCTGTAATTGCCATCAAAATCACAGCAAGTCTCTGTAAGAGGTAGCATCATTCCATATTTAAAGAAAAAAAATTTTAAAAGTACTTTTTAGGAATTTGTGCATACTGTGCTTCTCAGTACTACATAGCTCAAAGGAATAAATATGTCCTGTCATGTTTCTCTTTAAAGAATGGCCTCTAGCCAAGAAATTGAACACGAAGTTTCTAGAAATCAAATGCCTATACTTCATCAATGGTCTTAACATGTCTTTCTACAACACTTAACACTGACTCAGAACACAGCTAATATAGAAATTTGTCACCTCTCACTCCTGCAGAGTAATCCCCCTAGGTCAAGCCTTAGGTCATAACATTACAAGAATTAGGGCATATAATCCCACTAACCAGTAAATCTCCACAACTAGAAATGTTCTGAATTAAAACCCAGAACTATATACCATTCTCTTCTCCAAGGGGAATTCAGCTGAGGTTGTAGCTTATTTGACGCTGCAGGGTATTACTCATGATCGCTATCTATGTGATGATATACCGTATTGGTAAAGAAATTCAAGGAGTCAATAACACTGTCCCAAAAAGCTAAGTATTCTGGCATCCTCCCCTTTTTTTGAGCCATCCAAGGAAAAAAGGGGAAACAGTACCTACAAATACAGCAAGCTGCATTACCTAAGACTGATCTAAGAGCTAAACTAAAAATGAAAGCTTTATTATTCAACTGAAAATTATTCTATTCCTTCAAGAAAAGCAAGGGGAAAGGGGAATGAGATGCTCAGATTGTGCTTCCCACAATAAGTTTTAGCTGCCTGAATATCTTTTAAAACAAGCTTTTGAGAAGCAACTGTCTTGAATATTTTTGTTAGAAAAAAAGAAAAATATTAACTCCATTGTACACAGATTTGATGTCTTACTGTTGCCAATAATTTAAACTTGAAAGAGCAAGACAAAACCACTTATATATTTTAGGAGAGAAAAAGTAAAACGCTTCTTCAAGTATGTTACAACTACAAGATTTGCTACATATTTTCATTAAATTAAATGTGGGAGATCATCTCCGAAGAGTTTGCAAAACTACCCAATTCAGAAGTTTTAAGATGCTTTTAAAAACAAAAATTCTAAAGCGTCACTAAAACACAAGGTGTCATTTGGAGTCTCAAAGTAAGAGCTGTGACAATAAGAGACAGTCGATGTTACTGCACAACTTCAAGCAACTACTTCACTCCTCTACAGGCATTCTAAAATTTATTTTCATTAACCTTAACTAAGAACACAAACATCGCTTTGTTGTATTCATAAAACCAAAAATAACGCTTCATTGTATTCATAGAAAATAAACATACATAAAAACCAAAACACATTATTAAAGAGTTACTTTAGTTTCTCTTTTGTAAGTAGTAATAAATACACCCTTTACAAGAATGATTAAAAGTATCTTAAAAAATTGCACTTTCCTATTACAGGCTCATCTTAAAAAGTCTCTGAAAACAGGCATTAGTTGGACCTCAATGAAAAGCCATTGAAACCACAAAACACATGCAACGTGTAAATACAGTTCCAGATGCACTGATAAAGGTCCAACATGGGAGTCTATTTGTCAAGACTTTGAGAACCACATAGTACTAGAAAATTGTATTAGCCTTACATTTTCCTTAAGAACTGCATTTTAAAATATATCCTTGAGTCAGGAGTATTGAATTATTTGGCATATTATTTAAATGTTTTCGCCTTTCATACAGGGTCTAGGAAATACTTCGGTTGAACAGGTAGGTTTGATTTTATCAAACAAAAACACCATTCATTTTTAACATAATAGATAAACAGACAACTTGCATGTCAGTCTGACTAGAGATACTTAACACTTCACTGTACTGGAACAAGTAGTCTAAGGCATATAGAGAAAAACTGTGGTTAAAGTTAACAAAATGTGTTACGAAGTCAGATCAAAACAGCACATCTCTAATTAATCTGAATGTCTCATGAGAATATGTACAAATGAAAGATTACCACACTTCAAGCACATGGAGACTAAGCTAAAATATCAAGACCTAGTTACATGAAATTTACGTATCTCATATGCATCCTACCTGATCCACTGAACTGGCTGCTTCCTAGCGTAGTTGGTCTGGTTTTCCCACTATTAACAGGTGGGGAAAACATCTGCAAAACAAGAAAAAAATATGTATTTAAGTTGACTTTGAAACTCCATGCAAAATTACTAATGAAAACTTAAAAAAAAAAAAGTTAATAGGAAAAAATTATTTGATTCATTCTTCTGCTAGAAAATAAAAAGAATATGATGTGCACGTTTAGACCACAAAACCAATAAGCTAAAGTACTCCTTGTGATTTATTAATACCACTAAAATACCACTTTTCTAAATGAACACAAACAACTTCAAAAAAAAAATTTCAAGGAGACCTACTACTACTAGGGCAATTTAAAATGGTCATACATCTTAAATTTTGCTACTTAAAATATATTTCTTGCTGATCTGTGAGTTTAAAGCCACTGGATAAAGACAGTTTCTGAGAGGCAGTAGTTTTCTATTATGTTTATAAGTCAAACACCTTTCTGAAATCTGTTAGAAGTATCATATAGGAAAAAAACCTATAATTTTCTAAGCCAAAATTACTGTATAAACTATCAATTAATAGTCTCTGTTATTTACAGGCAATAAATTTTCATAGAATGGTTTGGATTGGAAGGGACCTTAAAGATCATCTAGTCCCAACCCCTCTGCCATGGGCAGGGACACCCCCCACAATTTTCTTTTAGTTTGTTTAAAAAAAAAAAAAAAAAAAAAACAGAAAGAAAATAAAAAAGCCAAAGTACCGGTGCCACACTCCAGCTTAACAAACGTTAATTATTAGATTATGCCATCACTGGGTCAGCCTGATTTTAACCAGTTAAACCAATTGACCCAGCTGGCATTACGGTATTAAATCTGGCAGTCTAGACATTACATCAAAGTTCAGGTGTCCGACTCGGCGGAGCGGGCCCCGCCGGGCCGCCCCCGCCGCCGTGAGGGGAGCCGGGGAGGACCCTACCGCGCTGAAGTCCAGGAGGTCGCTCAGCTCCTTGTCCGTCCCGATCGCGGCCATCCTCTGCTGCTGGGAATTCATTTTCCTCCGCTCCTCCGATCACCTCCTAGGGCACAGAGAGAGGGAGAGGCAGCACTTCACCGCGGGACGCCGGGGAAGGGCCCCTGGCCCCCGCGCCCCTCAGGCGGGGGATCCCGGGGGTGGGGGAGCCGCTTTACCGGGCGGGCTGCCGGAACCGGCAGCTTCCCCAAAGTAGCCAACTCTCCCCAAGTTTCCTCTTATCCCGCACTCCACTTCTCCCCCACCTCCGGCCAGGCACGGTCGCGCCGCTGCCAGGAATGAGGCGCCCCCCCCTACCCCACCCCCGCTTCCCCTCAGGCGAACAACCCGCCGCGGCCCCGCGCCGTCCGGAGAATTACCGGGAGATTAACCGACGCGCTGCCTCCGCAACAATGGGGCCGGACCGGCCGTGCCTCAGCGGGGCCATCCCTGCCCCACCATGACCGCCTTCCCCAGCGCTGGCGGCAGCTTCTCCGCGCTCGGGACCGCGGCGGGGCGGGGGAGCCGCCCCCGCGCACCGCACGCGCACACGCGGCCGGGCGCGCGCCCCCGTCGGGCGGAGGGGGGTGGAGGGAGGGGGGTGGGAGGGAGGGGGGGGGCGGAATGCGCGCGCGCGCACGACGGGAGGGGCGGCGGGGCCCGCGCCTTCCCTTGTGCCCGGCGGGGGAGCGGCGGGGCCGGTGCCGCAGCCCCGCTCCCCCGCCAAGTTTGGGAGCCGCCCGGCGCGGCGGGGCTGCGGCCGACTGCGATCCTTTATGAGCGGCCGGTAACGCGCGTCCCCAACGCCGCCCGCGGGGGACTCGCTCCTGACCGGGGCCGGGCGCCGCAGCCCGCCCGGAGACCCCCCCCGGCCCCCGCTACCGCCCCTCGGGCTCCCCGGCGGCGCCTCCTCCTCCTCGGTGGCCTCCTCCGGGCAGCCCCGCTCCCGCCCGGCCGCGGCCCCCTGCCCCTGCGAGCTCCCGGCCGCCGCTTCCCTCCCCCCCGCCGCTCTCTCCCAACTTCTCCCGGCCCCTCACCACCCGCGCTTACCTCCTGCCCCCCGAACGCTCCCGGTGACCGGGGCCGGGCCGGCGGCGGCGGGCGGGCCGCGGGCTGGGTGGGAGGCGACGAGCCGAGCGCTCCCCCCCCGCTGGAAGGAACTTGTGGGTTTCCCTCAGGCAGACATTTTTTTGCTTACGGAGCCTCAGCACCACGTTCACGGCTCCGGCTCCGTATCCCTCCGCGCCGAGCGCCGCCACGGCCTTAACCCTTGAGGCGCCGCGCCGCTACCGGCCGGGGGCGGGCGGGAGGCGCCGCCGCGCTGGCGGGGGCCCCAGGGAGCGGCCACTGCCAGCCGAGGGGACACACACACCCGCGGCCCGCTTAGGGACACTGCAACGGGCACCCGCCGGCACAGGCACCGCGGGGGAACGGAGCCCTCCCCGCCGCTCTCCGGCTCGTCCCGGCCCCCAGCGCAAACCTCGGCAATGCGCGGGCCCCAAAGGACATTATCACGCCCACCCTGAATCCAGACACCCTAAAATACGCCTCAATGCTTTTAATAGATCAATGTACAGACTTACTTTGCAAAATAAAATTGCATATGAATTACATGAAGCTTTAAACGTTCATTAGCAGCTTCCTCTCAGATAGATAAAATTAAAACCATGACACGTCAAAGCATAACGGTAGGTATGTTAAGGCCAGGACACCCCCCCGAGAGAACTCCGCGGCTCCCCGGAACGGGCGATGCTGGGGGCGAGCCCGCCCCGCGCTGCCCGTGCGGGAACGGGAGCCAGCGAGAGCCGGGGCCCCGCCACCGCTGCGGGCAAACGGCAGTTCCGCGCTCCGTCTCCTTCCCCGGCGGCAGCACTCCCAGCCCGTCCCGCCGGGAAGTTCGTTCCATGTTTGGAAGCACGGTGAGGGCACGGCGCCGGAGCGCGGTGCCGGTGCCCGGCCCGGCGCTCAGTGGCACACACCTCTCCCGAGCCTGCAGAGCCCCCAGGTGGCACCTACTCGCCACCACCTGGCTCTCGGCCTGCTCCTCTCTGACCCTAGCTCCCCAGGGCTGCCCGCCCTTCTCCCTGAAAGTGAGAACTGAACAATAATCATCTCTGCAGCTACTGGCGTGTTATTTTTTTGGATCAAGGGAACTTAGGAAACACAAGGACAATGAAAAAGGATACTGAAAATCCTGGAGAACCTAACGCGCTCCAGGGAGACAGAGGGCAGGCGGCGTGGGGGAGCGCTCATCCCTCACAGGCTGCTGCTTGGCAGTGCCCCAGGTCTGGGAAACAGCAGGCTGTACAGAGGGCTCTCCAGCCCCACGCCGGTCTCTTCCAACCCCCAGATCCCGACCATGACATCTTCCGGAGGAAGGGGAGGGTGAGAACAAACTTACCACCCCCGTGCAGAGACAAACTGGAAATTCTGCGGCCTTAAAACATTCTCCTCCGGTTTTCTCCCGTATATGCCGTGTACTGGATCATCATCTGGCCTTGTGATTCTATGAATATTCATATATTCGCCACTTAGAAATGCAGGAAGCAATTTGTATTAAAATATCAACACAATGACTTCCATTCTCTGTGCCCCTGAGGGACATAAATATGTACTTTTTCCCTTTGATGTATAAGTAATACTTCACTTTAGAGGAAAACACCAAGTGACAGAGATCATTATACATTTCACGAGGGAAGGCCTTTAACAAGTTTTAGTTACAAGGAAGGTCCCCTACCTACATACTGCGAAAATATTGTTGTTTTTCTTGAAGTGTTACTTTGTAACCGGTATTGGGACTCAGTACAGCTGCAACAATGATAAACATTGACTAGAAAACTGACTAAAGCTAAAGAAGGTGGAAGCAATAACGCTTACAATTATTTCTACTGATGTGTAATTGTATTAAAATTAAAAATTAATTTCAAATACAATACTTTTTATTTGCCTTACGGCCTAAGGTTTTAAGGTTCATATTCTCAGGCTTTTATTTGCAGCTAGAAACTTTGAGTGGAAGATGATAGATCCACATAATCCATGACATAGGGTTTAAAGACACACAAAATACCATAAAATCTTCCATTTGGTCCACAATGACATGTCCCTTTCTCATGCGGAAGCTGGCAGTAAGCACGCTCATTACCAAAAGTCACATCGCAGCAGCCACTCCTCTGTGTTACATCCCTGCGGGGTGACAGTCCTCTTTGAAAAATTTCACTTTCAGGCACCTGTAGAAAAATGACCAGAACATAGATGATGCTTACAGGAATTATGCCAGATTACTTAGCTAGTACCCAAGGTCTCAGGGGAGGTGTGCTTTGGCCCAAAACATACGGTGAGTCTGACCTAAAGAAGATTTCTCTGGGGAGCCAAAATTGTTATGAGTTGGACAATTTGGAATTTTCAGGAGAAACTCACACAGGTAGCTCGATTAAAACTGTTGTGAAAGAGACCAATAACTATCACATCCTGTATTACAATAAAATTCTAAAAACAGATTTAACCTAATGTTTCCTGGGTACATCATCTGCCACATTGGTCAGATCTGGAATCTTTAACCTATTCAGTTTTCAACCCCTCTTCATTTAACACTGACCAGAGTTAACACGTACACTCAAAACATTGAGACACAATATTCTACGTCCATAAAACATTGTCTTTCATCTGTTCTCAGAATGTCCAACCCCTTTCTGAAGCTGCAACTTACTTAGTACCCTTTCGTCTCTGCCCCTCCTTATAAATTCTTCCTGTTCACTGCAAAGATAGGAGTTTAAAAAAAAAAAAGCAGCATTGCATATCCTTATCCTGTCATAGTCATACACAGAAAATGAAACAGAAAACAATGTGGTGAACAGTAAAAAAAGAAAACACCACCAAAAAACCCCAAAACAAACAAACTCTGTTTTCAGCTATTTAGAAATCTTTACAAGAAAAGATGACTGAGTAAGACTTTATAAACAATTTTAAAGGATATGAATAAATAGGTGTCTGAAACCTGGTTTGGACAATTACAACAGTTTTCCATTTGCGACAAAGAAAATGCTTGCAAGTTTATTCCTGCTTCAATCCCTAGTTACAGTACTTTCCTTACAAATATGCAAATGTGGCAAACATAATACACAGCTCATACAGAATGAAAAACTTCCAGCTTTGCTGTGACACGATACCTTCCTTGTACTTTACATAGAAGGCCGCAATGCTACTGTCTTCTGTTGCTGTTACACCTGTTTTTCTATCACTTCTTTAAAAATAAAGGTCTGCACTACCTAGGGAGCAATGGATCAGGTGGATAGCACAGGAATATAGGAGCAATCATAAGCACCAATCAATTTGCTAGTGATTTCGTGAGCAAGGACTCCAGCAATCAGGGCTGAAGTCCCAAAGGCTTTCCCAATCATATCCCACATATGCCATTGAGATAAGTTAATTTATTTGTCTTGTGGATAAACACCCTTTCCTTAGAGAAGTCTTAGGTCCATCGTGGAGTAGTGCAAGTAAACCCATGCACACAAAGCCAGCAGTGAACTCCAGACTCTGACAGAGTGTACAACACAACTGTAAATCTTTATGGTAACAGCCCTGACAGCTGATCTACCAACATCAATATGGTCAGCTACCAACCACAGCAATCAGGGAATTGCTAGTTGCCAGATGGCAACAGCAACATTCTTCCGCATGCTTCAACATGACCATGAAAATGAAGAATTACATACAGGACATAAAAAAATTAAGAGGAATATAAAACCTAAAACACTTGAGCACAAACCCCTGAAAATAATCACACTCATACGCTGCTTCCACAGCCTTCATGAATTGCTTTCCACCCACTCCTTAAAGGAAAAATATTTGATACAGCAGGCAGCTGTTGTGCGTTCAGGGATGTGAGAAAATGTATTCCATATTACTATTTAATGTATCATGCCTGTGTGAATAAAATCATTAAGCCTGCATATCTCCTTTTGGTTTATTTATTCTTAAATTTACACCCACTGAATTAATTCACCACCACCACCCAAACCATATGAGCTCCCAGGGTGTTCCCCAACAGAGCATTTGACCCAGGATGGAGCTTTCACTGAAACGGCTCCTTTAAATCAACATGTATGTGCTCAGCCTGCATCCACAGCCAGCAATTTATCCATGATAAATGCCATTGCTCAGCAAATCCATAGCCCTGGAGAGAAGTCAGCAAACCTCCTTTCCTGTTCCAGCTTTTTTTTTTTTCCCCACGATAAATTTCTACCCTCACCTAAGCCACTGAGTCCTTTGTACTGCTTCCAGTAGACTTCCCAGTACAGACAGCAATGCTCATTTGGAGTCAGCAATAAGGAGAACACAACTTGTTTTCCTGCAGCTGACATGGACAAGGCAATTCCATTTTCACTGACTTGTTCCTGGGGTCTGTACCTGGAATTTGATCCAAGCCAATAAAAATTAATTAAAATACTTCTGTTGTCATGTGTGAAACTTTTGGATGAAGCTCTTGGGGAAGACACTGTGTTCTTCCTACAGCTCTTCCTTCCAGAGCAGACTTTGGAAGAGTATCCTACAAGTGAGCTTACAGCTATGTTCCTATGGGCAAGCCTCACGATTGCGCAGTGCTTGCTGTTATCAGTACAGCCCATCTCACAGATAACTGAATTTGCTGCCTCACTCGCTGCCTGCTATATTTACCTCCTGGTAATTAAAATTATATAACATATACATTACGTAACATGTATCTTACAAGAGGGAAGATTTAGAACATTTGCGGGAGGCTGCCATGGTGAAACCTCTCACCAAACAGCGTTACTTACAAGGGAACCACAGAGAGCCTGCAGGCTGACTCCCGTCAAGTCAGACCCTGTTTCTGCGGGAGCACTGGCAGCTATACCAAATTTGTTACTGCTGCGGACAAAGTGTTCGCCGACGACTTCTGGCTAAGCGGGAAATAGCGAAAAACTTTGGCTTGCCGTAAGGGCCGATCTCCGCAAGAGGAATTCTTACAAAAGCAGAAAGTTGAACCGGGGGGGAGGGTGGAAAAAAAGCGATTAAACAGAGAAATCGCGGCGGGAGCCGAGCTCCCCCGTCCCCGCTCTCGGCAGCGGGGCCTGGCCCTGGCACAGCGCGGCCTTCCCCGGCCGCGACCGCAGCAACGCCGCTCGGCGGGCTGGCTGCCGGGCGGGGCGGGCGGCGGCCGCCCGAGAGCCGCAGAAAGCGACGCCCGCCCCGCCGCCGGGTCCCTGGGGCGGAGCGGAGCCGGCCTATCGGCCAAGCCCTGCGAGCAGGGCGGCAGCGCCCTGGGACGCGCAGAGCAGAGCCAGAGCCAGAGCCCGGCCCCGGCCCCGGCCCCGGCCCCGGCCCCGGCCCCGGCCCCGGCCCCGGCCCCGGCATCCGCAGCGCGGCCGGCGGAGGGGCGGCCGCCTCCGCCCGAGGGCGTCCGAAAGTTGCGCGTGTCCGAACAATGCGGAGAGGACTATTTGTCCTTCCGCCGGCCGGCTGTGACGGGAGGGGGCGGCGCGGGCCGCCGCCGAGCGGGCGGGAGGGGCCGGGGACGGCTCCTGGCTTCAGGCCCCCGGGGCCGAGCCCTCCCCGGAGCCGGTTATGAGAGCCGGGGGAGCCGCCGGGGGCCGTCCCGAGCGGCGGGGCGGCAGCACCCGGCACGGCTCCTCCCTGCGCGGGGGGAAGGTCTCACGTCCCCCCTTCCCTGGTGCTGTCCTGCCGCCGGAGGGGCAGGCCCGCTCCCGCACCGGGCCCTCGGGCCCCCCGCTCCATGCCGGGGGTGGCTCGGCGGCCGTGTGGGCCCGGGAAACTCCCCCTTTCCCGCTGGGAGTCCAAGAAACGAACCTGAACGCTACCAGCGGCAAAGTGAACAGTTTAAATCAAAAAGTGACTTTAAATTCACACAGGAGGTGGTTTGGGTACTTACTCTGTTTAAGCCAACCTTTTTAAATTAACTAAAACCAGTTAACAAGTTGAAGTTAACAGCGACATGTTTTCTTGCTTTTACAGTGGCTTACTACTTTAAGAGAAATAAGCAGTCACAGGAGATTTACGCCAGCTTTATAAAATTAATCTGAAATGATACTGTCTTCAAAGGTGACTTAAAAAAATTCAGTATGATATAAAGCTTAATTTAAATAAACACCTAAACATATTCCTAAGCAAAACATCCATTAAATCAAAAGCAGATTGATATCCCTGGAGGAAAAAGGGATATTCACTCTTTGCAGTGAATCTTGACCTTTCCAGGCAGCAGCCCCGGGCACGGGCACACCAGGCTCCTGGTGGGACAGGCTGCAGGCGCTCTGCCACTGCACCACCTCAGAGCACTTCATTTTGAGAAAACTCATTTAGAAACTCAGAAAACACAGATTACACCCAAGAATCGTGTAACTGAGATCATAAAAGGGTGTTCTTTTCAGTGGGAAAATGAATATAAAGTTTTAAGTTTCCTATGTAAACTATATTCACCACAAATTTGTATGATGGATTGCATCATGCAGTTCAACGTGAGCAGTTCTGAAATATCCCCTGGATACGCATTACTGCTGAAAGCAACTCGGGCAAAGCATCTTTCAGCAAGAAGGTCACCCGCACTGCAAGACGTTGGCTGGGTAGTCAGAACGGAGCTCCCTTGCAGAGAGGATAAAGCAGAGATATCACCATTTTTAGCCTGGCTTCCGCAGGAAATCACTTGTAGACAACTACCCTGTGTTCATGTGGATGGATGCGTTTCCTTAATAAATCGTGAACTTATTTGCTAATTTCAACCAAGCAAAATGAGGAGATCATATCACACACAGTTAATGGAAACGGATTAAAGCAGAAAAGAGGAGACTGTGTTGGTGCACCCACTGAGGGGAAGGCTAGTTGAGGTCAATCCTTGTCAGCGACCAAAGAACCCAGGCAGAGGATGCAAAGCTAGGGGAAGGGAACTTGAGGTAGTTTCCCTTCTGGCAGAATGATTTCTGGTATTCCGCCTGTCACCGGGAGCTGGAACCCACAATCTGTTTTACACAGACTTTTTTGAACATTTCCCCATCTCCAAAGTTTCAGAGGAGCCAGGAAATAATTGTTTTAATGTAATCAAAAGCCATATAACCCACAGACAATGTTTTCCATTCTAAAATTGCTTGAAAGAATGTAACTGAAGTCTGACTACAACCATTCATCAGACAATCCCAGATGGGCCTCTCATGCGTGAGATTCCCACTGAACACCAGTTCCCTCCTCGGCACTGAAGGGAACAGGTTGTCTCCCTCACACAACTAATGGACCGTCAGATTACGCATTCTGGGGAACCAAGGGATGACAGAGAAGGCCAAATTTACAGAGGAAAATCACAGCTTTGAAGAATAATAGTAACTCTTTATACCAAGCACATAGAACTACACCTTGAATTGCAACGGAAAAATTTAATTTCTTAAATCAGTGGAGTGGTAATGCATGGGGTTAGTATTGTTTTCTGTCATTGATTTGGGGTTTCTTTAAGGTTTTAGGAAGAAAAAAAATATCTTAAAGTTCTATTTAAAGGCTGCGGCAGCCTCATCTTAGGTGGACTCTCATATAAAGAATATGAATATTCAAGTATTTTCCTCCTCATACATTATCATGATTATTTTGTCAAATATCTGCATATCAATTTTCATTTGGGAATACAATTGTGGGCAGTCTTCTTGTCATATGTATTTATAATGTCACTAATTAATATAAATATTTCTGTTAGAAATAAGGGAGAGTCTTGCAAGTGCTCTGTTCATAGAACTATTGACTGACTACATTTAATGTTCTTTTTACATGAATCATTTAGGATTGAGCTCCACAAAATACGTCTCATCCCCCATAATTTACCCTTATGTGGCACTTAACATAGTAAAATCTGGGGGCGCTGACACAGTTACTGAAAATACTTGATTATCTAAAATCCAGGAAATACTGGTTCTCTGTCTCAGAGTGGGGAAAAAAAACAGTTTCAGAAATAATAATGTGATAGAATTGCTGTGTATAGCATATTGCTATTTTGACCATAAAGTGTTTCCATGACAGACATGCAAATATTCAAGGCCAAATGACTTCAACAATGGTACCCATGCTTTTGATGAACTAGTTTGCATTGTCTCATCTGATCCCCTCTTTTACCGTATGTAGATGAGACATTTTATGCATTCACATGGTTTTGACGTTGTCACAGGCAGATACTTACTGAACTACATAGTTTCCAGATGCTATAGAATAGTACAGCATCCAACTCAACAATGTGTCCAACTGGAATTTTATGAGTTTGCACTCAGACTAGAAACTAATGTAGAAAATTATGCATCTTATACCACATAGTAGGTAGTTCCATACAGGTCTCAAGCCTAGAGGTAAAGTACACTTCAAAGAAAGCAAATTTTTTAGGTTTTAGTTTTACCTTTCTTTTTTTTTTGAGAGGGGTTTACTTTCTAAACAGCATATTTATGTTTTCAGTTCTTCTGTGCTTATACAGCATTAGTTATAACTTCCAGAGCCATCATAAATCACCAGTAATCCTATCCTAGCTGCAGGTCCTGGAGAGCTGGCATGTGTCAAACAGAGGCTTCCGAATGAAATATGACCCTTAATCAAGTTTCAACAGCTTATAAGAAGAGAGAACACAAGAAAGGCCATGCTGCTCAAACCAAAGGTCCACCTAGCCCAGCAGCCTACCTCCAAAATAACAACCCATTATGATGTCCATTCTTTTCAGTTTCATCTCTTCTCTCTTATGTTCTCATTGTTAACTATTCAGTGGGATTCTGGAGAGTGGAAATGGGTTTGGCCCTGTGCCTGTTCCCAGTATTGCATTGTTTCCAGAGTAATGAGAAAGAACAATCATTAGAAAGTACAGGACACGCAGGGAAGTAGGCAAGAAGCAGGCACGAGCAGGGTCATCCTGTATCTGGCACATTCCCCCTTCTGCCAATAAGAAATTTAAGAGTTTCTCAAGCAAGAAGTTGCATTTGATTATTGTTCTTAATGGCTATTGAGGGCTTATCCTTCATGAATTTATTTGGTTCATATTGAACTGTTTTAACTACTCAGCAGTTGTACATGTGGAGATCATGAAAAAAGAGTCAGCAAGTAATGATGCTTTTTAATACTGTCAATGGGGCAAACATATTCCATGAGGTCAACTCTTTCAAAGTCAGTAGAGGAGACCCAAGCCTTGAGGGGGAAGACTTGTATTTGTTCTCCGTCAAATACGGGATAAATATATTGCCACTGAAAGCTCTAAGGGCCAAGTTTTCTGATACAATCTGAGATTTTAGACAGTCATTTTACATTCTTTACATCACCTTATCTCTAGTTGTAAAATTAAGGTTTTACAATACAGAACATACTGTGATTTGCCCAGGGTTTCATGCTTAGTTTGCTACTATATGCAAACTGTTGGGGTGACCAAGCAGAATGGGTAAAGGTCAGTCTCTCTCTGCATTTGCCTTCGTAGGACTCAGTGTCTTCTACCCAGATTCTTATTTTCATGACACTTGTAGGGATTTAGTATCTTTGAGTCAATCACCCTCTGTTAACTTGGATAATACATTTAAAGGTTATTGGAAAGACAAATAGAAGAACTGGTCTTATGGAAGATAAGCGTGTCTTCCATAAAGAAAAGAACAGAATAAAAGCAGTTATAAAAGGTACTTGCCATAATATTGTTCTGATTAAAGTCGATGGATATGAAGCTATTGGCTTCAAAGGAGGACCGACGTATAGCCCATCTAGTGTCCCTTCGGTAATATTTCCAGCACAAACATCACAGCCTGTCAAAATAATTCATATTACATGTGGAAATTTTTCATTAAGTTCCATAAGAAAAATCGTTATTTCAAAGTCGAGAGATTTTTCTAACATTGTTTAGTATTAATCCCCTCTTTTTCAAACTGCACAAAAAATTCAAATTAGTTGTATAGCTCAAGGCAATTCCAAAGTTTACGTTCATTGTTGATGGTGATTGAAGTGATGATTATTAGAGACCTGAGCAGCTGCATTGCCATCAGGGTCCTGGCTCAGAACTGAAAATTGAGGGGTTGCTGAGCCCAAGCTGAAGTTCAGAACATACTTTTATCTCTGGGAGGCAAGAATTATGGTACAGTTTGCAAATTTTTTTGCATGTCAGACTCAGTTTAAGGTTTTTGAAAGGCTACTGTTGCATAAATAAATTTGAATGCTGTCTTCCACTTCACCGGTTTAAATATTACAATTCTGGCTCTTATTTTTAAGGAAAATATTTTAGCAGCACAAATAGAAGACTTGCAGCAGAATCCCGTCCCCTTGAACCACCTCAAAGTTTTAGATTTCTCTTCAGCAGAGCTATGATTTTCTCTCTGGGCTTTCAACTCTGCCAATAATGGAGTAACTTTGCATAGGTCAGTTTCATTTTCTTTATCTCTGTTGCCTCACATGTAAAATGAGAGTAGACAATAACCTCTCTTAAAGGGTTGCCAAGAGGAACTAAACTATAAGATCTTCAAATGAAACACATAGTAAAAAAAGGTTTTAAGTTATTTAACATTTAAAACTAGAAGTGGGTAATATTCTGCATACCTGTATGACTGCATTTTAATCTTGGATTATAGGATAGATGTATGTAGAAAAAACCTTTGGTAATTTATACCAGTTACCACTAGGGTTATACTACATTAATTTGAAAAAGCTAATAATGTTCATCTAAAAAACCCCTCATTATTGCTATTTCATACACAAAGATTTAAAGAGACACTGTCTAACAACTTCTTTAAATATCTTTTCAAACTTCATGAGAAATATATTTTAAAATTACCACCTGTAGAAGTATTACTAGAATGTATAAATATGACCTGCATTTCCTAACAGCTGTAGAATATCTAAAAAATATCTTAAGATTCTATTACCTGTGAAAGCAGGGATTTTCTAGATAATTTTTTTGTATGCAGAGGCCATAAATTTAACCTTCTATGTAAAATCCCACTCACCCAATTCCTCTGTTTCTCTGATCATGTTTTAAAATATGTATTAATTTCGATAGGAAACAGTTTCTATGGTTACACCTTCTACCTGATATTATAAAAACACTGTGAAACATATGTTGAAACTCAGTATCAATATAGCCTTTAAACTCTCCTTAAATCAAATAATGAAACAGGAACTATTAGAATATCAGTTAAGTGAGACCTGCTTGTTGGGGGGAGGTGCTGTTTGTTGGGTTTTTTTAGTTTTATGCTGCAGCTGTGTATTTGTATATTGCATTTATGGTGGTTAAGCTGGAATGGTAAAATACGATGAGGTATGTATATCTAAAAATGAAAATGTTTTACTCAGTCAGTGAGACAAAGCCATTTCTCGGACAACTCCAAACAAGCAGGAAAATTTCTTTGTAGTAAATTTTACGGCTATTTGGGCATCTGTAGCTTATAAATAAAATAAAACATTATAGATTATTACTACGAATTATCACTTATTTGCATTTCACATTTTCAGAACGTATTTTTCACCCCTTCGTTATAGGATACACAATATCCAAACAGGATGGTATTAGGTTAAGAGGTCCAGAACTGTAATATCCAGTGTAGATGCAAGTCTGGGAAGAAGGCCATAGAACAGGTAAAGCTTAACTTTGAAAAAGAGGTCTCCAGCTTTTATTTTGCATAGGAGAGGCTCTATTTTGACTGATAAGAAAACAGTTTTAAGAAGCCTATAAGAGCTTTCTTGAGACAAGAAAAGTTTCCTGTGGGATTGCTTTTCAGACTACCAGTTAATGATAAACAGTGATACTGTAGTATGTAAGCAACTCTAACTAGCATGACACAAGAGAATACCATTATATCATGACATTCATGATACTGGTCTTGTGACCTGCTCAGTGCCACCTTCTTGGTCTGACTTAGCTCTGCTGTACCTAGGATAGCTGGTCATCCCCACGTAGCATTTGATTTGTTGATCTTCTGAGGTCCCTTCCAACGTGAGTTATCCTATGATCTTGTGATCCTACAGTTCTTCATATTATTTGGTTTAACGTTTCTTTTAAGCCCTCACACCAGCAGAGAAATTGCACATGAAGAACTGCTGTTGGCACCTATAACTTCCTTACAGAGGATGGAATGGTGATGCGTCTGGTCTACAGTCAGCCTTTAGAAAGGTTAGCAATGAAATATCAGATAGTCTCTCAAATGTAGAAAAAATCAAAACAATTCGTTTAGCATGATGTAAAGCCAAATTAGAACTAGGACAGAAAGCTTTTGGGGGAACAGGCACATGGTAAATAAAAGTGGCTGCTGCCACTGCCACCCTGCAGGGCCTTACAAGATATCATGGAATGTGTCAATGTGATTTATTTTTATGAATTATTCCTATGGGCATTGTGTATGTATTCTGTGAAGATTAAAAGGAGTTGTTTCTTTAGAGATACTACATTAAGAATCATCATAATGTTATAATTTAATTTTATAAAATAAAAGATCCCACTCACTGAAAATAAATCAGTATAACAGAATAAATATTGTATACAAATTCCACCACAGAACAATCTACAAGGCTGAATACATTTTTAAAAGCCAATGAAGTTAGAAATGAAAGAGATGAGGCAATGACCAAAAACATTTTCCAATTTTGAAGCCATAATGTCAGAGACATATTTCATGTATGGTAGGATTTAATTCTCTTCATTATATCTGTTAGCCTTTCAAGAACTTCCAAAGTGGTTCCCACTGTTACTCACTTTTTTTTTTTTTAAAGAGGTTACTAGTCTGTCAAGTCTGTCAATTGCCCATAGAGGCACCAGTTTCAGAAAAATCTGATTTCAACCCATATTGAGTAAGACTATGATTACCTCAAAAAATTATTTCCAGTGGGTTTTATGTATTTCTAATAATCCATACTGAGGGTCACACTACACTTTATTAGGACTGCTAACTATAAGTTTCTATAATAATTAATCACAATAAAATAGAATTTTTTTCTACGCAGTGCAGAAGCTTTGAGAAATGCACAGCCTATTTGTTTCAACATCAGAAAGCATTTAATGAATGACCTCCGGAGCCTGCACTGATTACCTACTTGGTTCTGATCATAGTTATGAAGTTTCCACCGGAATACACTTATTCCTAGCGGGTGCCAACTTTGATGTAGACAGTACTCCCTACACTTGTAGTCCCTGCTGTCCGGTAAAGCTATCACTGTGTGCAGGAAGACTGTCAGAATTCTCTTTCGCTAAAGCCTTCTAGGACTAGACTTGGCTGTTGAATATGGCTGATGTCCATGCTGCAGGGCTCAACTCTGAACTGCGCTCGCTTTGTCAGATACAACCTGAACACGTTTAGAGCTTTAGGCAATACAGAAGGTTTCACTCCTGTGCATGACAGGACATGAAAATAATCCATGTTTCCAGTTTATACATAAAGCAAATACCTACTTCTAAATAAAAAATATCTCATATCATTAATTTTGAAGATTATCAGTTCATTTAATTTTGTGTATATGTAGATAACTACTGTCATCTTTTCATACTTCTTTATTCCTTTTTTTTTTTGCTTACTGTCTCGTAGTGTGTTGTGATTAGGGTAGGTTCTTGGTTCTTAGAATTGTTTTGTCTTCACCATTAAATGCAAATTTTTGTGGCAGACCACTTATGCATGAGAATGTAACTATATTTGTGCATTAGTTATATACATGTATATCTACATACATATTTATATGTACATATGTTAAGTATAGCACAAAGTACTTGAGACATATTATAAAATAATTGCTAAAAACACTATTTATTAAATTAAAATTTGTTTTTAACAGATGCTCCAGGTACTTATTTGAGTATAGAATCTCTTTAATATAGATCTACGTCTAGTTAAATGAGCTTCTTAAAAAGACCCATAGATACAAAAGCAAGAGAAATCAGGAAAATTGATTCTGTCACATTCTGGAGGTAGTTATAAAGCCATTTATTGCTTATGAAAGGACTTCAAAAGCTCATGAGCATTTGGGGCACCATGTATCAGAAAGGAAGTCAAGTTCATAAAAGACACCAAACATTACAGAAGGAGGAGAATGATGCTGGGTATTTTAGAGAACAGTGATATATGTGCAAAGGCTGTTCCAGAGTAACAAGAAAACTGGGGAATAGAAAACATATGTAAATGTTCTCCTGCTTTCTCTACATGTGTATTCTTTTTATGTTGCTAATGGTAAAAAGACACTGGCTTAAAAATCACATCACAAAATCTAGTGTTCTGTGTCAGGTGCAGTAATAAGTTTTCTCAGTAATTGCTCTGACGAGCCTCACCTGAGGTCTCCCACACCTTGGACTAGGGACTCCATTTAAGCTCAGGCTGGGCCTTTCAGTCCCTTCTGAGCTGTATCTTGGATGTGCCTGCTGCTGATCCTGTTCCTGAAGTGCTGTCATGCATCCCCTGGTAGACCTTGAATCCTCTCTTGCCTGATGATCACTGGACCACTGATAGGATCTGTTGCTGTTATTATCCTGCTCTGTTTGCCTGTCTCCAGTGCTGTGGGACTGTGTCCTGAGGTGATGTCTTTGCCTAGCCTGTGCTGCCAGCACTGCTGGCTCAACTTCCCTTAGGGAGCAACCTGCTCTTGCTGTTCCCTGATATTGTGCTTGAACTGCATTCCTATAGAGAGGCACCATGAGAAGAATTCCTGTAGTGTTAGAAATGTGGAAACCTTGTAAGTAGTAACAGAAGTCTTCACTCATCTTACAATGAAAGGTAAGCTGCAGCTGGACTGATGGGCCCTTTCTGAGCTTGGAGTTTGTATGCAGTTCCTCAGGAACTCGGAGACCGTTGGAGTCTACACAGACCAGTGCAAAAGTACACAGTATGTGATACCACCCAGGTAGTTACTGTTGTAGTAAATACTGAGATATGACTTAAAACTGTTATAATAAACACACGCATATCTATTTTGTAATGTTACTTGCATACAAGTAATGGGGCTATTACTGGAAAACAATTACTGCAAGAAGTGTGTTGCATGACTGAGGTCCATCTTGGCCATTGACTAAGTCTTGACCATTACATTTGCATTTTGTTGTGAGAGGACAGAACAAATCTGTGGGTTTTTTTATAAAGCACAAAGGTCTCTGTACTACCTTTCAGAGATTTTTTTAAGTAGGATGGCAGCTTACCTCATCCATCCACTGTTCCACTTCAACTCCCAAAACATGTTTTAAAGAGTTAAGTACTAATCAAAAGTAGTCTCACTGAGTCATCTATCAGTGAAGTGTTAGGAATAAGTCATAATTTTATGAGGTGCCATTTTTCTATAGTATATTAAATGCAAAAGCATATCAAACATATTGCCACTAAGGGTTTGTTGTTAAGTCTGCCAAAAGCATTTTGTTCAAAACAATGTTTGCTGTATCTCATATAGCTTGAAGTCTAAATTAAATGAGCTTCTTTGCTGCAGTCAACAGGAGAAAGAATTCTTTCCCTGCTTCAACTCTCTGCCACAAGCAGCAATGGTGTCAGTATTCAACTATGCTACAAACATTAACGATGCTAATTTGCAACTATGCCTTGAGCAACTGTGGAGTTTCTTTGCCACTACCTTTATCCCTAATGCAAGATCGATGAATGATGATGCTACGTAGTTGGCCCTTCTCTAATGGCTCTAATCTCAGTCTCTCATTTACTGTATGTTAGAGCAACTGCATTCTCTTCTACAGGCTAAGAGGTTTAGACGTCTACCTGAATTTGTAGCCTATTCCAGGTACATATATTTTGCATTAGGCAAGTGAGTGCCATATCTCACATATGCATGGTTGTGTATAGAATTAGTCACTAACTGAAGTGTTACCAGGGAAAAAAAAAATCACAGCAGCTGACACGGACATGAAAATGACTAATCTGTGTTGGGGTTCAGTCAGTTTAGTGCAGAAGGCTCTGTGAGGCTGTGTGTATCATTAAGATCCTACTGTATAATTCAAACTCTTTCATCTAGAGAATAGCCTAAATAAGCAGTACAAGAGCACAAGGACCCTCTAATTTATATACGTGGTGACAATACTATAAAGTATTCCTTTAGTTCTGACCTTCGTGCTCTGAAGTATGTAGTAAAAGTGGTGATTCAACCATTACTTTTTCAGGCTTAATTTGAAATTACACACTACCCAGATCACATTGGAAGATCCTGAGAGTCTGTATGCGAATATTATTGACAACCACTCAACTACAATCTTTTCATGCACCCTTCTGCAGCTCTCCCCAGTTGTGATTCCTGAGAAATCAATATAAGTTGTGCTTTCTAGAAAAGAGGACTCAAATCTAAATGCAGTGTATATTTCTCTAAGCCATAAAAATACTATGGAAGGAGAGGCCCAAGGCTAAAATAGCAGGTGTTTTTCAAGCTAGAATTGAAATCAATTGGCAGCACTGCATGGGGGAAGCTTGCACAGTATCTTCCTGAACTCTGTTTGATTTAAGCAAGTGTTTGCAATCTTCCTTTTCATGAAGTTAAGATTATCTATCCTTTTTTATTTTCAATAGATTATAAAACATTATCACTTCTAATCAGGCCTTTTCATGTTGAAAAAATTTGCTGAGCTTCCTGACAGTTAGAAAAATTTGATAATTTCTTGGATACAAGCAAGACAATATAAAATTGCAGGTCTTCTCTAATTGTTTTGAGCAGTGGCTTTATGATTGTGAAGTCTGTCAGGTTTTTTTAATGGCTCACATTTCAGTATCAGAACTATGTGTGGCATCAGGTGTTTAAGTTTTTCACCATTTAAACCTGGCAGCTGTTTAATTTACCCTTGTTGCATAATAAAACCTTCTTGGAATAAAAAGGGAAATTTTCAATAAGACTAGTCAGAGCAAGATCACTAGATGCCACTTTAACTGCATTACACAGCTCTTCATAGCATTTCACTGAGTATAGGTACAATTTCAAAGGGACAGATTCTCTAGGTTTCTGAATTCTTTGTGCTCCTTAGCCAGTAAGGAAAGACCGGAAAGAGGGCTGACAGTGCGCACAAAATGAATGAAACAGGATTCAACAGCTCACTGCCCATAACTGCCAATCTTAATGGGGGAAGGGACTACAGCACCCTAGGGTAGGGTGGGGAGGGTGACCCTAGTCCTGTGGATCACTGCTAAGTAGGACAGATTAGAGCATTCCCCAGGTTGCCAGCATCTGTTATAGCCAAAGTGTAACTACAGCAGCAGATAATTTGTAGTACTCTTCCAATTCCTCTTGTCTCCCTACCTAGCAGAAATTTGCTACAGCAAAGAATAACATGCTCATTTGAACAAGATTTCTTGCAGTTCTTCCACTAAGGAATGCCTTTGTCCTGGCTACAAGGAAGATTACTGTCTGGACTGATTGCTGTCTTTCATGCTACTCTTCATCAGCTATTCATTTACTACAGGCACTGCTAAACAGTGCCGAGGATGGCCAGCATGAAGATTCTTCCTGTAATGGCTGAAGGTCTACCCCATCATTTCTTACCCATGTTTATGTCATTCTGGAGGTAGACTGTATTTCCAGGTGCTACTAAACAATTACATTTCAAAAGGATCAGGAATGTATCTTTCCTTTTTTTAAGCAGAGCATGCCCAGACTCTTCTCAGTGGTGCTCAGTGACAGGACAATAGGCAATGGGTACAACCTGAAACACATTACATTCCATCTGAATGTAAGAAAACACTTCACTGTGCGGGTGACTGGATGCTGGAATAGGTTGTTGAGAGTGATTGTGGAGCCTTCGTTCTTGGAGACGCAGCCCTGGGCATCCCGCTCTAGCTGACCCTGCTTGAGCAGGGGTGTTGAACTATATATTATTCAGGTGTCTTCCAACCTCAACTATTCTGCGATTCTGTAATTAGACTACCTTCTTTAATGCAGCCATCATATAACTTATGCCTTTTACTTTGAGATTGGATAGCTGTAATTGATTCAACAGGGCAAAGCCTCATGACCACTGAGAGTATGAAGCTGTTAGAGATTCATAGCCTAATGGTGAAAATGAGATAAACTCAAGCAAATCACATTAGTTTTTAATGTCTATCCTGGCTTGGGTGCGTTTGAGGAGGAATCGGAAAGAGCTGGGCTGACTACATGTTACCATCCTGGAATTGCCCTAAATGAGAGACCGCACCTCTCCCTCTCTGTTCCGCACAGTGAGCAGCAAAGGTGGCTAAGCTAGCTGACGTGCCACTGGCAGGACTGTCTGCCAGCAACTCTCCCCACTGCCACATTTTCACCTCCGGTCTTGAATAGGCGGGTGGTGTTAACTCAAGCTAGTCTATAAAGCTGCAGGGGTTTCACAGGAGAGAGATGCTGCTGAGAAGATTGTCTTTGGAATTAGTAGGGTGTTTTTACTCTTTCAAATGGTCTGAGGACAACCACTATCTGCTGCTTGCTGCACAGCGTTTGTAGGCATTACTGATTTACAAAAGGGTAATTTTAAAGACTGAGAAAGATCGCAAGTATTCTGGTTGAAAACATTCTTTGTACATTCCAAATAAACACAGTTTAAAATTCAGCTTTCTTAGACTCTGTTTTGTCCCCCTAAATGTTAGAGATTGTCATTCAGATGCATCGGAATATTCCCCCTTTTCAAAAGCTACCCATACAGAAATGTTCGGCTTCCCTTCAAAGGGAACAGTATAAAAAGGAGAAAGAACTGCTGAGCACGCAGGTTAGCAACAGTTGCGCTTTAAAATGATTGATACTTTAAAATCACTAGAGAACTGAATTTATACTTGTGAAAATGGAGTAACAGGTACAGCAGAAAGGCCATAAAAATCAGGTTTATATTATGACTAGTTGGACTTATGAAATGTGATTAGATTATTAGCAATAAAACTTGCACAGATCATGGAGCTAAACATATTTATACAGAGAGGCCCCAGCTGTACTGGCTCTGAGGAGTGCGCTTGTTTAACAAAGAATTTGCAAACAAAATGGCTCACTTAAAAAGGCAGATGCAGAAAACTAAAGATTTTGATGTTACGCTTCCAAATATGAGCAGAAAGTGACTTTTTTAACTTTTAAATATTATTTTTAAATTATTTTCAGTGGATAGTAGTTCTAAAAAAAAAAAACCACAAGAACTAAAAACCCCAAACAATTTTTAAGCAAACAATTGATCAGTATTTTTTAATGTTATTCCTATGATGTTGGAACTAATTGTACATATTACCCATTTCAAATGTTAGAGCCTTAATAAAAACTGAGTATGTATTTAGCCAGCGCTATCAGTATAAAGTCACATGAGGTATTAATACACCAAGAGCCCCCCCCTTCCCTATACCACCAGAAAAATGATCCCTTTTTTATCTTTTCAGTATAGGAAGCTCTTTTATCCATTTCTTTTACAAGCTGCTGTTGCCACTATTCCCCTTCACAAGTCTTGACAGCTGACTCAAGTTGATGGCCACGCTTCCACTGACTGCTGTAGAGTAACTGCCAAACCTGTTTCATACGGTAAGACTGGTGCTATCTGTAAATCCCCATTTCTGAATTTTCTCCAAATATGTATACAATTTCCTTATGTTATCATGGAAACGATACATGTGTGAAGCCTGGAGAGAAAAAAAAGCTTTGTTTTCTTTTTTGCTGAAATAGTCAAATCTTTAGGAGTTAATGCATAGCAGAACTCCCTTGCACAGCATGGCTAAAAGCAAGGCTAAAACAGGTGAAAAGGACTATGTTTTAAAAGCAAACTTTTCTCCTACAAAAAAGGAGGGGACAAAATGAGTTGAGGATGCTAATCAAACAGTAGGAAGTATCATGGTGCTGAATGTGTGATAAAAGCCAGTTTTTGACTAAGGAAAAAATGGTTGTGTTAGTTAAAACACACAAGGTGTGGGCCTAGAAGCAGAGATTATTGGCAATAGTTATTGTGTTTTGCAGACAATAGGAAGTAGGGTTTTGACTGGCCATCTGGTCTGCACTCTATAACTACAGCTGTGTTAGCTAGCTTAGAGGAGGAGCAGCAGCTGTGTAATGAATACATACAGTGTAGCAGGGTGTGATATTTACGGCAAAGATAAGAATTGATGAAAAAGTAGGACTGGACATGCTTGAGGTTGAAGATGTCATTTCAAATCCTGTTGTCTATGATTCAATGCTGGACATTTCCTTTAAATATTCAGAGACCTGAAATAAGAGATTTGATTCATAACTTTGCTGTAGCATGCACAAATATAAATGTTAGGAAATAATACACAGTTGCCCAGGTCCAATTGTTCTAAACAGTTATACAAGCACAGAATTTTTCTGCTGAGCAGAATGATCAGATGTCTTCAGTTTCATAGCTTAGTAGCTAAGAATTAGGAAATACTTTTAGATAGCTGGGAACTCTAAACACCTTGAGCACAATTCATTTTATATTATTCACAGCAATGAATCAGACTCAGAATTAGAGATGGTCTGGGTAGAACAGCAAATTGTCATCATAAGACATCTTCACTGATGTAACTTGTTGGTAATTATACTTTAGTAGAAAAAATACCATTTTTTTAAATCGTACTTTTTTACTTTCACAGAAATATATATACAGCAGATATTTAACACGTTCTACCTACTGTCCCTTCTACAGAGATGGTGAACAAATAATTAGAATATAATTGCTTAAAGATATACCTTTCCCTAGAGGACACTACTTAGCTGCCACAGGTAAAGCTATTCACAATGGCTCATATGCTGGTAGAGAAGTATTAACCTGCCCACCAGTCATGAGCAGACAGGAGCTAACATGCAGTTGCCACAGGACACGGTGTGAGAAAGAAGCGAGCCTGTAATTGGGTGGAAAAAGAAATGCCAGCAAGATTTCCTCATTTTTGCCTTGCAAAAGAAATGTGTGTTGCATGGTAGGTACTGCCTTGGAAAAAATATTCAGCTAGAAGCCCTTGAACAGGGAATTAGTCACATTCCTGGTTGCTTTTCCTGTGCCCAGGAGAGTTTGTGACAAGCACAGACAAGTGTGAAAAAAGCTTTGATAATAAATCCAGAGATAACATTCATCTGAAGAGTTGGTGTCCCTGGAGCACTGAGGGAAAGTGTTATTCTCTAGCATTCCTTAAAACACTCAAACCAAATGGGTATTATTCTGTCTATTAAGACATACTCAGAAATTTAATTCTATTAAGTGCTACTGCCTTAAGAAGCACTATAAGAGAGTTAACACCCTACACCTTCAAGAAAAAAATGGGCCACAGTATATTGTTAGATATAAGGGTGGATGTAAGTAGCTGGCATTTGTTTCTAATTTGCGTTTATCCTACTTCATTGCAAATTTTAATTCATCTCTTCCAAATGAATATGGAACATTTCATTTGCTGATCTTTTGCATTAATGTGGTCAATATAATTGGAGATGAAGTGAGCTGTTTGCCAGACTTTCTAACTGCTGCCAAGAAAAACTTGGGTGTCATTTTAGAAAAATCCATGGGTGGAGGAGGAGGAGATCATGACCATCTGTCTGTGCATCAAAGGCTAAATCATTATAGGGGAAAAATAACTTCTCTGTTGTGTTTGCCAGCCGTGTTCCCTTTTAAAGTAAGTTCAGTTAGTAACTTTCGAAGACAAACATTTTCAAAACTGTCCTGTGGGCTCAAATATTTCTTGGAAGGAAGTTGGGGAAAAATTTAAAGGACAAAACTGCACAATTTGGAAGTGAATGAGATAGCAGGAGGATAACATTGCAGGAAAAGTATACAGTCTCCTTGGAATGTTCCCAAACACTTACTGTTGCATCCTTTTCAGTTCCAGGATCTAACAAGTATATAGAAAAGGAAGCACATCATCTCTTGCTTGTCCTGCAGACAAGCTATACACATTCCATGCCCCATAGCATTTACAAACATCTTGGCTTAACATTTAACAAAGGGACAATAGACTAACAGCATTTGAGAGACGTGACTGTAAATATGCACCTGGACCTACTTGAGCCTTAGAACTTCTGTTGTCAGTCAGGATAATAGTCTGAAAATTAAACATTCTGAAAAAAAAAATCACATAGAGAAGAAGGGCATTATCTGTAGTATAGCTAATACTTTGCTCTTTTTATTTGGTTGGTCTTTTATTTAACACCCTGCAAAATTAAAATCTTGGCATCGTGCTGAAATCCATCATAAGAAGCTAAACTATGAATGTCTCTGAAAAGCCATCAGTCCTTCAAACCAGGAGTCACTATTGCAGGAGTGCTGTGGGTTCCTTTATCAGTAGTCACTGTGACATAAAGGTCTCTATGATGAGAGTGAAATGACAACAAATTGAAAATGCCAGTAACCATGGGAGTTCTGTTTAGACTGACACTTCCAGCATTGCTACTGCTCGAGTTGAATCTGCTATAGTAACCACTTTAGTTCCCATAACTTCTACCTTCTAGCATACTCTCTCATCAAAATATTTGCATTTTGTAGGGTATGACATCTAAGTCCAGACATTGTTACTTAAAAATATTGCTCTGGCTTCTCTGAGCAGGAATCCTTCATAGTGTCAGTCTTCAAAGGAAAGATTTACAGTTCTTATCAGGTGTATGGGGTTTTTCTTTGTATTGAGATTCTGAATTCTCTCCTCCTTTGAAGATAAGAAATCCCTGCTATCACAGAGTTTATCTGAATACGAATGGGTCCCTGGATTTGATAAACTGTTTAGGACTACTAGGATCAAATCCTAAATATGTGCACATTGAGAGTTCAAAAGGTGAATTAATTTCACCTTTGTATGCTTGCTATTCTTGATTCCTATCTTTCCTGATAATAAGTAGTGAAATTCAAAAATGCAATTTAAAAAATTTATGGCTTTTTGGAGTTATACTTCATGTTCTGCTCCAACATTTTAAAATACAAAAAAATATTTTACAGGCAGACCAAGGTGTGACTTTTGGAAAAATAATCTATTGCTCATTTTTAATAAATGCAAAACCAAACATAAGTGAATATTTATATGAATCAAACATCGACAGCATGCTTCACATACTTGAAATGGAACAAACACTATTTTAATTTGCAGTACTTTCTGAACAGGGAGCCACAGCATTCCACCACATCTGGAATCTTTGAAGATATACATACACATATATGTATACATATATTACAAGTTTCTTTCTAACAGTAACTACAAAGTACTACCTCAGTCTCGGGTAATAAAATGCCAGCATGAAGATAAATGGAAAAATAGAACTGCCTAAGATTTTTAAGAGGTATTGACAATTCAGACAAATTATCCTTTTACATTATTGAATCTGAATGATATCTTGAAAAAGAACTCAAAATCTGCAAGTTCTCTATAAAATCCAAATTACTGCACTGCAATGATATAGCTGAGTTCGCTAAAATGTTTGTTTGCATCAGGCTTCTTGTTTAAATTGTACATTAATTACCTTTTTAAGCCTCTAGTCTTTAATTTTAAGTTAACAGTGCAACAGGATTTATGTATTTAAAAAAAAATAAAATCAAAGGTTAAAAGAGTAAAACCTAGTAATTATGCACTCCTGTAACACTTGCACAAACCTGGTGGTAAAAAATGAACTTGTTTCATTATAATGAAAAATATAATAAAGTATATACACTGTTTCAGAACATTCTCCTAAGGTTTTTAAAAAAAAAAACAAGAGTAGATACTTTTCTGCCCTGCCACTGTGTCAAAGTCCATGTGGTCAACAAATAGTTGACTGTGAATAGTAAAATTTACTGTCTGAGCTGCATAATAGGATATCCTGTAAAGCAGGAGTGTTAGAGATCTGCATGGAGGATTGAATTGGAAAATTGCCAGAAGTTCAAGGGCCACATCTATTTTGCATAAAATGGAGCAGATGGTAGCTGACTTCATCTTTGATACCATGGTACAGTCCACAGAGATTATGAATCCCAGCATGAACCACTCTATTTCTTTCTTGCATTGAGCAGGTGATAAAGGAAGATACAACATATCTTGCAGATATTTTGAAACACCTACTTTGAAAATAGGTTTTGTGTTGCATTATTGTTTCTCACCTAGATTTTTCTAGCAAGAGTTCTGTTTTTAGCACCTACAACTAATAGCATACAGTTGATTAGTAACTACAACTACCTGGCAGCTTCTTGGCCATATTACTGGAGCTTTGCCTATGCTGGCCCAGAGATTTACCCTGTTCCTTAGGAAGTCTTTTTGCTATGTTACACAATGATTTATAAATCTTCTGTTGTTACATTTGATCTATCTGATGCCATTCACAGACATAACCAGATCAGCCAATAGATCAAATGCTGAGAGTCAGTATTTGAAATTCTTATACTACTCAAAAAGCTTGTGCACCATTAACATATTGCTAAGGAGAGGATGTCTTAGATTGTCCCTGAGGACCATCATTTAATAGCTATTTAACATGCCATGAGTGTCTAAGACTACTGGCTTTTTTGGTTGAGAGTGTAAGAGATTTAGAGCCTAATTCAGCAAATCTTAAATTTAAGAATAGTTCATATTAAGCAAAGCAAGTAAACGTAATGTGTACATCAAAACTCCAGGAAATCCACACCATCTACATATGCAGACTAAGGAGGCGTAAAACAGAAAAATGCGTAATGGATAGTATTGAATCAGTCACTACTTGTAGACATCTCCTGTACTGCACTATATCAAATTAACAGTGGGTATGATCTGTGATTCAATATAAAGGATCTCAACTGGCTTTAGTTGTATTGCTAAAGCTCAGATACAAAATACTAATCTGAAAATACTGGTATCCCAGATTGAAGAAGGCTTAAGTCTGAAGTCAAAAGAAGTAAAGTATAGAATGATTTTTGTCAACTGTCCACAACTTGTTCATACAGTGTAAAATCCACTGGATATCTAGTAATAAAAATTGTGTTATTTTGGAAATACTTACGCATTTTCTGTCAAAAGATTTAAAATATAGGTGCAAGACTATTCCTAAACTTCTGGAATCTCCAACTACTATACTATATTTGGGGATATTTTACTTTCATCTACTTTGTAGACCCCCTACAAAGGTATATGTGGGTTATGACAGAGTTTTGGTGCAACAGTAGTTGTAAGAAAACAGTAGTTTGTAAGAAAATAGTTCAGATTTGATTACTGATAACTGATCTTTTAGTAGAAAGATGGCCTAGAAAGTAGTTATAACTTGTAATTGCTAGTGCTTCTATATCTATTTCCTTCAAAAAAGGAAAATGGGCAATGTTTTCTCATCCAAAGTTAAAACCAGTATTATTCAACACTTGTGAAGCCCAGCCTTAGCCTGCCTGCTTTGCTCTGATCTGACCGCACAGAGCAAACAGAGATCTGGGTGGCTTAAATGGTGGAGATTTCACTAGCATTCTTGCATGTCTTTCAGATCCTGCTCCCCTTCTCCCATGTAGGTGCTGCCGAACAGTGGACATAGCTTTGTAGCTCTGTATTGCTTGTCAGGATCTCTAGCTAAACCTTTTAAAACTGTCTGAGAGCTGAGGGAAGCTCAAACACATTCTTTATTGGAGCCTGCTGGGGCTGTAGCTCTCACTGTTAGTACTATCCAATATGTCATGAATAGTTCCAATCTCGTGAAGTGGTAACAGCTACAGAGCCAGAGTTGTATCCATTGCTTCAACTGGAATAGCATTAGAGCGGCTATTATTTGTGTCAGGCTGACTCAGCGCAAAATCTACAGGGCATCACTGAAAACTAAGGGGTAGTGCTACGGTTTACCACTACTGACGAGAACTGCCCTGAGCCTATATAAGCAGCAATATCTCGTTTTTGTAGGTGAGAGATATCAAACTATTCTTCAATATTACAGGCAGTTTAGCATTCAGGAATTTCTGCTCTTTCCCTAGTACTGCAATAGGAAAGCAAAATCAAGGTGGGGGGGGTAGGGAAACATTTAGAAATTATTGCAACTGCATCTTTTCTCTCCCTTTGAGGATTTTGTTTTTAAGCAATGGCTTCCTCTCCCAGCTTTTAATACTTAATTAGTCATTTTCATCAGCATGGAGTTGTTCTAATTTGTTACTTCTATGTTCCGATTATGAAATATGACAGAATTCTAAATATTTAATGGGAATGGGATTATTAGCAATGTGCCCTTGTTGCATGCTGCATTGTTATCCTCTTTAGTATCATAAAATATATAATGTACCTGTAGCAAAAAGACCTTAGTAGAGCATACAGATGGAACTGAATTCCTAAAGCAGTCATAGGTCTGCAAGTGTTATTCTCAAGATCTCAATACAGTCTTTTTAGATTATTATACATGAACACCAGTGAAAAAATTCTTTTTAATACAGTAAGTCCACGTATTATTCAAAGATACACTGGTACAAAATGATCAGTTTAATTACACCTTAAAATTGAAAAGACCATCCGTTTTGGGTTGGTCTTCATCAACAGAAAGTAAGTTTATGATTTAATATTTTACTGTATGGAATAATTTTCTTGCAGATTATAATGCCTCTCAGAGTATTCTGGGTTCTTTCCTCACCATTTAAAACCAATTTTTCTAATATTCTTAGAGAACGGTCAGACTCTGCCAAAGGTGTAGAGAGAAATATTCTCATTTGAAATGGAATAGTACAAAACATTATGATTTAAGACTTTGAGACTCATGTAGTGAGATCTTTTGTTTATGTGTTAAGACACTGAATGAAGATTATTATAATATCTGGTAGTCAGTGCAAGAACACAGGGATGGAAAGCCTCCTAGATTATTTACTTGGTACTGGTGGGTTTTGATCCACGGTATAAGGAAAATATAGATTTTTGTTTACAAGGTGATGGAAGGAAAAAGAAACACAAGTACGTTATGGCTCCTAAGGTAAGCTTTTCTTACTCAAAGAGCTAATTCTATGTTGGCAGTATATTTGCAATTGTTGAAATCAAAACTTTATTGCTCACTTCAAAAATGTAGCAAATCAGTGTGGGGTTTTGATATAAGCAAGATACAAAAATAGAACAGCAGCTGAAAACATTCACTGCTCATAGGCAGATATGCAAAGAAAAGCCTGCAACGTACTTAGGGCTGTGTTACAGATCAAGCTCTACCAATGTATAACCAGCTGTGGGAAGGCGAAGATCATGAAAAAGTCAGATTTTCTTTATAGAACAGCTGGTGAGACCAACAAAGTTACTCATATGATGGAAGTAAATTAGCAGCAACCATAGAGGTAGGCTCCATTTAGAATAAGTAGAATTTATTATATAGTGGTCAAGAACATGAAATGAAGTTATTTGTGAGTTGCTGGAGCAAAGTGAAACACATGTTTCACCTTGTGTACTAAAAGCAAGTGCACTGCCTTATCAGCAATAAACTACTCACCTTTTCTGCTGCTAGTTGTTCTCAGCTCCACCAGAGACAAAGATCAGGTCAGTCACAGGGTGTCAGTCACTGGTACCTACAGTCTTGATTGCTCTGTACATCACAACAGCCCACCTGGGACTGCTGCTGCAGAAGCTGATTTTCATCTCACATGTATCTTCTCTCCCAGAAGGCTCTGTCACAGCCCAGCTATCTGCTGTGCTCTAGCTTCCATTCAGCCATCTCCTATTCTCCTGTATCTTGACCACTGCAGATATAAAGCACATCAAAGGTGTTTTTAAAGCTTTTTTCCTCATTAACTGAGTCCCTTCAGCCTCATTTTGAGGCTGTGTCTAGCTGACAGCTACACATCCAGGATAGCACCTAAGCCTTTCCACTAGCCAAAAAGGCGACTAATTTCAAAGAATATTCCTTAAAATTCTCATAACGTACACTTTCTCAATAAACCTTATAAAAAAGTCCAACACGAGTAAACCAGAAATCAAGCATAATGTCCGCATTGGAGAGGTGGTTTACTTGAAAACAATGAAAGAGTTAAAGTATTTCTCAAATGGTGCGCATGAAGTCTAATTAAGTTCTTGTTTTTCACAAAAACATGGAAATCAAGTGTAGGGTGTTCTTAGCATTGACTGTAACCACTGGGAATTAGGAAATGGAATTAAGTTGCAATCTGCTAAATATGGATGATTGACTTCTTCAGGACTGATGAAAAGAAAAAAGTACTTAGCCAGAAAGAGAACTAAATAAATTGGGTTTTTCACTATGAAAAAAATGCTGAAGATGCTTTGCCCTACATCTATAGGGAATAGTTCATAAAAGAAAACCATAACTCAACACAGATGTCATTAAAACTACTGCTATTCTGAACCTGCCTTAATTTCTAGTTGCTTAATTTTGTTGTTTCACTCACTTCTCTTTAAACAGGATTTCAATTTATGGCATCTGATATCATTTTCTTGGTATCCTCTAAAATTCAAGTTTGGAGGAAAAATGAGATTGTTGATTTGGAAATTTCTGCAATAAATCTCCTCTATTTTATAATAGAGTTTATGTTATCATGTGGCTCTTAAATTTGCAGGTACTAGGAATATAAATTTCAAGCTGTGAATACTTAGGAGTGTAATTCTTTTTACTCAATATTAGGAAACCAGATATAGCCAGTCTGTCCCTCTGCCTGGAAAACATTCTTGTCAGAAGCTCTATGGTAAGGAGATGCCTAACCATGGAAGGTTAGGCTTTGAAAAGTTTTCAGTCAGATCAAGATCTGATCTAAAAACCATCTATTCACATTCTCCTTTATTGTCAAGTGTAGATTTTCATTAATACTATACAATCTTTAGATTTTTTTAAATTGCTGAGAGAGAAGCCATTAAAATAGAAATTATTATCAATCTCAAGACTTTTTTTTTTCCTTTCAACCTATGTTTTTTCAGCCTTGAACACCCCCTGAAGCTATAGAACTGGAGTAGAACTGTTTTACTCTTGGGCAAACCCCGAGATTCTTACTTTCTCAGAAATAAATAGTCACCTTTTACATTTGCCTCCCATTCTAGTTCCCAATTTTCCCACAAAAAGAACCAGGACTGCATTCTAGCAAACTAGGATTTCTATAGTTTTAAGTAGCTAATGTAAAAAGAATTGAATGCTATGCTTTGCTATTCTATTCTGCTCTGAGCACTACATTCAGTCAATCAGAGCCTTACCCTACCCACTCCAGAAAAAAACCCACATCTGAAAAAGTAAAGGAATGAAAAAAGCTTCCCTAGTACTTTTACATTATCTTTGGTTTTTTCCTAGGTCTGGACACACATGCATTGCACTTTCGTAGCTGTCAACTGTTTCATTTCAAAGTGTTTTCCACTCCTGAAAAGTACAAAATTATGAAGATCCTGATTAGTGACACAGATATTAAGGATTACTGATACTATTACTGTTTCAGTAAATATTGTGTATCCCATTAATATTCAGCTTTATACCCAAAGAGAACTGATCAGTGCCAAAGAGTACCTAGAGCTGATCAGTTCATCATAATGTCTTTCAAAGTACCATTCTGGAAACTCTAAAAATATGCAAGAAAATAGATGCTATCCCAAGGAGATTGCAAAGGTCCCAATCCTGGCACTGGATCCACATGGAAGCAATTCTTGTCCAACAAACATCCTTTTGTGTAATTCAATTTATTTACAGAAAATACATTTCTGACATCTAAGGCATCAAGTTTCTGCTTTTTCTGTAACGCTGTTCAGTAAGTTTAGCTGTCCTCTGATTTACAGTGCTATTCAAGGTTTTACAGTAACATTAGCCATCTATCTTCAGTGTTAAACACTTTTCAAGAATAATGCTTGAGTAGATATGCAACCAAAACAGTAAATATCTGAGAAAACACACTGCAGAAACCCTTCTAACTTAGATACATTTTATTTTAATATGCTAGAGTAGAAATTAGTAAAATTAAATTTTTTTTTACTCCAATTAGCACAATATTGGATTTATATACAGTGAGGAAGCCATGTTCTGTTAACAGACACGAGATTATCTGGTTTGGACTCGAAGTATATTGCTATAAGCATAAGTTTATAAGGTGGATACACTTTATTCCTCTCCAAAATAATATCAAATTGAAAATACTGTAAATGAATTAGATGGCTATATGATTCCATGGGAGTAGGATCTCTTTCCCTGTTATAGATCATTAAGTGGTTAATGAGGTGAATGAACATGGCTGCTTCTGCAAATTCTTTTCAATTAGCTGGTGAAATAGAAAACTCATCTGAGAAACTGCTCTAAAATTATATCACAAGTTTCCCAAGTGAATACTTTGCTACTAAACTAAAACAGCAGTCCTGTAGCTCAAGCCACCAGAGATTGTTTATAACTAACGCGTAATTTTTCACAGGTGCATTTTTTATATATTTTGTCAGGGTATTGGCATTTTATAGCTAACTCGGATTGTGTCAAACTGAAAGTTGCAGTTTTTGTCCACACAGCATATACGGATGGAAACAAAGTGTGTTTTTAAATTCGTAAGTCAATTCCACTTGGTTAACTTCCAGAAGATTATTTTATTTTAAAATTAACTCTTCGTCAATGCCAGTAACCTAAGTTGCAGCCCTATGTGAAAGTCTTCTCTAGAATAATAATTTTGAACAGAAGGCTGCCTTTAAGTATCACTTCTCCATATATACCACTGCTTTCTGATATTTCATCCTTATCTTTCCTGAAAAGGAGAATATTAGCCTGTCTCAAACCTTCAAAGGGATGAGCTGTTTTTTACTGACTTGCACATGGCCTTTTAAAAAAGTAATTTTGGGGATTGGCAGATCTGGTGAGTAATCCTGTCTTGTAGTAAAGGATATGCACAGTGTTCACATTCGCTTAGAAAACATGAAAAAACACCATTTTTAAAATTTCTGTCAAATTCAGATAGGCATCTGTTTGTTGTGGAAGTTTAATATCTGTATTCCACCTGTCTAAATAAAAGCAGAGCAGTTGACTGATTCATTGTTAATGCTTCCCGGTGAAACCATATACTAGAAGTGGGGCACTAGAGAAAACTACTAATCTGACATATTTTGTTCGTGACAATGAAACTAAATACAAACCACAAATTGTTTAGGGCTTCAGTGTTTTGCTAGATACTTAAGATCTAGAAAAATTATTTTTTACTGCACATAGATTTGTACTAATACATTAGCACAATTAAGGAAATCGCCCTGCAAGTGTCTGCTGCAGGCACATAAAATAACTTGTTAGAGAAATCTGTGGGCTGCAGAATGTTATGATCAAGATCCCTTAAAGAATTCTGTTTAGCCGCCTCTTACCTGTATTGTTTGTTAGGATGGATTTTATTGCCATAGCATTGTTATTTGTGATTTAATACTTCTTGTCCATATAATTAAAAGTTCATTTTTTAGCTGTTGTGTCACCAGAATGGCATTTCTGATGTCCTAGGCCAGAAGAATTTTCAGCCGGTACTAATGCAATACTATTAATCGCAATGTCATATGAAAATTACAATTTCTCTCTATAAATTATCACTCAAAGATCTTAAGAGCATCCATCAAACTTCGCTCATCTACAACTCTCTGTTTAAGGTTTAGCTCTACAATCCTTCATTGCTACAGGCTCTGATGCTATGTTGGTCTCCATTGCTACCAGCCCGTTATGTGTGCCTATAACACAGAACTATCATCTCTACTGTAGTTGGCATGGAAAGTAACACTGGATAGACACAGAATTTGGAGAGAAATTAAAGGATATTTTCACTAGTTTTATGCACTTACGCAAAACCGGAAGCTGGGATAATAATAGGGCTTATTGGGAGGAAATGGAGCACTATGGGGTGTTGAGAAAAAGGAAAGAGAACAAAGATAATCAACTCGAAGCGAGGTTAGCACAGAAATGGTGTCTTCCCTCCCTCTTCTGTGTGCAGTTCTAGTTTGAGACTGAAGTAAGATGATTATTGTTTTAAGGATACTTGTAGAACGCAGAAGAGTCAGCAGAAGAATTCTGTTTGTGGTAAACAGCTAATAAATGTTGAAGAGGTGAGAGAATGACACAGGCTGTCACTTGGACTCTAGCTGTGCTTTGGGAGCCAGCTGAGACTCCAGTTGCTCATGTGCTATCCTTGCCCTCAGAGTTCAGGAATTACTGGGCTAATAATGGTGCTTTCCCTTTGTTAACTCAGGTCTGTGAGAACCACAATAAATGAAACCTGGCTCTTGCTTGCTAACTGATGGAAGCCACAGTTGTAGCATTTCCCAGATCTCTCTCCTGGAGTGAATGAGCATCTCTTCACTCTAACTCTCAGTATGGGTACTCTCTGCCCAGCAGTTATTTTTACAAATATTTGAAGCTTTTAATTACTTTAAAGGTGTATCTACCCTTTTACCAAATTTGTCTCAAATCAGCCTATGTGCTCAAAACCTACCAATAGGCCACATACGTGCTATGATTGCACAAATCTCCTTTCCTTAGTAAACTAGGCTAAATATCTCTAAGAAGCCAAAGCAAAGTTTAACCTTTAAGTAGTTACATTTTTTAAAAAATTACAGATGTTCCTATCAATTTTAATGTCATGTTAATACTACTAGTCAAATGTACAGGAATAAAGAAGAAATTATATTCTTTATATGAATTTTTGATCCCTCCTCCACATTTCCACATCAAAAATATGATTTTTTAGTCAAGCTGTTTAGCACACTTGAGATGTTGCACAGCAAATGATTGCCTTGTTTGCTTCAGGGCTAAGTCAACATTAACACCAATGAAGCATGCATCACCATGGTATTCAGATGGACTTTGCATTTTGATTGAAGTACAAACATATCCAGCCTGCCAGACACGTGCAGTCCAGGTAGGAAGCATGCATTCTATTTTGTAATTTGGCAAGAGAACTACAAATTGGCTAGATCTTAGTCAAGGACAAAATATTTAGGAATCTGGAGATGATGGAGAGCCTTGGCAGTATTAACTGTTTTAGAGTTGCTGCTCACCATTTTGTTTCTTAAGTTTTCTGCAAGGAGTACAGTAATTCCTGCTACGAACACTATATGGTCAGCATGAGGGAGCCTGAAGGAAAGATAAACAAGTTGACTCTGCTGAATATTGAGGCAAAAAGGAAATAGCTGTGTAGATATGAGGGCTGTTGGACAGTTTCAGACTTTATAAATAGCAGTCAGTGGATCATAAAACTTATGACAAAAAAAAAACCAGCACAATATTTTTTTTTAAAACAAGTATTTTAAAAATATATAATCCTACCATTTTAAAGTTATCATTCATGTGCTGCAGAGGAACTTTCTGAAACCGAAGAGAAAACGTTAATCTTCTAGATACTGTTCTCAATAGAACCTGGCAAAAACTGCAGTTTAAGGGAAGGCAATGATACAGCATTCACATGAAATAAATAGAATGTTTTAGAGATGACAACAATTTACTTTGTTGGTTCTTAAACTTCATCAAGCAGTGTGAATCTAAAACCCTAGGACATGACTGGCTAGATTCGTAAGCAAGAGAAGGAAGGTGGAAGTGATGTTGCCTTTCATCCTAAAGCCCAGGCACTAGTGCGTTTATCTGGGAGAATGCACAAGGCAAAGGTCTTCCCTTTCCTGTTTGAGGAGATCTTCTCCCTCAGACTAGTAGGGATTTTGGAATAAACCTCTTTGTTTTGTTTCACGTAAGTGTTCACCGAGTCTGAATGACTCAAGCCTGATGCATAAACCAGGAACTGGTGACGTGCGTCACCCTCGGTTTTTAATCCCTGTTCAGATTAACATCTAACATTCTTAAAGGGGAGGACCTAAATTCTTTTTCTGACAAGGCTTGTGAGAGCGAGAAACCTATCCAGCAGTAGGATTCTTGCAGCATAGCAGTTGTTGTCAGTATGAGCTGGCGATTGCTGTCAATAAGACAACTTCAATAAATATACATTACTCCCTTGGGTTTTGGGTTTTTTTGAAGCAGAAAATATGACTGTAAACTTTACCCAGTAGTGCCATTTTTCAACAAGAGCCTCTGGGGCATATGTTGAGTTGGTATTATGTCACTTTTCATGTTATTTAAGGCTTCTGCCAAGTACTATAACAATGTCTGGCATCAACCCAGTGGAACAATGTTCTTTACTACTGAATTACTTAATTGAGTAGAAGTGGAGACGCAAAGGCTAAATCAAGTAGTTATTTGCTTGGATTTTCTTTACTACATGGAGTACACACAGTAGTAGACATCTAGGACTGAATTTGTTCCAAGGTGAATGATAAAAATGAATCCAATAGACAAGGTGTATGCCCTGTGTCTCTGATCTGAGAACTGGACGAACAGCTGCAATAGATAAATGGATGTATGTAGCATCATTTTTCTAAAATCAATTTCTTAAATGAAAACTAAATTATTTCAAGGCTTATTTCTTAAAGTTAATTTACTAACTTTATTTCAACCTAAAGCCACCATGAAAAGCTGCTGGAAACAAAATTTTTTTTAAAAAATATTTTTCTTTTGCATACAAATAAACAAACTGGATTTGTAATAGCAATGGTTCTGGTTTTAGCCATTTTCACTCTGACAAAGCTCATCCAATTCAACATTTCTTGTAGCTTCAAGCAGTTTAGAATGTGTTCTCATCTGATGAGTTTGAGTAAAGTCAGCACTAGAAATACATGCACACTGAAGAGACACTGACTCTCCTAGATACTAATTTTTTTATTATTATGCATGATGGTATGTTGGAATTGTTTCAAAAGACAATTTATGGTTTGGTTTGGGTTTTTTCTTAATTTACAGGAGCATATTCTTAAAGTTTAAAAGAATGACAGCCTATGATTTCTTTAGGGTTGAATGTTAGACTTTTCATATTGTCTCAAAAAGGAAAGTATAAATATGTTACATATGCCTAACAAGCATTATAAAATAATGTTATAAACAGATTAGATCACCCTTTAGTGTTTATACTTGTGCCAAATTCCTGAAGGTATAATACTTTAACAGCAAACCACAGCAGACTAAATGCAATCAATTTTACAAGCATACCTTATGGAATACTTGAATACTTGAGCAAACTATACATGTGTTGAATAGTGTTTGTTTTGCAGATGTTCATTTAGTATCTGTTTGTGCATTCATAGTTACAAGCTTCCCACCTGAACATATCTATTCTAACAAAATTTTGGCAGCAGCTTCAATTGCCATGTCATGCGGGTTGGTACTTGCTGTATGTGTGTAGTACTTCTAAGAATAACAAATAATATTAAACAAACCCATAACTTCAGTGCTAATGAGCAAGACTTACTCACTCTGCTGTAGGTTTTTTATTGACATACAAAATCAGAACTAGACAATTGCACTCTGATTCCCAGCTTACATTCAAATAATGATCAGACATAACATGGAGTCCTCATTAAGCAGGGTTTAAAAAAAAAATAAATCATCATTAGGTATATTTGTCACAGTCGTTTAGTAGCACTCCTCCTAGTAGCTTAATAACACTAAATGTACCAAGTCTGTTTCTGACATGTTTTCACTTACTCTAGAAATCTTCTGTGATGGGAACTTCACAGTCTCCCTAGGTAACTCTGACAAAATAAACCTTGATGTTAATAAAAAGGCAGCATCATGTTAAGCTTAAGCCATGTATAAAATTTGGTTTTCAGGAACCTAATCAAGACTTTTCAGAACACACTATAAACTTCTTTACACCTCAGCCACTCTCAACAAATACTAATTTTGTTTACTAAATCAATAGTGAAGAAAATAGTCAAAGTTAATTTTTAAATATCAACCTGAAAATTACATACGAGAGATTTTAGTATCAGCAGAGCAGAAGGGGATGTCTGAAATGTACTGTAAAGTTTTAATCTGTAAAAATTCTGTTTTCCTAAACAGTTTGATAACTTTATGTTCTCCTAGTACTCTGCTTGTATTTCTGTTCAGGTAAATGAATATCTATTTAAATTCCCTGTCATTTTCTTTGTATATGGCACTTTCCCTCAACTGGAACACTGCTGGCACTGTTACATTGACCTCCAAGTTCTATGACAGAGGTATCTGCATGCTGATGGTAGCTTAATTGATCCCCACGTTTAAGTAATCTATAAACCTATAAACTTGTAAGAGGTTTGCACAAATAGTTTATGGTGACATGTCTCACTGCTTCAGATAAGGAATGTGAAGTCCCTTATCCTGTACACTATCTCCCATTCACCTCCGTTGTTTATGGAGAGAGTTGGTGAAGTGAAGACTCATTCATTCTAGTGAAGCGGGTTATGTCATCATAGTAACAAAATGGACTTCCTAAGATGAATGTCAATAGCAATAGTTCTAAGAATTTTTTTATAAATTCTTAATTGAAAGATAATGTAATTTGTAATGCATATCTGATTTTGTGAATCTTTAATGGTATAGCTAAAGGTTTTCCAAATTAGCCTGTATCTATAGATGACTAAAACACTAGCTTGTCTTATGAGATTTCATGGTAAGAGGTAAGGTGGTTTACATGCTTTAAGCACACATTTTGCTGTTGTTGCATAGCAAGGTTTCTAAAGTATCAACTACGTTTCCTGGTTTCCTACTATCCAGCGCTTTGGTCTTGATCTGGAAATAGAAAGCAGTTCAAACTATTTGTGTTGCTAAAAACCTTGATGGAATATTTGCCTTTTAGCTACATGTGGGTGGGATGGCTGTGGTTAAAAAGCATGGTGCCAAGGTGAAAAGTAATCATCCAGCTTTTGCAGACATTGATGCATTGTTTAAAGACCTGCTAACTGATATAAAGAGTATGAGCATTTTTTCCCAGACCCAAGCTTTTCTTCCATAAAAGAACAATGGATTATCATCTTGAGAATTATTATTATTATATATCTTAACTGCAAAATCCTCATGCTTAACTGACTGACACTCTTGCCTCAAAATGCCTGAACACGATAAGTAAAATAAGAACAATATGAACAACTGTTTGTTGATATGCAGAATAAAGTTGATAGCTGTATTCATAACTTCTCACTTGTTACACTCCTCCCTTGACCAGCACAAAGTCTGACGAGTAAAGAGATTAAATAAGTTATACTCCCTGGTGTTGTGAGCAATGCAGCTACCAGTTTCTGTGATTTCTTAACAAACTTCCATATGCCTTGTCAAAATGAGAGTGTTGTCTGTTAATTCATCAGTGTTTGATACAGGGTGATGTGGGGGGAACAGATCCCTGGGATAGAACAAATGATAGTTTAGTGGGCAATTTACAACTGAGAAAGAGAAGTAAAAGACCTGCAGAGCAGCAGGGGCAGATGACAGTAACAATATATAGAGAATCTACACTTAGAATGAATCTATGAATCTCTCATTGCGATTTTTTTGCTTGGGGGAAAGAAAAAGAACGGCACTGGAGAAGCAAAATACAAACAGCTAAGAGACTTTGTTTTTTGATTGGACTGGTGGGTCTAACAGCTGCCAGAGTTGACAATATCAATGTGTCTAGTTGCCTGCATCCATGTTAGTCCATGTTAGCAAGTGCCTTTAATTTACAAATGCAACTCACTTTTATTTGCATATTTTTTTTAAATCTGCAGCAAGCAACAGAAGCATTTTGGACCATTGAGGGATATTACAATCAATTGATTTCTCTGGCACAGACAATGCTTTTGAGACAAAAAACAGAGACTCATGAAATATTACTGTCAATAATTCTCAAAAGGAACAATCTCTTTAGTAGTCAAGTTATAGGTCAGTAGATCTAAGATGAAGTAATTCAGACTAGATTTCAAGCTCAGCTTTACTACTGTAGCCAACAGTGCACGCATGCTGCCCAACTGCATGAAATACAATTGTTTTCTATAATCAGCTTCTGATAAGTTTCTCTTTTAGAGTATATCATATGTTTGCAGATTTCTCTGAAAGTTTTCAGGCACGGCCCTCCTAAAACCTCTTGTTACCTTATCGGTACTTCCTTTTAGGTATAATGCAGCCCTCCTTCGTGGTACTTAATTCTGGCTGGCATCTCCAGAACTTGCAGTTTTTTAGACTGCATTTGAAAGTACTGCATGTCTTCCATCATACTAGCTTCTCCTACATGAGTTATAAATGTTCCTGTGTGGTGCATCTGCCTATGCTTTTCTTATTGCAAGGACACCATGGAGTAGTGTGTTCTTTAATTGCCTGGATCTGCTGGCTCACTGCAATGATAACTGCCAAGGACTATTACTAAATGTGGAGGCCAGGAATCCCTGTTTTTATTTTCCCCTACCCCAGCACCTCCCGTGTTGTTTCCATGGCTGATGAGGAACATTAGAAGGGCACCTTCATTGTTGATGCAGTCTATGAAGTCTCACATCTTAATGTCAAGGAGACACAGCTCACTCATGTGACAGTAAGTACACTGTGTTTTCACTCTCTTCTTTATAGAGAGCTTTTCCAGATCCCATTAAATTTCTACTTTTTTCTTTAGTTAGTCACCAATTATTTGTTGCAACATAAAGTTTTAGGGCTTTCTCATTAACTATATACTAAGCTTAGCCAAGATATCATCATCTATAAAACTGAGGGAGCCTTGGAAAGAACTATTTTTTTGTAATTATGGGGGCTATTTATATTCATTTGTGAGTTTCATAGTTGTGAACACTTGTTAATTTTCACTTGGTAAACTTGTTTTGCTCCTATGGCTTTGCAGGATGATGGAAAAACATGAGATTCAAACAAGTCTGTCCAAGGACTTAGGCCAGGGGTCTGCAATTCTGCACCTTCAGAATGTACAAATTTAATAAATTAGATGTGCAGAGTTGATCTTAATTCTGCTATTTCACACTTTTTCAATGTTTTACCTTGTAATCTTAGTATTATCTTCATATTTGTCTTGCTTTAGAAAGAATATAAACACCTGCAATGATTTCTCAGTGGGTAAATGTGTAGTTGAAAATACGTGTTTCAAATAACTGGACTATGCCCCTCTCTTTCCAGTCACTTCTGTCTAAAATAAGTTCCCCTCTCTAGTTCACATTCTTTTTCTCAATTTTCTGCCAAATATCAGGAATATTTCTCTCTCTCTTTTTTTTTTCCTCCTACTTTGGCAGGATGGCATAGTTTAGTAATTGTTTAATTACTCAACTGTAATAACCAAATGATTTAATAGCATAATCACTAAGCAGCAATTATTTAATTACTAATGTTGTTTAGTTCTTTTTTTCACTTCTCTGAGGTTCCAAAATACTTTGAAAGCATCTAGAAGATAAAGATAATAGTGAAAATGAACAGAATATTTTACAGGCTAAACACTGTAGACAAATCTTTACAGCTTAAGTTCACAAGGAAAGACACTTTACTTATTCTTCTGAAAAATACCTGTATTTGAGAGAGAATTTACACTAAATAAATTGAGGATGTATGAAGGGAGCTATGGCAGATGTCACCAACAGTAAGTTATGAGAAGTATGAGCTGAAAAAGTTGAGATACACAGATTACATGTAGTTTAAGTACTTTCCCATTATTTACCTTCAAAATTCACCAGAAATATTTTCATATTTTACTAAAAGAAGAATCACGCTTTCTTTTTTCAATTAGTGTAGAATGGAAGGCAAAACTGAGAAAAACAAAGAAAATCTAAACTCGGGAGCATTCTTAAGACTGATGTTGGCCAGTGTGACAGAGCACTATAGACAAAAAAGCTTGAGAAAACCTGAATTTCTTAGTCACCTTTTGACATAAGAGATTTCCATATGCAAATTCTGAGATGAGTGAAACCGCAGCCCTCTGTGGTGCTGTGCTCCAAGACTGTTCTCTCTAGCAACTGTGCCTTCACTGCCCAGTTAGGGCCTTGTCTAGCAGTTTTGCGATGTCCCACTGAAAGTAATGGGAATGTTTTATTCAGTAAAGGTTTGGAACAGTTGATCATATATTTGATATTTAACCCACTGGGTAAATGGCTCTGAAAAAACACCACAAAAACACAGGTTTACAATGAACCCCCAGTCTCAACAGTATTGTATCACAGAATGGTGGGGGCTGGAAGGGAACTCTGGAGATCATCTCGTCCAGTCCCGCTGCCAGAGGGGGCTGGACAGGAACGTGTCCAGGGGGGTTTTGAAGGTCTCCAGAGAAGGAGACTCCACACCTCTCTGGGCAGCCTATTCCAGTGCTCTGCCACCCTCAAAGGAAAGAAGTTTTTCCTCATGTTCAGATGGAATTTCCTGTGTAAAAACAAAATAAAATCTTACGCTCCACTGCCTCCAGCAACATACTCCACATTATATTCTCAGTTGTTTGCATTTAACCTTAACTTCGGGTATCCCTTTCCCCAGCTTTTGTTTGGCCACACAGCTGTGTGGAGTTATTGGTGCCTGTGACCGACTGTATGGCCAGGGAAAGGCCTGATCTCCCCGTCGCGGCCTACCCAGGGCTGTGCTGACATGACAGCGGCGCTGGCTCCACGGCCAATGGGGCCTACTCACGGGGCACCGCCGCTGTGGTAGACGCCGCCGGCGGCTCCTCTCGGCGCCCGCCATGGCCCGGTCCCAGCCGGCCCTCGCTGAGGGGGCGCGAGGCGAGCGAGCGCGCGCTGGGTGTGAGGCCCGGCACATGGCGCGCGGCCCCGCCCCCGGAACGGCCCCGCCCCGCGGCCGCCGGGAAGCAGGCGCCGCTGTGGGGCTGACCCGCGCTCTACCCGGCAGGCAGCGCGCCGGGCGGCCACCCCCGCCCGCCTCCCTCCCGCCTTCCCCCAGCGGCGGCGGCTGAGGTGGGGCGCCGCGGTCCGGCGATGTGAAGCGCCTCCGCCAGCGCGGCTGCTTCCCATCCCCCTCCCCCACCCCGCCAGCCTGGGAGGAAGGGAGTGGGGCGGCCTGCCCGCTACCGCCGCCTCTCCGGACGCGCAGCACGGTAAGGTAGCCCGCTTCTTCCCCTCGGCCCTTCCTGCCGCTTCCCCAGGAGGAGGGAGCCGCCGCTCGGCGGCGGGCGGGCCGCGGGGGGATTGTCGCCTGCGAGACCGACGCCATCTTAGGTCGGAGCGCGGCCTTGCCCCCATTCCCCCCGCCCCCGCCGCGTCTGTGGAGCGGGGACCCCGCGCCGTGAAGGCTCCCTTGGGCCGCCCGCGGGGCCCCGCTGGGAACCGGGGGGGGGTTCTGCCCGCAGGGGCGTCCCGGACAGGGCTCGCTCCGCCCTGCCTCCGCCGTCCAGGGGCCGGCCGCGGCCAGGGCCCCCCGGCCATTGGCAGCGGATGCTGCTGGGCCTCCTCCCCTCCCGGCGCGGCTGTGGTATGCGGGCCTCGTCCAAAGCCGAACCTGCAGCCAGGAGCCGAGTCCTTGCGGTCACCCGGCACTCGGGAGGCGGGGCGGTGGGGCTGCGCCGGGGACGGCGGCGCCGGGGGCGCTGCGGGCGGAGCGGCGGCGGCCGCTGGGCCGCCCGCGGGGAATTGGACGCCTCCCGCCGCCTGGCAGCCGCGTCTGCCCGGGGGTGTGAGCTCCTGAGCGGGCTGCGAAGGCGATGTCGGCCCGCCCGAGGCGGAGCTTGTTCCATCTCACGGCGGAGAGGGCAGCGCTGGCTGGTGTACTCTGTTTTTGAGGGAAGTTGGTTTCTACTTTGGCTTTTTTAAAACTTTCAGGTTCAGTTTCATCTCGGTCATCGTTTCTTTGCTGCTGCCACAAACGCAGCACTCGATTAAAACCACAATTGCACACAGTGCTGATGAAGCTGTGGGTTGCACACATCTTCTACAACTAACGTGATGCAAAGTTATGTGCCTGTACGGGAAGTTGTCTGAAAAGTACAACGTGGGTGCTCGCCCTATGGTCTGTGCTGTCAATAATAGAGCTTTCCCGTGCATTTGAAGTGCAGCTTTTAAACTGGAGGAAAAAAAAAATGTCTGAATAATTCACTGATAAAACCATTATGGAAAGATGACAAACAAGGCTAGTCTGAGAACTTTCTGGTTAACATAGGCGTCCTCACTCTTTAAGCTCACTACCAATTTCATACTGGGGATTTGGTTTCAGTTATTTTAGGCCAATCCAAAGAAGTACTGAGTATTGGAAAGTTCACTTGACCTTAACGGTAGAACAGGTGAATTGCATCTAAAGAAATAAATGTATTTTCAGTAACTCTAAATCTTATTGCAGCTTCATTTGCCATGATTTTCTGTAGTATTGATTTCTGTGCATCTTTAATGTGTGCTTCTACGGGGCACTTTCTGCAGTTTTCACTACAGCTGTTACACTCTTGTTACATTTACTAATGTTTGTATCACTTTTGTTTATGTGAGTGCTTTTAAATCCTAACAGTAAAAAAAAAAAAGGTTATAAATACCTAACTTTATTAAAAGCCAGTTGTATCTTTAAACGTAATTGCCATGATAAATAGAAATGTCCAAACTAGTGCTTTTGAAACGTTTATTTATCAGAAGGTTATTGCTCTTTTGTGCAATGAGTTCAATTTTTTTTCCTGTCTCTGCAGGTTGTTGATTATCTGTGCCTGCCTAATGAACTTTCATGACTAGCTTTAGCTTTTGTTGTGCAGTTGCCTTGTAAAACGATATCTTGATAAAGTCTAATGGTATTTTTAAAAATGTTTTAAAGAATTTTTTACAATTTTGACACTTTTTAGCCTAGAACAATGGTTTAAACACTTTCTTTGATTATATACATAGAGCATTTCATTGGAGTTCTGGACCTCTCAGATTCATGGACTACCTTTAAGATGTGTATATATGTTTATACATATTAAAAAATGAGGAAAATAAAGTCTATTGTCAGTAGGTTTACCTTTCTTATACTGGCATCTACACCTCCACTGGGAAATATTTGGGGAGCGTCGGGGAAGGATTCACTGTTGGTTTTGGCATTTAGAGCAACCACTAGCAGTATTCCTGGAATGCGTTTTCTGTGTTAATGTAGTTAAAGAAGCTGAAAACTTGGAAGCTAGTTGTACTCTAAAAATGGACGTAGATGTTTTCCTTGGCAATGGAGACCATTTGAGCAGTTCCTGCACACCACCTGTAATCAAATCCATTCCCCTGTATTGCAGCTTTGATTGCTCAGGCCACCGATTTTGCAACCTCTCTGTCGTGCCGGTAAAACTGTTAGTGGGCCAGCCTATTTTTAACCTGCACTGGTTCACGTCATAGTCCCATGAAAAGTTGTACTAGCACAACTAAGGGAGCAGTGCAGGAACTCATTGGTCTGGCTTTGTTGCCAGGAAAAAAGTCAGAGAAAGCTTGGCTTCAGATCATAGTAATGAATTAAAAAAAAAAAAAGTAGATTAAAAGATCTGAAATAATCTTGATACTTTTTAAAAGTCTTTCAAAAGGAGACATATGTTTGGAATCACCATTTGAGAGTACCTTAATATGTACATCCTGATTTGTAAAATGAAACATCCATGAGAGATGCCACCAGTTGGTGTAACTTTCTAAAAGTCCCTGCCTGTGTTATCAAATTACTTTTAGCTGTATATAAAAAAAAAACCCAACAAACACACACAAAACCAGCTGCATTATAGCGTAGCTGAGGTTATCGCATGTATCTTGTTAGAATTCTGCTAACTTATAGACAGCTTGTGTCTATTTTGTGGTTTTAATATAAATTGTGCATGCTTTCATTTGCATTCTCTGTACACATTTTATAATTGGTTACTTTTTCCCCTGAGGTCAAACAAATCTAATTTTTTTTTTTAATAAAAAAGAAAAACAAACCTTGATGTTTATGTTGTCAGTTCCATGTAAAAAGTCTCTGAAAATAGTCTTTCATTTTGGCTTGAAATCTAATGAACTTTGCCTCTCTGTTAGTAAAGAAAAGGTGTTCTAAAGAACATCCTTCTGCAGAGGAGAGGCAGGATTGATTATCTTTCCTAGACTTGGCACGTGGCCCCTATTGTCTCTGTCAAGTGGAAATAGGTTTCATACTCTTTCTTTTTTCCTGTGACAAGAATTTAGTTTAGTGTCTTATTTTCTTCTTTTCTAGCACTGTGTTTGACTTCAACACCCTAAGCTGATGGAAGGAGGAAGGAAGGAGTATAGCTTTGCTACTTGATATTATCCCCAAGACTTTGCATGTAACACCAGCAGCCCCATTCTCATGCACTTTAATGAAAGTAGGGGCACGATTCTGTCTGCTCCCCTGTGATAAGCTATTACAAGCTAATTATTTCTACAGTCTATCACCAAATCTAGCAACTCATTACTCCTGTCCTGAAATTGTCTTCTCTTATTAGGCAGTTTCTCACTGTGTCTGTGCTGAAGGCTTTCATTTCAAACACTGTTGGTAGATAATGAGGAGTATTCTTAGTTTGCATAATTATACTTTCAAAAAAGAAACTTGACCCAATGTTTAATATATATGTTGCTTTTGAAATATTTTTGAAAAGGAGAAAATAATGGGAAATTGCACAGAAAAATGTGTTGAATAAACACCCTCTTCATCTTACAAGATAAATAATTTGGTTTAAGAAATATCAGTTTATGATTATGAATGGAATCTTGATTTTGTCACCTTGTGTATAAGGTTTGATAGGCTTTAATGACATAATCACATACACTAGTGTTGGTCTGATGCCCTGGCTTAGGGGCATCAGGTTTAGGGGGTAAACTGTCAGAGAACTATCACTGCCTAATAGTGGGAAGTCAAGCTTCCATAACTAGTTTGCTTTGTCAGATAAGCGTTGCATGAGCACACGAATGAGAGACCTATTCATAATGGTTTTTTGTTGACAGTGGCCTGGTAATAAGACATGAAATTTTCTTACATCAATTGTGACCTTCATGAAAGGAACCGTTGCTTGGATGTTATTCACTTTTTGTCAAAGCAGTCCAATGATGAACTGAATTTCATGTGCTTAACTGCTCCTTAATTTCGAGGAATTCCTGCATTGACTGGAGTTACTATTTGGTTCCTCATGCGAAACTATATTGTTTCCCTTCCGATTTACTAAAAAATTGAGTCAGTGAATTTTGTGAAGCTCTGTGTCTTAGGCAAAGCAAACACTGTTGTATTGGGATCCTGATCCTGGTTATTGCTGTGACAGTCCTGTGGTTTTATGAAATTACTGGTCTTATTACAAATTAGATTATTGGTATAGCATGTGTAAAGAAATTGGAAAGTTTCTTATTTCCTGATTTGCTTGGAAATACTTTCAAGATTATGTTAGAGGATATGAAAAGAAAGAGGAAAACCTCATGAGTCATCACACTTTCTTTAACAAAACAAATAAAACTAGTTGTGATTAGAGATGCTGATTGTAATTTGGTTAATTCCAAAAGCTACACATTTTCATTACTGTTTTCACACATAATTTTTTTTCCTTACTGCAAGACCAAGTCTCCAAGCTTGAGGGACTCAGTCTAACTAATGAGATCTACTCAAAACTTTTATCAAGTCCTAACTGATAATGAAAACACTACGTAATGTGTTTTGGGTATGGTTTTGGGGTTGTGTTATTGTTGTGGGGGTTTTTGTTTGAGGGGTTTTTGTGGGTGGATTGTTCTTTGTTGTGTGGGTTTTGGGGAATTTTGTTTTGTTTTTGTTGTGTTTTAAAGAAAATGTGACTATATGGGAAGCCCTGGCAAAATCTTACAAAATTTGTGGGGTTGTGGGTTTGGGTGGGGTTTTGTTTGGTTTGGTTTGAGATTTTTAGATGCAAAGAGAGTAAAGCTGTAACTAGTGTTGCTGTAACTCAGTTGTGCCAGGTATATTACATGCTTTGTAGTAGAGTCTTCACATTTCTTTTGAAAAACTTACCTGAAAGAGGAGTATTTTTTCAAAGGTACCTTTCACTGTGGTGTCAGAGGCTTCCTCTGATAGCTACTAGTGGATTGTGCAAAAATAGTTTAAATTATGTGGAGGATATCTCTGATCTTTTCTCATGTTTAATAGCAAAGATGAGAATTCAAATAATTATCAGAAAGGTGATGTGGTGTTGATCTTTGAAGATCTATATCAGATCATGTTCAACCTGTATAGAACATGGTGGGGGGGTGGGGAGGGAAGACCGTTCTATGGGAATTATCATGAAGTGCAGTAATCTTTACTGAACAGTGAAATATTTGTTCCATGAAAGTACTGAATGTTTTGGTATGTGTGCTTTGTTTTTTACTGTCTAGTCTCAAGATGGCAGAATTATTTATGGAATGTGAAGAAGAGGAGCTAGAACCATGGCAAAAGAGAGTGAAAGAAGTGGAGGAAGATGATGATGATGATGAGCCCATCTTTGTTGGGGAAATTTCAAGCTCGAAGCCAGCTAGTACATGTAAGATAACATTTTTCATAATTTAAAACAGATATTTCAAGGAGTAATACTTTAAATGTACTTTGATAATACAGAATTTTTAACAGTGAGACCTTAGAAAATCTACATCTTAAAGCTGTTCTGTAGTTTGCTGTCATACTGAAAATTAGAATTCTTAAGAAATTCTGTCCTAAAACCAAGGTTATGCACAGCTATGTCTACCTCTGACCTGAAATCTCTGAAGTCAAAACAAGGATGTTTGAAGGTTTTAGCAATATGGTTAAAAATCAAGTATGCTGAAACCATGCACGCAATTGCTCTTAATGTAGTTGATATTTAGTTAGATACTTGGAAGTGTCTCCCTGCTAAAGTAATGTGCATGAATTTAAGTCTTCATGTTACAGTTCTCTTTTTTCTCCACCCTGCGTTTCATGTGTTGGTAGATAGTCTGGGTGAACAACATTCTGACAAAACCAAAATACCTGTCTTAAGTGTCTGTAATAAAAGCACAATCAGGAAAAGTGATTAATATGAAAATAGTAGAAGCCTCTTTGTTAAGTAAGAGACTTTTATTAATACATTCATTCATCCCCTGTAAAGTAAAGAGTTTTTTTCATCAAGTTCTGTAGTTTTCTCCTAATGCAGGCAGTGCAGGGAGTGAGGTTAGGTGGTTGTGATGACAGCAGATGTGTCAGGATTCCATGTTTGTCCCGTGCTTGGGCTGTGTCAGGTAAGTAAAGGAGAACATTTTTGTTACTTAAATTAATTTTAGTAATGAAACTTTTTGATTTCTGTATGCAGCCATTTTGCAGCCAGTTGACCTTAGTCAATTGACCTGATGTTTCTCTAGCTGTCGAATGCATGAGACTGCCTGGTGAGATTTACTGCTTTCAGTTTCTGCCTCATGTCTGCTATGCTTGCATCTAAGATTTCCATAGTCATTTTCTGAAAGTGTATAGTTTGCAGTGAAGAATCTCAAGACACGATGTGAAACTAGGCTGTCATGCTCTGGTGCATGGTCTTTGGAGCTGTTATTAGCTGTTCAGTCATTTTGGTTCACAATACCTTCATCTTCCATCTGAATTCTATTTTACTTTGTTACTGGGATAGTAAGTCTAATTCTCCTTACACATGCTTTAAAAAGTGAAAAAATATGTTTTAAATATTAAAAGAATATTGAAGCTGATGTTAAAGTTCTCCCACCTGAAAATAGCTCTTAAGGGTTAATCTTTTTGAATATTTAAAAATATCTTATATCCTTTTGAAAATTTGAAGAATATCTTAAAATTGCTCTAAGTAGTTTTCTGCTGTTACAAACTTCCATAAGGACTGAAAAGTACCCTTGCTGTTTTCTGGAAGGTCCAGAGACCTCTGGATTGCTGCTGGTCAGTGGCAGTAGGTCATGGCATAGAACAATTATTAAGGCACTAGGCAAGTTTCATTGCAGTTGTCGTAGTCTCAAGATTTTTTTGTAGTCATAAAGGTTGGAAATAGTTCAGTAAAAACTGTAATGTTGATGTCATTCAGTAACTTCAAGAACTTTGGTAAAAGACAGAGACTTACAATATATGTATCTTATTCTAGTGCTGTCCATACTCAGTCCTGACACCAGTAAAATCACTTACGGTATAACTTTTTACTTTATCTCTTTTCCTTCCCTTTCCTCACCTTTTCTCTTTGTAATCTTCTACTTCACTATCAAAAACAGCTATGGAAGAATGACCTCAGTTGTTCTCTGGCTTGTAAGTAGTACTACCTGGCAGTAGTCAGGCTTCAGTTTGTTATTGGTGATAGGCAAGACACAGTGAACTCAACTTTGTTTTTTATCACTGTTGTTTAGTTTTTACCTGAGAAAATTCCTGTCTGATCAGGTGAAAAATTATATGGGAAATGGAGACTTGTGTGTAGTGTTTAATTTTTCTGAAAGGTATATTTTCTACAATACACAGTAAAATTTTTTTTAACCTTTTCCTGACAATGCAGTTATCAGTTTTTGTACAGACTGGTGTGGAAAACTTGAAGAAGTTAAAAACCCAACTTTGACCTGCTGTCACAGTGTCATGTACAATAAAGTGCTTCTTCTAATGTACTGGAGGATTAGTTTGAGATTAAAAGTAATTCACGCTTTGTTCCCTTTACCATTTCCTGCAACTGCACATTTTTTCTACCGTTACTGCTCATTTTTCTTGCTTCCTTTTTCATAATGTTACAAACCTGTAATTTGTTGCTACTTGAAAATGTTGTGCTGCATGTTAGCTTTCTTACACTTCAGTGTTGTTTTACCTAAACAGGACAAATAATACTGTGATGGGGGAGGGGAAAGGGCGCATCAAGTCTATGATGAATCACTTGAGTCATGTAAATCTAGTTTATAATTTCAAATCACGGGCTTCCTGAAATGTTCTTCCTAAAAACAGTAAAATCTACCTTTGTGTTTTAGGATGTGAATTGTGCGCGCATCAGACTGACTGAAGCTGAATATGCTTTCTGAGACGTAACTTTTAGGATAGCTTTTTTTTTGTAGGTAGATGAAGATTTTAGTTTCATTTCTCTTTGGAATTCAAATGTAAGGTATAGATTTATTAACAAACGCAAAGTATGTGTTCAGCTAAATCCTTGCTCATAGTTAGTGTTGTGTTGAAGTAAAAATAGTATTACTATTACAGGATGAAAAGTCATCATATCTTAAAAAATGCAAACCTGTTTGGATCTGTTGGTTGCAGCTGCTTTTTTATTAGTATGATCTAAATGCAGGTGACAGGGTTGAAAGCTGTGATCTGAGCTCTACTGCTATTAGATTTATTTGTCAACCTGAGTAGTATATACTAATGAGCCATTGCTGGTGGAAACAGCCTTAAGGTTGTTAAACACAATGTGTAGATACTCTTAAGATCTGTTGTTTGAGATCCTGATGTAATTTGATCCTGGTTTAAGAAGGTACATTAAATGTTCTTGGTTAGATATTGAAGGATCTATCTAATCTCATATGCATATTTTCACATGTCAGAGCAAGAAACTTGACAGCAACACTAATGGAATTGAGAATCTGGTGGTAGAAAAATATTTTGATTTCATGAATATTTTTGTAACATTCTGGAATGATCAGAAACCCCAGACTAAGACAGAAAACAATGGTGAATATTGGTGGCATTAGGGAGTAAACATCAAATCTAAGAAATTCCACATGTTTCTAATGAGCTAGAACTCTGGTCATAGACTACTGTGTAGGATATGTGAGAATATCAGTCCTCTTGTTATGCAATTCCAACACAACTCCTTTGATTGCTGGTCTGTTGATTTTTCTTTCACATTGGAAAATGGAGATCATGAAGCCTGAAAACAAATTTGTAAGTGCTGTATTTTCCTGTGATACAGAAGCAAATTGTGTAGTTACTGGTTTAGAGACAATGCTTCCTTTAGTGTAGAGTGGTTCTAGTATTTGGGGAACTTATTATGTATATGAGAAACAAAAGTTAATAAATGCATTATAATCAGCGAAGCTTAATATTTACTAGATGTTCTTTTTTTTTTGTTTGCACTCTTATTTGTGTGTTAATCTATCTCCAAGAAAACAAAAACTGATATTCTTAGGTGAAGTAGCTTATCTAAGAGGAGTAGAAGAACATACCTTAATTTGTACAAATGACGCTTTGTTTTGCCAGGTATTTATTTTAGAAATAAAATTCTAATTTATAAGTCAAATCCTAATTGGCTTAATTAGTGGATATGAATGCTACTTTTAATTTGAAAAGCAATTAAGCTATTAATTTAACTGCAATTAAGATAAATGTAACTTTTGACAGATATATTGAACAGAGTCAACCTCAGCTCATCACGAAGGGGGATACAGAATGGTGCACCCAGTAGAGGTACTTTATTGTCCTAATATGGTAATTAAAAACAAAAAATCCACAACACTTATGAAACATCTGACAGCAATATTATATAAAGATAACTTTGGAATCCTTTGTAACAGGTACAGTTACTACATTCAAGGCTGACAGTCACCATTATGCGACACCTGCCTCCAGCCCCAGTGCCATGCCTGTTTCATCAGTCTTTCAGTCTGTATCCAGACCTACAGCTAGTGCTGTAGCAGTTCAGCCGTTGTCTGTACCAGTGAATGTTTCAGGAACTTCACAAACGCTGCAGAGACCAGTGGCTGGATGTTTATCAACACAGCAGATGCCTGGGTCAAGTTCTGGAATATCACAGCCTGTTAGCATTCCAGTGACAACACAGCCTGTATCAAGAAATATCACGGTTCCTGTAGTGGCTCAACCTGTATCCAGGCCAGTGACTACTGTAACAGCACAGCCTGTAATACTCAATCAGGTAAATTTTTATTCCCTTAAACTGTAAAATACTCAGATGCAATTGCTTTTGAATAAATTAATGAGGAACATACTGACTCAGTCTAGTAATTTGAAGACCTGGACTAGATTATAGACTAGCATTATATAAACTGTAAAGATTCTAGGACCATAACCTTGCACTCGTGAATTAAAATATATATTTGAAAATATTGATTTGCAAGACTCAAAGATGATAGCTTTAGTAACAGTGGAATTACATTAAATTAAAATCTTAGGCATAAGAGCAATCAGTACTTTTTGGATTATTTTAAGTTGTGTGGAGAAATTATGGAAATTCTTATTCTCTAAATATTGCGGATTTCTGTGCTCAGAGACAGATTCTTGGTATTGATAAATGAATTTCATTTTTAAATAGCTTGCATTTGGTGTTTAAAGTAACTTTGTGGTTTTCACACCTGGTTTTTACAGTGCCTCTCTTGGGATTTTTGCTTCTTTAGTATTGTAGCTTCTTAGGTGCTTTTGCGTTTTGGTTCACATGTCAGTTGTAGTCAAACAGTAGTATCATAAGGAGGACTTAAGCAACCAAAAGTTGCAGGGTCAGTAGACAAAACAATTCAGCAACATACTTGTTTTGTTTGAAAAGCCCAAGGGAATTATGCACAGAGATCATGTATTGTAGATCTCCCTGGATTGCCACAGAACCTCAGAATGGTAACTTTAGGGAGTCAAGTTAGATGCTGTTTTTATTGCCTTAGCTGTTGTACATTTGTGAGAAAGAGAGAATGAAGATTAAAATTTCATGTCTGTATGAGTTAAACTATGATGTGATACCTTTATCGAAAATAATTGTAGCTGGAACTGTTTAGACAATGTGCAGTGCCTATAATATTAGCTACTACAGTCAGGTTAAAATGAGGTCTGACAGTAGGCGCCATCTCCACCATCCATGCAAATATACACACCTGCAGTTGTCCCAGCTGTCAGTCTTTTCATGTAAATAAAAATCATGCAGCCTAATGTATTCTGCATTTGCTAAACAGGGGTGTCAGTCTGAATAAACATAGTTAGTAAGGCCATTAAAACATGAGAAATAGATGTTCTTAAGACTTGTGGCTAAATCATTGCCAATGATTGGTTGCATTTTAAGAGAAACAATGCAATGGAATCATTGCCTATTAACTGGGTAACTGAATCTCTGGTAGATTCATTAGGAAAGAACTCATACTTTCCAATGTTGAGTCTTCAGCAGTTGATTGATAGTTTGCAGGGAGAAATTGTGGGCATGTCTGGTGAAGCAGGTTAACTAAATCAGTCACTGTATCTAAGAAGGCCTAAAAAATGATATAATCAAAAGTCCAGATATTGGTAGGATATCTAGATTGCCTCTGGAGTCCTCTTAAATCTGTCGTTATCAAGCAGGACAGTTTAATACAGAAATGTCTGCTACTTCACATAATGTATACACATATTTCAAGTCTGTGAATTTGATTTTTATAAACGTTTACTTATGACATAGTATGCTTTATTAAATCCTTCAAGGAGTACTAGGATGTCTTGCAGAATCTTAACTGCAAAAGAAAGCCCCCTCCTTTACTTCTCTCACCTGTATACGGTCATGGTTTTGTTTTAATCAACAAAGCTCCCTCTACATTGATTTTATTAGAAAACCTTAGAGCAAACAGACCTAGGTAGGAAAGCTGAACTTCTCCAAAAGGTGTATGTAAGCTGGATGTAATTCCCCAAGACAGTGATTTGCTTTAAAGATATCATGCACACAGCACTTCCTTTTCTGAGTTCTTTCTAGTTTACTTTCAACAAGGGTGTCACAGATGAGACTTTAGTTAAGTTTAAAGTCTTTGCCAAAATCTGCAGGTTGTTTTTCTTCCCTGGCAGAGTAGAGAAACACCTATTTGAAGAAGTTGCAGCCTGAAATGTGACTTTCAAGGTATACAGCATGGAAAAGGATCTCTAACCATGTATTAGTCAGTTCTCTCTATTCCAAGTTAGACCGACATGCTTTAGAAAGTAATGCATCCTGTTCTGGAACATGCAATGCATAGATATTCCACTGTTTTTTATGGGGAAAGAGGCCTGTTTGGTGTGCTTTCTTTTACTGTGGTACTGTATTTCAGCTTCTTGGGCAAAGTTCTGTGATTCTTAATATCACTTAATATCAGTGCCATGTTATGTCATTTGCTGTTCTTAGTGTCGTATGTGTACTACCTGTATTTTGGTTCATGTCCTCGGTTTGAATTGTCTTCATTCAAGAGCTCCTTAGGTTTTTTGGAATTCCACACACACACCCACCCCTTATCTAGTATTTATTTCACTTGAGGACATTTTTTTATATTGATGATTTTCTGCCTTGGGCTTTCTGTGACATTTTTGTTCACACATTTTCTGTTTCTTCCCAACTTAATTATTCCTAAGGGGCAAGGGCTTCAAGTAAGTTTTTCTGCGAAGTATTTGACATTTGGATCTTCAGCTTACAGATGTTGAAACTTACCTTTGAAATTAAAATACTGCAATGTGAAGATGACCGTGAGGTGTGACTAGACACTGGCAGGACCCCACTTTAGCTGAATGTCCTTCAGAGTGCCTGTGCATTCTTAATATGGTGCAATATTTTTTAATCTCAGGATGTCAAAGATTTTTCTGTGGGAACTGATTGCTTTTGATCATCAACTGTGTTGAAACACACATTTCCTCAATTTTGTGACATGTAGGTGTATAACTTACCTGTTGTCAATGTTTGCTATTCCAGTTTTATCATTGAAATACCCTTTTTCAATCACAGGCTTGATTCACTGACTTCCTGTAAAAGTTTTTTGTGTTCTTGTTACTGCACTATGTTAATGCAGTTACAAAAATTGAGTTGCATTTGGCTTCAGTTGAACTGTTTACAGCAATTCTAATTCAGTCACAGCTATTGCTCTTGTATATGATACCATAGGGCTATCCTCTTTGTGAAAAATTTGTTCTTAGCGGTAAAGATCTTCTATAGTTCAGTGCTCAGAATGCTCTCTGTTAAGCCCCAGCCAATTCTGTCCTTATCTTCCCCCTACTTAATAAGTACTTTCCTTATTCTGAGTATGATTCAGGTTCCAATTGTTCCTAGTTAATTTTGGGAGAGCAAAAGTCCAATACCATGCATTGTACTTCTGTGTGGATTTGGTTACCAATTATCACATTGGTTTCCACAGTTAGGAAATGTAGGATGCACAGGATGAACCCAATATTTTTGCTCGTGTCTTGGAAAACTAGAGTGGTGGTGGATTTATTTTTTTTTCACTTGAGCCCTAGGAATTTAATTTATAAAGGTGTTGGGTTTTGCCTTTCTGCATGTAAGAGCACAAGTGCATGTTAATTTGATGGGGTTTTTTTATTGATGTCATAAAGCTGTTTTGTTTTTTTTTCTTTCAAATGTTTTTGCTTTCTAAAGCATGGGAAGATGCTGTGTTTTTTTCTGTATGTAAAATGGCAGAGCCAAATTGCATGAAAGGAATAAGTGTAAACAGAAAAGGGCATTTTGAAAATTATGAGACTTTGAATTTTCATGTTTTTTACTTTCTTACTCGCCAGATGTTTAGTATATACTAGGGAGATGTACATATGCCATCAAAATACCATGGCGATTATTTTGAAGACAGTTAAAATGTTAGCAGCACTTAAAACCAAACAAACCACGGAGTAGTGAGAGAAGCAGATTTTGTGTGTGGCTATTTTATTGGTTGTATTTCAAAAGGACGTGGTGTGCATAGTCCTTCACACTAGGAGCCTTCCAGAGGCTTACCACCCGAGCATCAGTTGTACTTGATGTGTTGTTTGCAGGCTAAGCTGCTTTGCTTGTAATTTTACCGGCTAGTCTGAAACCATCGTGGCTCTTGATTATCATTAAGGTCCTGCAGGGTCTTCATTTAAGAGATGTACAACAGAAAGACAGGATGGTGAGATGCATCTTCCTTTTTTGTTCAAATCTTTTCTGGTACTTAGGAGTCCTAAAATAGATCATCACACCTGTAGATGTATTTGTGCACTTCTTTAGACTTTTTTCCATCAAATTTAGTCAACATGGTGGTAGTTAAAGATTTGGTAATTTCCACAGGGATGTTTTCAAATAATTAGCACAATTGTGAATGGGAAGCATTTTGTGAGATTGATCTTACAGCAAAATGTATTTTGGCCTTCGTCTCATAGATACATAGGCTGTCATCAGTGCATGTGTATTGGGTTAATTTTTTATTTTTTTTTTTTTTTAGGAAAATGGAGCTACTTCTGTCAAGTTTTTTGTTTCACAGTACAGGTTGATGAAGTATAACTAATTGAATTATTTCAGGGTAGAAAAATCAAGTGCCAATATTTTGCTGTTCATACCTTACTTTTGAAATTAAACCTAACTCTATTATAAGGTTTTTCTTAACTCCTTATTGCCATTGCTGAAAATATTTTGTGTTCCTGATTGTTTGCGTTAGGATGAATGGCCTATTAAGATGTGAGCAGTGTTGATGAATCTTGGAAAGTGTGTTTCTTCTACCTCACCTCCCAAACCTTTAATATCTTTAAAGAGAACTAAATTTCACGTTTCTTTTCCCTATGAATTTTGCCTGTTGAGTGATCAGTGAAGTTATTTAGTTTTAACAGTTTTCACAGCCAAGAAATGTGGACTATTTAATTTGTTAGGTTATATATAGTACTTAAGGGCAAACCTTTTAAACTGAATGGTAAGAAGATACCTAATGTAACAAGGTGCTAAGAAACACGAACCAACTCTTAGGGTAGCTGTGCTTTGAAAAGAGGGTTTGATTATATTATTTCCAGAAGTCCTTATGAAATTACTCTACATAAAAGAAAAAACCCTTAGCGATATCGTGAATTTGAGTGCCATTCCCAATCACCATGCTATAGGTACACTTTATTTTCATTAAAGCTTGACCACTTAGTAGAATTTTATTTATTTAGTATCATCTTGCTTTGAGAACCTTCTGCTTGCTGCACATTCATGCTACTTTTGAGTTCTGTTTCCTGATCTTTTAAGATGCAGCTACCTGTTATGCAAGAGTAACAGGCAAATGCCTGAGTTTGGCTTGAAGGAAGAAAGTATTAATTTTTGAAAAACAAGTCAAGTAGAAATTGAAACATCATCAGACTTGAACAAAAGCAGTTACAATTAGCCATTCAAACAGGTTCAGTAACATTTCATAAAATGGAGTTTCCCAGGTTTTATGGTTGTTCTTACTATTCTGACACACAGCTATGAATAAATTAACAACCACTGAAAGAGTTGCAAACTTATCAAAATGTCAAAAGAAAGTATTTTGGGGAGATGGTAATGAACTTGAATTACAGCTGAGGACTTAGGAGTACTTTTAAGCAGTCACTTGTTTTTAAAATAAACCCTTTGAAGCCTGTAAGAAAAAAAAATTTAAACCTCGAATTTCTTTTCCCTCTTGAAAATATCTTACTAGGATTATATTATGGATTCTCCACCAGCTGCACCAGATAATACATCTGGTATACTGTTTGGTGTGAGACAGAACTCGGGAGTTCCACAGTACCAGACTGGGCCAGCAGTGAATGTAACAGGTGGGTATAACTGTAGTAGTTGGTAAGAGAAAGAAACAGCCTAATGTCACTTAACTGTAGTGCAGATCTTTGGGTTATAACTTTAAGTAGACTTTCTAGAACATAGTATAGCTACTTTTTTCTTCCCTCTGTACATGACACTGTATAATGTTTAATGAAGTAAACTTTGGAGCCTTGTGTTGTCAGACTTTGCTTTTCAGCACATTAGACCGACTGTAATATCAACTGCTGTTGTCTTATAATGCTCATTTAGATGGAAAAAATATTGCAAGATCCACTGTAATTTTTTTGACCAATGAAGGCTCGTTTTCAGTATATCAGCGCGCTTTGACTGGCATGACTAGGAATGGCTGTTAGTGAGGCTGTGAGCAGTACCAGAAGAACTGCCTGAGTCTGCTGAGTGGATTCCCTGTGGTGATGATCTTGGTTTCCTGGCTGCTATATATAGGAATAGATGGGATAAAAAGGATCCTGTCCGAAAAGGAGGGGAAGAGAAAGAATACATAGTTTGACAACTACTTTTTTTTTTTTAAACTAGCTAAATTGTGTTCTAGCTGAAATTATTTAACCTACTAAAAAACAAACAAAAAAATGCCTTTTTGTTTAACATCAGCTGAAGTAGATTTGTGGCATGCAGTGTATTCAATCTTAAACAGGCTATAACTCGGGACTTCCCTTCTCTTTTGCAAAAGGTTGCACTTCTGTGATAACTGATCAGAGTCCTGTTATTCAGTTTATAAGTTACAGATGGCAATCACTTCTGATTCTTCCATGAGGTAACAAGTATGGCCTAACCGGTCATATTAAGTTATGTGGAACAGAACAATTGCTAGTTTATTCTGCTTGATGTGATGATTTTGCATCTCTACTTTAGGCACTCACTCCAGATACTTATCGATGAAGGGTTGGTAGTGTATTTCCTTGCATGTGTCCAACTATTCTGCGATCTCATTCTTATCTTACTGGGTTAAATAGCTTTTTGCAAAGTAAGTAAAGGTTTTATTTCTTGCAAATGGTTCAGTATTCCAGCCCTCGTTCTCCAGAGAACAGGTATTTAAGTTTAATTGTTTATGGATTTGTGTTGTTTGGTTTGGGTTTTTTTGTTTGTTTTTTTTTTTTAATTTGGAGACCTGCTTGCATATTTAAAAATTACTTTTATTAGTCTCTTTTCCAGAAAAATGAAATACTTAAAAGCATCAAGGATAGTAATTCAAAGGGTCTTAAATATACCATGCTTAGTCTGTTTATTTCTGTAAGATGGCAATAGGATTTAGAAATTAAATGGTACACAGTTGTGGGTTGAAACACAAGTATCTTTATGACACAGAAGGCAAATTTAAGATACGTTTCACTTCACAAAAAGGAAGTGTCTGCTTATTTTGTGTTTTTTCTTGCATGGTGAGGTCACATAATGTGCTTACGTTCATGTTGTTCATATGTGCCGATGCCTACTTGCTTGTGTTGGTGCTATGCTTCCTCCAAGCCTGTGCAGCACAGTGGGCACAAGCCATTCTGGAATATGTTATTTAACAGCAGAATCCTTTTGGGAACTGGCCTGTGGTACTCTGCAGGACAATCTAACTACTGTATGTGGATGGTTAAGGACATTTTTTTAGCTCAATATTGCATAAATATTTATTTCTGAGGTATAAGCAGGGAAATGACAAGTTGCTAAGGGACCCTAACCAACCATTTTGTTATGTTGCTAGATAGTTGATGGTGTTAAGTTAAACAGCATTGACAACTCTTAGCTGCAGGTTGGGTGGGCACTGGGGATGTATGTAGAACTGTAGTTTTCTTTCTGAGAATATTTTGGGATTGTTCTCCCACAAACTTTACCCACTTGGAGGAACCAGAAAATGCCATAACCAATAGAAGAACTGTTCTGTGGTATTTACAAGTTGACTGGACTGTATACGTGCATTCATAGGACTAGATTAATGGGAGATGTTGGTGAGTGACAGTGCACCAGAGGCCTGAAATAATTTGGCTTTCATGTCCGTAGTCTGTTAATTTGATCTGACTGTTACCACAGTACATTTGATGCTTTTATTCTTGGTCAACATTTCTATTGTTATTTGCCATCATTTATAAAATTAGACCCAGCAAGCACAGATGCACATAACAGTGTTAAGGATTTTACAGTAGTATTGTAATGTGTGTTTAGAAAGCTGTCGTTAAGGTGATACTGCATCCAGTATACTTTGCTCCTTCTTGCAATCATTTTGGATACTGTACACAATAATGTACAGAGTTGTATAAACTGAGTTAAGAATGCTCACCTTTATAAATATGTGAAATAGTCTTCAATTTTTTGCCACAGATATGTCAAGCTTTTCTAATTGAAATTATTACCAATTTTGTTAACATGTAAAAATAGTCTTCTTTTCCAAATCAGGATTTCTGAAGTAAAATAAAATACTTTACTGAAGATTCTTTTAAAATAAGCCAGACCTTCTATCTTTTCCCTGGCCCTTCTTACACAACTACCCATAATTACCTATATAGCAGCAGTTCCTGCTGTAGGTTGATGGCTTGATGCTCAAAGAGCCTCAGTGGTATAAAAGAATGCTAAAGTCCTACCAGCTCTATGGAAGCCTTTGCAGATCAACACACATATGTCAATGTAACCAGCCCATATACCTAGTAGTGCAAGTATAAGTAAATTAAAAAACCCTAGGAAGTAGTAGTATGTAATGAATAACCTGTTTGTTTTGTGAATGTGTTAATTACCTTAGGCAAACAATGCATAGAGTGAGTCATTTTAGCTTAATATGTTCATTTATGTCGGAAAGAACAAAAGGTGTCCTACAAAGGAGAACGTTAGAATGATTAAATATGTATATAACAGCTGAATTTTGTTTTCCTGTATATGAGGCACAGTGTGGTAAATTCTCCAAGATGCTTAAATATCAGCATTCCCTGCTGGAATTCTTTGCCTCTGTGGATTGAATGGGGAGACTCTCCAGGCTGTTTGCCAGGTGTAGATAGTTACCACTGAGTAAACAGAACTTGGGGGTGGGAGGGAGTTGTTTTGTGTTCTTGGAAGAAGTTTGAATAATTTTACGTGACACAAGTTATCTCTGCTTGTTGAAAAGACTTTTAAAGATCCTAACTCAGTTTTTTTTATCACACAAAGAAATCATTGGAGCAGCTAGACCATTGATTGGGAGGGGAATATACAAGAATGTCCTTAGTTCGTATCATTGTGTCTAGAACTGAAGTCCAGTCCTCATGCTAGTTTATTGTAGTCTTAAGGCTGTTTGCACTGTGTGATTGTGATAGCTTTACAAAGCCTGTGCTGGCATTTCATGCTTCTTGGTATGTAGCTATGCTCTTTCAGGTCTACATGAGGACTGATCGCTGTATTGAGATTACATCGTTGAGGGTAATCTTACAGTGACAGAGAAGTGGGTTTCAGGATGACATAGAGCCAAGTATTGATGGGTATGTTAATCAGGCACCAAACCTCTGAACGTCTGAGTTATTTTTTAGTGATTTTCTTTTTTTAGAAGAATACTGCAAACAGTATAAATTTCTTTCATCTGTCTTTCAGAAGAGAGCAGATAGGTGTGCTGTGATTGGACATTAGAAGTTACAACACTTTTTGTTTTGCATACAAACTGAAGTTTCAAATGTTTTGCAGAGTTAAATAGCAAACTAAACGAGCACCAGAAAAACAGAGAGATGTTTTTCATCAGAAGGGCAGAGGTTGTTCCAAATAGTGGGCATTGCAGAAACCAGCTGCTTAGTTTAACTTTATTACGGTAAACTCGCCTTGTCTCAGATTAGTGTGGGTCAAGATGTGGAAAGCAGGCCAGATAAATTCAGGTGGTCAAAGTATGATTTACTGGGTTTCAGAGATGGGGCTTTATCTCTTTGCATTTACCCTTTCTTTCTCCACTGGCCTTAGAATATTCAGTCTGAGTTGGATATTGTTTTCTTAACTTCTGTATGGCTTATTATTTTAGGGAGATCTTAACTGCATTATGTGGACTTGTCCATCTGTTAAAGTATAGGCATCAGTAATGTGTTGGTAGCATACTATGGAAAAAAGCTGCGTGTTTTTAATTTAAACCACTGTGGGAAGGAATGAAAGTGTTTTTGTATCTAAGTGTCCTGCTACTTCTGAAGGCAACAGTGTAACTCCAAAAAAGGCTAGGCTTAATGAGGGTGGTGCTGGAAGCAATTCACATGTTTGACCTGCTGTTAGCTCTCCAACAGTAATGCCATCGCAAAATGTGTCTTCGTAAGGTGGGGTAGATCAGGTGGTCTAGCTGTCAATCCATGCATCTGTTTCATGGAAAAAGCTAGCGCTCTTGTCATGTTTCAGTTGATTGGTATTATTAATGCTATTAGGGCACTGGAAATAAGTAAACTCTGTTCTTATGCCTTCAAGTAAGAAAAAACTTTTATGCAAGGATTTATATCCCGTTACAAATTAATACACCCTAGGTTATTACATATTCAAATTTTAGACGTTTATTGTTTAGTAGGTATGTTTGAATTCTGTAAAGCAATGATTAGTTAAGTTGTTGAGTGGCTGTGAAGACAGATGATGAAAATAAATGCCCCTAACCTCATGCTGTTAGTTCAGATTTTCTATGTCAAAGAACTGAATAGAGAGTTGAAACTTTAAGAAACCACCAAACAGAAAATCAAGATTGAAAGAATGCTGTGACTGGTGAATTTATCGATTAATTCTGATTAGATAAAACGAAGAAAAAAAAAATTGTAGGAACATCAGGCAAGGCAGCAAGGACTCAGGTTGGGGAATCTCCATCCTTGGAGATATTCGGAAGTTGACTGGACACGGCTCTGAGCATCGTGATAAGGTTGGACTTACTTTGAGTGGGAGGTTGCACAAAAAAACCTCCACAGGTCCAGCCTAAATTATTCTGTGAGTCAGTACTTTGAGTAACTATTGCGAAGTGTGATTTGTAGTTTCCCCCCTTTCTTTTGCAGCAGTGTTTTTGATACAGTTTGAAACAGTAGTGGGAAAGGAGGAGGGGGATCTAAGTTTCAACGAGCGGATGTTATTTGAAAGACCTTTCCCTCCCTACAAGAAAAAGAGGTAGTCTAGCTGTTTCAGTGTATTAATAATTAGGTGCATTTTCCTCCTGAGCCAAAAGGTGCTTTCCATCTGATTGTAATAGACGAGGATTTGTTCTTGACTTTGAGATATTTCCAACCACATAGTCTTTGTATAATGTTGAAATGAGGAGCTACCTACAGTGTGATTCTGTGGTTTGGAATCATTTCCTATTTGGGGGTTTTGCATGTCTTGTTTACAGCTGGTTTGCTGTCAGACTCTTCCCCAGCAACTGGAAGGAAGTGGCTATAACATGGAATATTGCAGCAAAACATTTTCCTCCACCCTGTATTGTGTAAAAGATACTGTGCTGTAGCCTATAATATACAAAAGATAACTGGAGGATCTTACTAAATGCAGTAACAAAGGAATCGACCATATTCACCGAGAACCTTATTTTTATGAGTTTGTCTCTAAGCTGTCCCATGCTAGCATAATGATTTCTAATCTCACAGAATCCAGCACTGAAGCACTGCAGAACACTAGATCTTGCTGCAGAACCTGTTTTCTTCCAGCTCAGCTTGCACTTCGCTGTGATGTGTCAAAATGTTTTACAAACCTTAATAGTGAAGACTTGCAGCACTGTTTTGTGGTATCTCTCTTGCATGGCCATCCACTCATGTGAAGGACTTTCTACTTAATCATGATTCTTAGCAATGCTGTTATCTTCAAGGAAAAATACTATTTGATCCATGACTACCTCATGGTCTATGCAAGACTATTTTTGTGAAAAAGTGTGATGCTGATGCATGGTTATCTCTTCACTCATACACTTACTCATTCCCTTGTTCTAAGGTGGATCTATTTGTGTCTTTATTTTTATTACATTTTTTTCATAGCTGTGGCAGGGCACAGTTGACTGTTGACCCTACAGTTGAGATGTTACTTAAAACTCTTCCTGTGTTTAACCCCTTCTTCCAAGCTACTTATTCAGCATGGAGTCCTCCGGATCTGTGAATGACTTGAGAATGCAAGAGAACTTCACGTGGAAAAGTAGCTCTTGCTCTGAGTTTTTTTGGCAGTTTGGAGAAAACTGGAAGCCTGGATTTATTCATTAAAGTTTAAGCTAATGCAAAGCTGCTTTTTTTTTTTTCTTTTTTTTCTCAAAAGGTATTAATCATCTTACATTGATAAGAGAAATACTATTTCTTTTCACTACTGGGAGTAATTATTAAGAGGATTTATTCTCCAGGTTCTCCAAAGACACTTTTGCTCAACAGGAATGATGCATCTGAATAGGCCTAGGTTCCATCAACTGTCCAGAGAGAAATATTCTCATCACTGAGAGCCAGTTGGGGAAATTCCTTTCCAAACCCAGTTATCTGAACCCTATTGTGGTCACGATTGGGTTATGGCATAAAACACATTTTACATGTTCATTTGAGAACTGCATTCTTAAATCAAAAACATAAAAAAATCTGTCCTATCCAAGTGGTGGTGGTGGGGGTGTGGTGGTGCACAGAATTAATGCTTTGTCTTTATCATGCTACCTTCACCCTCTCCCATTTTTTCCTCACTCGTTGCTAAGATTTTGTAAAAGTTGTTTATAGGTCTATATCAAGCAGAACAAACTCAAACTCAGTTTGGAAAAAAGGAAGGGTAGTTAAAAGATGGTTGTAAAAAAACCTTGCTTATGGTTACCACCGCTACATCAATGGTAATAGTTCTCATTTAAAATAGTGTATATTGCTAGAATAATAAATAACAATAAATCAAGTATTCTGCTTATTCTGCATATTTTAAATTTTACAGGTACAAATGCTGCATCAAGCACCATTAAAAATGGAGGACCTTTTCCACGAGCTTGTCCGAAGTGCAATATTCATTTCAATCTTATGGATCCTCTAAAAAATCATATGAAGGTAAAATGTTTTGGGGCTGGTAAACGTTATAACAAACTTATGTGGGCTTTTGCACTGAGTACATCAACCAAATGAAAGAACCATTGAAGAAGTGGGTCTACTTAGTATTAGTTAATTAAATTTTTATTTAAACTATATGGTATAAATATACCGAGTTACACGTACAAGGTAGGAAATGAACTCCTTACTAGTAGGCTCATAGAAAGTAGTCCTGCGCTATAAGAACCATTATTCAGCAGGAGAAAGAGCTGTCCTCTGAAACATGCTAATTTTGTGCACTGTTGGAAACTTCATAGCATCTTCTGTATGAAGTACTTCATAGTTTATAAGCGCTAAGTTTCATATTATAGCTGTTGGGTTAAGCATTCATTGCGTACACTTTGACATAAAGAAGCTTGCATAATGTGTGTTGTGTGACTTAGAATTTCTGAATTTTTCAGTAATGCTGGAAAGAACTTTTGCAGGTTTCAACATAAGTCCTCCCCAAAGAAATAAAACATAAAACTTTCCATTAAGTTCTCAATAAACTTGTCTAGTCAGCAAAATACTTGCATAAAAGCTGCTTTTGTCTTTCTTGTTATTAAATTTAAATGAGGTAGACTTTTTTCTAATGAGTAAGGCAACACTGGTATTCTGATTTCAAGCCTAAATTTATCTTACTTGAACCTATGAGAGTAATGCCTTTTCAGCTTTTTTAATATGTAGTCTTTTATTACCTAAACACTACCTGAAGATCAGTTACTGTTCAAAATCCATATGTGAATATGAACAAAGTCAGTGTGTCAGAGAGTTGAGCTTTGCGTCTCACTCTAGTTAGTGAGTGGCTTCAGTTTTTAAAATGCTGTTGTCATTGACGCAGTTTGGTAAGAGGGACTGATCCTTTTGTCTCTGTCTCTTCTCCTACCCCTTTCCATCCAGTATTGTTGCCCAGATCTGGTAAATGACTTTTTCCCGGGAATGGCCAAAACAGAATGTTCGAGCACAAGCAAGACTGCTGAATCCGAGAAAGGAAAATTGATTATGTTAGTTAATGACTTTTATTATGGCAAACATGAAGGTGACACCCAGCAGGTACAACAGGAACAGAAGACTCATACGACATTTAAGTGCTTCAGTTGTCTGAAAGTTCTTAAAAATAACATAAGGTATTGGAATCACTTCCTTAATTGTTTGTTAATCACTTACAGCCCATAGCACTTAGTCTTATGCATTAAAAATGTCTTTCTGGAATAGAAACTTTTTTTACTGAAAATTGATAATATTGGGTGACTGAACAGAAATTGAATTAATTTTGATTAGGCATCTATGACCATAACTTAAACTTTTTACAGATTAGAGTACAAATTTTAGTGGTGTAGAATTTTAATGAGAGCAGTTGTAGGACTTGGGGTTAGAAAGGGCAGCATAAAGCATTTTACAATTTGCCATCTGGATTGATGGTGATATCAGTAGATGCGAGTGTTAATTCCCTTTAGGGATGCACAATGACTAATAGTTGGTGCTTTACTTCTGTAACATCTGTTATTTTGATGGTATAATTTTACTTCCAAATGCTGCAAAAAACTTCGGTAAGCTGTTTTAATAGGTAGATGAGTTCATGTCATTGTTCCTATGGAAGCTAAGGTCATTGAACTTTTTTACATGCATTCTTCAAGGGAAGCTGAAGTAGCAGAATGTAAAGCTGAAAAATGGACTATTTCTTTGAAGGGCACAGTCTGCAAGTTAAAATGACCAGGTTTATGCTAACATTAGAGCTATATTATTGAACAAAAGTTTCATGTAATTACAAATGCTACATTTTCTATTAATCGTTAAGTCTGTGTAAATCCTAAGGAAAAGTGCTAGTAATTTGTCTTAAGCTGTATGCTATAGTTCTGTAATTTTTATTCCAATGTATATTTTACACCTTTAAGCAAAAAAAAATACATGGTATCTCTCTACTCATCGCAGAATTTTTCTGGGCCTTAATTCAGAAAAGCAAAGTGATTCATCAGGGTAATCCCCTGGTTCCTTTGAAAGATCTATGATTGAACACACCATTGAAATAATGTTCTATTAAGGTAGTACGCAGTACTAGTGTCAATTCCTTTCTTCTGCTTAGGTACCTGGATATCTTCAGTTAGCGAATTTTTGTTCTTTTTTTCTTTTTTTTAAACAACTGCATGATGTTAGAAGCTTGAGCTCAAGAGACTATTCTCCTTGCTCATTTGTTTTTTCCAATTCCAAGGTCACCACTTCGAAAACTACATTCCTTTTGTGAGTGTGACGTACATTTAATAGTTCCTCTGGCTGTACTGAAGTGAAGCACATTCAAAATAGAACAGTTTTTGAAGTCCAACAGTAGTGGGTTGTGCAACTAACCTCTCCTTGTGCTGCTCCACCAGTAACACTTGTGATGGGTGCCTCGACTTCTCAGCCAGAACAGGTTCCTACTACAGATAGGGGACATACTAATGAGGAAAAGGTGGTAACTTGAAGTAGTAACATAGCACCAAGTTTCTCATACTCTTTGGATTGTCAGCTGCACGGTGGCATTCTTTGATAACTGTCCTTCATAATTCAACTTCAGTCCTGAATGCCCGATACAACAAAAGCTCGTGGAACCCTGACAGTTTTGCATAGAGGTGGTTTCAGATAAGGCTATAACGTCCTAATTGCAGATATGTTCTTGCTACTTAATAGTTTCCAGCAGAGCTAAAGTTATACTTGCTTCAGAATGTGGCTTTGAGACTAATGGTGGTGAAATGCGTACAGCAGACATGTTTTGTTGTTGCTGCATTTGCTAATCTCCCTTTATTTCAAGGCAAGAATTTTTCTAAGCAAACATGAAAAATGCAATAGATTTCTTAGTCTTAGAACGTTTCAAATATGCTGTATCTTCCTTATAGTAGCCAAGATTTCTTTTTAAGCTTTGAAAGGTGATTTCTGTCATAGTCAGCTTGCTTAACTTTGTTGCATTTTTTTTTTAACAAACACTTATTCCTAGAACTTTTTTTTTTAAATTGAGAAGTCCTTACAGAGTAAAGTTTCTAAAGAATCCTGTACATGTATAGTGAATGTTAAAATGTAGTTTTTTGCACCTGTTCTCTGTGATTTAAAGGTTTATGAACCACATGAAACATCACTTGGAGCTTGAGAAGCAGAGCAGTGAAAGTTGGGAAAGCCACACCACCTGCCAGCACTGTTACCGTCAGTTTCCCACCCCGTTCCAGCTGCAGTGCCACATTGAAAGTACACACACGCCTTACGAGTCATCTAGTAAGTTGGATTGTATCACATTGAATCTCTTTGTGACCTACAGTTTTTACATATTTTCTGACTTTTTCTTTCCTGGTTTGTAACTTCAGAATAAAGCTATTGTACTTTAAAAGCAATAGTCTTGAGATGTAATATAGAAGCTGAGCACTCATTCAGTGTGTAGTGTACAGCAGAAAGAGCAATGTGTGTAGGGAAAAAAAAATATCTTAAAAGCTTTTTGTTTTGTTTTGTTTTTTTTTGTTTTTGAATTGAACTCTTGACTGCAAGAATTCATGTTGTTTAAGGGCCTTGCACTCCTGGCTTCCTCAGATTGTACAGGGAATTTCTTCCGAAGAGTACAATAATCGTTAGATTGCTTTACCTTTATAGATTTATACAGTTCACATATACATACGTGTTATATCTTATCTCTTATTATCCCAAACAAATTTTTACTTTTTTCGTGTTTTTCACTTTTTCTAGCGATTTGTAAAATCTGTGAATTATCCTTTGAAACAGAGCAAGTTCTTTTGCAACATATGAAGGACAATCATAAGCCAGGTGAAATGCCGTATGTTTGCCAGGTATCTCAGAGTGACTGTTTTGTAATTAGATTGTACACCCCACCCCCCCATCTTTACTGTCAATAAACTTTTAACAAGCAAGTCCAACTTTTTGTTTTAGGTATGCAACTACAGATCCTCAGCTTTTTCAGATGTAGAAACACATTTTAGAACAGTTCATGAAAACACAAAACATTTGCTATGCCCATTTTGCCTCAAAGTAATTAAAATTGGAGCACCATATATGCATCATTACATGAGGCATCAGGTAAGCAGATATTTTCAGTCCTTAATGCTAGAAAAATGCTAAATATATGTCATGAATCTGTCTCTGAAAAAAAAGCATAACTAATTTGTATGGTTGTTACTGGATAAGAATAGTTAATAAAATACGATAGAAGAATTATGACTGTGTCTTTTGAAAAGTCTTTAAGGGAATTGTTAGAATTTGTCATGTTTTTGTGTGACAGTAGCTCCCTGATTTAAAAAAAAACAATCTCTGAATACTCTTGAAAGAATGTCTCTGCTATCTGGTTTCTTCATTAAGTAGTAGTCATGTGTTCTGCTTTTCTTGAGGTTACTAGCAAACCTTTCACTAGTTCAAATAGAGAAAAAGATTATGAAGTACTATGCCTTTTTGTAAGTGGTAAACTGATTCCTCCTCTTCTTAGTAATGATACTGCCTTGCATTTTCAAGTATTTAAATATTCTGTCTTTAATTCCTACACAGTATCGTGGCTTTTTACAATATAAGGAGTTTGTCCAGTTCATGTTTTGGAAACTGGATGACCATTGCTTGAGACAGGCTAGGGTTGGAGTTTTGTTTATGATTAAGTTAATGCTTACTATAGATTGTCTTCCATTTTTAAAAGAAAAAAGGAATATACCGTTGCACTAAGTGCAGACTGCAATTTTTGACATGCAAAGAAAAAATGGATCACAAGACTCAGCACCACCGAACATTTAGGAAACCCAAACAGTTAGAAGGATTGCCTCCTGGAACAAAGGTAAGTGTTCATACAGGAAAATTAGGGGGGACAAAGGAAAAAATGTATCGGTAGAGAAAGGGGTAGAATAGAAAGAATTGCTTTTCTCCTTTCTTTTCCAAAGCAAAGATCTCCCCCCGCCCCCCAAATTAAAAATCTAAAATACACTCCTGTTGCAAGAATTGCCAGGCACAGTTTATGGTTTCTTCTGGTGATCTGTGGTGGTGCTGTCTGTCCTGTTCTTCTATGCATGTATATGTCAGTAGTGCAGTCAGTGCTGCTGCTTTCTTCAGCTCTTGGTTAATTTGCCCCTTCCCATTTATCCTTTCTTGTCCTTGGAGAAAAGGAGATAGTCTGGATGTTGGTCTGAGGGATCTGAATAATTTCTTGTGAAAGACTTTCAACCTGTGGAATGTGGTGGCAAAAAATCATATAGAATACAAGACCTACTTCTCCATAGCCAGTATGTACTTAAAACTGAGTTCACCAGGTCTTTTTTAGGTCCAGCATTTGAAGGGGAAAAAGAACCCCACAATTTGCTGCTAAGTGTTTTATGAAGTAAACTTGGGTCCCCTCAGAACACTTTAAAATCACTCTTAACTTTCTTGAGAAGGAACCACCTAGACTATGATTTTCCTGCAGTTTTCAAGATTTTTTTTTCCTACTTTTTTTTAATGAAGTGTGAAGATACATGTCCTTTCAGTTGAAAGGAAGAAAAAAATTCACATTTTGATCAACTCTTCACAGTTCATTTGTTGTAGAATCAGGAAGGGAAAATGACTGCAGTTGATGTTGTTTGTGTTCCTTGGCAGAATGTAGAGCACTGATTCTCTGTTCTGTGACAATACCTCAATTTTCTAAAGATGTCGGGGTCTTCATGATCTAATAAAAGCTTAGATTATTTAAAATTTTGGCGTTACTAGCCCTTGACAGGATGTAGATGATGAGACTTAAGAGCTTGGAACCAGGTTTAGAAGATGAGGTGCTTCTAAACTATGAGTATGGGCAAGAAGTATAATTAGGAGTCATGCTGCGAGTGAAAACTGGAGACCAAATTTAAGAGCAAGACAAAGGAGTTCGGTAATGCCAGATGAGAGGTCAGAAACCAGAATGAGTCCTTGGAGGGCGTCTATGATGAGAAGTGAAAATATCTGAAGGAAGTAGATGGGCTAATCATGAAGCAACAAGACACAGGGCTTTTGTTAAATCCAGGCACTGATGGGATTGGTTGATATTCTTCTTCGTAGGGCTAATTGGCCTGACCTTTCTGTTTCTTTTCCATAGCTACATTTTATTGTTTTAAGAAAGCAGAATGTAGCCAGTTGCAGGTCTGAAGAGAGCAGTGTGTTTTGTCATGGCTATTTCCACCAAAACAAGAGCTTTTTAAACATTCAATAGACTGTTAAGATTACGTTCACTCTAGTCAACAGTATTTCATATTTTTCAAAGCAGTCTTCACTGAGGAGTGGTTCTTATGCTATGATTTTTGTCCTAAAGTGGCTTAAACTTTGGGACAAATAGAAATGGGAACCTAGAAATTTTAAATCTAAATGGAAAAATTTTTAATTTTGTACTTGTAGGTAACTATTCGAGCGTCTGTTGGATCTCTTCAATCAGGATCATCGGCTACATCTTTTGTTAGTACAAGTGCTTCCACGTTTCAGTTATCACCTAAAGCTAAAAATACAACCACTAAAAATCATAACAAGTCTAATGCAAATAAGTCAAAGGCAAAATCAAAACCAGCTACATCAAAGAAGCAAAATGCATGGACCAACAGCAAAAAAAAAAAAGAAATTACAAATACAGCATTGCATAATCTAAGGTAAAATATTAGCATTAAAAATATCTTCAAGTAAACTTTGAACATAAATAACTGATCATTGAATTATCTCTCAATAACTTCTAATGCTGCAATACAGGAGACTTGACAGTTCCGTTTTGCGGAAAAAGAAGCATAAACTTTCCACATCTTGGTGCTGTGATTATAAATCTGAATCTTCATTCACCGATTTTGTTGGTGGTAGACTACTTTATGTTGGAAGAACAGATGTTCTGGAAACTTTTCTGTTCTAAATTTAGAATTTTTCTCTGCACAGAGACATAGAGTCTTGAAATACTGACTCATTAGGCAGATGTATGTTTAAAAGTGACCTGTGGAGGGGAATATGTCTGCCTTGGGTGTTCTTTGCAAATTTTTTTATGGAGGGAAAAGTATTTTCCTCCTCCAATTTTTTTAAGGATTTTATTTGAACCTGTTATTTAAAAGGTTACGTCTTGTCTGTTGTAGGAGATACCTTAATTTGGGGAGCTACCAAAAAAAAAAAAATCAAGAAAGTAAAAGCAAGCTGTTGATAGAATGCTGTCCTTATATTGACAGTTTCCTGTGTTTTGCTATCCTTATATTAATAACTGGTGTTTTATGGACTAGTAAATAATTTCATTGGCTAAGAGGAGTTAGCATTTTTTTTGTCAAAGATTGTCAATGTCTCCCTTCCAATAAGGTGCTAACACTTACATCATGTAGCTCACTGAGACATCCAAAACCAGCCAGCAAAATTAAGGAAGAGCAGGATTACATTCTTGTGTTGTAGGTATTTCAGGTCTTATAGGGAATATCACGGGTGACAGGAAAACCAAAAGCTTTTTCTGTGCGTCGTGGTGGATGACGCATTTCTTGCAATCCATCTCAAGTACATAGCAGCCAAAGTTGGAGGTTGTCATCTACTGCAGTGTCTTGTTCCCGGGAGTGGCCAATAACAGATGCTTACATTAGCTTTCACTTTTTTATTAAGGTCATAATGACAGGATAATTCAAGAAAAAATACAGTTGTCTTCATGTGTGCTAACACAACCTATAAGAAGTATTTAACTGATGCATTTTTAAGTTTCTCATTTATTTTCCCTAATGTAGGCGAGCTTGTCACTGACTTAAAGCAAAAAGTTTGAAATAGTTATCTTGTCTTAAAGTGTTGATATTAACTATTAACTTTTTCATATTAGTGTTAGGTATCGTTTGGGAGCTCACAAATGCATTGAGTGTTACTCGGAAATAAAAGATTTTGCAAGCCATTTTCCTGCTTATGTCCACTGCAGCTTATGCAGATACAACACTAGCTGTAGCAAAGCCTATGTGAATCACATGATGAGGTAAGAACTCTTCAAAATTTTTATTGGGTTATCAAATACTTCCTAAATTCATACAAGGTGTGTTACATGTTTCTATTAGCTGGATTTTGAAGTCGGTCATAGGACTGGCAGGGAAATGTGTAAGGTTGAATTTTTCCTTTGTAATGAGGGCCTAAACCTCATGGTTTTGTTTCGCCTTAAAAATCCAGTGGTTCAGAGTGTTCTGTCTTTGCTTCAGAGCTTCTGTGGGATCTTCCGTAATCATTTCAGCCAGGCTTAACAAATAATGACTAATTGTCGTGTGTTCTCTGGGTTTCAGATTGAATACCTCATCTAATTTTTTTTAAGTGCTGAATTCATACAGCTATTGCTAATGAAATCTGTGCTCAGAATTCCATGTAAAGGATGTCTCAAATAGCATACTCAAGTGGATACTTTTTTCTTGTACTACTTCGGTCATCCATAAAAATAACATCTCATTTTGCAGGAGGCTTGTCACTGATTATGAGGCAGTGTAGGGTACTAGTGATGACAGCTGTAAAAAAGCCTGTTAAGAAAACAAATGCATTAGTTTTTCAGAGCAATAGAATTATACTATGCAATAATTAGACACAGATCACATAGCAGCGATGGTAAAACAAAATTTTGAAAACCTGCTTGTTAATCCTGTGCCCCGAACAAGCCAAATGTATTGCAGAAAAGTACAGAAGGCAGTTGACTTTTTAAATACGTGTATATATAAAATGCCTTGGCATTTTTGAAAGCTAGAATTCTTGAATTTATGACCCAAGTCTTTAAAAGTTTTTGTGTATATTTTATATGTTGACCTATTCATTAATTTCAATGCTCATGTAAGTCCTAGGCTGAAATTGTTTACATGCTTTTATGCATATAACATATTGGTTGCATGCTTAAAAAAATAATAAAAGTTAATGTGCTTAATTGTGATTGTACAAGAGAAAGTTTACTCCAGAAGGGGAGACAGGAATCTGAGGTAAACTGTTCCTACTGTTGCCCATGTTCTGAGTGTTGTCAAATTCAGCCATGCAGTAAAATAGTTGGTTTTTTTAGTCCTATGTCTCCTTGATGCACTAAAGCTTCTCTGACTTTGACCCCTTGCAGCACCTGTCATCACCTTTTTTGGTGAGTGTGAGGACCAAGGGATGGTGAGGAGGAAGGCTCTTAGCGGGAGGGTGTTTCTGCAGTACCAGCCCCTGTACTCTGCTGCTCGCTTTTTGTTTCATATGGCAGTACAGTGTTGGCACATACTTAACCTGCATATAAGATAACTTACAGGTTGTCTGAAAATGTGATTTATCTCATTTAAAGTCATCATTTTAGGAAGCATGAGTTCAGCAAAGCTTCACTTCTTTTGTAGAGCCATGTAGCTTCAAGAGCTAAACTGATGATGAAGGCAATCTTAACTGTGTTCTTGCAGGACTGTGCCGACAAAGCTTTGCCCCTCCCAAACTCGTTATTTACAAGAGAGACAGTGTTTTAAACTAGAGCTCAGTTTCACAAGCCTGTTAAGCTTTTAGCAATTTAATATTTTAGAATAATGCAGGTCTGTAATTGAGCCTTCTATTTTCATGCCTTGTCATGAGCAAATTGGCATACCATGTACAGTGTAGGGGCTATGTGGAATAATGTGCTCAAGAAAACCAGTCTAAGTGGTAATGTTTTCTTGTATTTAGTTTTCACAGTGCTCGTCCAAGTAAAAGATTTTGGATCTATAAGAAGCATTCAGAAGAGCTACGGTAATTCAGCTTTTTTTTTTCAGTTACAGATCATTATGTTTTTAATTTCTGATAGTGAACTGATTAGTTAAATGAGATTAGAGTCTCTTGAATTTCTAGGCTTCCACAATTTAGAAAGAGCAGGGAAATAAAAACATTAGTTCTTTCACTAGCATTGTTCTCTTCAGTGACAAATATTTGTTATTTGTCCACACTTATTGACTTCTTTCTCAACCTTGAGCAATTTTAAAAAATATTTCTATTTCTTTATTTTGCAGTTATTCATAATGTGCAAAATGGAGGGTCGTGAGGGAAACAAAAAACAACCAACCAACCAAAACTGAGAAACTGATGCTTTACAAATAAATTTGTGTCTAAAGTGGTGTTTTTTGTACTACATCCAGCATGGAGATACCCTTGTCATTGACTGGGATTTCCAGGTGCTAGTTGCAGTAGAAAAAGCAAAAATATGTTTTTGTGAGTCATCTCGTCTAAAGTTGCAGGAAACTTTATTGTTTTACAGTCTGTAAATTGCTGTAAGTTAAGAAAACTGTTTTCACAACCATGTTGTATTTATAATTCCTTATTATTTTCTCTTCTCTAGAGGTGTGACTGTAGTATGTCTTAACTGTGATTTCCTGACTGATGTTTATGGCCTAGATAGCATGGCCACGCATCTGAGTGAAAGCCACGCTCATACTTGTCAAGTTATTATAGAGAAAGGTGAGTATATAGAGTGTCTTTTTTATATAATATACATATATGAATACTTACATGTGGATGTCACTGTCTTACTGCAGTCCTTTCAGTTGCATTATCATTATTTCTGTGTACTTGGATTTAAAAGTGTATTTCAACATTTTAAAATATTTTTAATTAAATCCTTTATTTTTATTTTCAGTTTCTGTAGATATCCCAACTGCTGAACAAGTATCTGAGTAAGTTTTGTTTTACTGCTCAATGTTTACTTCTATTAGTTTAGTGACAAATGGACAAAATTTGCACTTTAAACTTAGATTTCTTTTGAATTTCATAGAACTTGAAACATATGGATGAACATAGACCCTTACTTTACTAGCTTTTTGCTCCTACCACGTCCAAAATTACAAGAACAGGGAGATAAAATGATTACCTACTGAAACCAAAATCAGAACTAGGTTTTTGTTCAGTTTGGCCAAAGAGACATAAATAATTCTTGCAATATTAGGACTTCTCAATCCTGACTTCTAGGTCTAGACATGGTGAGACTGCTACTTCGACTTGCTTTTAATACTAGCTTTATTAAATGACTGTTTGATGTTCTTTACGTAATATTAATATGAATTTTTTAAAAAATTACCTTTATTGAAGTAGGACAAATTCAGTCTTAATCTTTTATAAATATTAAAAAATTATTTTCAAAATTATGTTATTTGTATGACAAAGGTATACTGTTTTGTATTAACTTTTTAATTCTGACTTTCAAAGAAAAATTAATATGAGGATTTTGGCTTTTGGTTTTTAAGGATTTGAAAAAGAACCTGAATATTGTGGAGATTGTGTTGCAAGGTTTGCGTGGGGTTTTTTTTAACCTTAGAAGAATTAGAGGTGCCAGACCATGCCTGAATATCCTGGAACAGTACCTGAGGCATTACAATGTAGTTTGTGAGCCTACTTACACCTTAATTGAAGGTTCAGAGGTGTGTCGGTTGCATCAAACATTTGAGTTCTCTCTAAACCGTTTCAGAACACAGAAAGAAAAATGTCATTTAGACTGCAAAGAAAGATACTTTAAAAGATGGAAGAAAATAGTTTAATCCTGATTTAACAACAAGGTGTCATTGAGTCTGTCTAGCCTATAGCAGGGTTCTAAAGGGGATTACATATTCTCGTGCATGGTGAGAACTCTTCCAACAGAGCAAGAAGTTCTTAGGCCTCTAAGCATAAATCAGCCTTCACTGAGTGTCAGCAGTACCCCCAGTAGGTTATTTCGTAAGTATTAAGTATTTCTTAGTTTCCATAAAGTGGCCAGTAAGAGGGGATACTGAAATAATCTGTCATCTGATCCAAACATGGAAATTCTTATTTTTGGCTATGAGTAATAGTAGAGCAAAATATATGCTATAAACTTCAGACCTCTACTAGTAACTGCTTAGAATGTGATGCAGTTGAATAAAACTGGTGGTCTGGTGGAATGATAAAAAGTCATTGTTAAAAAGAATTGAAGATATTCTGGCAGGAACGAGCAGGGGAAGGAAGTTAATTTGGGAAAGCATTCCAAAAAGCCATTTGAAAAATGAAATTTCTGATTTTGGAGCACAGAATATTGAAATTGGACAAAACACTGGAAAGAGTCATCTAGGACGGTGAGCTGTATCCCCTTCGTTAATACAGGGTAGCTTGTGTCCTTTAACAGTTTAGATTTCAGTGAAACTCAAACAATGGAAAAATAAAAGTGTTGAGCTGTGATACAACCTTAGCTTTTCTACTGGGAGCTGGCATTAGGGTGCTGGTAATTAATACTTGCTGAACTGTATGTAAGGAAAGGTTATAGATGTATTGAACAGTGGGGAAAGAGGTACAGTTGTGGCAGGCTGTTGTCAGTACTGCACAAGGATCTTGCTGTCTTGAATGTATTACAGAGATATCACGTGAAAACATTTAAGAATGTTGGATTAACAAAGTATATATTACTCAGAAACAGATGGCTGAGCACTGAAAAGATTTAAAGTAGAGTCAAGAATATGTGCAGGTTTGTTTCTGCATGCAGCTAGATTATGACAGATGCAGATAGCCATTATTTTTGAGAGCTCTGATGTTGGCACAAGGTTAGTTACTGGTACTAAATGAGGTGATATAATCTGTGATGGTGCTTTTTGAAACTGTCATGCTCATAGACTTCATTAATTTCAGTAAATCTTGTCCTGCTTCGTATACTAATTCTGTGATACTCTGGACAAGAATATATTATTGCTATACCTAAAAGCATGAGTGTACCCGTGTAGCAGATTTTTTCATTATTTGCAGTACAGAGTACACACAAAAATGTTCATCTTTTTGTGGGATGGTTCTTCATGGTACTGTGTGGTTTGCTTTGGAAGAAAAGGAACTTGCAGATAATATTCATAACTTTTGCTGTGTAGTTTCTCAATGATCTATGAATGTTTCTTCCCACTCTTTGACCTATAATTCAATGAGGTATGACTTGTTTATGGGGCTCTTCAGAATCACTTCATCATCAGAAACAATGACTCACGGTTACAATCTTAAACGCTTTTGGATCCTCTCTTGCATCTCTCTCTCACATGGTGTCTTTTGGTATCTTTTATTATATATCAGACTGTCTGTATGTGTTGTAAAACTCATCTTTATTGCTAATGACCCGACATATTCTATGGGTTCTGTGTAGTGTTGATGAGACTGTCTTTGGACCAGAATCCTGCCATTAGTAATACAAATAACCTAGCTGGAGATGTTCCAGCAGGAAATGCTTTTTAAATTGTTACTCTACATAAAGTTGCCTTGTTTGTTTAGTGACCCACCTTGTGCTGAGGGAATAAGGCTTAATAACTATGCCAGTATTCTTAATGCTCAACTCTCTGCTTTGCGCAACAATTAACATATTTTAAAATGAACTGACAGCAGACATTTTTGTTGCAGGGGAGTTGAAAGTGAGCAGGTATCCTATACTGCCTTGGCTCACTGATACATCATTGTGGACCAGAAAATTGAACCCAGTCCAGCTTGGGATTATTTTGGTATGTAAGCGAACAAGGATCTGACCAGACCTTTTCCTTTTTCTTCATACATTGAAGCTGTGGTATTCTCTTCTTGCATCTTTTAGGCAGCAGGTCTGGTCTTTTCTCCCAATATTGTAGTCTGGCAAAGGCCCTTCTGTGATAACATTCTCTGCTTTGCAGCATTGACTTGCAGCTTTTTGGGGGCTATACTCCTTTGAAGAGAGGCTTACCAGGAGTTTCACTTACGTGATGCAGTGTTTCTTTGCTGCTCGTTTGCAGCGTTTCTTTGCTGCTCAAGTCTATTGATATCATCCCAAGCTAGAGTAGTGTATAAATGATGACATACATGTGTTGACATCAAAGCCCGTTTTGTTCTGAACTTGATCTAGCTTCTGAAACTAAAGGGCTGTGTCATTCTCTTTGGGTGTTCACTAAAACATACAAATCCTGATCTATTTAATATTCAAGTGAGTTGCATTTTTGTCTGTCAATGACTTTACAGTATATAGTGGCAAAATATGCTTTGAATGACTTCTGTCACAGGTAACTGCATAAACTGAATCTTGGCCAAAGGAGTTTATTAGCTGCTTTGCTCTGGTAGCTAAGCTTCTTTTTGCTCCTAAATACTGTAGGAGGAAAGCATGTGATGGAAGCAGATACACTTATTGAGCCTTGATTCTGAGGGTGGAGCAGCCACAGTTCATTCACACTTTGTTCTTTTGGTATCATCTCTCATCTTCAAGGATGGTCTACTCAAGCTGCTGAGACATCTGCTGCTTTTGATTTTACTGCTTCTGACTTCATCTTTAGTTCTAGATTATCTATGGCAAGTTTATCCATCAACAGGTTGTCTGGATATATGATGAGCTTTCCTTTTGTCATGATGAACATCTAGTGTTCCTCCAAACTCAGCCCCCTGCTTAACAGCGGATATACGTCTTGGTTGAATCTCTAATTTACTAGCTTCCAAGCAACCTAATAGGTAGAGCTAATCTTACTCTGAGATCAGTCACTGTTATAACCTTCTAGTTATAAGAGATTATTTCTGGTGAATGCAAGCTGTTCTTGATTTGCAGCACTTCCTTTTTCTGCATAATCAAATTCTCTGATATTAATTCATTTTTACTGGTATTTTTGTCCTGTTCACTTTCAGTATTCAAACAGTAACAGTTTTGGTGCTAGTGAGCTTCTGCAACCACTGTGGTATTCCTAATAATAGCAAGGATCCTGTCATCCATTGTCTCTTGTGCATATTTTGTGATTGAGCATCTGCACGCTTACTCAGTACTCTAAAGTCTCGTTGTTCTTTTTGCTACTTTTTTTTCCTTCTGACAGAAGCTATGTTCCATCTTGAATGCTGCTGTTCAACTTCAAGCATCAGTTACCTACTACAGGTTTTTCTTGCAGGACTTATTTCTGTTTTGACACAGCAGCATTCAAAAAAGCATAGTGGGTTTGTGTTTTCATTGTGAACATGCTGTTGCATTTCAGAGGAAGTTGAATCTGTGATATTTCACTTCCATTCAGGTTTCCAGCAACAACAAAACTGGAATAGGATTGCAGTTTTTCGCGGCTTTCAGAAATGTTCTCTAAGAATTTCCCAGAAATTACACTAGATTGACACTTTGATTTGAACTTATGTGAATTATACCTCTTTTGAATGCTCATTTGGAATATTATCATTTGGTTCTTTTACAGCTTTGCTACAGAACTTTTTTTAAGTTTCAGACGTACAAGTGTTTTAACTGCAAGCTACATTCAGATTTGCAAGCTTTGTGTAACTGGTTCACGTAGAAACTATTGACATTGTGGCGTCCTGTTTCCATTTGTGTGAGGATCTCGGAAAAGTTACTTGTGTGGAAAACTCATAACATAAAACCAGTACTAAAGCATGCAAGTAAATCTGCCTGACTTGATATTAAATATCCTTGATGGTCCCAGCAACTACCAAGTTACATGAATATTGTAACACATTGGACCCCATCTGCAAGGACAGAGGATGAATATGCATGGTATAACCAGTTCAGCTTATGGACAAAGAATTAAGATTTCATTTGTGTGTACCTTAACCTGTCTCTCGTTTGTTATTTTTAGGACATTGAGTGTCACTGCATTATGGCCTCTTAAAAGACATGTAGTTGCAGGGCAACCTTGATTAGCAAATCCTGTATTACCTTTGTTTTGAAAGTCTGTCTGACAAGAAAGTAAATGTTTCTGTTATTCTGTTAAATGTTTGTAACTGCAGCTTTGCGTGTAATAACACTTCACTTACTGGTGATAACAAAAGTTATTATGTAGCTGTCTTCATTGCTAACCCCATTTTACAGGTGAGAAACTGGAGACAGCGTCAAGTAACATAAATGTCACCGTCTTTCCTTTCCCATTCAGTCATTAACAGTGTAAAACACCATAGTGTAGAAGCAGCTTTTTCTTCTCTCTAACTAAGCATTCACATGTACCTTCTCAGTAAGTGCTCATACAATCAGATATTTGGGGGAGAATTGTGCTTTATGCAGAAAAACCCAAACAAAAGAACAAAAATGCCAACCCAAGGACCTTTCCATTCTTTTGGTTGTAAAATAGATTTATGTTTTTAATGCTGGGTGTGGTTCAATTGAGTGGTTGGAAGGTGCCTTGACCTGCTTAGATAATATGGTTTCTTTCTAGAAATTCTTGAAGCTACAGGCATCCTAGAAAAGGTTACTTTTGGCTAGGGGTGGACAAAAAAGGGATGTTTGTCAAAAGATTCCAGCTGAGTTTCAGTACTGCTTACCCAAAGCAGCTGTGTGAGTAATACTTAGGTTGTAAGGAAACATGACAGGTCACTGGGAAGACAGTTGCTCATGATTTGAGCTCTGTGTGCGTGTGCAAGTATACATAATTTTATTATGTGAGAGCAGGGGAAGCAATGAGACTGTATGAATTTCAGAAATGAGAATACTCCCATCCGTGCTTGGACTGTGCATTTTGTAGTCTACTTGTTTCACTGACTCCAGATGTTTTCCATTAGTCCTAGGTGACTCCTCATGTATCAAATAAAGTGTCAGATCAACCTTTAAGGTGTCTAAATTAACGTTCTTACTTACCTGGCTTTTATTTGGAGTCTGTTTGGTTTTATGGCCAATCCATTCTATTGAGTGTCTCAAGCTGAAATTTTGTGCTTAGCTGCTACATTTTGGGGGCATTTTTCTTAAGGGATTGACAATTAAGGGGCATTTTTTTATTGTTCTTAACTAGAATTCTATTTTTATGTAGAATAAAGAATCTTTGGAGAGTTCTAGAGAGGTTTCAAAATTGCTCGAAATTGTGGACCAGCAGGCTGTACTTACGGGAGATGGTCACAATCTTTGTTTTATTTTCGTAATGTTCTTTCCAGAAGCACCGTAGCTCCACAGATGTAAGAAAGTATGTTGCATTTGTTGCTGTTTGATAACTATGGGATTTAAGATCTCTTATATCATAAGTGTGTTGGGAACATCACAAAGTGATAGTCTTCTATGGTTTAGTATCCACTTACGAAACTAATTCTAAATTCAGGTTGAGAATATATGTCAGGAATCCAAGGTAAACCATGTTAACAAAGATGTGGTTATCACAAAATATTGTAAACCCTCTTCACTTCCAAAACAGCATAAAATAGCCAGTTTGAATCTGTTTTATAAGCTGTAAAACATGACCACAGAAATCATATTAGAATTTATGATGTAAAATAATGTTTATAATGCATTTAAGACAATTTACAGATATTGGATCCAATTCATAGCCATTTATTTTGGTGGCAACACTTACATTTATTCAGACAGGAAGAACAGTATATTTTGTCCTTGGGTATACAATATCTGATTTATTTGTGTCTAAATTGTTCTGCTCTTTCAAGAATGACTGTTTTTAGGCAGATTAATATTTCCAACATATTTGTTTAAGTTCTTGCATAGAAATCATTAAAGCAGTGAAGCTAAGCTAAATATTTGGTGTTATGTTATCTCTTACTGGTGTTGCTACTTGTGATTAAATACTTCAGAGTCTTTCAAGTCCCTGACCCAAAAAATGCATTGTCATTTGATTTACCCTGATCATTTTTCTTACTGTTAATTAGATGAGCATTGTTGCAGTGTTATCATAGAAAAGTGATTTTAAACAATCCTTTTTTTTGTAGTTATTTTTGTCATCTTTTATTGCAAATGAAGATGTAATAATTAAAACAGTTATGAACAGTTTTATACTTTATACTACAGTCCAAGTTGTTGGTTACCTGCTAGAACGTTAGTGTTAGAAGGTCTTTATGGTGTGCTGAAAGAATGTGCTAAAATTCTTTAAAAGGTCTGGTTTTAGCACTGATTTCTGGGATTAAATTAGGAAAATACATGTGGTAGGTATCAATATAATATTACTGTACATTTTTCATAAAATTTAGTTGATAAAGCTGGTTTTTTCTGTCAAGTATTTTGTACCTTGTAGACAGCCACTAAGACCCGCTGAGGTCATGAATCATTTAATATATGATTAATAACATTCTTTAAATATAACAAGGGCAGTACCATACTTCAGCAGATTAAATTTGCCTTTAATGCAGCATCAACAAAGAAGATACAGGCATAAGCAATTTTGAGGGTTTTGTTCAGTTTTTCTTTTTTATAGGAAACCTTTGAAAGGTTAGATTTTATATTAGAACTGATGACTTAACAAGGTTTTGTAGGAGACATACTTCTTGCTATCTCTGCGATAGCAGTTTCTTATATAAACACAGAAAATCAATTTTAGTGATGTTGTGATAAGCTCTTTAATTAATGTGGTTTTAAAAGTCAATAAATTTAAATAATTTATAGTTCATCTAATGTATAGACTGTGCAATGAAGGTATTTTGAGGGAAGTATCTCCTCCAAATAGTAGTTGGAGGTCAGCAGCAATGTTTTACAGTTGCCCTAAAGTAAACTACAGCTGTGTTCTGGGTGTTTGGGTTATGGTAGACAAATAAAACTGAGCTTGTTTTGCAGAATGTTTTTGTTGGGTCATAATGTAGCTTTATGCACTTTTAAAAAGTGCATTTCATCAAATCGATCATTTCAGATCTTAAATACTTCAGTCGTGGTTTGAAAGGCCTTTATGGTGAGGAGGTTATTCCTCATGTAGAAGAGCAGCACTAGAATGAAAGTATTGCTAACCATTTTAAGACTGTTGCTTCCTGGTTTTCATGAGGTGAGATAACTGGAAAAGGTTACATGAAACAAGTTTATGTTATAATTTTTGTATATCCAATAAAACACTTTAAAATTCTGAAATGCTCTCTGGAACTCTGAAGTACATTTAATCTGAAAATCAGTATCAACTTTAAAAAGTGGTTTCAGATTACCAAGTTGCTTTCTGACTGTAAGTATCTTCATCCTTATCTCTATTTTAACCATACAGTGTTTTAAAACATTGAATCTTAATTCATTATCCACTAGGTTAAAGACCGAAATCTCCATTAGAGAGGGAGAAGCTAAGTTGGAGGTAATGTCTCGTCTTTTCTCCACACAATCTACCAGTATCTCTGAACTTCATAATTTGTTTGAAGATCCAAGACAATTCTTTTTTAACCTTATGTATACGGCTGGGTCATGGTGTTCAGTCTAGTTTTCTGTGTTTTACTACAAAAAGGTATGGCAGTGTTGGAGGGGCACCTATAGTATGTCTGCCACACCTAGAGATTTCCAGTTTGCGGTCAGTCCGTTCTGGTTGATTTGTATGCCAGGCTCCAATGAAGGAATGGTTTAGTTGCCTTAGGTATCTTCCATCTTCAGGGAACCTGGAAATTGACCTGGAATGTAACCTGAGATCTCAGTAAATATTGACTCTGAACTGTAACTTTTTGAGGTTTTTTTATTTTATTTATACTTCTTTAAAAGGAAAATTTTGGAAATGCCTCTTCAGGCCTGAATTTTTTTTCGAGGCACATGTACAAATTTTCCCCTGCTTTCTGCCTATCAGGAAACTAAATGATACACAGTACAGCTTCTGACCTTTTTTCAAAAATATCATCTTTGGATTCTGATTTTACAGAATTGTCTTCTGTAAGAAGTTGTCTTTCTGTTGCCCTTCAGAAAAGGCAATCTGTTACAGAAATCCCAGCCAGTAACAGAGTGGGAGAAGTCCTTAGACCTAATAAAGATTTTTCTTGTAATACTGCTTGCGTACTTTCCAAAACATAAAGGGGTTGGGTGAGGTTTTTCTAAAAAAAGCAATGATTTTGTAGAAACGTGAGAAGACTGTTCATCTTATTCAGCAGTGTTAAGCAAGATTCTCAAGTACACACAGTAACACCCTTTTTTCCCATAGACTCTATTACTGCTTCAGATGTGTTTTCTCATAGTTTTTCTTTTTTTTTTTTTTTTTCATCCCATATTGTGTTTCAGCATTATAGAAGATGTGGAATTTGCATTTTTTTGCTCCACAATATTGTGTTCTGTAATATTGGCTTTCATTTAAAAATAAAATAAAAAATGCAACACACAGCCCCACCTCCTTACAGTTGGAAAAGATGGAGAATACAGACAGAATAGGCTACTTTGGTGTTACCTGTCTGAGCTTACAGGACATCTGAACCAGGACCTTTTAGAAGAGTGAGCTGCTGTTCAGTGTGGTCTGGGCCATGTGGAACCTCTTGTTTTTTCCAAGGTGCCATGGAATGCCGGTTATTTTACTGCAGCCAGATGCTCAGCATTTTGGCTGTTTGTTGAAATAGGTCAAAGGACAGACCCCTAGGGTGCTGAAGAACCAAAAATATAAATTGATGAAGCATGTTGTTTGAAAACATAGCATTTAAAACTTGGAAAAATAAGTCAGGAAATCTTCCTTTCCTGATACTTCCCAGAGGGGCATACGGTCAGCCAGGGCAGAGGAGGATGGTGGGCAGGGAAGGAGGTTCTGTAATAGGAAGCAGAGTGCAGTAATTTTAAGTCAGAAAGTGTTTCTCAGCATGGGTCATGTATGTATGGGTTTTGTATGACAAATATAACCAAGTATGATAGAAGTATAGCAAAGGGTATTTTATTTAGAGGGTAGAATAAGCTTAACTTTACCATACAATTTTAAAATACTTGCTGCATAATTTGGCCTCATTTAAACAAAATATACCACCTCTGTGAGGAAAAAATACTATGTTGAAAGTATGGAACACTGTTTACACAGTTTAAAATATTTAAGAGGTTGTGATATAAATAAACATTTAAAATGTTTGTTTTTATGTACAGTGACCTTTTCTATTTTAAAATCAAAATTAACTCATAGTTGTATTAAAACAGAAAAAAAAAGTTTAATTTCTTAATTTTGTCACTTAGACACTTAACATTTCCTAAAAAAGAATAAGATTATATGGGCAAGATGCCCTGCAGTAGGAGATGCTTTTAGAAGACTGGTGTGACTGTTGCCAAATGGCAGTGTTTGGTACACTTGCTTTGCTACTATTCTAAAAATGGGTGGAAAAAATTGCCTTTGTTCATATTATTTAGAGTTAAAAAGTTATTACATTGGGGAAGGTGCAATAGAGACTCAAAAGTTTCTTCTGTGACAAGCATTTTGTTAAGAATCTTCCTTATGCTTATATTACACTTAATGTAATAGCATCTGTAGGGCTAAAACACTGTGTAATGCTTAAAAAAGATACTCACCTCAACTTTGTCTTTCTTGCTTTTCCTTTTTTTTAAGGCTTTTTTTTTTTCTTGCAAAACACAAGTTTAGTTCTGACCTGCCCCTCCCCCTCCCCCCCCGCCCAATAAAAAGCTGCCCAGACTTCGTCGTTTGCATCCTGTTCAATCAAGCATAATTGAAATTACATATATGAAAAAGGCTACAGGAGTTGCTTTAAATTTTCGCTTTGTTTCTGGGTTTTTAATTTGTTTTTTTTTTTAACTTGGAAGACTTTGCAAACGTCTATACTAAGATCTGTGCTCAATCTCTGCCACATAGCAGATTTATGGGAATGTATTTCTACAAATTTATATTGTAATCAGTTGCTCATGAATGCATAATAAAAGATATATCATTAATTATTACAGAAAATTTCAAGACCTAGTATATCTGAAGGAAAAACAGAAACACCAACTTTTGAAAGGTAAATACAATGATCAGCTGCATCTTGAAATCAGGTACATAAAATAACACATGCTGTGTTATTTCTCAGGTAATTGGGCAAAAGTATTTAATTACTGTTTTCATAATGTGTATTTTCTATGATAGAAAATTTTGAATGGCGGTCATCATGTATTTACTCAACAAGATGTGTAGAATTTAGGTTCCAAGAGTCAAAACACAATTTTAGTAACACTTAAACTGCAAATCAGTCAAAATTCACAAGACATTAAATAAATTGTACAGATTGTTAAAAGAAGCGTTTTTTATAATATTGCATAGGAGTTAACAGGATTACTGGGGCAATCGGGAAACAATTTTAAAATACATATAAAATGTTAATTCTTTGATGTTCATTTAGATTTTTAAAAACCCATGTCATTTGTGGAAACTGTACTCAACCAAATTCTTAGCAGAGCAAATATGTGAGATTGTTGGGTAACTAACAGTTATAACTCTACACTTAAAAAAATATGCAAAATTGTGGAATTTTTCATGTCAGTCTAGGGAAACAATTGAAATCTTATACATTTCTTTTGACACATGTTGTGGGCAGGCTTATACTTCATATAATTCATCTAAATTATTAGTCCAGATCCCACAGCCTAAAGTGTCTTATTCTAGGTAGTGATCCTTCACAATTGTTGGTGTAAATGTAACCTTTAAAAGCTTAGTCAAAACATAATTGTAGTTATTTGTTATAAATGCATTTATTGCGCCTCCAAGAAAAAGAAAGCAAACTGCTTTCAGGGTCTCTCTGTAGGTTACTTTTCTTAGAAAAGGTTCTGCTTTATGTCTCCTTATTCTAGTCATATGCAGTGTGGGCCAAATAGATTGAAATTTTACTTCCACTTAAAATGCTTGCTTAAGAATTGGGACTAAATGGTTGAGGTATTAGAAGCTAACTCTGTCTTTAAGCTACAGATTAGTAAACAGTCAGTGTAATTCTAATTTAATATGATGTACTACTTTCCCCTATCCTTGTATTGAAGTAGACAAAAATAATTTTAATATGTAAATCTGTTCTGTGTTTTCTGTTAAAACTACTGTATGGGCTTTAAGACAGACATCTGGAGTATTGTAGCTCTAGCACCAGATATCCTCAGTCCTCAAACACTTTTTTCTGTTACTAAGCCAAGGTAGTTATGTTGATATTAGCAAGTAATTAGTGCTGCAGGAGCAGATTAGTAGATGAAAGCAGTTGATTCCGCGAATCTGGCATCTTCACTGCTCTGTGGTTCAGAGGTGTTATTTTAGACCAGATTTGTGTTCCCTGGACAGAGTGTCCGTACTGTGCCCATATTCAGAGCTGTGTGGAATGTCCATTGTTGGTTTGGACTCTTGAGGACCCAGCTCTGTTAGGAGTTGGAGCACTTGTGGATCAACGCTTCCAGTTCATGGTAACGCTTCCATGGTGTGGTTTCACAGGAAACTGTTAATGTAAATGCAGCTGTAATACAGGTTTTATTACCTGGAAGTACATTTCCACAGACTGCAGGTGTTGTTTGTGTTTGCACATTGCAACTACTCTGTAGGCAACGTGTAAATGTCACTTGTTTATAGTTGTGTTCTGAAGTTCTATGTTTTTTTCTTTCTTGCTGTAGAATTTTCCTTGAAAGATTTTTAAAATCTTAATATAAAATAATATACTCTGAAGTTAAGTGAATGCGTCTAGCAAAGAGCAGCAAGAAAATTTGAGGTAGTTGGATTTTAAAACTAAGAATATTCAGAGCCTAGCTTCCCTTAGCCTCACTTGGCACCCAAATCTTACATTTTTTTTCTATGCAATGAGGAAAAGAAAAAAAAAAATCCCTTTAGTTTCTAGGCTTCTGTAGGTTGGGATGGGTGTATGTTTGCACTAAGTAGATTCATCTCTTGCGTTCCAAATTTTGTCTTATTGTACTCCCCTGAAGTAGTCTTACTCTAAAACCTGACTTCATACAGACGATATGGCAGCGAGTTCATTAGTGTAGCCCATACCTGATAGTCTAGCCACGGTTTGTATCATGCTTTAGCAAAGGGGTTCATTGTTTTCATGAAACCAAAGTCAGATTTTACGTTCTAACTGTTCACTGATATCGTCCTTCTTGTATAGTAGTTATTATCCTTATCACATTTTCTAGTCTTTTTGATGCCTGAATTTTTAGTTTTCTTATGCTATAACCAGTATTGTTTGCACATAGAGTAGTGTTTCATTCCTAATATTGGATGTAAGGCTATTCTTTCTCAGTTACTGACTCACTAACAGAATGGTTTCTTTAAATCCTGTATGATTTTTTGTTTTATTGCAGGATTTTAGTGCATCACAATTGCTAGGTTTTGTTTATTCATCTGCAGTTCTCAGCAGAGGTAAATTATTTAATTGGAGAACTGTTCTATCTAAATGAACTTACTGTTGCGCTTAGTGATTTAAAAGATCACTGTTCTTAGTGGATAATTGTTTTTGTGATGGTGATTGTTGTGAGAAATTTTGTTCAATTTTATTTTTATACTCTGTTTTCTTGGTATAAATGGCTCACAGGAAGGTATACTGATGAGAGACAGCATGTTTCTGCATAAGAAATGAATATACAGAGATTTTTCTTTTCTTCTTCCCTGCTTCCTCTCCCTCCCTTCCTGTGTTTTGCCAAAAATGAGTGAGAATGAGAGGCTGGCTTTGGATGAAGCTGGGATTTTGGTTTACTAGAAGGTGAGGGAGACTGTGATGGATTCCTTTGATATGTTGAGGGCAGCTATGCCCTTTGAAGAGTTTCTTGGTGTGAATCACGAGAGTGTGTATGTACATATATGCAATCCACCTGTGATTTCCAGTGTGGAAACACTGCTCTGTGTATGCTAATGAGGCATTCGTCATCCCTTTATTTAAACCTTTTTTTGTGTGTGTGTATCTGTTCAAGACTTCCCACATAAAGCATAATACTGCACTTGTTAACTCTGCAACTACACCTCACCCTCAAGCTGCTTGTTGAAAAATAATAGCTAAAGGTCATGTATATACGCTGTTTCATAAAAGTTGACTGGATTTTCATATGAAAACTATTCTAAATATTTAGTAGCATTTATACAGCTCTATATAGCTTAAGTGTTTCTCTGGAGTAGATGAGGTAATTAGGAATAGTTATGGCAAGACCAGTTATGTCAGCCACAGCTGATGGGTGGTTCTGAGTCTTGGCTTTTGTACTGGAACTTAGTCTTGAGTTTTCCCTCAAATATTACCTCTATTCCCCTTTTTTCTTGAAGTTTGAGAGATAGGAGAAGAACTTGGATAGAAAATTTGTTTGTATACTCAAGAATGTAATTTACTGGTTTAGATAGCCCAATAAATGAAAAAAAAAAAACACCTTTGACACAAGTAGCAAATACAGGTTGTAACTTGGTAAAGAGGTTGGCATATCTCTTGAGTTCATTCCTTATTATGAATGAAAAAAATCAATGTAACAGGATGAAAAGATTCTTCTGACAATCTCAATGATCAGTAAGATTTCACCACTCAAGGATGTCTCAGTAGTCTCTTATCCCTACTCGTAACGTTCCTCCAACTTAAATTCGAAGTAGGAAATAGAATATTTTTGGATTAGTTTATTTAAGTGAAAGTAAAACTTGAAAACAGATTTCTTATTGTTTGTATTATGTAGCACCTCTTCCAGAACAACCATTTTCTGTAGAACTCAATATCATTTAGCATCTAGATGTTTTGTTTTAAATTCCTGGATCAGTAGAACAACATAGTATCAGGAAATTGGTTATTCCTTTTATGAGTCCTGGAACTACCTGTTGCTTAGGTAATGTTGAAAGTGGGTTTACCCAAAAAATATTTCAAACCATTTTTAAAACTATTTGAAGAAATAAAGTACAAATTAATTTTTATTAATACGTGATGATATTATATCTCTCACATCTTCTGTCTGCGTGTCACTGTTCAGAGACTATTTTCAATTTTAAGTTTTACATTTTAAAAGTGAATTTGGGAGACTTATTTGCTCCTAATTTCACTTCCTATATAGAATTTATATCTGAAATCGGACCAACTGTTGTTGTTCTTCCCTCCCCCTGCGTTATTTTGTCTGTTGCCATCATCATTTTAGGTAATTTGAGCTACTTCTCATTCTTAAAAAAAATTTGAATGGATTAGAAATTATATTAAACTTTTACCAAATTTAAATCTTTACAGCAAAAATTGAACTCCATAATTGAAGAGATGGGAGAAGCTGGTGTTCCTATAACAAATGAGGAGAAATAAACTAGTATTTAGGATTTTGACTGTTGGAATATGAAAATATGAGCAAATTGCATATAGCAATATGACTAGACTACTTTGTATTTTTGTGGGTACAGATGGCATTCGAAGTGTACAGTTCAGTCTTTCTTTGGAACATTCTGGTATTTTTTTTCCTGGTCACCCTAAAGCATTGCACGCATGCAGTTTTATTGAAATAACACAAAGTTTAAACAATCAGTTTGTCTACAAAGTTAATACACTGTGTTTTGGATTTTATTATACAGTAAGATTCTCATTTTTACTTGCATAATTCAGTACTGATCTGTGTTTCCTTTTTATAAACATAAAGTTTTACTCTGAAAAGTGACTGGAAATGCTACTTCACAGATTCACTTTTTCAGTGAATCCAAATTTGTAGTTGCTGAACTAAATTTTAGATTGAAGTTAGTTTAGATTTCCAACTGTTACCTTTTTTCTTGCTTTACTCTCATTAGTTTTGCAGAGTCAGTTGGACATTATCAAGGTACCAACTGGCTTCTTTTTCTTGCACATCATCAACAAGTTTCTAAGTGGTTGTATCTGCATCTATGTCAAAGAGGCTGTGCAGGTAGAGGAACTTAACGTTGTATTTTGGCAAATTCCATGTGTCACACAAAGGGGATAACTTAACCTTCCTTTCTGGAGATGAAACACAAGAACTAAAGAGTACTAATTGAATGCTAAATACAAAGCTGAGTTTGTAAATAGGTAAGAAAAATGCAGCTGTTAAATAAATTCAGACCATCTTACTGTGAAAATTTGTGAGCAATACTATATAGGAAGTCTATAATACTGCTTTCTGAGTGTCACTTTGCAGAGTACAGCCATGTGTTTCTTTATTTCATTTGTTATAAAAATAACTTGTTTTGTTTTTTTCAGCAAACAAGAGCATGATTCTTCAGACAGAACAAAAGAATGCAATAGAAATCAAACGAAAAAAGTCAGATCAGTTGAAAAGAATGAAGAAAACTCATCATCGTCAAATACAGAAAATGTTCCTAGTTTGGAAGTCCCTGACGACAGCTCAAAGAATTCTTTGCATGAGAGAGGAGCATGTTGTGATTCAGATAATAACAAACAATTGGTAGATGAGAAACAAAAATGTATCAATGATGAAAGTGAGTTGAAAAATTGCCAAAGCTCAGATGACGTTATCTTGAATGAGCAGACTAAAGTACATAGCTTGGATGAAACTACACTTTCAGCAATGAATGCAAGGGACTTAAAACTAACACTGGGTGAGGATGTTAGTTTTGAGCAGTTCTTGAGAAAAAGAGATGAACCTGAATCCGTTAGTTCAGACATTAGTGAACAAGGCAGTATTCATTTGGAGCCTTTGACTCCATCAGAGGTACTAGAGCATGAAGCTACTGAAATTCTTCAAAAAGGTAATGTTGCACCTTCGTCAAAGAAAGCTGGACAACTCTCTGAACAAACAGATGAGACCTCTAAAGAAAGCAGTCCCAACAGAATGGAAACAACTGTAAACAAGACAGACAAAAATGAAGCAAGCTGAAATTATGTTAATTTTATTGTTTGTTATAAACAATGGTAAGAATACCATGGACCATTCCTGATGAGTGTGCTCATTGATGCTAATTATTAAAAATAAAAAAGCTGGGTGCGGGGGGAGGGGAGGAGAGAAAGAGACACTAAAGGGAAGTTTTGCATATGAAGATAGCAAGATAGCATGTATATGTATATATACAACAGAATTAACTAAATTTACAGAAGGTAACGTTCAAATATCTCTTCCTGTCTCTTTGATGTGATATATCTTATTAGATTGACATTTGAAAGGAGAAATAAATTCTAATTTTTATAGTTAACTAGACCGGGATAAGGTGATTTATTTGCCAAGAAAATATTTTTTTAAATCCTTCAGTGTGAATATCATTAAACAGTGGAATTCAGTATGAACTCACTTCTGATGCTGAAGTGGAGCACACTTGTAATGATGGTTATTGGTCTGCTGATAATCTGGGTAAACATAACCCTTTGGATTTGGTGTCACATTCCTGTCTTTAAAAGCATGTAAACAGAATTATATGAATCTATGCACCTCTGTACAGGTGTAATCCTGCCAGGCTGTAAGCTTACCTAATAAACTTTCAGTGAAAGTGGAATTATTACAATAAAAATATATATTGTGGGGTTTTCAATGTGCAGGCTGTGCAGAGATACCGAACATAATTGTATAAAGTAGAACATACTGCTGAAAGTACTGTAGCTGTTAGGCTTTTACCATTGTTTTAATTATTCTTAGCCGTAGACCCATGGGAATGGTCTGTGAGTCACACCAAAGTATGGTTTAATGTAAAAACTGGTTTAAGCAAAAAGAAGGAAAACCCCAAACTGGAAGCACCAACTGGCATGCATTCTGCCATTTTGCAGCTGCTACTGGCTAACTGTTACAAAAAGGACACAAGAGCATAGAAGCAGAATTGTACAGTTCAATTTCAGGACTTTTTGTAGTCTAAATTGTGTACAGAAAGATGGCTGCTGATTTTGGTTTGTTTTTTTTTTAATCTTCTAGTTAGCAGCTAGGTGTAGGAATGCATATGATTAATGGTAGCTTGCTCTTATGACATCATTGCTCCATTTGAAACATTCAGAATGTGCTTTTGACTTACAGTTTTGTTTCTAATGAATGTTAAATGTTTTGAACAGCTGTTAAAGCACTGCTGTAAATTATTACTTTTTGAGTAAATATTTGCAACAAAATTTTGTCTTTGTGCATAATTTTATGCTCAGCTTGAAACTTTGGGCATAGACTTCCCACATTATTTTTTTTTAAGATTTAGTGACAGTTCCCGAAACCTATTTCATTTTAAAATTGGGATTTAGAGACTTATGTGGGGCTTTTTATTTGGTTGGGATTTGGGGGTTTTTTTTAAGAATTAAATGAGCAAGTGCCTATGCATAAACATATTTTTGTAGCTGTGTATTGTGGTAAAATGTGCTAACTTCTGCAGATTATAGAGATATTTTTCTGGGCCATCAGCATGCAACTGAAATCTATTCTGTCCTCCTAGGTTAATTGGGCTCAGCTGCTAAATGAATCTAATCAGCAACAGTATTAAAATTTAGAAACCATTCAGCTTATTGTTGAGTCCTCTAAATACACCACATCAATCTCAACATCTCAAAAAATTGCTTCAAACTCTGAAGAGTTATATATGACTTAAATTTTGAATTGCATCTTGATTTTCATCCACGCAGGTCTAGAAGACTTTTAGAAAGAAAAGTGGAACAGTTTACATAGTCACAACTCTTCAAGATCTGCCACTTTAAGAACTTAAATAATAAGCCACATGAAAAAGTTGAGAGCAATAAGTTGCAGCATTCTTTTGTTCTTGAAAGATTTTAGTGAAGTCGTTAACTCACAGTATGATTAACCAGTCTGATGTCTTCATGCATGTACACGTGGAAGATTATAAAATACAGCATCCCAATGAGGACAGTTTAAAGGACTTAACCATTTATGGAACTTGATATGTATGTTACTGAAGGAGTTCCTGAATGCATCTGCATTTAAACCCAGAGAAATCTTCATAGTATTTTTAATCTGATTGCTGATCTTCCATGAAAATGATATATTTTGAATAACATCATGGTATGTGGTGTTGGAAAAGACTAAGTTCAACTGGAACCAGTTGTACGATACTTGCTTGTAAATTCCTGACATCTGTCTTCTATTATGCAGTTACGTTTTTAAACATTTACCATTTTAATAATAAGAATTTGGCCACGTACTGTTGAGAAAAGTTGGAAAATAAAACTGAGATTGAAAAATCTGCATATTTAGCAGATGTATAATATTTTCTCAGATACTTAATATGTAAAGCATTGTTTGTTTCAAACCATGTAGAGAATGCTTATACAAAAGGTAATGTTAGGTATAAACCACCCAAATATCTAGTAGCCCTTCCAAATGAAGAGGCAAGAGAGAACTAGATTGTTCTAGCAAGACTGTCAGATAACTTTAAATGGGCAAGTAAAGCATATCATGAAAACAGTGGCATGGTATCTTTGTGAAGGAGAAAAACAAATTTGTTACAATTTTTCCTATAGGAAGTAATTCATTTTCTGACTAAACACTGTAAGAGACTGCATAACTATGAAGAATAATCTTTATCATGTTATTAGGGAGATTTCCTAGAGATATGTTAAATTGCAATTTTTTTCTGAAGTCACTCCAGAAGAACAAGTTAATTGAATGCATTTTGAGTTATTTGAACGTAACTGCATGTAATTCAGTTTTTTGTTTGTTTCTGAGTCTTTTAAAAGTCTTTTTTTTTTCCATCCAGTTATTGGTAGTTCTTATTCTGTGCCATCTCTGTTATTGTACTTACGAAGACATTTTACCTCAAGTTTTCATTGCCTTACCAAAAAGCGGTAACTTAAAGTTAATTCGTGGTATCCATACTAGAAACACCATTTCCCCTCATCTCAAGAGACCATATTTCCTTGAATAATCATTTCAGATTGTTTATATAACGTTTATTTTTAAGGAAATCACATGCCACACGTTTGCTATCTTCATTACTTGAGTTTAATGGAAAACTGTTGTTGTTATTAGCTTATGGTCAGGGAGCGTTCAGTCGCTTGGAGCTTCCTCAGGTGCAGCCAGCATCTCAGTTTGCCTTCTGCAGTTTGTGAAAGAAACTTTGGTTTACCTACGGTTCAGTTTTTCTTGCAACAGAATGGATGAGTAAACCTGGGGGGTGGGGGGAAACCAGATCACATCATAGCACACACTGAGTTCTATGTATTGGGTGATGTATTTCAAACAAGAACATTTTTACAACAAGACCACATCCACTTCTCTTCTCCTGGAAATGAGGAGAGAGAGAACCCTGGGAAACAGGTGTTAAATCATGTTCTGTGGTGCTTTACTGCCAGAAGGCGTTAGAAACTGAAGGTCAGGGTAAAGAATCTTCAATAACACTTGGTATTCTGAAAAAAATAAAAAATTTCAAAGCTTTTCTGCAGGCATTAAGCATTGTTATTTATGTACTGGCATGTAGAAAGCAGTTATTTTTTTATGCTGTAGGATATACTAATATTCCACCAAAGACTGTGGCCATAGGCTGTCACAGTAGAGTTCTGTTAGAGACTGTTTAGAAATTTTTGAGTAGAGGAAATTTTATACCTGATTGCTCTCTTTTTGTTTTCATTAGTGTTTGGGTTTTGAGGCTTGTGACCTTATTTTGTCTAGTTGCATCCTGTATTTTTTGATGTATGTTTAATCTGCCTCTAATAAAAAAAAATTGGTAAGTATGTTTTATGATTGCTTGAATGATTTTTTGCTTTTAATAAAACCTTTACTCCAGTTTTGAAGTAGCTCAGAAGGACAGTTCTTAGATAAAGCCCGGCATGTTTTCCCTTTGAATGTTACATTTTTATGCATAATTATGCCTCTTTAATTTTTCTCCATTAATTCAGTGCTAAAAGGGAAAGTATGTTAACTGGTATTTAATATCCTTTAAGTTTTGGATCGCTGTTCTGGCTCTAAGACACTTCATTAAAATTTTGTATTCAGTCATTTCATTAACCCAAAGTAACCATGTTAAGTTGATGTTTCCTGTATTGAAGCAGATTTAAAAACAAAAAAAATGGGGAAAATCCTTGGCTGTGAAACACTTCATTTTGAGGGAGATTAGTGTAGTTGTTATGCCTGCAAGGTGCTATAAAGCTAATGTGTTTATTTATGTAAAAATGTGCTGGTTTTGTTGAGGTTTTCTTACTGTTTAAACCATTATTTCAGAGAGGCTGAGGTTTTTGTGACAACCACAAGGATAACTGTGATGTTACATGTATATCTGCATTTAAATTTGGGCAAATTTTACTTCATATTAAGAAAACTAAATGCTCAAATTATATGTGTATATATACATATGTGTGTATATATATCTTATATATATATCAGACAATTTAAAATAAGGTTAATTCCATGATCAAAAAGTGTCAGGCTGTCAGCAACCAATTCTCTGTTCTTTAAGCATTTTTTAAGTAGCACTGTTAAACAAATCCCCTGTGTTATGAATTTAATGCAAATAAACTTTGTTTGGTATTTTAGTTCACTAAATTCTCAATGTTAGCCATTTAATAAAAAGAGCTGTTTTCCAAAAATTATGGTGAATGAGGTAGCATGTAATGGTATCTTTATAAAGAAAGTTGTCTCATACGGATAATGTGGTAGCCTTGAAAATGTAACCTTGTAATATCGTTTGCTCGTGACTAGTATAATTAAGAATTAATCCTTTTGACCAAAGGAAAGTAATCTGTAGGTCTGTTTCTTACAGCCTCTTGTGATGGTTTTATTCTGATCCTGTCATGATGTTCTAGCAACAAATTGATGTCCTTTCTTCTCTTCTAAAGCCGTAGAAGTGGAACATGAATACTTAATAGTTTTTAAATTGTATATAATTTAGTTACTTGGGTGTTTGCTGTCTGAAATGAGGATTGAATTTTGTGTACCAGTTTCTCAGGTTTTCAGGTGAATTCAGCTGAGAATTGTGTCTTTCCACTTAATCTTCTTGGAAAGACTTCACTGCCTCTTTGAGCTAGTAAGTTGATGGCACAGGGTATAATTTTCCCAGGGTATTTAGTGAAGTGCAGTGTATTTGTTAAGATATCATTTAAATGGCTTCTTTTTCCCTGTCACAATCCTTTGTATTGTGGAATGTCTCCATTTCTTGATGGTTGGTGTATAATCAACTTTGAAGTTGTTGGCTGGTGATAGAAAGCAAAAGACACCTCTGGAGGAGAAGCGAAAGTAAGTTCAGAATTTTAATCATGAGTAGTGTGCAACACGTGGGACAGGTTGGTTAACCTGCTTTATCTGATAAAGTGAAGCTTTTTTACTGATTCCTAAAATTGCAGCTTGAGGAACCAGAGCAGTTGGGCACATCCAACTTCAATGGCTCTGAAAGATAGCAACAAGCTTTAGATATCTGTATCGGATCGGAATTCCCAAAATGAGTCTAAGACATGTTAGGGAAGCTTTTCTTCTATTTGTGTGACTTTCCACTCTATTTTTTTTCCCAGATAACATTTACTGGATGCTCTCTTGAGACCATAGAAAGGCCAGTTATCCTAGAGGAGACAAGTGCTTGTATGATCTTCCTTGATGGAACCAAAAAGAAGCTCTTAACATGTGGCCACGTATGCTGTTTAATATTGATATAGTAAGAAGTGACTTGGCATTGAATAGTGGCATTTTGTTAATCTGCTAAATAATGAAGTTCTGTCAGTTCCTCTGAAGAGTCTCTTAATAATACTGTTTAAAATAAACATAAATCTTTAAACTACAGATTGTCACTTTTCAGTGACCCTTGTCTGAGATAGCAGGCAAAAGTACCACGGCAAAAAAGTATCAAGGCAGGTTGTGTCATTCCCTGCTTTAAGGCTGATAATGACTTAGCCTGTCTTGAGGACAGATAACCTATGAAGTCTCTTCAAGTTTGTTGTAAGAGAAACTTCAATGCATAAAACTTCTATTGTTTGTAGACCTGCTTGGAACTTAATGATTCGATTTAAATAAGTAAGACAAACTTACTAAAGCAGAACCTATTTTTTTAATACCCTAAAACTTACTTGTATTTGAGAAAAGAAATCCCTTGTCCTCTGGGATCCTCAGAAGGCAGTCTTGATGATGTAAAAGGAAATGAAAGTCCAATCTGTGTTTAAAATACAGTAAACATACCAAAGTTTTTTGTAGCGAAAGTAATGCAAGTTAGTTGTAGATGGGAATGCATAATAATCCACTCTGTCCAGGACTACTCTTCTCAGCTCTGGTCAGTGGACTGAAAGATAAAGCTTCCTCCCTTCCCTTTACAGCTGCTTCCCTTAGCGTATTTAAAATACTAGTGAGGGTGTAGTGCCAATATCAAATCAGATGTTACATTTGTATGGTCTTCAAATATCAGAAGCAATGTTATGAAAGATCTTTGAAAGATGAGCCTGGGGGCTAAAATTAAAACCTGTAGTGTATATTAAAAACAATGAACCAAGTCCAGCATAAAACTAAAACATACCGCAGTTAGAATTTTGGCATCATTCCTCTAGTTGACCCCTGGCTGTTTCATGGTGATTTCTTCGTCCATCCTGCAGGGTTTTAAAGCCCTCCTCGTTTCACCACTAGATAGTCCTGTGCTCTTCACTTGTTTAATCTGCTTTTTCTCTCAAATTGGCGAATTAATGAACGTAACAGAATTCAAAATAATTATTCCCCACTTGTACTTTCCTGCAGTTTGTTGCTTCAGTTTCACAACCCCAAGAAGGGCTGTGTACCTGAAAGTTTCTTTCTATTACAGCCACAGATATAGTTGAGGGGAAAAAAAGATGATTCTCTTCCCTTGTGAACCTGCATCACCAACACCCTTTGGACTGTCATGCTGCACCACCACAAATAGAGTTAAATGAATTTTGCTAGCCGTTACAATTTTTTAGATGAAGGTACCTGAGTTTTACAAGAGGAGTCCAAGTTTAATCTCATAAATTTGCTAAACCGAGGCTTGTAAGGCTCTGATTCTGTAAGAACGTTTTCAGTGATTGAAGCAGCCCTTTTCCCCTGTAGCTGCTGAGTCTCACTTGAGCCAATTTTTGCAGATACACGCTGAGCTAAGTCACGCAGCTGATCAGGCTGAAAAAACACCACTGGCAGCAGCAGAAAACGGCATGGCCAGTTTAGGCCATTCAGTTGCTGCTGAAGGGGAAACCACAGCCTAAGAAATACAGCTTTTGGAGTAGTCTGTAGGGAATTGTAGACAAATTCCTACTTTGTCGGGGGGAAAGCATTTCCATAAGAGGAATAAACACAGTGAGCTTTCAGTATACCAAACAGCTGCAAGTAATGAAGCTATTGGATCAGTTCCTTTGGAAACTGTCTGCTTATTATGGCTGGATCTCCAGAGATGTTATTAGTTGTGTATATTTCAATTAACTGCTGCCACTGAAGGTAGAAGCCTTTTTTGAATATTACCTATACGTCCTTTAGTGTAAAGGCTTAAATGTTATAATACAACTTCTATAATTCACATGCATGTGTATGTGTGCTTTTAGATCTATGCAAATGCAACATACTTAGTTCATCCAAGCATGCACATTGCAATAGGGGCAACCTATTATAGTTACAGAAGACTCATTTTCAGTATAAATTCTGAAAATTCAAATGTTATTGTGTAGGATTTTAGAAAGTAGAAAACTAGTCTGCTACCCAGGAAGATGTTCAGCACTCACACTTTAATTTTTAATTATTTGTATATGAAAACTTATTACTAAGTAAACCTGGGACAGAATGGAGGGACTCAAAGTGAATCCCAGTAGTGTGAGTAATTAGGAAGAATTCAACCTGAAAGGAAACCTTTAGAAAAATTGAACTTGATAGAGGATAAGTGGTGGCAGTGTAGGAAGTCGGGTGATGTCTTAACTACGTTGGACTGTTACTGCTTTCCCCTTATTTTTCCTTGTACACACACACGCGCGCTTCTTTATGTGCAACTATAATGAAAACACAACTTGGTTTTATTTTCCCTGATGTACATGAACAGAGTAATAAAGAACAAAGTGGGTGTTATTTTTTTATCGTGTTAAAAAGATGGTAGAGTGTTAGCAACAATCCTTATACTCTCTTGAGCACAAAGTTGTCTAAACAGATTGTTATAAAATTGCCATTATACTTGAATTAGAGCATCTTGCTAATCCAAGCACGCTTCTGACTAGGTGAGCTACTCTACTCAATGGAGGGAAATGGGATTTCATCTCCACTCTCCATAAAAGTAGGTTCGTGCTAAGGAAGCTGGGCTCCCCGAGGGCTCAGGGCAGCATTGTTCCTGTCCAGGACAGCTGTGCCTCTCAGACTGTTGCTAGGCTTGTGCGCTTCCATCAGGCTAAAACTGGCCCTTCCTAGTACAGTTGATCCATAGACATTATTATATACCGGAAAGTTTATTCATAGTTGAAATGAAACGGAAAAAAAAAAGGAATTCTGCATGTAAATGGGCTGTGAGCTTTCACAGAGTGATTTAACTGCACTAGGGAACTGCTGTTTAGCAGTGGTATCTTGAAAACTTTTAACATGCCATTACCTCTTATTGCCATTTGTATTTTGGCAGTAATAAAAATGTATCTGTTTTCTTCTCACATCACAAATGTTTTATATTAATGTATTCTTTATTTGATGTGTTTACGCAGTCCTTACAAATACGTTGGTTCTTTCCATCGACTTAAAATGTATTGTTTGAGAGATCTTACAATCCACTTGCAATTTTATGAGAGTTTCTTTATCATCTCTTTTATCATTTTGCATGTGATCCTGCATAAAATAAATTGGGGGGAGCAGGGGGAGGGAACTATGAAAAAATGTTTTCAAGGTCAGTCTCTTGCTTACCCCTAATTAGAGAGGGCAAAATATATCCACCCTGACCTTCTGACTCCCTGCAATAACAGCCATACTCTCTTCCTTATAGGTGATGCTAAAGCTGGTAGGAATTCTGCTGAACAGAATCTCCAGAGAAAATACAAAGCAGCAAATGAAGAGTGTCATTGGATTGTCAAGATGCCTAAAAGATCGATAAGAAGCAGCAGCAAATGGGAACTTCACTGTGAGTGGAATATAGAACATGTACAGGCAAAACGCTTCTGCTTTTAGTATTTTAGTTAATGAGAGTAGAGGTCCCTATCGAGAAACATGAGGTTCTGTGCAGCGTCTGACCAAACTGTCTGTTACCAGTTGCTTCCCAGCACAAAGACTTTTCACCTGACTGTAAACTGATATTCTTGAGTATAATGTAGACAATTAGATAAAAGTCCATAATTGACAAAGTTCCCTCAGTCCAAACTCTAAATATATTTCACTGCCATATCTGGTTTGAGGGAGGCAAAAAGTGCTTTCTGCACCTCACCCATATTATCTGCTAAGGTCTCTTTTATCTGCTGAAAAGAATATGCACAGAGTAGGAAACCTTTGTGCTTGCTGGAGACCATACAAAGTCAGTACTCTCTTCTTTTTTATTTGTGCAACACTTCGCATTTTGGGGAAGCTGTAAAAACAGTTTCAGTTTAACTATCATCGTGTTCTTTCTCCTAGCATAGGAAATAGACTTTCTCTCCTGTGGTTTTTTTTTTACACAAACATGTCTTTACTGCTCTGCCGTCAGTTTGGCAGTGTATATTTTAGCTGGGCATAGTAAAGGTAGTAATGCTGAAATAGAAAAACAAAGTATTCCAACAGAAGAAATAGTTCTATGTATTTATAGATCTAATATTCACCAATTTCATGGTGCCTCTCTAATACCCTAAACTTTTGAATACTATGCCGGATCAGTTCTAAGATCAGGAACATAAAGAACCTCCCTGGAGAAACATTTTTATTATTATTACTATTATTATTGTTGTTATTGTTGTTGTTATTTACATTGGTGATAACTGGAAATCCAGAGGAAAACTAACCAAGATAGAGACATAAAAAAAGGAAGTTTGTCTTCCCCACTGCAACAGCAGGCGGAACACTGATTGTAGAGGTCATGTCACAGAGCCACCGATCAGGCTCTTCCACATGGTGCCCAGTGGAAGCTCTAGAGGAATTTACTGAAGCTGAAAACACGTAAAAGAAAAGCAGATTCATCCATTTAAGTTTCACAAGAGTGTCCTTTAAAATTCCGGTGGGGTCTGTGTCAGTATTTTTACCATTCTCATAATCAGCAAGTTCTGTGTTACAGATTCTAAGTGACAGAAAAGTTAAAATGTAAAAGTTGATCAAAAAAAGTTAAAAAAAGAACTATTTTGTTCTGTATGTAGTTGTGCAAATAAACTTAATTGACTAGGAACATGCATATCTAAGGAACGGTTCTTAGTGCATGTGCTGAGCTTGAACAAAGAAACGAGCAGCCCTTCTGCTGATTGCGGAAAGGCTCTGTCGGCACATGCTGTTAAGGTGAAGCAGACAAGGCATTACTGTGTTTGTAGATGGATAGCTACGGTAGTTGCCTATGAAACCATAGCTCATTAATCTTTGCACCCTTTTACGGAGTGCTAGAGTATGCGATGGGGTAAATGAATTGCAAGGCTAACCAGCTGCAGTTGTGAAATGGAGACATGCTTAACTGGATGTGACTTGAGATATGAGAACTAGAGTCTCTACAGGCAATCCAGGCAATGATTTCTCCTATTACTACAGAAGCAAGAGGGTAAATTTTTTTTTAACAATACAATATATTTTTCAAAGTATGGGTGAAAATCTGAATAAAACTCTCTGAGGCTCACCTAATTCAGTAATGAGGTTAAGACAGCTTGGTATGCAGTAACTCTATCGATGATTGAGTCTGGAACCACTACAAGACGGTATTAGCGAAATTGGAAATAGGAGTAACTGGACCACCTTCGGACTTCAAAAAAAAAAACAACACCTTTGCAAAAGAGCAGAGACAGCAACTGTAAAATATTCTGGTTTTCCTAAAATTGAATTCAGGAGTCATCTTATCAATGAAACCTGATAGGTTTATTAAATACGCTGTAGAATACTGTATGAGAAAGCTGGTTTTATCTGCTACAGTTTTTCTCCTTAATTTCAGCTGTATGTATGCAACTGCAGCTTCAAAACATCTGGGTACAGCAATTTTTTTCTTTTCTGCACCTGCAAGTGTAAGTACACACATAAACAAAAAAGAAATTAAATCTTTCACAGAGCCAAAGAGAAAGAAAAAAAACCCAACCATCCGTGAAGCTCAGGGGAGCAGTATGACAAGTGCTGAGCTGTAAACAAGCTTGAGAGGGATTTAATTCTTATGACAAGCGCCAGTGGTAGCATCTCACATGGACTCAGCATATGCACACATTTCAGAGGAGGAATCACAGAGGACTTAATGCAAATATAAAAAAGCTCAGAGCACATCAGCCTACAATGTTCTAAAAATAGCCTCACAAATCAGGATGAGCTAGGGTTGTAATTATCTTGATTTTTCAGAATTTTGCCACTTGTATGAGGGTTTCTGGTTTACGTTCATACTATAATTAGACTTTATAACATATAAACTGCAAGCTCTTTGGGGCCGGGACAGTATCATATATTTGTAGGACAAATACAACAAAACCTCACTGGGTGGTGTTTTCAGGGTGATAGTACAATATAAAGGCTGAGTAATAGCTGCTGTACTCAGTTTTAAAGAAGCTTATTTTAGTTCGGAAGCTTTTGTTGTTGTTGTTTGTTAAGGAAAGAGAACTGAGATGTAATTTGGTATCCAAATTAAATTTTAAAAGCCTCTAATGCACACTTATTCCCTAATTACAGTCAGGTCCTTTCTCTTTCAAGTATGCTCATAACTGCCTCGTTTCTCCAGCAGCATTCTAAAAAGCACATACTGCAAACCATACCCTGCAGTCTGTACTTAAGCAGATTTCCCCATGGCAGTTGATGAGTTCATGCTGCAAGACGTAGCCAGTCTTCACAAAACCTTCAGGCAGCTTTGAGATGAGTCGCGTGCTCCCTGCGCTCCAGCCACTACACAGGTTTGACTTGTTTAAGAAGCCAGAGCAGGGCTCTGTTCACTTTAAATCTTCAGTCCAGCTGCTTTCTGTTCTGCTTTCCTCAGTCTGCAATAAATTCATTTAAAGGTAAAATTTACTAGCAAAGGGTTAACAGTCCCTGGAGGCACGGTTTTGGATTGTCTGCAGGCTCAGCCAAATGCATTGTGTTGGGTTGTAGTCAGCTAAAAAACTGGTTTTGACCCTAGTTTAGATTTCATTGCAAAAGGAGGCAGTCTCCAGGAAAAGAGTATCTCTTGGACCCAATCCTTCTTGCTCGCTTAGATGGTTGACAACTGGAAGAACATATTATTTTAGCAAAGCTCTATCATATTTTAAACATACTGAATTTTAAACACAGTTTTACAATACTGATGTTGCTGGATTTAAATATGAGATTTTGTGCGTGTGTGCAAGTTACCCTTCATTTGTATGATGTAAATATTCAGTTTCTTAATCTGTTTTTGGATGTGTTTTGGCCATCCCATGTACTGCAAATGATTGAAAATGGCCTGCCATTTGCAGTTGGTATGAATAACCTTCAAAATAACAATTAACAGGCTTGACTTTGAGTGGAGTAGCTTCCCACCTTTGGCATGGAAAGCTAAAGCTGCCTATTCCCTCTTTCACAAACACTGTAACATCTCTGGTTTTAAAATGATTTTTTTTTTAATTCTGATTTTTATTTCTATAATTTTCTTTTAAAGACAAGTAAGCATAAAAGGAGCTCTTTTTTTTTTTTTTTTAAGTTTGTATGCTACTGGTTTGCCAAATTATAAATAAGCATTGTGTCTTCTAGGAACCTGTCATTATTTGCTTTACTGCTTTAAAATTACCTGGGGAGATCAGTGTTTGGGAGAAGAGCAGAATATCAAAATCCTCTTTCACCAGATGACTAGAAAGAAGATTTTTATTTTTTTTTAACTAATTCTTTGTTACCAGAGCAGATGGAAACTCCCGGTCTGAATTGTCCATTACTTGTAGAAGTTTTGGGAATCATGATTCCAATACTGAAGTAAGTTAAGCAGGCATTAAAATCCAAACATCTCTGAATCTTGAAAGCCAAATCTGTGGTGTTTGCAGGCCACTGGGTAAGCATCTCTGACCATCATTGGTTTTGTGCATCACTGCTGTTTGTAGAGAACACGCTAAATAAGCTACATCTCTTACAGACTTCTTTTGCTTCTTTTAATATCCTCTGTTTTGTTATTTTTCCAGTATTTGATTTCTCTTTGTGCAATAGCAGTTGCAAGGGTGATACTGGGAGGACACTGGATACTGCGGGTGGCAGTAGAACTGCTCATTTTTACTGGCCTGGGATTATGATCTGCTGAAGGGTAGAAATGAATATAGACAATAGACAAGGCTGTGGTAGGCTGCTGTTCCTATGGGGTTTCTATTAATTTTGATATCTTTATAGAGGTAGTGATGCCTAGGTATACACTGTATGATTCTTTACATCAACCTTGCTCTTTTTGTTGGGGAGTGCAAGGAAGTCCCTGCTCACCCTAAGCTTTGAGTAAAGACTAGTTATATGAACACAGGTATTTAATAACTAAGCCCTTAGGCCAATCCAAAGGCAACTGCAGACTACACTATACTATTTTTTCTAATGTCCCTATAATATAGGGCTCAAACCATGACATATAGGAGCAGGCTATGACAGATAATGTATGTATATATGGGTGGTGTTTTGTAAACTTTCTATGCAGAATGTTTTGCTTAATTTTATAAATTGATTGAACCAAAGCTGTGTGTGTCTTTCACAGGTAGAAGACTGGATTTAGAAGACGGGTTAGTGAGGTAAGAGGTAGTTAACTGTAGGCTTCCCTGTGCGTGAGTGCTTTGTAGCAGGAGCAGAATGTGCCTGCCAGGCTCCCTCTCCCACCCCTCCACTGGGAGTGACTTCGGGCCCACCCTACTGCTGCTGTCACAGTTTGGGTTCTAATAATCATAGCAAAAAGACTGCTGCTTTCATAGTAGTGGGGAGAATTTCTATAAACAAGGCAAATATCTGTTTCTGAAGGGGAGGGGTCTCCGTTTTTTTGTAATTAACAGAAATTAAGTTGATTGAACTTTGTTGTATGCTCTGTTATTGAACCTAGCTCACCCTTCTAGTGCTGTAACTAAAAGCAAGTGAAGAGCAAGCTGCCAGTTTCTATAGCTTCTTCAAATAGCTTACAATTTAAATCTTACTTGTGCTACATCTAAGAGTGAGACAGTACTCTTAGTTGTCTGGTTGCGTGTATTGGTCTGAACATTCAGAGGGTTAAAAATTCTATATTTACTAGATTTCTCTTAGTAAAAGACAGAAATTCATTCTGCATGATGAAGACGACATTCACCAGAACACAAAATTATCCTGAAGACAAAATTATTCTAAACCCATTGGCTGAGTTTAAACCTTGCTCCATTAATTTCAACTCTCTGTGGATGCACAGGCCAAACATCAGTAACCTGCAAGATTTGTTAAAGGCTTTACTCTTCCAATTCCCACTGGGGTGTTTTAATGTTGACAGCTGTTAAAATTCTCAAACTGGAGCTTCGCATCAGTATTCTCTTCCTCACAGACACCTGTAATGGGATTCATCTGTTTTCTTTGTTATTCCCTCTGCTCATTTAAATGTAATGTGCATTTCTCATCACACCGCTGGATTAACTTTTTATATAAATTACTAAAATGCACAGGTACACACACGCACACACATTTGTCCCAGAAGAACAGAACATGGGATTTTGGTTTTGAATATAAAGCTGGCCAAAGACAAATACAGTACTATAATCCTCATGCCTTTCTTTAAAATAAAAGAAAATTTTTATTATGTGGCCAGTAGAGTGTGGCTTTTAGAAGATCCTCCGGAGATTTTCATCTTCCCTATCTCCACATCATTGAGTGATCTTCCAGGAGCGGAGGAACTCATTCCATTTATACTTCTGGTGGTTTACTACCAGTCACAGACTCCCTCCCTGCCCCTCCAGTCCACCTCTTCGGATTTATATTAGCTGGAATCATGGCTTTGCTAATTTTCCTGGGAGGGGTTAGCCAGATATTCTTTGCTTCGGGGATTATTCATTTCCAGGGCCTTTGTTCTGCGAATGATGTGTTAATGGGACGTGTTATTCTGTGTTTTAACCTGATGTCTGATTGAGACTCCTGTTGAACCAGTCTTCCCTGCCTTGGTTCACCTACAGTGCAGGCAATGCAGGATGCCAGCCTGGTATTTGCACTTGAATTAACCCAAAAATAGCTTGGGTACTGTGGTCGGTAAAGCTGAGGGAGCGTGGCTGAGCACTCGGAGACAGAGCTTTTTAAACCATACAAAGTTTTCTGCTGCCACAACTCTTTTCCTTGCGACACCTCCCTGTACTGTACTGTGGTCCCAACAGGGATCATCACAGAATAGATCTAGCACACGAATTAAAAGCATGAGATTAGCTGAGATGTAGTCATTAAGAATCTAATCTGCAGAAGATGCATGCAGCAATGCCGGTCAAATTAAATTCTACTAGGAAGTCAGGCTTGCATGTATCTTTCTTAATTCCCTTCCTCAGTGAGCAGGGAGTGAAAGAATAACTTAATCTAGATGAGTCAGTGTTATCTACATCTCTGCAAACACTCTTCTCGTACCAGCAGTGTTGCCCACTTCGGTGAAAGAAAGGCCGGCTGGCGAGAGGACTCTGGGTATGGGATTTGTTTTACAGCCTGTACATGAGGCTGGCAGGCTCTTCGCTCCTCAGTCAAGGGTGGCTTTGGGGGATGAAGCGATACTTAAGCGCTTAGATGAAGCTTTGGTCCTTGTAGCTGTTGACGAGGATGGGGGTTGGACTGTGGGAATTTAGTAATTGGTCTAGTGGTCTTGTGAGGGCAAACGGTAATGCAAAGATGTAAAATATTTCATTTGATCAAAATTAGTCTGCCCTGACTTTTGATTTTAGCTACTTAGGGAACTAGAAATAACATGCTGCTGTTTTAACTGTGCGACTTTGGCCTTTTAACTCCAACCCTTATGGTCATTTTTCACTTCTGCTACAGCTGCATAAAGAAGCCCAACCCAGATTTATAGTTTTGGTATATATGGTAAAAATATGGCATATTTCTTTTGTTACCTAGTTAACAAAAAATCCCGTAAAAAGTTTGCATTAGAAGGTTGGAGAAAGGAAGTGTTTTAATGAATCAAAGTCAGAAATATGGAGAATACGCAGCTTTCTAAAATTATCCCTCAATGAAAAACAGATTAAGCAGAGCGTATAAGGTACTTTTCGTAAGGCAAGAAACAATGTATTTCCTTAATTTCCATTCCAATGTTTTCATTTACAAGGCCTTTCCTGAGACAGTGACCAAGGTTTAATACTCAAAATACACAGGGAGAAGCATCAATCAGATAGAACTGAAGATTTCTTTTGGAACACTACAGATAACTTCAGTCTTACAAAAAAAAAAAATTCTACAACATACTTTGTATGAAGAAGTAAGGTATGTTTTGAATCTTGTTTTTATTTTCAGTGCTGTAAAACTCAATTATATTTGTATATTTGAATAGGAAGATTTTGATGTCTCATATAAAGCCTTTTCCTGTCATACTTTAAAAGCAAAGAGAGTGTATAGTTTCTAATAATAAAAATCTTTGCTCTTTTTTAACAGAGGCATACTAGCATAAAGATGTTACCTGTGCATCAAGCATAAAGAATGTTGTTGTCTTGTTATAATGTGTCAAAATATTCTTTAATGAGGAAAGGCATATAAAATGTACAAAGCTGGGTGAAACAGCTACTAATACCTTCATTACTGTCTGTCAAAAAATGACAATCCTATCAGTAAATGAGTGAGCTAGAAGGAATAAATGGACAGCTTGTAGAAATTGCTTTCACAGTGATCTCTGAACACAGAAGATGCGGTTTTAAGCCTTCAAATTTCGATGCAGTCATTTTGGCAATAGCCCCATGCGAATGTGTTAGGTGTCAGAAATGTTTTACTTTCTATATTCCATAGTTAGGCTTTAGAATATTTTTTAGTTTCAAATACCTTCTGTGAAATATTCTACCCTTTCAAAATTGTTTAGCCACTAGCATTATTCTGGACTGTAGAATTCAACCTACTAATTACACTCCTAACAAGTACATTTGTTGGGGTTTTGGCATTTCAGAATTGAAGGCTCTCTCTGTCTTGCTCGAGGCGTATCAGCGCATAATACCACGAACAAAATGCTGACCTGACCATTGGTTCCAGGACATTATGTTGGGGCATGATATTTTTGAGGCTCATTCCAATCATAAATTACAGTTTTAATGACGGTTCTGCTGACATATGGCAAATAGAAAACACTTTTCATAGATTAAGCAACATAGCTTCCATTAAACCTCTGCAAGGACTAAAGAACAGTGAATTGTTAACCACCTAAGTGTTCGTTTATTGTACTTTCTTTTAAATTATTTAACACCTTCCTCCTTCCTGCTTTAAGGTGTAGCTGCATTAGAAATACTATTACTAATCAGGTTACCAAATCTTAAATCATATCTACCACTCCTGCTATTTTAAATCTGTACACGATGTTTACCTGAGAAGCAGTGAAAGGAGACTATATTTCTCATACAGTAATTGATGAATATTTATATACCAGATGGTTTTTCAAGTGCTAGCCAAAACTGATGGTGTTTAAACCAGAGCAATTGACAAAGGTTGAAATCAGAAACTCCTGAAAATATCTGTGGAGGAGTAGTACATTTGTGACTTCTTACAGACAAATTATTTATGGATTTGGAAGTACAGCTTGCCTGCTGATGATACATTCTTGAGCTTCACATTCTTGATTGTGCATCTGGCCCTGTAGTTAGCCTGTGCTTTTAAGAGAATGCTTACTGCTGTACATAGGGCAAGATTAGCAAAGCCTGGGGAAGTACGATGACTCCGGTAACATTAATATCTATCCACAATATCCATCAGAAGTAAGACTCTGCCTCTGCATCTCATTTTGCTGTGCATGCTTTGAAATGGCAAAATCTTTGTTTATTGGTTAAGGATTGAAGTCTGAGACTTCAACAGGGGAAAGGTGATAGTTTATTTTAAAAGGCGCATTCCAGCCTTTTTTAGTTTATCTCTATTTTATACAGTTTAAATTAGATAAATTTCAGTACATTTGTTTTAATGTGTTTGTCCAAGCAATCTGTCAGTTACCTAGTAGCATTTGCTTACAGATTGAATTTTGGTGCCATCATCTGTTGACAGTGTATAATTGCAACATGGGCAGATCGGGATCCTAAAACATCTAAGATTACACTTTTTGCATTGCGTGTTTCACAATAACTTCAATTCTTGTACTCACAGGAAGACCTAATATATGCTCCTTTAAAGAAAAAAACCCACAAGAGTCGATACAGTGGAGCAGCCATTGTCTGTTGGGTTGTATGTCGTATGTGAATCCTGGTGTAGACAAAGCAGAAATTTTACAGGGAAATAAGCTGGACAGTGTGAAATCTAGAACAGTATCTCTAAAGCTCATTTTATGTAGCCACTTTGTCAAAAACTACAGATGTTCCTCATATTTTGCAGCAAGAGTGTGTGTTGTAGTTGTTTTTCTGTTTGGAAACTTCTGCTCTTTGTTTTGGTAAAGAGTTTGTTTGTCCTGCATGACTAAAACTATTTGAAAGCAGTTAACACTGACTTAATTCTGCTGCTTTGGAAACTAGAGCTAAAACGCCCATTCACTTTCCTGGGAATAAAGTATCCTGCCAGTATTCTGTGTTCTCTTCAATACTAGCATCTGCAGAAAGAATAATGACTGGTTTCTTTGCTTTACCAAAATGATCTATTTAAATTCAGCAGATCATCCAGAGACAACATGATTTGACGTGAGTCTTACATGCTGGTAGTAGATGCCTACACTGTAAGCTGTAGGCCTACACTGTAGGCACTTCTCTAGCTGTGAGGCGTCGTAGGAGTAAGGTTCCTTTCCACATTTGTCGCTCATTATCCCTAGGTGAAAAACTTCTCTCCGTTCCTAGCCTCAGTCTCAGCCTCCATTTTATCAACTTCTCTTGGAGTCCAGTAAAAGAAATAAGTACGAAGATGTTGGGGAGATGTCTGAAGTAAGAGTCAGATTTGTCAGAATGAAGGAGATTTGGCTACGCCTCAGGGCTACGTGCCTGATGTTTGTGAAAGTCATTGTCCAACTTGTCAGTGTCTGACTCCATCTTTTTCCATGAACAGCCAGTGGAGAAAGATGCTGAGGTGATCTCGCCCTGAGGTAGATGTTTATAATGGGCATACCTGCTTCTATCCATGGGCGGTAACAGGAGCTCAGACTCAGCTGGAGATGCTACAGTCTGAACTTTGCTAAGATGGATCCCATACAATATATCCACGCTGTCGCCAGATTTCTGTGGCAGAGAAAGAATCTCCGTGATGAATATCTACAAAAGGCTGTCGTCTGAAAAGGAATTACTTAGAAAATCCTAGAGCCCTGAAATTCAGAGCAACATGCTGGAAACTGGCTCAGCTCTGAGCAGGGGATTCGGACCAGACGTCTGCCAGAGTCCTGTCCAACTACAACTTGTGAGTGGGTTTGGGTTTCACGCAGGTACCCTCTCTCAAGGGTCAGAATCAAGGGGAAAGCTTTCCCTTGTGATGTGTGCAGGATTTCTGTGTGTTATAGGTGATCCTTAGCAACCAAACAGATACATAACATTTATAACTCAATGACAGATCTGTGCTGCGCAGTAAGCTGCCCAGGTGAACTCAAAACTTGTCACTGATTTTTGCACTCTCTTAATCTTCCTGTTTATTCTGTGCTTCATTAAAGTCAATCTCTGCTGGACAGACTGTCACTCAGGCTAGGCCTGTCCTGCTGTCTGCACTCTCTGGGGAGCACCCTTCATCCTGATAAATGGTCTATTAGGAGAGCACGTGTCAGAGAGAAACCCTCCGTGAAGCTAAATAGATTAGTCTCTTCCCTCTGAACAGTCTCAGTGGAATGAGTTAGGCATGATTGTTAAAGCGGATTTAGAATGAGAAGATACTTTTTCCTCAGGACAGGAAATTACTCTGGGCTTAAAAAGGTACGGATTAGTTCTAGTAAATGCATAAAGGGAAAACTTCTCCGCATTAGCACTTGCCACCAGAACGGACGCAGTGTTGATGGTCTGGAAGTTGCTGAACTTTCTCAGGGTGCCCGCTGGGGAATTGTGTGGAGACAGCCTTTCTCTGTGGAGGTTTTGTAATGCCTTTCTGTAACAACAGCAATTGCTAGCATGAAAAAGCGGTACTAAAAAGCATTTAGTATTCTTGCAGTGGAGTTTAGCAGCTGCAGCTATGTTTGTCGGACCAGCGTAATGACCAGCAAATCTCCAGCAAAGGGAGGGAATTTCTTGTTCTTACAGATGTCCCGTCCCCTCTAGCTGTGGCATTGTAAGTCACAGCTGTGCTGTCCTTGACCCTCTAAACACATCATGGTAACAGCAATGCCAAAAATTCCCTTACAAATGGAAAACCTGCCCTTGAAACCATCTGTTTACAAGTGTGACTTAGTATGAGGTATCACACACCCAAATGCCTCTGGTTCATCATCTGGTGGTGCCCTGGTGTAGGTTTCCTCAGGCACTACCTGGGGAGGGCAGAGAGGAGCTTGGATTGCTCCTGTTGGCTTCTTCATGGAGTTCTGGAAAAGCTAGGGAGAGGAGGACGAGCTCAGTTGTTTCTGAGGTTAGGAGACATTTAGCAGAGGTTGAGAGGTTGGCTCTCTTCTCCTGCAGACCCTCAGAAGCAGCTTTGAACTCCTGAGGTTGCTGTTGATTTCTTTAAAAAAATAAAAATAAAAATTGTTTTTTCTTCCTTCGGTGTATTTTCATCTTCCCTTTCTCTGCATTAGTGAGTGGGGATGAAGGGAAAACTGATCCATAGCTTTTCCCCACAACTGTTTGTGTCCTGAGCAGCCGTTTCCATTAGCAGCAAAAGTCTCCATTTGTCTGGTCTTGAGCTCATTCACTGCTCTGTGGGTGATGAGGTGTTGCAGGGGCGCCTGTGGGAAAGGGAGAACCTATGTGAAGAGTAGGTAGATGAGATCTTGGGGCTTCTTTTTTTGTTGCTTGCAGGAACTAACATGCAAAAGCTCAGATTTTCACCCTTGTTGGAGCCAGTCCAACAGGAACATCTCAGTTCTGTTAGCACCACAGAGGGTGGCAGGTCCTCATTGGTGGCATTGGTACCAAAACGGGGCGGGAATGCTGCCAGAAGGCTCTTGTGTGAAGAGTGGCTGTGGCCCAGGGAGAGGACAGAAAAAGATTATGCTGAGAGAAGCTAATTTTAAATGAATTAAAGGAGAATAAATTCACATTTTCTGCTAGAGCATCTTCTAGGAAAAGAAATCAAATAAAATAACATAAAAGTAATAAACAGCAAATTCAACATTAGTTTTAATGAAGGACTAAGCAAATATTGTAGACTTTTCCATAATAGTAATAAAAAGCTAAAAGTATAATAACAGTATGCATGTTGTAAACTCATGTAATCGCATGCAGTTATTGTTCCCAAACTGCATCTTGATTTTTGCAGCAGTAATATATTCTTTCTCTGCCTGGGAAGATTTGGTTGACAATGACTGCGATGATGGGACAAAGGTTGAAAGAGGTAACTTGGGGGAAAGGGAGTTCTGGAAGACTCTTTTCAACTCTTTCTTTTGTTGTTGTTTATTTAAATGCAAATCTTCCAGGGGAAAAAAAAAAATAAATATTCAGTAGCCTCGGTGGATTTATGAATGTGAGGCTGAAGTTACAGAAATGGTGAGTCACACAGAACCCCGTCCAGGGAAACAAGGCGCTTCTGATACTTTGGAGTTAAAGGAAGAACAGAGTATAGCAACCTCTTAAAATAAGCCAAGGCCTATAGTGTATTTTAGTGTCTTCCAACAGTGTACTTCAAAAGCCATCTTTTAAAAATAAACTATGTAGGAAAATACTCACTTTGGTCGTCTTCAGGCAGGCCTAGGCAGCGCTAAGTTCAGGCAGCTGCAATCAGTGCAGCCTTCTGCTCTCAGAGCTGTGAATGACAAGTGCCTGTAAAGGCGCGGTATCTCACTGTTGGAAAAGTGGGTTGTGATGAAGTCTGGTGCCAGGTCATCATGCACAATTGTGGCCGCGAGTGTGGTGTCTAGAAATGTCATTCTGCTGCGAGTGCACTATTGCAGGCTCTGGTTTGTACCCATGGAAGTAGCCCTCCCTAGGCTGAGGTCGTCTCCCAGGGCTGGACACAGTCTGATGCAAACAGGTGTAAAAGCTCATTTTCCCTTTCTGTCCCTTGGTAAATCAATGTTTGTACTTCTAGTGTGGCTTTTGCCACCTGGGTAAAGCACAGCAAAAATGTGTCTGCTCCACCCGACTCCTGCAAGAGGTACTAAACCTTCTGCAACGCTGGCGGGCTGGAGATACCCCCCCTTTCCCCTGTCAGTCCTGAAGAGGGGGGTGAGAGTTGGCTTCTCCACCTCAGCAACATTATGGCATGCTATAAATATGTTAATTCTTTAATTTATTAAGGTTAAAACTTACTTGACCTATTTTAAAAACGTCGCTATTTCCAGGGTATCAACAATAAAAATAATACCTGAAAGAGACCTACAGAAAAGCTTGGATGCATGTCATGAATGTCATGTTATTTCATGGCTTTATGTTTAAGCATCTTAATCACCGCATCTACTTACACTTAGGAGATTACCAACTAGAATGAGTTCAAAACTTTTTTAAAATGAAATCTATATAGCCTAAAAAGAATTCACAGTAAACATCTTTGGGATGTAGGTAGAGATGACAAAAATGTGTGGTTTGGTATTTATTGTGTATTGGTATTGTTATTCTTTTGGTTTTTAATCTACCATACCTCATTATGAGTTCATTACAAGGGTTTTGCCTTTACAGTATGACATGGGTAAGCTTAAGTTTAGCATTATTATTCTATCGTTTGCTTGTAAATGCTGCCTATTTTATTGCTGAATTATAAATTTTTAGCATTTTTTGAGGGCATGGAAGATGGATCTTCTGTATGTAAGACTACTGGGTATTTAAGATTATATATTATTTAAGATACATCTCACTTTATAGCCTCAACTTTCACATCCCTCTTTGAAAGCACATTTGGAATAGTGGTGTTGGATTGTTTTCTTGCTTTCAGTTGGGGACAAGCTGCTACAAGGACTCAAGCTTGTGTCCTCAAGCTCAAGGTGTCCAGAGAAGGACTTGTGCAGGAGGAGTCCCTTCTACACCTTAGGTCTGGACCGGTTGGAAGCCATCCTCATCCCTGGCTGTGGGCAGAGTAACAGGCTGCTTTCCCATGATTTGCTAATCCAGCTTGGGAGCCAACCAAGGTGGGTATTTGCTGACAAGCTGCCTGGAAGGCAAAGAGAATCGGTTTTTCAAATATTGAAATTCATAAGAAGAAAAGGGGCTTGCCTCTTTCCCCTCCCCCACAACTAGATATAAAATAAAAATGCATAGTCCTTCAGGAAACTGGCACATTAGATAACGAGTAGCTAAGAATGAATTGTTCCTTTCAAGTCAGTTTTTAAGAGAGGAAAATATTTAGAAAGTGAATCTTGCATTCTAGAAAACAGTAATTTTGGTTTATGCAGCTGCCAGTGAAGAGTCTGGTGTCAAAATGCAGTGGTACTTGTAAGTAGTAATCAATAAACATGAATTATTTAGGAGACACAGGATAAAAATGGGCAAGTATTAAAATAGAATCCATCCACTGTATAAGCACTAAGGAACGTGTATGAATTCCTAGCAAATGGATAGTGACATCCATTTGGAATCTCAGTTTACGTGCATAAAAACAAAGCGTAACTGAATATTTCATTATCTAAATGTAAGTAAATTATATATTAATTTTAACTGAACTGCATGAACTGTTAAGGATCAAGTGTCTGAAGTTAGAACATCTACAGTGTATAAAAGCAGACAGGTCTGGCCAGATGGTGCGAGAATAAGAAGTGACTGCACTTCAAAGAAATAACAAGAAGCACCTAGAAATCATGTGAGGTCGGTCAGGGAGCAGAGGGATTCAACTGACCACCACATTTTAAAACAGCCTGGAAGGAAGAGACGAGCCAGTTCAGGAGTGACTGCTTTCCCTGTGCGACTGGTAGAGAGAGTTTTAACCCCATTCCAAGGTGGAGAAAAAAAAAACATCTGTAATAGAAATGGCAACACTTAAGAGACAGACTGATTCAGGCAATTTACTCTGCTAGACAGCACATGCTTTTTTGAGCCTGTAAGTGATCATTCAAAAAATTATCTGGGCTCAAGCACCTGTGGCCAAACAAAACCAAGCAGAGAGGAGTCTCGTTTAACACAAACACGGTGTTACTCACACTTTTTGCTTATTCTGTCTGCAGAAGCCGGGTCCCAACAGAGCTCTTGGATCCTGGAGAAGCCTGATGAGAGATGTCATTCCAAACCCACCCACAGAGAAGTCACCCCACAGAGAGGAAGAGGAGTAATAGTCCTCACATGGAAATGAAGGGAGGCAAGGCCTGAAAAATGACTCGCAACAAGAGAAAAATTGAGGCCTCGAACTAGGAGTATCCGAAAAAGCACATTGGCAAGCGAGTGCCTGTGGGATGGTAAGAAAATGCCAAACAGGTAACGGAGACAAGAAAGAGGGTAGAGATAATCCCTCTGAAAATATTAAAATGAGCTTCTTAACCAACAGTTGTGTCTCTGTAGTACATGTGTGAATAGATATGGGGACAGGAAACATTTATAAGATACAGAAAAAAAAGTAATATTGGGGGTGTTAATTTTTTTTAAAGCAATAAGTGACTTGCATAAAACAGGGAGTGAGATCGTGACTCTGTTTAACCTAGGGGCAGATTCCCTTTGATTTCAAGTCACAATCAAGGCTTTTTACTCACAGTTCCTGGTCACTCCTCACCATGTTGCGCCAGCACTACCTCGGTGTTAGAAGTCAATTCAGTTGTGTGCAAAGTTACATACGCACGTATGCGAGTGCTGTGTGTTTCGTACGCTGAAGTGTACGTGGGCTGGCTCCCGTTTTGTTGTTGGAAAAGCTGAGGCACAGAGAGCCAGAGACAGGACTAAGGCTCCAGACTTTGAGCCCAGCACTTTGTGACTGGGAGCGTGGAGCTTCCTTCTGCTCCAGGCAGCCCCGAGAGCCCAACCTGCCCTAGGGACCGCCTGGGAAAATGGGCCATCGCCTGTTCCTGGAAAGCTTGTGTCAGTCAGAGCATGAGACCAGTACTGCCTTACGCTTTGCAATCAGCAGAGAGGCTGATGAAAATGGCAATCGTGCATCTGGGGAAGCGAGAGTCCTCATAGCCCAGTGACAGCCTTTAATAGGTAGCGATGTGCGCATTCAGATGCAGTACAGGTATAAAAACACTGATCCATACGATGCTCCTCCTGTCTGACAAGCATTGTTGCAGGCATGCAAGAAGGCAGTAAAATAAAATGATGTTCTGAATGCTGTGCAGCAAATTACAAAGCCAGAATTCAGGCACACCTCATCCTCACCCTGTGCCCCATCCTACTAATTGCTCAAAGTCTCTCTGCTGTTCTCGCATACAGGAGGTAATTACATATTTGAAAATGTTCCCCCACTAGTTGCTTGGAGAGCTATTAGAGAACCCACATGCGAGGGATGAACAGAAGGAGACTGTAAGTTTCTCGTTGTTTAACAGAAATGCAGGACTGGCAACCTCCCCCATCAGGTGCTGGATCGGTGCTCTGAATCAGAGCAGGAGGAGCTACCATTGCTTTCAGGCTCTGCAAGATTAGCCCCCAGTTTGAAAGGAAAAGCCATACCTGACAGGCTTTTGAAGAATGTTCCTCTTTGAAGAAATAATTCAAACCACCAGTTCATTCTAGAGCGTTATTAGAGACCTTCATCCCTGTGCTGCAGTTATTGGTTTCCTTGTGCATGGAGTGAATTAGTGCCGTGTTTCAGCTGGATTTCATGATTGTGTTATCCAGCCACTAGTAAAATCCATTCACGTCAACTCTTTGAAATACCAACCTGTTGTGGATGCAATGTCATGTTTCATGGGAGCTGGTTACATTATGAGAGAAAGCAAATGTTTGCAGAGCAGGCTATTTAGCTCTTCTTTGAAACTGAATGTTTGGACAAGCAGGAGGAAGTAAAAAGGGAAAAAAAATCTTGAAAAAATCTCTGGATGGGTGGTAGTTTCAGCAAATGACTGATTACTTAACCATATTATTTGCCTCAAAGGCAAAAACATCCTGCGCCTTTGTTCTGCTGTTATCCTGCTGGAGTCGATCAATTTAACAAAGTTGTTCAAGCAAAGAATCAAACCTACTTGTACGACACTCACCGCCGGACACTGAGCATTGCAGAGGAAGCACACGGCTGCTTCCCCTGCCGGGCTCTAACCCTCACCCACCACCACCTTGCACTTGTATGTGTGTTTCGCGGAATAGACAAAACATCTGCTTATTCTTTTCTTCTAGCTCCACTGAAGTTTAAATTCATGAAGTTCCTTTTCCTGTTATTTCCTTAGCTTCTTCTCCCGTGACACTTTTGAAATATGGCCTGTCCTATAATCAGGAGTAAAAGCAGCACATCGGTACAGCTTTCAAACCTACGTGTTATCTAAAGGCAAGCCCACGTAAAATGTTTTCCAAATGAACTTGGTTAAAATTTCAAAAGCATAGATGGATGGAGAGTGGGAATTTCCAGCATATCCAACAGCAGAAGGAAAGTAGAAACTGCTTACCTTAATATATCCTATAAAATTCTGCAGGTCACCAGCTTCAGGTGATGTGGCCTTATTAAAGCACGAAAAATCTTTCTAGACTCATTGGAGGGAAAGCAAAGTTGTTCGACAGCGTTCATCTATTAGGACAGCAAAATGATCACCGATTCTTACATGAGTAACAGAAGGTTAAGTTAAAGAGCTTCAAAAGGAGGATTTATTTAGCCACGAACGACAAAAGGAGGAGAAAGAAGGGACTGCAGAAAGTAGTATACAGAGAAGCCATTTAATGCAGACTTGCCATAAAGCAAGATAATAACACTTGAAAGTTATGAACTGCAGAAACTCCATGAACACATTATATTTTAAGCACTTAATCTGTTTTACAAACTATGTACATTCTTCTGCTAAATAAGATGAATTGGGATTCAAGAAGCAGCACATCCTGACAAATCTCCTCCTAAAGGCACCCATTAATATAAATCAACAGTAGCAATTTTGTTTGATCATTTATTTGCAAGAATCATTAAGGTTTATTAGCATAATTATTCCCTGTGGGACTTCATGTCATATAAATGAAAAATGGCATTATCAATATTTAAAAGATAAGTGCGTAACGTTCAGAGTACTTAAACAGTACTCTGCAGGTGGTGTCCAGCTGTAGCAAATTAGATTAGGTTTGATTTCTAAATTGTAGAAATATAATTTTAGTGCAACTGTGGATTTCAAAACTACGTTTGCTTATTGTGCACAACCAAACTCTGTAATAGTAACTCATTACAGTACATGTGTGTACATTGTTTTCTGATTTCAAGCAAGCAATTTGTCTGAAGATATCAAATGGGAAGCTAATGTTGCTTACTGGTGGAAGTCTTTTTATAATCTTGTCTTTTGTCTTTTTACAGTTCTATACGCTGACCTGACATTTGCGTGGTGAAACAAGAGGACTTTCTCGCTCATCCTCCGATCTCCTTCCAAGCAAAATAATGGTTAGGGTGTCATTAGGTCTGCTTCTCTATGGAGACACAGAGAAAGGCCCTTCTTTCCTGCAGTAGCTCGGAGACCCAAATCAGCTGGTGCTGCTGTACCAACTCTGCGATCATCTCGGTCCTAAGAATGAGCTTGGCATAACATGAGCACTTTTTAAAGCAGACACAGGGACGGACACGTGGCAAAGCCATTTGGGTAAGATTGCACCGGTCCTGCCCCTCTGCGGGCAGCTCCCGCGCTCGCAGCCTGCAGGGTGGGCACTTCCAGCTTTCTGCAGGATGCCCAGGAGGTCAGAGTTAAGAAGAAAATATACGGGAATATAATTAACGACAATATGAGGGAGGTCAGATGAGTGAACCGCCTGCTTGTTATCTGCTTAGGGCTTTGGTTCCCCTTGCTGCTGCCGAGCGGCAGGCGTGGGCAAGAGCACACAGCGCTTTGGGGAGAAGTTGCCAAAGGTTCCCGCACAGCTGAGTTACCATCTGGGTGCTGCTCCGAGCGAAAGCCTTTGATTGAGGGAAGGGACTAGTGAGAGTCCAGCTGTGGTGTGGCAGAGTAAACGCACAGCTTTCGGGGCTGGGTGAGCCCATCTTTTGGGTGGCGGATCCACGGTGTGCAGATCAGCACGGTGCGCGGCAGGGAGCGTGGGCACCGAGCTGCAGCCACCCAAGAAAGCCTCTGGAGCCCATTCCGCAGCCGCTGGCACTGCTGCGAGCCCCCTGCGTCAGTGTGCCCTTTCGACAGATCTGGCATGCAGTGTCCCAGCAAACAAGTTGTGCTGAGAGGTGGGAGACTGGGAATCCCATGCAGACAAACCTGTGGGCTTCGTCTGGTCCACAGCAATACAGAGGCAACGCCCCACTTTGCTGGTGAATTTTTTTTGGAGCACAAAATTGCCTTTTTATCAGCAGTGAAATGTATCATTAACCACTGTGTGCTCTTCTCTCTAAAGGCAGTTGAATAAAACATCAGGGATTTTACCGAAAACGCCCCAGGACTCCTCCAGACACACGCCCACGCAGGGCAGGGAAGCAGAGCCGTCGCCAGCCCGGAGCTCGTCACGGGGCTCTGCCGAGGCTGACAGGCAGGATGATGCCACTGCAAGAGATGGACACAGGCAGCAGAATTATTTTCACATTGCTCACAGCCCTTTCTGGGACTGATGTTTGTTTTCTGTTACTGCCCTTCAGTTGCCCTTTCCGTTGGTTGGCTTAAGGTTATGGTTACGGATTAGTTTGTTTAATACTCTGTTGTTTGCAAACGGCATCTTTCTTCTTAGTTTTCTGCTCTTTGCTAAGCTCCCCTTTGGAACTCCTCAGGTTTTTTAATTATTCACAAATGTTAAACTGAACTCTTTGGAATTAATTGTGTTTGGTGGTATCTTGCAGGAATGAAAGGTGTCTGCGAAGGGGTCTTCCAAGGGGTTTTCTAAGCATGTTTCTGGGTGCTCTCTTTTGCACTCAAGCTAGATATATACTAACACCTGGACTTGGCGCTTCCAAGGGAGCGGGCGGCCCAGGAAGCACATGCCATCTCACCCTTTTACTTGGTGTATACATTTCTATTGGTGCTGCTATACGAAGAAGAGTAATGCTTAGTAATGAACAGTTTTTTCTCAATATCTCATTTGGCCTTGGAAACTATGAATTTTCCTTCCAGAGGTGTACGTTCTGATGGCATTGCGTACAAAATACTGAAACTGTGACCTGGTCAAGTGCTTAAATGATGGACCAGATCAGCTGAGGCGATGATGATGGCTGGGCTGGGGGTAATGACTGCTTTCCCTCCGCGACACTCCCTTTGCCCCATTCAGTTGGGCACTTCGGCAGATGGGCTCGTTGCAGGCTGGTTACTCAAATGCCTCCTCAAACCCTGCATGGGAAAGACAGGAACAGGACAGAGTAGGAAAAATTGTAGGTCTGGTGTTTAATCTTTCTGCTCCCAAATTAAAAGCTACAAATGGAACTTGTTATCTTGAGGGACGCTTTTGGACAAATAATTAAATCAGAGCTCACATGTAAAAATCTGATTAAACTAGATATCGCTTTTCTGAAAAGCTTTTACAAAGAGAACTTTCATACCATAAACATTTAGATTCTCAACTAAAAATCATCACTGTTCCTTTTCTTAAGAAAGAACTCAGTCCTTTTGCTTGAACTTACAATCTCTATTCTTTTTCACAGGGGACAGGGGTTTGCTTAGGATAGGTAAGTGGCTAAACCTCTGGCTGCACAAACCTGAAGTGTCGTTATAGCAGTGGTTTTACAACATTCTTTAAATAGAACTATATTTGCTCTGCCTGGAACATTTGCTTAAAAAAATGATTACAGGTGAAGCAGAGAGCCTGGTAATTGCAACTCGTACTCTCCCCAGTGTTTGCTAGTTGGATTAAAAAGAGCATGGTCGACATGGCTCTCTAATTGTTTTTTAATCACTGAGTGCTAGCGAATTTGTGCCAAATGCACAGGAGAAATGCCCTGTTCCGTAACCCAAACAGCTCTACTAGCCAGGCAGCCAGTTGGCAAGAAAGCTCAGACTTTGCCGTGTGCTGTAAAAGCTCATTTCCCAGCTCACTGAGCGGAGGTTGGATGTTGTACAAATCCTGGCTGATGCTGAGGGTGTAACTGCTGCCTGTTTTCAGGTTGCCTTATAAGAAGCAGTTGAACTGCAATATAGATTAAAGTAGGGAAATAATGAGAAACTATAGAATATATAGGACACTTACAAACTACTAAACAACGTAAATAATGTTGATCGATGGGAGAGATGCGCACAAACTGGGTATTGGTTGGAGGAATAGGAATGGAACAGAAACTGCGGAGAAACAGAAGCTCCCAAAGAAAATATGAAAGAAAGAGTCAGAGAGCATAAGGCAGTCTTCCCATCTTGACCCTGAACAAATCCCGAAAGGCTGAATGCTGGATGGGGAGAGACTTGGAAATGAGGGATGAACTAGTGTCCTAATTCCCTACTTTTATTTTACAGCGTCAAATGAGTTTGGGCTGTGTGTTTCAAGAAGCACTTATGTTTTCTGGCATTTCTGATGTGGAAACAAAGAAATGACAAGGATTGTGTGGAGGTAAGGGACTGTGGGATGAAAAATGATTTTGTCAACACATAAGCCTGGAAGGGACTGTCTGATCCTTCTGCCTGCACGGAAGCAGAATCTAGTGTAGTTGCACTACACTACAATTTTTATTTTTAAAGATCCTCTCTACAAACTACCTAACGAGCCTGTTTTGGTGTTATCCTGCCCTTTTAACTAGAACAACAATTACTTCACGTCCAACCAGCAGAAATGCCCTCTGTTAGAAAGACTGGAGTGTAACGTCACTGTGGAGTAAAATTCATCTGTTGTCTTTGGAATTTATGTGTTCAGTTGGTAAAAACAGTGTGTCTCCTCAGAAGAGTGGGCGAGTGCTTTATAAACTTGAATAAATCAGTAATAAATATTAATAGGAAATGTTAAGAACTTTGAGTTTACCCAGAAACGCATGCTATGCGATGCTGTCGTGGTAAATTCATTCTAATAGTTTGAGTCATGTCAGCCTTCAGATGCGCAGCTCACAGCTTTTGCTCTTGACTGGTAGGACTGAGCAGAGATGGAAGCTCCAAACCAAAGCAAATAACGTGGTGCCCCTAGAAGACTAATTTCTGTTCATGTCCATTGCACAGACATCCTTTCTGGCCTAAGACACTCCATTTATTCTCTTTATTTTTTTGAAAACTCAATACTACAGCTAAATATTTATTAAAACCACATTCTTCTCATCGGGAACAGTTGTATTTTTGTTGAACACATTTGAAGCACTGAGTATTTTTGTTCCTCATAATATTTTTGTTTACAGTCCATAATGTCATAAGTAAAAGATCACTTCTGCCTACCGCTGCCATGGGACATGTTTTCCCTACTACTGCAGGATAATCTTAAAAAAAAAAAAAAAAAAAAGCGCTAAGATTTTCTTGACAGTGATAGCCCCTTAGCTGCTAAATCTGCTATCCCATCCATCACTAATCTCAAGCAAAGCAAGCATTAGTTTCTCTGTGACTTATCTCGGTCTTTAGTAGATCAATAGCACAGCTCAGATGTTTCAGACTCTTCCCTGTTAATTCACATTTATCTTTTCATCCAAAGAAGGTAAATTACCTCACAGAGAAGCTGTGTTATCCCCAGTAGCCGTTTATAATGTTGCAAAGTCAGCATGACCCACATATCTTATCTCAGCTGGAACGCATTTGTCACTGTCTCGTGTTATGATCATCTGGTAAAACGCCCTAGAAAAGAGGTAAACCTGCAAAATGGCTTCACCGTTTGCATTTAATGACCTTTTCTGCTGTGTGCTCCTGCATCGCCTGCAATTTAAACTGCTAAAATAAAGGGAACGCTAATTTTCCATTTAATACTCCATTTCATCATTTTTATCATTAGCAAAATTTTCATTCCACAGCAGTCTTCATGTCTGCTGCCGGGAGCTGAGGAGTAGGTGGGGATATTGCGACTGAGAAGGGAATCGTTTATTAATGTGCAGTGTTAACCCTGAGAAAGGACTGCGGAGTTTAACTCTCCATTTGTGCAGCGGGCTGCCGGTTACCCGCGGCTTTCCAGGCCCTGGGAGCGTTTAAAGCTGTTAGGAGAAAGGAATGGGAAGCGGGTCACTGAGCAGTGAGCTGTAACCAGGCTGCTGCACGGAGAAATGCTGTGTGAAACGGGAGTTCGATAGCAAAGATGCAGCTGGGACTCATTCCTTTCCAAACTATAGCAAAGTAGATATTTCGTTATCTGTCATTCTAAAAACCTCATAAATTCTATTACAGAAAGAAAACTTAAATAGAAACACTTGACTTTTAAGGAGTCTGACCCAGCTGGTTCATTAACAGTACATTTTTATTCTATTCCTTCAGATGAGCTGAGCAATTCTGCCTGGGCTGAACTCTGTTCTGCCAGCGTAAAATTCTTAATTCTTTAACCGCGAAATCAGTTGGTGCCACCAAGGAGATCTGCTTTTTGACGTGAGGAAGAGGTAGGTCTGTTTTCAACACGGTGCTTGATTTCTTCTCAAATAAGACTGTATGAGGGAGGCCCCTCCATGGCGCAGCGACCGTCTGTGACCAGGAGGAGTGGGAAAAAGCCAATGCTTCCCCCACGGAAGAAGGAGGCGGATCGTCCAGCTGCGATGACCGTGGTGAGGAGCACGGGATGCACGGGGAGGGCACAGGGCGCACGCTTGCCCAGGTGCCGCTGCGCTGCCCACGTGCCGGCACCCCCAGCAGTTTGTGGGTGTCCAAAGAGGGAGGTGCGGTCAGTGCCACTTTAATGGGGCACGTCTTTAATTATTCCATTTAATGGAAAGAGCAGGGCAAGGGTATATTGGGTGTTTCTGTGGAGTTCCTGGGGTATTTTCCCCTCCCTGTTCTCTACGTGGGGTTCTCTACGCTGAAAGCTTACTTGCCTTTCTTTGGAAATCTGCACACACGGAATGTTCACCGAACTGTCCCTGTGCCTTAATTTATGCTGCGGAAACCAATCAGGGCATTAAAGGTGAGAGTTTTCTGAGTGCAGACTGCCATAAGGTATTGAGGATAAAAAAAAAAAAATCTCTGTTTGCATTTTTTTTCTTCTTTGCATTTTAAACACACTGCAGCAAATCTGGAATGTATGGGAAATACAAGAACAATGAGGCACCGCGGACTGGAAACCTCCAAATATTTTCCCTGTGGGATCTAACTGGATATTAGTTCTGTGCTCTGTCCCTTCTGTGAGAGATACGCTGCTCGCAAATACTATTTACATGCAAATACAAGCCACCTCTTAATTTTAAAAAGAACTTTGTGCAATGGACTTGTTGGTCTCTGATATATGTGTGGGGTTTTTAAGCATTTTTACTCCCACATTTCCGTCTGAATGCCTTGCTGTCCTGGAGGCTGACTGAAGGTAGGATGCGTCTGTTCTCGTTTTAGAGTGCTGCTGCTCCAAATTGAGACCATCATGTGAGCAAAGATGAAATTTTACAGTGGAAGGTTATTCGCTGTTATTTCCAGAAGTGAGGTGAGAGAACCTGGTTTTGTCATTTTCTTTGGTAAGAAAGAAAATTCCATTTATTTCCAGTGAGGCACACAGCTGTTTCCTAAGAAGGGGCAGCAAAACTATCTTTTGCACCTTTAGCTCCCCAAAGCCACCTCCAATCCTCAAGCAGTCAGTGCTCTGACAGTGTCGTTAAAAGCTTCCTTCTTCCTAAACCAACACCTTGGAATCACGTGGGGGGAGAGGATAAAGTTTTTGACATTTACATGTTTCCTTGCCTACTGTTGAATTTTTTTTTTAATTTTTTTTTTTGAGAGCTGTAGTGGTTACACCACTTGGAAAGACGTAGGGAAAATTTATGATCTTTTTCTGTCTCATCTCTCTCTGCTTGTATCGGTGCAGTTAAGGACAGCGTCTCCTGTGCTTTGCTTCTCACCCCCCAAGCATTGTAGGAACACACTTTTTCTCATGAAAGTGTAAAGAATAATCAAAGCTTCAGAAAGGAGTCCACTAATTTAAGAGATTTTTATAAAAGAGTGGGAACTTATTTAAAATAATGAGTATTCTCATCCCATAATGTATGGATAGATGGGATATGTAGATACTGACACATCTAGCACAGGAGCAATAAAAACAGTAGAAACATGCGGACTTCTTTGTACTGAATTCTAAGGGGTGTTCTCTTAAGCCTTATTCATTTTAATTGATTTTATAAAGTAGGTGATGTTAATGAATTTTAAATCCCGCTTCAGATAAGCTTAAACGTCCTCAGTTTCAACTATGCAGAAACGAAAATAAAGGTGAGAAAAGTAGTGAAAGCGGGGAAGTGGACGCCAGCCCGGAGCGCAGCCCCCCGCAGCACCCCTGGAGCGGGCCGTGCGCTCCGCGCCCTCCGCGAAAACCAAGCGCCGGGGTTGCCTTTCGCAGCCGGGCCGACGCCCTCCCTTGGGGTCATCAAGGAGAGAAATTCCTCATTAATTGCTGCCACCCGGGTCTTGCGATTGCGGACGAGCCAAGTGCAGTAACTTAAAGTCGCAACCGGAGGAACGCTCTTGACCTGATGCGTTCTGAAGCTATTCTGCTGACTACGCGTGACCCTGCAACCAGCCACGGCGCCGCTCTCCGCAAAATGGCGCTCACCCCTGCTGTGACGTAGGAGAAGGCATGACATCACACGGCCCGCTCGGCCAATCAGCGCGGCGGGCTTCCCGGAAGTTAAAAGCAGTTCCCCTCCCCTTCCGCCTGCCCGCCCCGCTCGTTGCCATGGTAGCGCGGCGCCGCGGCTCCGGCATGGTGAGGAGGGGAGCGGGGCCCGGGCCGGGGAGCGGGCCCCGGCGGCGGCGGGCCCCGGCGGCAGCGCCTCTCTCCCGTCCCCGCAGGCGTCCACGGAGCTGGCTGCGGCGGCGGAGGAGCGCGGCGGGCGGCTGCGGGCCGGGCGGCTGCGCGCCGCGCTGGAACAGGAGCGGCGGCTGGAGGAGGCCGTGCTGCGGGTAAGGGCGGCGGCGGGGCTGTGCGGGCGGAGCGGAGGGAGCCGGCGCCGCCGGGCTTCACCTTTCCCAAGCTTCCTCCTTTACAAATGGCCCGTTGACCCCGCGGCCTTGCGCTTTGCCCGCGTCCGAGGGTGCGCGGTGCGGGAAGGGTCTCGCTGTGAGCAGGAGGAAGAGGAGCGAAGGGTCAGAGCGGCGCGGCGGGAGCGGGAGGAGGCGCTGGCGGCAGAGCTGGGCAGGCTGAGCCGCCAGAGGCTGACCCAGGAGAAGATGAGGCAACAAGTGAGAGAGAACAGGTAACGCTTCCCGAATTTCGCTTCGTTTAACTGGCTGTAAGCCAGCCCCGACGCTGAAACGTGTATTTATAAAAGTATTCGGTTGTCCGCCTCCTGCTCGGTCGTTATTTTTCCGGATCAGGTTTGCGACAGACCCCCAGAGGCAGTGAGGCTGTAGCGCGAGGTGTTTTCAGGCAATGGAGAGGAAGCTTTAGCATCCTAAAAGCAGATGCGTAATTTATTTTTTAGAACAAGCTTTAACTTTTTTGAATTTGTGCAGCAGAGAAGATCCTAACTGGAAAAAAAAACATAGGAAAAGGTAGATTTTGTGAAACGCTTGGGAGAATGCTGTGCTCGGGGGGACCAGTGCAGGAGGCGGGTGGGGGGTGTAGGGTAAGCACAGACAGCACAGACTTTGTGAAAGTTGTAGCAGAAGCAGGAATGAATCTTACCTGGAAGGAAGAGTTATTTGTTTTTATATCAAGGTTTGATAAAAAGTTAATTTTAGGTAAATTTTGTCAGTAAAACAATGATTCACGAAATTCTCATTTTGAATATATGCTTATATATAGCTGTACACATATCTACATACGCATATCTATAAGCATACGTATACATCGTATAGCTAGATGTAAAGCATGCAAAACTATTGATAGCATATGTACAAATATAGATAACTCTTGGTTTTAAACAGGTTTTGTTTTCTTTTTCTGCTTTTTTACTAGAGCAATATTTTTTTAATCTAAAATTGGGGGTTTCCCTGAAAAATACTTTTTCTTAATTGTGGGTTTAAATATTGATGGAAACTTTAATTTTTTTCCTATAGGTACTTACTTCCTTGTAATAGGATAAATGTCTTCTTTTTTTTCCCAGTCTTGAACTTCGAGAGTTAGAAAAAAAGCTAAAATCAGCTTATATGAATAAAGAGCGAGCTGCCCAGATTGCTGAAAAAGAAGCTATACAGTATGAGAAAATGGTAATTAGCTTCACAGCGCATCCCAGCACCGGAACGCTGTAAATCTCCCTGGGGATTGTGCTGAAAATTTTTCCATTGAAGCTGGCCTTTTTATCTAAAATACTGTTAGGTTTAGGCATTCAGTGTTAATTGAAAATATGTTTTGTGTTATGAAGGACTAACTAGTCGGTAATAACCAGCCATAAGAAAAAGGCTTACTTTGCCATTGCAATCAAAGTGGTAATGAATTTAGCTGTATGAATGAAGATGGTTTTTTATTTTACCAGTTATGTAGTATTTATCCAAGTTAAAACTGTGATACACTTTGTACGTATTGTGCTTCTTGTGGTGAATCCTTACCTCAGAAGCAGATTGTTGGAAATGTTCTTACTATTATTCAACATGTATCTGGATAACTTTAGAAAGAATTGTGAACTTTTATTTATGTGTAGAATAATATCGGCAACCAGGTAGGTGATTCTGATTATATTAATGTCTTATAGAAAATTCAGTTTACGCAAATTGCTATAAAGACAACGCCTTTGAGGGTGTTTGACGCAGTTAAACCACGTTCCCGTCATTAGCTGGTGTGAGCTAATTTGGCTCCTGTGTCTGCATCCAATACACAGCTTCCTCCTCAAGTTGTTCAGCTATTGAGTGTTCTCTCCAAGGGTTATACCTACTGAATTAAGCTATTAAGCATGTTAAGTCGCTATATTTATAGATTGAGGTGAAAAACATTCCATTTTTGTAATGCAGTATATAATTCCTTTTATACTATGTATTTTTTCACTACAAGTTGTATTAGTGGGAATAAAAAGAAATCCTGCATTGCTTTTTTTCCCCTTATAGAAACGTGAGGCTGAAATAGCCCAAAAGATGAAGGAAGAGTACGAAAGGCTAATAAAAGAGGAAAGTTCTGCCAAACTGAGGCGAAACAAGGAGAAAATAATGTATCAGCAAGAACTGGAGAAACAGCTTGAGGAGCAAGAGAGGAAGAAGCAGGATGCTTACGAAGAGTTTCTAAGCGAGAAACTCATGATCGATGAAATTGTAAGAAAGATCTATGCGGAAGATCAAATGTTAGTTATTTTGATTTTTGTTATTTATTAATTTAAAACAAAACAACTCATATAATTCTGTATAGCAAACTAATTTGTAAGCATTTATTTTGCAGACTAAGGCCCATTTTATTTTCCTTGGTCACATTTTACTAATAAGAGACTGACTTGCATTTTGCTGTTTAAATGTCTGAATGTTCTTGTCATTCCAGTCAGTCTTGTGTCCTCGTCCCCCAAATATGGGATCCAGCGTATTTCAGGGAGCGCTTGCATTGGGCCCATCGTGCTGGAAATGCCCGTCTTTCACACGTTTCCGCCTCGCCTCGTGTCCCTGCCCCTCTGTGGGACGTGTTGTTGCCTGTCTTGTGTCCAGGGATAGGAAAGGAGGTTCTGAGGGCAGCGCGGGGGGGGAGGGAAGAGTTTAGTGAAACAAAATGTTTAGGAGATCCTCATGCCATTGGGCTACCGGGTTTCCTTCTTCCTATTTCAATGGAGCGTGTATCAAATGGAGTAGCAGGAGTACCTCTGTGTACAGTCTGTCCTCCTGAAGAAAGGTGTTAGACATGAGATTCCCTTTTGGGGGCAATTCATTAATATGTATTTTCAATTTAGACACCTATTTTCCAGCTGAATGGGTAAGGAGAGTCATTTAAATCTTAGTCTCTGGAATATATTGTTAATGGTGGGCATATCGTCTGTTTAATGTTACTCTGCAGTATGTTAAATATTCAAACATTTTTTTCCATCTTCTACAGGGAAAGACAACTGAAGTTAGATAAAATGAGAGCAACTCAGGCATATATCGAGGAATTTAAAAAAGAACAAGCTAACTGGAGGAGAAAGAAACAGGAAGAGATGGAAGAAGAAAATAGGAAAATTATGGAGTTTGCCAACATTCAGCGACAAAGAGAAGAAGACTGGATGGCTAAAGTTCGAGACACTGAGGAGAAAAAACAAAGAGTTCAAAGCATGGTATCAAAAATTGAGATTGTAGAAAAAATCATTGTACGTTCTCATCTTTCGTTTAGAAATCCTTCCTTCTTGTAACAGATTGCCCAAAATTTGGAAAGAGAACAACAGAAGCGTGAAGAACTGGAACAAATCCGCCAGGAGCTGTATCTGGAAGAGCAAGCGGAGACAGAAAGGAAGAAGGAGATGGTAAGTGGTGGCCGGTATCTGAAGTAGGACCTTTGGGTGGGGGAATATTTCACTGTCTCTGGACTTCTCCTGCAGGTACATACGTGGGTATTTTGGTACTTGTCAGATACCAGGTTTTTCATGTGTCGTCTGTCTGTTATGTGCAGCTGCGCATAAGCTGTTAAGACAATACTAATAGACAATAAGTAATAAATTGCATGCGGGGGCAGCATTTTCCATACTCTTCCTCTGTCCTTTTGCTTCTCCTGATGTCTTTGTGATGGAGCAGCGCTCCTTCAGTCTTTGGAAAGTGTCACTGGAGTTGTGATGCTGAAAAAAGAGTTGGTGAGAGTGTGTCCCACGTGCAATTCCTTCTGCATCTGAGGACGCTCTTCAGAGGCCAAGTAACTCCCGTTTCTACTCCTTTCCCTCTAACAGTTCTGGCAGGGTTGTTCATGGACTGGAGCATTTGCTCCAGTTCCTTATGCTAGAAGGTAACAGCTACAGTGAATTGATTCCAAGATAAATGGTGCAGGTTGGCTGGTGATGATCAAAATTTTCCAAAGTATGTTCAGTGATAGAGCATTTTGTTGAATTTCCTTCATAGGCAGAAATTGAAAAGAGAATAAGGCAACGCCTCAACTTAAGGCAAACATATGAAGAGCAGTTTGCTTTAAAGAACATACTGCGACAAGCCATGCGAGAAGAGGAAGAAGCCTTCAGACAACAGATGTTGGCCAAGTTTGCAGAGGACGATCACATTGAGCAGATGAATGCTCAGAAACGAAGAATGAAACAGCTTGAACACAGAAGGGCTGTGGAAAAACTTATTGAAGACCGTCAGAAACAGTTTATTGCCGATAAAGTAAGAATTCTCACTTTTGCCTTTGGTTTGAGCCAAATTGTTTCAATATGAGGATGCTTCTGCTATCCTAAGTGACAAGGCTGCTGTTACAGGGGAATTGCAGAGAAACGTGCTGGGGGAAGCAGGCCTTTGTTCTGGTTTGCCAACAAGGAAAAAGTCTTTTTAGAGCTAACTTTTTTTGTAGCTCAGGAGGCTGGACTCAGCAACATCCCTAGAGCGCTGTCTGCCTGCAAAGCTCTCTTCAAGAGCGGTGGGATCAGCGACACAACCCTTGTCCAGTTCAGCACTGATGATGATGACTGAGAAGGGGAAGTCCCAGCCTTGATTTTTAGATTAAGTCTCTCAAATTATCATCTGAGGAAGCAGAGGCGTAAACTGAAAACAAGTCGTGGAATCCTATACTGCAGTTTTTTGACCTGTTTATAGGGTATAAATCGCGTGTGTAATGTGAATTGCAATTTCTAGCTATCAGCCTGAGAATACCTGCCTGTTCTCCTTTCCCTGGGTTAGAACAGTAGGGCAGGAGTAGACTAAGTTGTCTGACAGCCAGGAAGGAACCGGAACTTCACTTAACCACCTTTAAAAGGGCTTCTAGTACGAGACTGAACACCTGCCTAACAGACTAGCCCTATGTCTTGCCATTCAGTCTTCTCTTTTGTCTGAGATTTTTTTCTAGTTCCCAAATGTGTAGTGTTTAAACAGCGTGTTGTGGGTTTTTTTACATACACTTCTCCATCCTTTTCAAATGAATTTCCTGTGACCAGGAGTTAATTAAGTGGAAGTTCAAAATTTAGTCTGCTAAAAAACTTTACTGTTTGTACTATGGTGGATATTGGTGAAAACAAATGTTCCCAGAGCTGAAACTGAATGGTTATGGAAACTTGTTTGTTTCTTGTAGGAGCGTGAACTTGAAGAAAGACAGTTAGAGGAGAGAAGACAAGAAAACATCCGTGCAATTGTTGAAGAAGAGAGACAGAAACTCCTGAAAGAGCATGCGTCGAAATTACTGGGTTATCTTCCTCGAGTAAGTGAATTGTATTTTAAATGCTTTAAATATTTGTTCCCTAAATCAGTTTTCTTTTGGATAATTTCAGGTGAATTTGCAGAACTGTGTAAATTCCTGCAGTTAGCGAGTGCCCTTATTGCGTCAGGTCTTCTGTGCTCACCTTCTCCTTTTTTCTTTTTTTCTTTTTGAGTTGGGAAGCAATCTACAAGAATACCTTTTTTATGAGGGGCTTTGGGCTCTACCGCAATCTTGACGTATTGATATAAGTACAGAACTTGCTGAAAGATTCCACAGTGCTTTGCGCATCCAGTTTTTGGGATATGGACTGTAAGTTCTAAAGCAGTGCTTTTTTAGCTGGAAAGGGCTCCACCATATCTTAAACCCCATTTCCACCAAATTTCTCAGTTGGGGTTTTGGGAGAAATTTCTTAAGAGTGTTGCCTGCCTTCTAAGTCTTCTGTTACCATGGAAATGAGGCCGCGTCTCTGTTGCAGTACAATAAAGTGCAGTGCTTACAGAAGCATTTCAAAGCTCAATCTGTTCATCCTGGTGTTTTTAAAAGTTAAAAAGATGGAAGCAATTATTATAATAGGAATAAACTACAAATTATTTTTGTATTGCATTTCAAAACTGGAAAGGTCACCTGATGGTACACAAATGAATGGAGAACTGCTTTAAGGATGTAAAAATGCATTTACTGTTGGGAAGGAATTATCCAACTATTTAAAGAAATTATTTTCTGCAATCCTGGAAAACACTGTAAATGTAGCAGGGTGTAATTTTTATTCAAATATTAATATGCTAATTGGGTGCATGAATTTGTAAAATTTGGAGTGCATGAGTTATTTTCTAATGTAGATTTTATTAAACGATAACTCAAATTGGCAATACTGTGACATAGTTTTCTGGTTTGACTTTACTGTTGTAGGAAGTCTTGGCTACTTCAGAGTGTCCAAGGCTCACACCTCTTCCATGGTATCAATGTTCTACTTTGTTCTTTTCTCTGCTTCAACTCTGTGTCTGAATCGCGTGGGCATATGTCATGTTATTTCACTCAAAATGCTTAAATAGAAACGTGCTACCTAATTCTAAAGTCTCCAAGATAAATGCAATTTGTAATTTTATTTTATTTTCTAAATGCTGCAAGTTATGTTCTGTGGGTCATACACATTTTTAGCCCTAAAATTAATTTAGAAGTAGTTAGAGATTTAAATTTCTGGGTTCCCCTGCTTCCCTTCCCCAAAACACAGTTTCTGATTAAGTTGTTCAGTATCAGTTGATTTCCAAAAATAATTATTTTTGTATGAGCTCATTTCAACAGAACTGAAGGTGGAGACAGAGCCCTGCCCCAGCTGATGCCTCTCTTCAGTGCAGTTTCTCGATTTTAACTAAATGTGCACCTGTGCTGTGCTGACTGTCATCACTTTTATTAGGAAGGGAAGGCAGATAAATGTTGCCTTTTGTATAATGCTCATGTCAGAATCTTTACGGGCTTCTCGTCATCTGCATGAAAAACAAAACCACCAATTTGAAACTCCTCTGTCAGAAGTTTTGTGACCGTTTTCAGGGCTGTTTGTTTTAAAGGTAACACTGGTACCACGGATACAAGCTATTACATTCACTTCCATAGAAAATTTCAGACATCCATAATTGCTCTACTTTGGTTTGCCTTCTGACATGTGTGTGTTTCCCCTTATTGCAGGGCATTATCAAAGATGAAGATGACATTAACATGCTCGGAGAGGAATTTCGGTTGGCTTACCAGAAGAGAAGAGGCAATGCATTTTCAGAAGAGAGCTGAAGCTTCCCCCATCTTGTCTCCTGGTTTGCCACTAGGTGTCATCTGATTTCTAATGAAAACTTCCATTTGCTGTTAACAGGGAGTAACTCCTTTTTAGTATCATAAAACATCTCCACTTTAACACTGGAGCTGCGAACTGATAAGCAGCTAGTTTTATTCACTTGTGTGTTGTACTTGCTTTTTTCATCAATAAACTGTCACAGATTTCTCAATTATTCTCAGTCAGTGATGCAGCAATGTTAGAAATGTTTTCTGCAGCAATTCTGCAGAAACCTAAGCTAGTGTAAATTCACGTGTTTATTTCAGTATGGACTACAAGATTCGCTTAATGCACTGTTTCTGGTTTTAATTGAAAGGCTCATCTGCCCTGGCATTACACTATAAAAATACTAATCTAACTGTAGTTTGTCTCATCTCAAAAGGGTATGTTTGAGTTACTTGTTTCACTGTTAGTTCACATTACTTTGCTAGGAGGATCTAAGCAGAGACTTTTTTTCCATTTTGAGGTCAGAATCACCGTTTGTACCTTTGTTTCAGTGTAGAAACTTACTATTTATGTGCTATGTTCCTATTCAATGACTGAGGGATGAATCCATTGGAACAGCCGAGGTTTGACAAAGGTTCAGGCAAGCAGCACAGGCTTTTATCGCTCCTGTTCATCGGTGTTCTGCTCAGCTCATCTACACTCAAACTTTAATTATAAAGACATAATGAAATGTTGAAGGATGTAATGCTTGTAGAGCACCTATGAATATGGAGCCCTCCCTCCTTGACTGTATCCCGAAGCAGCAGCTAATGACCAGGGAAAGATTTAGTATTTTCACCTTGACTAAATAAAGTAGCAATTTAAAACAATACAACTGTATTAGATTGCGGAGCCCATCTGGATAGTGAGGGGCAAGTCTCGTGTATGTATTTGCCAGCCAAGGGTGTCAGATGTAAAAGCTAAAACAAGTTATGAACTTTTCTATGAAAGAGCTATTGGTGCTTAAATTAGATGCCAGACCAGTCAGCGTTGAGGGGAGATCTGTTACAGAGAACAGAGAAGGCCAATTTTCCAACCACGTGTTTTAAAAAGGACATGACATTTTCTTCTCAACTGGATCACTGGTTAATTTATTTCTGTTGCAATGCGGAACTTTCTGAGACTAAACCCTGACTTCTGTGGACTGAATATTACTTTAGATAAGGTATAGTTTTAAATGCTGGAACAGAGTAAACTGATACCAAAGTTCACTTATTGGAATATTCCTTGCACAGTCTGTGCTTCTCTGCTCATTACAGAAGGACAGTTTGGCCTGAAACTTCAGTAAAGATTTGTATGTCATATGATATCACAACATAAGCTATCAGGCTTATAAAAGTTAAACAATTTAAACACAAGCAAAACCAACAAAATCAGTTCATTGGCATATACAGTTATCAACTATTATTATTAACAAGCATTCATATACAGTGCCAAAATAATGTAACATCTGACTTGTATTTCAAGCAGAAGTTGTCTTTTTATGGAATCAATAATTTCCCCACTCAAGAGCTTTCATGAATTCCTCTTCAGTAAAAGAAAGCATCTTAGCAGCTTCAATGTGCATCTTAAAAAAGGAAAAGAATAATAAATTAAGAGCAGAAGGTAAAATAATGTGAATTAGCAATTCAAAGTCCTATATAATTGGGATAGCTGAAAGGGCCTTCCAATCTATCATTCTGGTTTTTCGTACTATGGTTTTGATGGATGTTCACCTGTTTAAGCTGAAGCTGCTATTTATATTTTTCTGCAAAAACTTACAGTTTAGAGATAACATGAGAAATTTATGCTAAACGTTGCAACTTCAGCTCTAGTAAAACAGGACCAATAGCTTTTCTTAGTTCCTTGCATTGCTTTAAAAATATCTCAGTTTTAATGAGGCATGGAAATTACTGAAAATCTGACAACTCTTGTGACCTCTAAAGAACAGGTAGAAGTGAAGTGGTATGCATTCTTTCAAGCTGATCAATATACAGCTTAACTTTAAAGCTATTACAAACCAAATACATCATTAAGATTCAGTGTGCTAGCACCTCTAATATGTGTGATTTAATGTTTAATGAAGATTTTAACAAAATAGTATAACACTGTTAAAAATTAACTATCAGCATAACACAAAGAGTAACTATACTACATGAGAACCTGGAGCTGACCACCGGTAGCATGTGTTGCCATGTGTCACACCACATATCTACTGTCCATTATGGCACATACATACAGACACACACCCCCACACGTGTACCTGTGTATATGTTTAAAAATTGTAGAGTAATCTGAATTTGTATTTCTACTACATAGGATATAGCACATTACTTTAAATGGAACACTGAAAGGAACAAACAGAACTTTTTAACATGTAACAAGGCTGTTTTCTCTTCAAATAATGCAGTTGCTTGGAAAACTGTCATCAGGGTCATCAAGGTTTGATGAGAAAACAAGTACTAAATGGTCAGTGTATTTGCAGAGCACTACCAAGCAAAAAGGTGCAGCAGCTGGAAAGCCCTGAAACTCCCTGGGTTCCAGCTGGTGTCCCAGCAGAGGTCACAGTGCTGCCACACGTCCTTATCCCCACACCAGGGTATAATCTCTTTACCTGTCATCATTCAAAGTGGAAAGGAATGTGTCCCAGCTAAATAGTTTTTACTAAAAATTTCAATGAAATGGTTACATTTTGAAGAACAGCAAACTACTTGTGTCTACAAGGAATCTGTTTTTTATTTATCTATAGACATATTGTCAGTTCAAAAGGACAACAAAGTGTATTGCAGCTCCCACAGGCAGTTTAACACCCTCCAGCTCTGTAAAGCTCAGACTTAATCCCTTTTAAAATGAATATTTTCTATTAAATTCTCTCTCAAGGCAAGCAGAGTATGGTCTGAAGAGACCAACTGAACACCAGCAACTATTTGCTGCCAGCTGCAACTCATCCTACTACTGATATTTAATACCTTTTGGGGATTTTTCTCCTCTATCGTTCTTCACGGGGTAGCATATCCTCACCTTCAGACTAGCTGCACCTGCTACGTGCATCTGAATCTGCCACATAAATACTACACAAATGGCCCAAATGAGGTCTTCCTCATTCATTCAACAAAAGGCTTGTGTGAATAAGCCATGAAGTTCTTCAGGTGATTACATGTATGTAATCAATGTATTGAGCACATGTGAGGTTTAGCTGCCCTTCCCCTGGGCCTTCTGCCGGAAGCTCTAAAAGGCAGTGTTAGCACCGTTCTCTTTCAGGTCCTTCCGGTCATAGTCTCTTCTGAAAGAACATCCTCCTTTTGTGAGTAAATAACATTTTGTATAAGAAAAGGTAAGTGGCTTGCCTCTACTATCTGCAGTTCTGATACAGTATTAATAATTTTTCTAAAATGTATTTAATGAAGTTTTGTGAAGTTTATCTGAGACTATGGTTTTGGGTGACAGCCCAACAGAAATACTACTCTTTGACACCCGTATCAGTGAATTCCTGTTCCAGAGGACCATAAGCAACCTCACATACAGGGTATATTTTGAGTGAATGCTGTATTTTTTTCAGTCTCAAAATAAACTTGAAGAGCTAGAAATGCCAGCCAAAGGCTAAGCTAGCCCTGTTTCTGTTAGATGAATCCCCAAGATCTCCTCTGCATCCTGTTACTGCCAGAAAAAATCCTCTTCCACTGGAAATCCTCTTCCTCCAATTACCGATCCTCCTTTGTCCTGTGTTGGAGAGGTATTCCAGATTCAAGGGTGTATTTCCATATCGCAATTCCCAGTTCTTAGGCTAAGTATGTGTATTTTGTTACATGAAGTTGCCACTTCATACAGAACTATGCTGCCTCCGGGGGGGCTCAACAGCCTCAAGAGTGTTTACAAAATGTCTGGTGATCACTGCAGCACTCAAAGGGCAAATGAAATGTTCTGTTTTCTTATCTCAAAGGCTGGCCCTTCTAAGCTGCTTCTGCTCAACAAGTCACCACACACTGCTTGCTTTTGCTCTCTTACAGCTTTGGTTTGACAGCGCAAAAAAGAAGCATGTAAACTCCATCCCAGAATGAATCCCATTAGATTCAGTGGAGTAAGCAATTAGAGGTGAACCACTAAGCTCCTACCTAGACAATTGTGAAGCCCATCGCTCCATACATGTCTTGTGCAGCCTCAGAAAGAAAACTGATACAATGCATGCAATCCCAAGTATTTGGTAAGTGAAAGGTGTGATGGAACTATAAGACCTAAATGCATCAGTAAGTGGAAAATTGTTTGATTTGGGCAACATCCCTTAGAACACAATCCTCTCACTTTCATTTGCTTCCACGTAAACTCACAGGTTCTTTCAGTTTGTACCATCAAAGCTCATTTGACAGGTCTATACTGAAACTGTATTTTGCAAAATGTAAGGTATTTACCCATTCTGCAGTGTCTGAGGTTTCTCTTTCCACGTCCCTCCTTTTTGGGACATCACTACAGCTTTATCAAATAGGACAGTTAAATACATTTTTAGCTATATTCTATCTGAAGTATTAATCCACTTTTCACTACAACACCTTTCTAGGAAAGCTGAATCACTAATTGTTCAGCATGAATTGTCAGTAAGTATTTACTACCTATCCCCTATTCAATTTCAGCTTCAGCTGCTAAAGAAACTGAAAGGCAGTAGCCCCCGCCCTCCCTTTCATGCCCTGAGGGAGATAGGAAATGAATGTAGAATCAAATGACTTTCAAAATAAGTTTAGCTGCAAGTGCAGTGTGGATGGAACACCCAGGCAGCCATGCAGATGTTACTACATTGTGTGTGATTCAAAGTATGTGTGGTATTTCAGGAATTACAAAAGAATGGAGATCAACTCCCCTCCTTCAGTCTAGCAAATTCACACCTAGGATAAGTACTCTCTCTTTTTTTTCTTTTTTTTTTCCTTCTTTTTTTTTTCTGACACACAAGGAGATTGCACCTGGGCAGAACTGTACGTGTGTAGGACACCTCAGAATAGAAACAAAAAGGCACGGTGTTAACAGAGAAGGAAACAGTCTGAGAACCCAGGAAGAAGGTAGGTCTCGAATGTAGTGGCTGACTCCTGAGAGGACATGCTGTTACAGCTGCTGATATGGCAAGTAATATGCTGGGGGGCGGAAACTAAAAAAATATTTCACGTGCTAAAAGTGATTCAACTGATACAGCACCAAAGGGAGTTGCTGTTACTACCTCAGCAGTATTTGTTTTTGGACAAACAGATATTCTCGTCCTAAAGCTTGTCAGTAGCAATCCTTCACCGTGACAGGCTACATTCGAAGTTAGGAATGGAGTCAATTCAAAAGAAGATCAGCCTTTGCTATACAGCAAAATGTAAGCAATATGCACTAATAAACATGAGGCTGCTGCTCACTTGCATTGACACTTCCCAGCCTTGGGGCTCTGGTTTACATGATGCCCTTACTTGACAACACACGGTTTAGCTGGAGGTTGTTAACTGAAATGTAACAGTACTCTGGTCCTTACCTTTTGTCTCTTTAAAATATCAATTAACTTCAACTGCTTTTTAAAACCTGTCATTAGCTCTCCTTTTTGTTTCTGCAGTTTCTTGTTTTCTGTTTTTAATTCTTCAATTGTTTTGAGTTCTTGGTTAGCTACATCCTACCATGGGAAGAAAAGGCGAAATGCATTATCTGTAAAAGTGGTGCTTTAACCAATGATACTAGGCATTACAGAACAAAATGACAAACAGTAGCCACACGTGACATTTCAGAAAAGAAATGGGATTAATCAAAATATTCCCACAACAAAACTTAAAAAAAGAAAAGAAAAACTCATGGTTTGCCTGTGTACATATTAGGTGTGTATGTGTGTTTCTCCCTTTTTCTTAACACGCCTAACTTTCACACAAATGGGGAAAATCAGAAAAGCTTCATTCTGTACCTTTCTTCCTCCTGCCTGAGTTGCAGTGGTGTCATCCGAGATAACTTATCAAACCCTTCAGTGACTTGCTCTAAGTTAATTTTGGGACTGTCTGTAAGATACACAACACTTCCAAACTGATCGAACCTTTTGTCTCATTCTAGCATTCCTGAGCGATTACAGGCTGGAACTCATTTCCCAAAGCCACCGTACCTTGGTACTTTGCTTCAGTTTATTCAGCTCCACTTTATACCTTTCTGTTTCTTCCAGGGCCCTGTTTAAGCGAACCTCTATTGCACTCTGACTGGTTGTGGCCTGCTTTTGTACACGCTTTAGATTCTCCAAGTCCTATTTAAGAAGCAAAGGACAAAAACAGACATTGTGAATAATGGTATTTTAATGAATCCCATATAGACAACACATTTACAGCAGGTCTCACCCTTGAAAACTTAAGAGTCTGAGGACTACTTTGGCCTGCAGATAGAATCTGCCTCAAAGACCATTAATTCCACTGTTAAAATATTCCCTTCTCCTTTGAAATCTTGAAAAGGGATTTTTCTCATCTTTGTTTTAAACTTCTCTGAGAATAATTGTGGATGTCACCATGTCAGACCACAGGATTGCGTGAAAAGCCTCAGATGCCTGAAAAACCTAAGCATCTGCAGATGCTCAGCAGAGAAGAGAAGAGAAAAAAAATGTCAGTATGTCCACTCTGTGGCAGAGTTTGGAAGGGTGGTTAGTATTCCCAGCTGCTTCTTCCCACCGGTTCCTTTTACCTCTTTTCCCCAGAGATTACTATATGCCATTACCAATAAAATGTTAAAACAGCTTACTGAAGATGGCCGAGGGTAGTAACTATTTCATCTAGCAGAAAATAGCTCATCAAGTAAGTGTTTATGGCAACGATCAAACCAGTTCCCTCTTATCTCTGGTGATAGTATTTCATAGCACTGTGAGTGGGGAAATGAGAAAAAGAGACCAAGATGAGGAGCAGAATAATGAGACTAAAGATCAGGGAATACAGATAAAAGACAAAGTAGAAGAAATAAACAATTCTGGCAGAAAGAGCACATCTTGTCATTTGTGAAAAAGAAATAGACTACTCTTTAAAGGACTATAAAATTTTTAGGGCACAGAAAGATTCTTTTAACTAAATCAGCATAGAGAAGGGGCTTGTTGTTAACCTTTTACCCTCAGGCTGCCTTATTTCTCAGTAAGTGTTCTATTTCCTCAGTTCCGTACCAGCTCTTGTGGTGGTTACTTCTAATTTCCACATCACTCATCCAAGAAATACTTACTAATTGACTAGTGTAGGCAGCAAAGATGTTATGGTTGGAACAGGTATTTCTGTGAAGCTTTGAATCTTCTCCAAAATGGATGAAGAAAACAGATTCCTCCAGAATTTTATTGGTGAACGTGCCTACTCTCAGACTTCACAAACATAGATATTGCTTCAATGTTTTTATTTTGTTGCTGACCTGTCCATCTGATTGATTCTTTAAAAAAAGCTGGGTAAGAGCCTGGCTGGTGGGGCAGCGGAGCCCCTCCCTGGAACCTGTGTGTCATCTGGTGTCACGATGATGGAGCTGTGAATAGGGTCAGCTAAATCTTTCGTGCTAAGTATTTTATTCTGCATTAATATGAAAATCTAGCCTTTCAAGCATTTAATGATAGAAAAAAACAAGTCTGCATGCAATGCAAATTACACATCAGTTAATGATATCATTTAATGAAAGAATTCTAATAATTTTTTTAGGGCTTTTGGACATACATTGTCACACATAATACCTTAGCAAGGATGTTTTTGCAAGTCATCCAGTGAGGGTATATTGTTAAATATATTCAACTTCAAGTTTTTCATCTTAAAAATGCCTGAAATAAGTATTTTATTTTGTAAGTAGGCAAGGTTTCTGCCAGTTCTTCAATACTTTAAGTAAAAGCTGGATTAATTTTCCCATATAATGTTTCTCTAAGGGGGGGGAAAAACCTACTATGTTCTAAAACTGCATCCCATTTCCATCTCTGGATTTTCTCCACTGTTCTGGCTCAGCTGAGGCACTTCAATATCGGCAGGGGGTGTGATACCAGGGAGCTCATCTAGGAGTAACCCTCCCAGCTGGCTTGCTTTCCTCACATGAGCAACCATACACAGCCTCTCTATCTTTAGAAAGCCCAGCAACACCTGTCCACCCCCAAAAACATTTGTGAGATAATGTTTGCTTAACATCAAGCCCTTCCTCAAGGCAAATTAGAAAACCCCTGCACAAAGCCTTAAAAGGAATAAGAACACAGGTTTGGTGTTTCCCTGACCTTTAGCCAGCATTACAGCTAGACTGAATTAACCAGTGAGAGAGAACATGGAGGAAGGAATGTTCATATAGACAAGTGGTGAAAAAGGACAGGAGCGCTGATACCATTTATTATATCAACTAAAGAGGAATGCTGGAAAGAAAAGGATAGAAGTTTTGGGGAGCATCAGAATTCAGCTGCTGCCTGATGTGAGTGTTCCAGCAGAAACGTTCACAGAGACCAAACACCAAAAGAATGAAATGTAAAAATAACAAACTAATGACCACGTTTCAGGTAAATTGTGAAAACTAGGTGAGCATCTTTGCCTAGGCACATACCAAAAAAAAAAAGTAGCTGGGGGATTAATGAAATTGTGTAAATTGTTGAAAATCTAAGGAAGCTTGGGAAAGCATGTATCACAACTTTATTCTTCTACCATTTATGTTGCAACAGAAATATCAACAAAAGCAGTAAAAGCCAAAAAATCAGAGGTTACATTTGTGCTACCTCAACTATACAGAAAACCTTCTCTACACTGAAAGTACAAGTCTTGAGAGTTTGGCAGCACAGCAGTACAAATTCAGGCCTGTGTTTACAGGAAATTTTTTTAAAGATATGCCTAGAATTAATCTACAACTACGTTAGTTATATAATGTTGAAGAATACTTCATACCTGAAGAATAAAACAGTTTGCAGACTGCTAAATCCATAGGAGATGTAAGCAATTACTGAAAAAATATTTTTAAATGCATATCTTTGGCAGTTAGGTAATTTTTAATACCAGAAAAAATATGTAAAATAACTTCTGAATTAGCAGAGAACTATTCATTACATTTACCTGCCTTTTTTGCCTTCTCAGTATTGTAAAGAACTACCACTATTTGTCATGATTATGTCTGATCAGTAACCTTGAGAAATTCTAGAAAACACAACCTATTAGGAATAATTCAAGCAGCTGAGGATGGCAGATCCAGAGCAAAGACAAGTGAGGAAAGTGACCATATTTTGGATATGGTACCTGTAGAGCAGAACTGAATAAACTTTTAATCACAATGGACATCTCCTAAATACTGAGATAAACTTTCTAGCTGTGACTGTCCAAGAACCAGCATAGACTGCCTAAGGAAATTATGGAAACTGCCATCACAGAAGGCTTTAAGTACAGGTTAAACTTATGTCCAGGATGGTTTGGATATAATCTATCCTGTCTTGGTTTTGTAGAATAGACTAAATGACTTTGTAAGCCTCAGTCCTATTTACTGTGAGCCATGAGCAGTATGAGTACTGCTACTGAATATTCTTCCTAACAGAATCAACAATCAGGGGACTTATTTAAGGGAACTTAAAACCTCCAAGTATCTGCACAAAAAGAACGCACAAATTTAGAACATTTTTGTTTTAAAATGCGAGAACTACATAATGTTAAGATGAAAGCATGCCTATACAAATGCACAGTATGATTTAATGGAAGTATAATGAGACTTTGTCAGGCTGAGTTGTGTTCTGTTTTCCCTGAATTTTTAAGCGAAACAATCTCCTGGTTATATTACATGTAGTACACAGTACTATATGTATTACATGATTTTGAAGTCAACCTCTCTAGCTCTGAGTAAAGAAAAACACATGCTGCTCTTAGATAAGGTTCCAAACAAACAAAGCTGTGTATGCAGGCCATCTGCTACAACTAGGCATGTACACAATTTTGCGTATATGGCCTACAGCGGGAGCCGGGTTGATTTTGATTCATCCAAATTGGAGTGGCTGGTTTTCAAACAGTCCACTTTCAAGAACCGAGACGCATCCTTTCCTCTACCTCCAGAAGATACTGCAGGTGTTTTTTTATAAAATGTTCAATGGGTTCTACAGTTCACACTAAAATTCCTATAATCAGAAGTAATTTTTAACAATTCTAATTTAAACAAACAAACAAAAAATCCCTGTATTTTTCAAGATTCCTTTGTGAATTTGACAGCGGTTTCTGAAAAGGTTGTTTTACCTACTGTGGGTCTTTTACATAAGAGTTTAATTTTAAACCACAGAAATATATGATTACAGAAGCAGAAGAAAAGCAATTAGCAAAATATATTCTTTTTTCCTTTAAAAATACAATTTCTCAAACTATTTTCAGAGATTAGAAAGCTAATGGGATCATTGGATACGAATCTATCAAACTAGGGTACAGATGGTCATTTGATGCACTTTTTCCCTTTTGCGAGATATGTAAGACTAATATCTGCAATACCTTTTCTAGCGCAATGACCTCTTGTTGTAACACTTCGCTTTTTTTTTTTGCTTCTTGTGACAACATTTTGTACTTTTCAGTCTGAGAACGTTGCATACTGATTGTTCGTTGCAGTCTGGTGTTTTCTTCTTCCATATCTTTAAGTCGAGATTTTAAATTCTGATTTTCATCATCCTGTTTGACAGTAATCAGCAAAAAAACCCAGCTCAATTATTGCAAGGAAGCAGTAGGATAATGCAATAGTAATGTTTTGTAAATAAACGGCAGTAAAATATACATATTGCAGATAGGGAGATAACAACTTTAAAAAATTATGTTATTTCTAAACATTTAGATCCTTCATGATGGATTTCACAACAATTTTAAGAAAGAAAACAACTAAGACAAAGAAAACAAAAGACCAATTTGCCAGGACAATACTTCAAAAAACAGTAACACTTTTCTCATTTAATTTTCTATGGTCTTCTGCTTAGAACTGTCTTGTAGCAGTATGTAAAACATTTAATTTCTCATAGACATTTTGTGACATTTTTGTGAGAATAGCTAAATTAAGAAAAATTCTGGGAAATAGAAGAGAATATAATTACTGATAAATCAATCCATTATGTTTTAGGAGATTATCTGGTTTTGACTTAAAAGCAAGCTCTAATGATCCAGGATAAATCAAGTATTCAAATTCAAGATTCTCTTAACATCAAATGAATCCTGTATTAGCTTCATGACCTACTGGCAATTACATCTTACATGAAGCATTATAATTTCAAGGCATTTTTCTTTTATAACCTTTTAAACATTGTAAGTGAATACTAATGTAGGTTATTTCAGAGATACATTATGCCCTTAATTTCTTTAAGAAAAAGAAATCAAGGCCCATACAGAAAATGAAGATTCTATGAAAACAAGTCTTTCACTCCTGCCCTCTCAGCCCCTAGGAATACATGCTTTAACCTGGGAAATGTACGTGCTTTACCCAAAGTTTCATGTGACCGCAAGCACCTCAGAAACTCCCATTTCTTTATATTTAAAACAGATTTACTGCTTCCTTATAATAATTGGACTGTGAATTGGAACAAAACCCAGAATGTATCTCAAAGCTTTGCCAATATGAAATTTTTGTGGCCTTCTGAATGTAATGAAGTTATTTTCACACCAGAGAAACTAGTATACAAAATTATGCATTTACATACAGAGCGCTATGGGAGCAGAACAAGAATAGGTACAAGGTTGTCTTCTGTCATCTGCTACAGTAACTGAATTCTGTAGTATTTTTGGCATGGAATGATGAAGTTCAATAGCTACTGACAAAATTCTGTTTTATTTGAAAATGTCTTTAAAATCTATATGTAACAACTTTCTTCTGATCACAGCATATAAGTAAGTATTGAAATGCAGAAGCACCTGCATTGATAAAAATGAAATAAAACACAGATATAAAATATTGAAGTCTAATTCCTTCTGAAGATTTTCTCCAGTACCTATCTCAAAAAACTTATTTAATATTATCCTGCTCCTTAACTCTAAATTAAAAGCTTGAGAGAAAACATATAGGTGGTTTGCTATATGTTCTGAATGTCATAATCACATTTGGGCCTGGGGAACAGGTGTAAAAAAGCATTCTGAAGTTGAGAGACCGCAACTAAGAGTAATCTAATTGTGTAAAATGGAAAGGTAGTTTAAAAGCCTTGCTTGATTACAAATGCATGAAAAAGAGGTGATCCCTCTGGCAGACAGACACAAACTATTTAAGGTTTTACAGTTCAAGAGATGTTTGAGCATCACCGGAAAACATATTGCAAGACAGTGCAGATCATAAAATTCACTTGTAGTACACTAACAGTAAAATACAAGTATAGCTTAACAATGCCTTAACTGCAGTCTGATCTGCACAAAATCTACAGTCCTCCCCATCAAGTGTAATCTTGAGAACAACTAATTTCTGTTTCGATTACAATATTCCACTTAAAGTGGATCACAGACTAGCTGTTTCCACACTTTTTTTTCCACCCAGGATGCCCAAAGCACCTGACTAAATTTCTCAAGCATTTTTATTTCTTATTGTGCCCTAACATCCCACTCCTCCATCACCCAGCTGTAGGCATCGCTCATCTTTGCTCCCTACACCAAAATCTGTATCTGGCTGCTACTGTACCCTCCTCCCTTTTCCCAGGCTCTGGTAATGCTCTCCTTCCCAGCAGTGATGGCCAGGGCACTCTGCAGCACCACCGTGTCCCTACAGCTGGGGCACATCTTCGTTCCCAGTGGTTCTTTCCTGCCTCACATTCTTTTTCATTAAGTACATCTCACAAGCTTTTAGACCAAGACCATATTTATACAGAAATTACTATCCTTGCCTCTAAATTCTTAGGAAATTTTAAAAAACAGAACCTTAGTTCTTAATACTTGAAAAGGTGAGGTTGAGGCAATTGTGTTGTGATTATTTGTTAAAGGGGAAGCTACTCCATTTCTACAGATAAGAAAACTCAGCTCTTACCTTTTTCCTGCATTCACACACTACGCTATCCAGCTCTTCCTGCGTAACACGTAACTTTACCTTAAGAAATCTGATTTGAGCTTCTGTGAACATAAAAAGTTACATTTAATATCCACAAGTACTCATTACTCAATGCAGAAAAAAAGCAAGACTGATGTAAGAACTCACTTTCATCTTTTTGTTTTTAAAAACACACTACGTTGTTTAGTAAAGAGAATAGGCAAATAAAAACCTCAGATTTCTAAATAAATGTTGCAAGTTTCTTATTCTTAGGCAAAGCTTTGTATTGATTTTTCCTTTTAACAACTGAACCTGACATCTTTAAAATGTAAAAGAGCCATAATTCTCAAAATTGAAAGTTATTGGATACTTTTGTAGGGTATGTCTACATTGCAGTCAATCTGTAGCTGCAATTTGTGTAGTTACACCCAAAGTAGTTTTAAACTGCTCACAATAAGGAACTAAATGTAAACTGTAAAACCCTCCTAATAGGTAAATAACCCTCCCACACAGTAGTCTATGCTTTTTTAAAGTACACTGCTAAGATTATTCAATTAATAGTTTAAAATTAATTTAATTTAATCAGGTTTTTTCCAAATGAAGTACTTTCTTGCTCTTGGACAGCTAAGAAATGTACTACTGTCATAAAAAAACAAGCTGTCTGGGAATAATATGTTCTTTTACTCCCTATTCCCCACCGTTTCCCCAGATCATTCACAAGGAACTACACCTAAACTTCACAGGCATAAAGCATGGAAACAGTACGAGGATCATGTTGAGCAACATAGGAAAAAAACATTCACAGTAAGTACAAGGGGAAAAGAATAAAGTGAAGGAGGAGCATCTGGACCTGAATGTGAAGGGATGGATGTATGCGTGTGTTCATTTGCTGTAATAGGAAGTCTTTTAATTTCAGCCACCTTCCCTTATCAACTGTCAACTGTGGCTTAACTTGTAACTCTGCAGAGGCCAATAATGAGTAGGATTTAGGAAAACATCACAAAACAAAAAGATTACAGACTGACTTTTTTTCCTTCTGTTACATCCTTGTGAGCTTCTGGTAACTAGTGGCTACCCTGAGATGGAGACCATATTGGAGCCATCAAGTTTAATACCTTTTCATGTACTTCTCTACTGTTAACGTTGTTTGATTTTCTTCATAAAATGTGTTGTAGTTTGGCATTCACAATATCCTGTGGCAATGAGTTGGCTAGTTTAATTATGCATTATGTGAAAGAAACACTTTGTACAGCTTGCTTTAAATCCAATTTAATGTGGCATTTACTAGAGTTTGCATTACAAAAATGGAGCTTTCCCTTTACCATTACTTTTTGCATTACAGAATCTTTCATATTGCCCTCAAATGTTTTGTTTTCAAATTGAAGATTCAAATTCAAGTTGTTCCATGCTTCTAATTGCTACTATATACTCTGTCCTGTATCTAACCCATGACACTTTCCTAATTCTATATCCTGGTTTTGAGATGGGGTGTGCAGAACTGTCTCATGCTCAAGATGGGGTAGCATCGATTGCATAAAAGCATAATGAATAATAGAAAACAATATTTTGGTTTTTGCTATCTTCTGAAGCATTCCTAACAATCAATTTGCCATTTCCACTGTGAACAAGCAAGTTTATGCTTTTGGAGACATCTTAATTAGTAATAACTAAACAAAGTCCAACTCAGAAGTAGGTGTAATTGGCGTTTTTTCTATCAATCAGCATTACTTCGCACTCTTTAACGCCTGTCACCTCACTCAGTACTGTGAGATTCTTCTACAACACCTCAATGTCAGTTTTAACTAAAATCATTGTCTCATATACAAATTTCTTTACCTGCTATCATTCCTTTTTTCCAGATTATTTTTCTGTATATTGAACAATGTAAGCTCCGTGACAGATCACTCTAGGACTATAACACTACCTGCAAAAACTGTTTTTTTCTTTTTAACATTTTCTTTCCTCTTTTACTCAGTTATTAGGCCACAGACAACTTCTCTTCTTAGATAGCTCTGTGTCATTAAAATCAGTTAGTAGTATACCTCGTTGAAAATCCAAGAGCACAACCAGAACCAGATCAACCTTGGGAGGTGGCTATGATCCAAAATTAGAGTTCTCACAAGAGGTAAAGGTAATTAAACAATTAGCTTCCTAATTGGTCAATTTTAATCACCTCATGATAAGTGGGAGGGGTATCACTTAATAAGATGGTCCTAAGTTATAAAGTAACTAACAGTTTAGGGAATGGTAAACAAGAAAAGGTTGTTTGGGGGACTCTGATACCCTACAAGAAGAATAGGTGTCCTGAACTCCTGAGATAATCTGAAGATTAACGTGAAGCGCAACAACACATTCAGGTATTTTGTTCGTATGTATGTGGGTATATTAGATAAAAATAGAACTTTACCTTCATCTTTCTACATGTCTCTGTGTTTCTATCATTGCTTGTTACCACAGAGTTGAGTTATAACTCACAAAAACCGCCCCTGAGAAAAATAATGTGTAAGCTACTGTGTTGGCAGAAAAACGGCTGCACTATAATAACCTGTGATCATGAAATAATGACATGGAATTTAATTTCAGGAAGAGCGCTGCAAGAAGCTCAGGGAAAGCACAATGGTATGGAACCTTATCAGCACATTGCCCTAAAAAGTCTAGCACAAGCACATAAGTCTGAGGAATCCCGTACCAGGAGATTCCCCCTAAGGGATCAGCCCACTCTCTAACAGGGCCTATTTAGCATCCACATCCACTTTCTTGTGAAAACTGTAACTGCTCTTGGAGTTTGATGCTGCTAGCCTGCTCTGCAATTTTGCATATTACAGAGGCATTCAGACTATTCCAAATAGTCAATATCAAATTTAAAAACCAAAAATCAATCCAGAGTATTTTCATTTCACTTCATCATTAGAATTACAGAAACAATTCTTAATACTCAAATACATGCCCTTGGTCCACAAGGCCTCATCACTAGACACCAGTAATAACTCTTCTTGAGTTATCCCGAATTTATTTGGTGTAAGCTTCCCATGTGGTCCAAAGCAATTTCTTATTAGTTCAGGAACAAGAACTATAAAAAAAGGTATCTGAATATCTGTTTTGAGAGACTTATTAACAAAAGACTTGCACAGAATTACATGAGGCTAGAAATCAAGCTATTTCTGTGTTCACATGCTCGTCACCATCAAGCTGTTAGATTAAAAGCAGAGGTTTGGGCATTCTGTAGTACTGCTGTGAATCTCTGTGCTTGCTTTAGCCAAAAAGACAGATGTGCATCATGCCTTCAGCTTCACTGGCAAATGTTGCAATCCCTTTTCCTACTCTATTTCTAGGACAAACATAAACTCGCCATTTGGAGTGGGAAAGTGTCCAGAGGATTCTCATTCAAGCACTGTTGCTAAAACACCACTTCATTTAAACCACTTACTGAGATCCATACCATTGATCTGAGGAAAGGCTTTTTCCTCTAAAGGCAGAATCTGTGCAAAGGACTGAAGTTCATCTTTTTGGAAATAGAAACTTAGCATCGTGTATTTCTGTTTCCCAGTGAAATGAATCAGATGTCATGCACATATTCAACACACATAACCATCCAAACGTCTTCCTACAAAGGTGGAAATCAAGATAAAATTCACTTTTTCCTATGACTAGTTGTATGTGACCTGATCTTCCTCCAGGACTATATAAAGAAGAAAAACCTTCTTTTCCTTTTCCCTTTAACTTAAGGGCTTTAGAACTTTCCCTGAAACTTCTACAGAAACTCTCACTTTTTCCCCCCAGGGGAACCAATTTCTAACAGTCAGAAAGTAAGAATAAAAATATTTAGCCATGGGCAACGACTTACCTGCTCCCATTTCATTTCCAATGCTTGGAATAATATCATCATTATCTAGACAGTCCGGTAAGCCTCCTTTCTCTAGTTTTTCTTCAATTTTGCTTATTGTTTTTGCTAAAGAAAAATCTATGCAATCTTCCAGTCCTGCAACATCATCAGTACTTTGTACTTCTGGGTTTCTTATTTTTGAACTGAAAAAAAAAGCAAACCCTAGATTTTAAATTTGTAATTAAAAAAAAAATACAAAAATATAGCATATTTGCTGGTTTTAAGAGTATACAGAATTATTTACCTAATGCAACTTCATTGCTCACATTTGTATGAAAGGTGCATTGATGACAATTTCTCATTTTTTTTAAAGGAGGATACCTTTACTGTATTGTATATTTAAAAATTACAGGATTTCACCTATTATAACGTAGGAGGCAGCGAAACAGTACCATTTTCTAATGAGAAGATTTTGGCATGGTCTTCTCATCCAACAACTTCATAACTAAATCAGAGTAAAAGAAAAAAACAGGGGAATGTTCTGTTGGCTTTAGCTACTATCCTCTGCCTTAATTCTGCTATTTTTTCCCCCTGCATGTTAACATCTAGAGCTCTGTCCTCTCTAGCTGTACTCCTACCTTATGACCACAATTTCTTTATCTTTATGCCTGACCTAGGAAACTTCATTGAACCTAGAAGTTGCACCCCAAAGTGTTCATAAAACCCAAACAAAACACAAGGTATGGGACACATCCGCTGCATAGGGTATCTCCTCAGCTTTCTTTTATAAAAAGATGACATTAGTTCCCACAGTATCTGAAGCTCCTAAATTCTTATTCCAATATACCCTCATCCCAATGCAGCCTCCAAACTCCTCCCAGCTGCTACCTTTCTCTCACAACATTGGGTTCACCCTGCAGGTCCTGTATCTGCACAATTGCACTTCTAAATCTCATGATGTGGTGCCAGCACGACAGCCTCCCCTGAACTGCCCAAGGGAGGCCCAAAGAGTTCACAAGAGACTCCCAAGTCCTGAAAGACAACCTCGGCCTGTGTAAATTCCATGTTCTGCCACCTTGCAGACAATATTCATCCTATTCTGACATTTTTGCATATCTTGTGGCAGTTTTGATTTGCTCCCAGGATTTTATGCATTTCTTCACTCTTTTCTTTTGTCCAGAGTTCCATTTCTTGCTTGTACAACCTTGAATTGGCTATCTACACAGCTGAAGCTTTTCAGCTTGAAACCCCTGAAAGCTGTGGTACTATTACTGACTTTTGTCTTGTGAGTCCAAGATTCACCAAAACAGGGGAGACCCTCGAGGGCCTCATGTTTCCCATCACAAGCCTGATCACAAATCAGTCTGCGCCACCCAAGCGTGCTCTCTCAGGTTGCCTCAGATGGTGTATTTCCCACATGTACACTCATTAGCCATCCTTTCACTGAAGAAGTTAACAGAGTTTAACTGTCAGTCTTGAGAAGTGCTTGACCAGGAAGCAACGGTTTCACTGTTGTAACATTAATCACATACATGCGCTAGTCACTTGTGGTGCTCCGTGCAAGTAAGCAGAGATAGCTATATGGTGGAGCTGACTGAGGAGGACTGAGAGTTTGATATATTTATTTATACAAATATATATAAATGTAGAAGCAGACATGAATAAAAATAACCTGACAGACAAAAACAGCAACTAAAATATTTTACTACAAACAGACAGATGTGTGTAACATACCTTGAAGTTGTTCTTCTTCCCTTACTTCCAGAGTACGGTCTGTTCTGAGCCATTGGCACGGAAGCACATTTCTTCTTGTTTGCTAGCTACAATTTTTTTTCAGAAAGTAGTGATTTTCATTTTTAAATTGGTTAGGAATTACTTATTTCTAGTGTCTTTTGCGGGTTTTGGTCTTTTTCTTTTTCATATATTCAGACTTAAGGATACTTTTCAAACTGTAATTTTCAAACTCTCAAAAGCACAATTTTTCAGTTTTACTTGCACTTGTCTTTATCTTGCAACTTTTATGTCCATATGCTCAAATTATAATACATCCAATAGTCATTTGCTTGTGGGAGTTTTTGCACACATATCATAATAAATTCATGCATAAGCAAGGCTCTCAGCTATTGCCAAGGTATGATCAACTGGACTGCCAACAGAGTGCATTTCTTTGAAAAATGCTTATTGTACCTTCAAAACCAGGCCATTTTTATGCATTATTTTACTCTTATAAATTCCTGAAGGAGAAAAATCTAATAATATTTTTGTTACTTTTTCACCCAAATAAATATTCTTGAAAAAGTTAGGTTTTTTTCTATTGTATTCTGATAAATAACTGAAGACAGGATATTGGAAGCTTTAACTGACCTCCTAAAAGATTCAATGTAATTGTAATTAGGGACCAGTGAGTTTGTTCCTAGTCTCAATCTCCTTTTCCCGTTATATTTCCCTTCCTGTACTAAATATTTTGACTGCTTATTTATTATTACATCTAGAAGACAGCAGAACTGCCTTTAGTATTACACTGGTGGGGGAGGGAATGGGAGGAAGGAAGAAATTAATTATGTTCTAATATTTTGCACTTAGAGTTCTTAATTTGATGTTCAAAACACTGAACAATTCTGTCAATGCTTTACATGTGAGGAATCTTAGAACACAAAAATTAAACGTGATCTATGTCCACTTAACCACCAGTGGCACTGAGAAACCCTAGTAACACTGCCCCTGTAGCACTGCTTTGAACATCACTTCCTTTTGGCTTCCCACCCATGTAAATCCTCAGTGTAGCACAGCCTCAAAGCCAGAAGTAATACGTAGAAATTATACTAGAAGATAAATTAATCAGGATAGTTTTGACTTTGATACCTTGGCATATGAGTGTATAAGAGATGAAACTTCAGGACAGAGTGGATCTCTGCAGAAAAAAAAAATTTAAAATAAAAATTCACAGAACATGTATAACAAAATAAACATTTTACAATAAAAACTCAACACACACACACCCCGCCCCGTCAGAATCAGGAGAATAACATTTGGTATGTCTAGAATAAACAATATAGCTAAGGCAGGAACATAAACTAAGTTCAATCATAAATTCAGTCTCTTTCTCTGTCTTTCCATTACACCTCATTTGCTAGCTAAATCACCTGGTGAGTCTAGGGTATCTAATAGTTTACTTATGTACCAGAATCTTCTCTTTAAATTCAGTATATTGCTGCACCTACTGGCTTATTAGATCAATGATTCCCTGTACCAGGGAGTACTTAGCCGGTCTGCAGTGTTATCAGGCTCAACAAGAGAGACTGACAATCCATTACAAAGATCACCAACAGCTCAGTGGTTAATATGCCTACCTGACATACAAATCCCTGAATTAATACAAAGAAAATGAAGATATAAACCAGTGTCCTCTACGGCCTAAGAGAGAGTGCAATTGTATGCTCAGATTGACTGTTGTCAAGTCAACTGACAGCAACTATCGAGTGAATATGAGGTGGGAGCAATTTATAAATTAAGCCTCACATAATTTTCTCTGAAATACACGTTGCAAATACTGTACCCATTTTACAGATGAAAAAAACAGAAATAAAAAAGCAGCTTTCTTATCTGCTTATTTGGCTGAAAACCATACTTCTTACTAACTGAACTTCAGGTTAATTGATTATTTTAAAATCTGCTGGAAACAAGCAGAAAGTTTTAGCATGTTGCGTACTATTCAGGTCAAGTTTCTTGTCACATATTTGTCACACATATCTTGACACATATATGTCACACATATGTCACAAAGCACTTTTTTGCTTTTAGAATGAGTTATGTGAATCTGTGATATTGTACTGAATGGCCACTTTTTAACTACCCGTTATAATTTTTTACTTCAATTAAAATGCTGTCTTATAAAAGCTTTGGAATAAAATTTAAATTTCAGGCACATCAAGTCACCTCAATTTTTTTTGCCCAGCTGATTTGAGCAAACATTTAGATTTTGTCTTTAAAAATTTCACAGACATCCATTCATCAACAAGAATTATCTGTACAAAGCTGCAGATTTTATTAATCCAAAAAAAACCTGGAGAAATCGTCTGTGTGGTTGGCAACAGACTTCAAGAATAGGATGATTAGGTTTTTTTGTCTATTTACCCTATTTTCCTCATGCTTCCTTCCTATTGGCTAGCTTTAGGAGCATACAGAAGGTGAGGATTTGCTGCCACAGAAATAGCAGCTATATGTTATTCTGGAAAATACGAAAATACAACACTGTCTATACTAAAGAAAACAACAATGTTCTTTCCATCAATAGACTAACTTGTTCTTACTACATCTGTTGTCTCAGGGCCTTCTTTTTAAACAAACAAACAAACCCCTCATTTTTCACTAAATTCCTCAAACTTGTTTAACCCTAATGGTTTCTTTCCTCTTCCCCATACATGATAACCCATTTTTGAAAACCTCATAATACAGTTCTGTAGTTGTTTGGTAAGTGAAATCAATGTGTAAATCCTGAAAAGGTATACAAATAAGTAGCTAGAGGATTGTGGCAACACTGCAACAGAAGCTAATGTTTAACAATTCCATCTCTGCATGTAAACAGGAGATGCATGTGCATGAGCAAACCCTTTGTGTTTGCTAATCCTATTCAAAGCCTATAGCGTGCTTGCCCATGCGCGTACAGTTCCCATCGCCATGAGCCTGGCAATGCTCTGAAGAGTGAAAGTGTAAACAAAAGCTGATTTCAATGCGGTGTCACTGGAGCTGCTTTGTCTCTATGCAATTCAAGTTCCTCTAAAAAATTATGCTATAAAAACTCCAGAGTAACTTATTTTAAAACATACACTGACTTGGAGAGTGACTTAAATATTTGCTGCCTTTTTTTTTTTTTTTTTACTTTGCTTACTCTTTTTTTTTCCTCTTAACCAGTCTTTTTTTCCCCTGATACTACCTCTTTCTTTGCTTCAATTTCTCCCCCTTTCCAGTTGCTTTAGTTTTCATTCTCCTAAAAGGAATCAATAGAACTGGTTTCAAAAATATCTCAAGTGCTTCCTTTAGACTTGTGGCCTATCATCTGCTTGCACAATTTTGAAAGAAAAAAATTTTTTAATTAAATATTAAATACTTGGAACTAATCTAATTGAATGGCCTCAATGTTCACTCATGGATAATCAGTATACATAATTCCTAGCCCACATTTCTAATTTTTTTTCACTACAGCATGGGATTTCAGCTCTTCTCTCACATAAATTTTTACCAGAAAACAGACTGTGATTGTTTTAAGGTATTTTAGTTTATGTAGGTAGTGGGCAGATCAGCTGCTACTCTGACATCCTAATTGCCAATATTTTGTTTTAACTCCTGCTGCACTCCCATTTATTTCAAATGTATACCATCAAAGCTGTTAACTCCCTTTGTGAATCCTCCAATCACATTACTTCATAAAACACCCCTGTAACTCAACTCCAGTTTGAAGTTCTTAAAAAACCTTCTACCTACTGTTCAAAATCAATCTAACAAAACATACAACTAAAGCAAGATCCAGAATTTTTTTGCAAAGCATGATAATACTGATAACACATGGAGTTCCATCCGTCTCCCCAGCCCCTCAACTGACAGATATGGCTTTACAATAGCTCAGGAATAATTTTAACTGTAGTAGCAATCTTCTGCTGGTATAGTCAGGCTTCTATCACAGACTTGCTGTCACACCTTTTTGCGTACTGAAAAACCCTTTTACATACATAAAAACGCCTCACTTTTTGTTTTCACTTTTCCTCTGCACTAATTATTTGTCACCTCTAGCAGCCTTTCATATATACTATTTCAAAACAGTTTCGCAGCTGCAGTTTAACATTTGAAGCACCTTGGAGTCTGGCCCTGTATCTTTGTTATCCGGATTAGTGGCATCATAAATTTAGGAACCTACCAGATCAGATCTCTTGATAAAGTTTATTTATCTTAAATTCACCCACTTCCTGTACTATCAATACACAAACCCTTGAACAACTAAATAAATAATAACGCCCCTGAACAGCTAAGTCAATATGGCTATGTATCCACTCTAGAGCTAATGGGTTCAAATACACAGGCCAAAATCCACAGTTGTACATATGTTCATACAGGCCAAAGGTATGCTGGCCTCAGGAGTGTAATGATATCCAAGTTCCAGAGGGTGGCATCTGAATGTTTGTCTGTCTTAGGTTTTTGTGTTTGTTTTTTTTTATCAAGCACTTCCTGTCCCAGGAATATTTAGGCCAAGTTAAATGTGAACTAGTATCTACTTCTTCCCTTTGTCAGCTGAACTGGTTAAAAACCATCTACTGCTGAGCGTCTACTGTTTTGTACTGCAAAGAAACCTGTTACCTTGCCTTGCTTTTTTACAGATGTCAGCACTACTTAGCATCCCAGATAGAGTATTTCAGCAAAATTAAGACTTCCTTGAAATAACAAGGAACAACACTCACTCAGTATCAATTTCAAATAATAGGAAAAAGTTTAGACTTCACAAATCCGGTATGCTGTAAAGATAGATAAAATAGCAGCCTGACTAGGGCACAAGTCAGGGTATACAGGATCAGTGTGAAAGATACCCCACAAATTATATGCAGCAGTTGTAAAGCATATACCTCTGTCTGCCGTCTTCACGTGACTTAGACTGTACTGAAACTGGTCTAGATAGTATCTCCTGTTGGCCGTTCTTGATTTAAAAAAAAAAAAATAAAAGCAGTCAATTTTGGGGGAATATAATCCATTAAAGATGAATTACATATTCGTAAATCACAGATCACAACTATTGTCTACTATGAAAAAGAATGGAAACTACAGCCTGCTGTGGAAAAGAACTTCTCAAACATGGCAAAAGATGGCTAAAAATTAAAATGCCATTGCTATCTCCCAACATTTATTTCTGCTCCACAACACGTAACTGCCTTTTGCCTGTAAAACTTTTGCCCAAATTAACATCAATGGAGATGCTCTTATCCTCCCTCCTTTTGCTCTGAAACACAGGAGTAGCAAATGCATAGCAGGTGGAACAAATTTTCAATTTTCCATATTGCACAATAAGCCTTAAAAAGAAATCTTTATTCATGCAATACAACCATAATTGCACACTGATATGTTGTATGTACTTTAGAGAACAATTCAGTCTGAATGTTCAGATAGCTTCTATGTTGCTAAGTTACAGTTAGAAAGCATAATCCAGAACAAAATGCAGTTGTCCTGTTTGGTGTTCTGTTTTTTGGGGTTATTTTTTGTTTCTGTTTTTGTTTTTATTTAAGTTAGACTGTTTTTCTTTTGTTGTTAAACGTATATCTGTGCAATCTGGCAGTACCATGTGGTATATTAAGTGTCCTAAGAATATTTGATCTTCTGCCGTATTTAGAGAAGGGGAAAAAAAACAGTCATTTTGTTGTTGCTTTTTTTTTAAAGGAAAGAGACTAGATGCTATTTTGGACGCTTCATCTGCTTCTGTTCAAATGCCAAGCAGTTAGCCTCAGCTTATCACAGCTCAAGAGAAGAATATGTTTTCACAGGACATAAAAATGAAGTTTCAACAGTGGGAAAAGTGCACACAAGTATAGCTTTCTGAAAGACTTAATATTTTGCATTTTAAGCATTATTTATTTGAGCGAGTGCACTTACAGTGAATATATCTAATATGCAGAACACCTTCTCCAAACTGTTTTGGGTATAAACCATACCTCCGCTGTTCCTTTTTTTAATATTTGTCCAATTTTCATATAAAAACTTGACTCTACCTGGTACACCACCACAGCAATGTTAAAAGATAATACTGATGATAAACGGGAAATTTTTCTGTTTTAAGAAAGCTTCCTTCTTGCTAACTACGTATTTTCTATTTATGTTGCTTATTCTTTGTATTTCTTTCAGCTTAAACAATGTAGATCCTATTTTACTAGGATGTTATTCCAACAGTATCTGGTTTTCAAGTACTTTTTTTTTTTTTTTTAGTATTTAAGACATAAAACCACCTACAGATACTTTTCTTAAACATCATAACCAAGTTTTTTCAATGCAGTTTTATCTGCACAATGCTCTGTGGATCTATGTGAACCTCTATGTGAACATCTACCTACCTGATGAAATTATATAAACACTATTTTTAGATGTGTCTTTAGTAGAACTTTACCATTTTGAAAAAAAAATAATTAAAAGCTTAGATTGTGTTTGAAACAAAAATACTTTTACTTTTAGTTGTCATGGTCTAAATAATTTCTTTTGAAACTTGACCCTGCGTGCATGTGAATCATGGCTAATTTACATGACAGTCTGCATTACCTACTCACCATTATTTCTTCAGCCTGACGCACTAGTTTCGCTGTTTTTGCTTCTAGTTCTGCATTCAGTCGCCTGAAAGAGAGTGCTTGCTACTGAGTTTTTTGAAAGATTTAAAATAAATAAATGTAAGCATGACAGTATCTCTGCCTGAACGAAGTGAAATTTTAATAACTCCTACACAGGAACACTGCAATATACTTCAGGGTATTAACAAAGTTACGTTTCAACAACTCCCTGGGCTTCTGTCAAATCAACAGTAATAGAACACCTATATCCATTAAACAGTAAGGTTTAGACTATAATTCTGAGAGGTAAGGGTGTCCTTGCTTTTGTCCATGTCATTGTTTAATATGCATTTTACATATATTTCCTCAGTGCTTTCCATTTTTAACACAGTCCTTACCTTAGGTATACTTAGCAGCAGGGGTTGGGCAAGCAGGCATGTACGATTACATTACTCGATCACAGAATTAAAATGTGTTGCTAAACACATGTACAGGTTAAAATAAGCTTGTGTTCCTGCATGCTTCACTTCATAGCTTTTTGTGCGGTGTGACTGAGTTTCTGAGGCATGGCTCCTTGTACATCCTCACCATCCACAGGTAACAGAGCGAGAGCTTTTAAACGTGCTTTCACTGCATTTGTACCAAGCTTAAGAGCTTTTAAGCTTTTTTTTTTTTTAACAGGCTTAAGCACGTATATATTCATAATGAGAAAGTAATGTCAGTGTTTTAAATGCAGAAAACCCGACTGTCCGACGCTGTGGGGCCGAGGTGAGGCCTAGAGCAGCGCCCAGGCCTCCCTGAGGGGTTGTAAAACAGCCCAGGAAAACGGCCGTACCGCGGCGGCAGAAGGTTAAAACATTGCTCTTGGGACTCTAATTTGTACGCTTTGGGGGAACGAGTTGAGGGACTGAGATAGAGGGGATTAACTGTAACCTCCGTGAGGAGAGCCTGCGGGACAGGGCTGAGGTGCCGGGGCCCCGCCGCCGCCCGCGGCCTCCTCCTTACTTGTACTCCGCCTCCTTGGCCAGCAACTCGCCGCTCACCAGGCCGGTCCCCACGGCGGCGGGGGGTCGGGGGTGCCCGCCGGGCGTTCTCCGCACCTGCAGCGAGGAGGAGGAGATAGTTTGCGGGACGAGCACGGCGCGGCCACCCGCAGCCTCGTCCCGCCGCCCCCGCTCGCCGTACCCCGGGCAGACCCCCGCCCCGCCGGACCCCGCCGCTCGCCGCCATTTTGTTGGCGCAGAGGCTGCTGCCTGGCGTCGCCTTCGCCGGGGCAACCGGCCGCCGCCGCGGGGGTGGCGGCTCTGCCTCTGTCCCCTCCCCGGCCGAGGGGCGGCCGCCGCCGCGGCTTGCCGTCCTCCCCGGCCAGGCCTCCTGGCGCCGCCGGGTACGGAGGGCAGGGGCGGGGGCAGCCGCCTTTCAGCCCTTGGTGCCGGGCGGAGGGAAGATGAAACCCTTCGTCTCCCTTTTGCTCGCGCGGTTTGGTGCCACCATGTCAGGAGCCCTGTGACAGCCATTGAGGGCACGGGGTCAGGACCCCTGACCCGAGGGCCGGGATCAGCAGGCTCCTGGCATGGCGCTGGGCCGCCATGGGCTCAGGTGAGGGGGAAGTGATAAGGTCCGAGGTGCATTACTGCTGTTATCGTAGTATTTATTACAACCCTTCTGTTTGAGCCTTTTGGCCTTGCTAAATCTTGTCCCACCACCATCCCTTCATTTCAGTGTGTTAAATTCCTGCGTTTGCAGCGTTACGGCAACTGTTCCACCCTGTTTACTGCTCTTTTGTGCTGTTGTCGCTCTGCATTTTCTGTTCCCAGTTTTCTGTGGTGGATGTCTGTTTTTAGCCTTGTCCTCTGCCACGCGTGTGAATCTCCATTATTTTTGTGCCTTGCCCCCGCAGTGTTTGATTTTTTTTTGCTGGGTTTCTCCTCCCCAGTCACCCACGAGCCCGCCGTCCTGCGCCCATATAATATAGGCAACCGGGTATCTATAGAGCAAGCATAATACAGTTCTGTACCCTGAGTTACATGGACTGTATATGATTTTAATGAAGGGACTCGCACAGGGGAAATCAGAAGGGCTTAGCTGACTGGAAGTAGAAGGTCTGTGCGTAGTTGAAGGATTTCTGCAGAATTATTAGTTGCAAAACAGAAGAAATGCTTGGAGGAGATTAACTTTGAGCACTGAGACATGCAGTGTAATGGGATAAATGGAGGTGAAATGAAAGACGGGACAAATGTGATTAGTGGAAGGCAAAAAATAGAAATATTGATATAGAAAATGAAGTGCTTAACAGTAATGTTGATACAAATGTATTGACACAAAGTGGGAAAAGAGCGAGCCTATGAAAAAAGTTATGGGGCTTTTGAAAAAATTGTCATCCAAGAAGTCAGTCCGTTACAAATTTTTTTTTTTTTTTTTTTACTAATAATAATAGCAAGAAGTTAATGGTGGCCTTTCAAAAAAGATATGCAGAATTTAACTCCATTGGTTATGCTTCTTCTGATTTGGAGAAACAAGAAAGGGCAAGGTCAATAGTAGAAAGCAAACCTCCACAGGGGGAAAGACAGATTTTGTTAAGAAATAAGTTGTAGATTCCATGAGAGTTTAAAGCATCACAACCAAGGCAAGGTTTTAGAAACCTTCCTAGTGAGGTCTAGTGAGGTTCTGTGGGATTTTAAAAGAAACAGAGAAGCTAGAGAAGGGAAACAAAGTTGGCAGGATCAAAGGTACAAAGAGAAACATGCTCTTTCAAAATAGCAACAAATATTTTTTTTTTCCGAAGGAGAGTACCATTTCTTTTTGCAGAACTAAAATATTGCCTTAGTAATAGTCTTACTGTTTTTAAAGTTCTCATCTGATATAGCGCTAAGATCATAGCACCTTAAAAATGCAAAAAGTATTAGCTAGAGGATCTCTGCTAGTTAGATACTGGGGCAACAACATTGCTGGTTGAAATTAGAGAGATTAGAGCCACTGGTTTTCTAGCCAGCTTTTAGATAAGTCTTAATAAACAAAAGAGGGGTAATTTATTATATCATAAATGATTAAATATGTTAACAAACACAGTAACACAAGGTTGGTGTTTTTTTTTTTTTTTAGAGTCCTCTGGGAATAATAACATACATATATATTAGGATTGCAGATTAGCACAATTTTTCTAAGATCCACCATGTGATTGATTTAATATGATTTATCTTATTGAAATATTGTATCAACTAGATTTAGAATGCAGCTACCTATATTTGAAATATTATGAAGAGATTAGTATGTTTAGATACAAATTTTTTAGTGAACTTTAAACTATTTCTCCAGTGATGTAGAAAACAGAAATAAGAGATTTTGTTATATTCTTGATCCCTTACTCCATTAAGGTTTTATCACTTTAAAGTTGACCTGATTTGACCTTAACAGTTGTGGTTAATTCTCTAATACATAGTTGGTAACTGGGTAGAGAATAGGCTTATTTTAGAGACAACAACCAATAGCGAGATACATAAGGAGCTAAGAAAATTTATCTCATTTATCTGGAAAAAAAGAAAAAAAGGTATTTGAAAGCATGGCATTGGTATGGTATAAGATTTAGCCAACATTTGTTAGCAGATTCTCATTCTCCATTTAATAATTTTTTCAAAGTTGACTCAAACACCATGACTGTAAAATCAAAATGCTTTTGTCATTTTGAAATGAAGTGTGCATCAGATTAGATGCAGAATTAAAACAGATTGATGTTTGTGATCATAATGATCTGTACTTGGGACCTATTCCTTGGGACCTCCATGATTAGAGCTGTACATCATCATTCTGTATTTTCCAAGTGTTTCAATTTTTCTTTGTTTTTGGAGGATTATAAGATCCCAGAATTAAATGCCTCTAACAGAAATATATAGATTCCAAATTAAGTGGTTTACTGCATTGCCATTGCTGCTCTTCCAGCGAAGGAGGAGGTAGATCACAGAAAAAAAGAGCTCAATCAATATAACTGGTAGGAGTGGTTCAGGACAGAAAGGTGTGCATAGCTGGTATGGTGTTAGAATAGTTTATTGCAGAAGACCGCTGAGGATGTTTACCTTTGATTAAACCAAAGAACATGCATTATTTAATGGTCATGTATAGCCCTTCTTCCTTCTGCAGGCACAAATCTTGTGATTTCTCTTTCCTCTCACAGCAGAAATATAGAAGCCTGAGATTTATGTATTCAGCTATTATCTTTACCCTTTTAGACACATTTTTTGTTCATAATGTCTTCTTCTTGGCTTAAAGAGACATTATACAGAGTTTTCTGTGCTTCTCATAGAAGTTGTGACATTTAGTAGAGACTTTGAGTACTATCAACAGCCAACATTGTAGGAAGGGACAGAATTTCACTGTATGTCACATTACCTGTCAGAAACAGAGGCACAATGGCGGTTTAGGACAATAATTTCTTCCATAAAAATAATTGCAAATGTATCGGGGCAAAGAGACAGTAGCTGCTACCCTTGCTCAAGTTTTTGTCCTTGGCCCATGCTAAACAAATAAACAGTATCATATATATGGAAAAGGCTTACCGTTTTTAGACCAAGAATCATGTTAAGGGTTATATATTGTCTTTGGTATGTGATAGAGCTAAATTCAGTTAAACTTATATATATGAGAGAGGCCTGTAGTAAAATATTACCTCTGCTGATTCCACTTCTATAAGGAAAAGTCTTTTACAGGTCTTACTGCTGCCTGCTGTACCCTCCATCTAGGAAACAGGGGTGCTTCACTGAGGCAATGTAACACAGTGTGTAATTCTTCCTTGTACGCCTGTTTATTTGACCAGGACAGTCTGTACTGCTTAGATTACCCTGCTCTGGGTTAAGCACTCATGGAGAGACTGCTTACCACACCACATTTACACTCCCGGGTCTGAATGCTGGTGCTTTTCTCAGTCAACATCCATGTTTTTCGGCAGGAGAATCCAAAGCAATTCAATACACACTCGAAGAAGATCTGTGTTACCACCAGGGCTGCTGCTTCTGCTGCAGCAGTGTGCCACACAGCACTGCCATATCTCCTGGGCCAGGTGACATAAGCTGCCGTTCCCACCATGCCTCTTATCAGTGTGCTTCACAAGCAGGGCAGGCACAGGGAGCCTCGCGCAGAACAAAAACCACAGCCTGTGCAGGCTGAACCCGCTCGTAAGGAAGTAAACTGGAGACAGGCTGACTGCAGCACTCCCAGATGAAGGCAAAGAATTTAAAGCTAGCAGGCAGTTGTTTGTTTGTTTACTTATTTATTCTAAATGTACCAGAGAGGATGTCAAACATACCCAAAGCATATCACTGTAACCTAAGCAACTGTAACATTACAGCCTCTTCACACTTGAATGGTTTCCCTACCTTAAATTTCTGCTTCCTTTTTCTAGTTCCAGTTTCCTGGAGGGGAGAGAGGGAAGAGCAGAATTTTGGAATGAATTGTAGGTGAAATTTAATACTTAGCAGCTTTCTGAAAACTTGGATTATTTTTTTTAAGATCTAAATACTCATTTAGTTTTTACTTAAAAAGATACAATTGCTATTTCATATTCCTATTGGAAAGATGGAAGTAATAGCTAATCTTGAATTCATCTAAAAATCAGACTAAAATACGTAATTTTTGTGCAATAATAGGAATAAATTAATGTAAACTCATGTACAGCATTTTCAAACATTAGTGGAGTGGTAGGATCTAGACAATGCATAGCTATTAAATCAATAATCCAGACACTGAGGGAATTCCCCAGACAGCTGTTGGATTTTTCCCCCTAATCAGTAATAATAATCCAATGGTGTTTGAAATGGCATGATTGTATATTGGAACGTATTTTTGTGCTGATATTTTCTCTTATACCTCTAATGGGTCCCTAAAATACAAAGAAGACTGAGTATTATTAATAACCGTGTATTTCTTATGAAAAAGCTGCTAGATGTTTGGATATATGAAGGCTGCAAAAAGACTTTAGACCTTACTGACAAATATCCTGAGCTGGTTTACCATCAGTACAGCCTGATACCTTTTGTTTTCTAGCAGAATGACCCTGATGGATGTTGGTTGCTCGTGTGAAGTTCAGTGTGCAGAAGTCGGGGAGGCGTGTGGGAACCCAGCACGCAGATTTTGAGGGACAACAGGGCTGGGGGATGGGCAAGTTGACCTATTAAGTCTCTTCCACCTCCAGTGTTTCCAGTTTTGCTTTCATATGGATTTCAGTGGAATGGAAGTGTTTATTCTGTTTCTAGTAGCTACGTAGACATATACAATACCTTGTTTCTAGGCTGGTCTAAGTTATTTTTTTATATAGCTATAACCAGCATACTTAGGGTATCCAGGTTGCTATTTAAAAATACAAACATTTTTCTTTGTTCTTCTCTGTTTCGCTGCACTATTGGGGTTTACTTATTTCAGTGCCATCCTTCCTAACCTAATCCAAACAATAACCTTGGCTCAACAATTTAAACATATTGAATCCCCAACCAGAGTAGTTTTCCCTAGTAATACTCTGATTACAGCAGCTTTTATGTCTGAACAGGAAAGGACCTTAAACACTAAATCTCATCAGCACTGTAAAAAATAAGTGGTGAGCATCAGTCACAATTTCTTGAAATACCACAAGTCTTTCTTGAGGCCTAATCCTTTAATCTCTGGATTTTGGGCACTTCTGTTCTGATTAGTAGGGATCAAAAGGTTTGGCAAATGCTCTTCAGACCACTCTTCAAAGTGGCCACTGTAATATCACCAGGTTGTTATGACAATTGTATGATTTGTTGTTGTGGTAGTAGCTGGTAGTAGCAGAGAAGTTAGTTTATCAATGCAACAGTGTGCCGCATTGAAAATTAATAAAAAAAAGCACATGGTCCTCCAGTACAGTGGTTCAGCGGATTTCAGAACATGGCAATGTCAAAGGGAAGTATCCTTCACTGATGATGGAAACTCCTCCTGCTGTGTAAGACACAACATTTTCTAATGGAGGGTATCCTTAAAGGGCTGCTGGAACATAGACAAATGCTGTTTTCCTGGCTTGTTCCCAAAGCAACAATGTAATAATTCATTTTACTGAAACTAGAATTCTTACACCATTTCTTACCTGAAATACTGTCACGGGTGAAGTTACATTAAAAAAAAAAAAAAAAAAAAAAAAAAGAAAGAATTTTGCATGTCATCTGTAGACCAAAATTGGTCCCTTAGGCCCTACTACCGGATAGTTTTGTCAAATGTTCATTCCTCTGTTCTGAAAGTATACAGTTTTTTCCTAAATGGGAGTATTTCCTCATCCTAGTTCAAACAAAGGCTACATAAATTGAAACAAATCAGTGACTCCTCCTCCCCAACTTTCGTTTTACTTATTGCAAACTAGAGGTAAAATTGGTGTAAATATTTTTCTCTCTGTTTGATCACTGAGACTCCTAAAGACTGTCACTTTACATGTTAGATCTCTGTCTAAACAAAACAACCCCATCTCCCTTAAATTTAAGAGAGGTAACAAGCTGTTTTTAAGAAGAAATCACTCACTTTTCAAGAGTGAGGGCAGATTTTGAAAAATAAACAATCTTGTCACCTGGATGCAGAGCCCTGCAGTTATAACAGGAGCAAGCACAAATCTGCCCATGCTATTCCTATTCATCACAGCCTTCGTTACTGGCCTGCATTTATTGTTCCTGTCCATGCGGTTGTCAGTGAGAAATCCAATCATGTATTTAGTACCAAAAAACCCTAGAGCCTGAAAGAGCCAAATGCTCCTCTGCTCTTTTCATTAATATTTTATTTGCATAGGTGTTCATCACTTGTATCCAATTCCTCTTCACTTGGAAGATTATGTTCTGCTATGTAGCATAAAATTAATTTAGAAAACACTTTTTTATACTGTTACTTTCACGGGGCTTGCCACATTGTATATTTGAGCGTGCACATCAAGGGTGAATGCAGATAAGGTCTTTCAAAATTACTTTGCTGTGTTGACAACACCAAAACAGATCTGGCCTTTACTATCAACTTGCATATTTTTATTCATTTTTCATTCTGTGCAGAGTAAGACATAATGGTTCTAAAATATTCAGTGAATATGGTGTGGCATCACCAAGCAAATTAATATTAGTAACAAGTACAAACAAGTTCTAATGTTTTAAATGTGTCAATGTTGGCATCCAATGTTAGCCTTAAACTAGTATAACACATGTTTGGGCATTTGCTCATTCTAAGTTGCTTGATAAAAGAAGTGCTAATTCAGTCTGTATTGTCCATTCAGCCCTTGGCTTCCCTGCTCATGCCTACTCTCTGTTAGAAAACTTGTTCCAATGTAATAAAATAGATTAAAAGTCAACGTACACACTGCTGTGTAAACCCTCAATATGAACGCATTTGACTTGTTAGTGCTTTAAACTGCATTGGAAAATTACTTCAACTTAGGGGAGGTACAAACTTTTTCACTAGCTGTAGTGAAAGCTGTGTAGCTCGTTGTCGGCTGGGGGGCGATTGTTGGTTTGTTATCTTTTGCCTGTTTTCATAAACAAATGCCGACAGCAATTGTTGTTATTGCAGAGCCAGCAGAAATTCATAGGGTTTTTCTTTTTGTTGTTCTGCCACACGAAAAAAAGAGATGTTGTTTTAACAACAGAATATTTGATAGCTTTTAAGAATACAAGGCCTAATTTTTAGGCATGCTGAGCCCCCCCAGTTGCCTTTGAGCTCAGCTCTTGCTGCAGATGCCCCGCTGCACGCTAAGGAGTCCCTTGGCTTGAAGATCCAAGTAGGACCAGGAAAAGCACAGGGGCTTTTGTTTTCTCTGCATGAACTCAAACTGGACTGAGCCTTTTGAAAGGCACAGATATTGAGAGTGGTCATAAACTTTGCCAAGGTATCCTCACAGCAGCCAGCCTCAGTATTAATGTCCAGTTTAGCTTAAACTAAAGCAGGGCTTCTCTGATGGGAATTGCTTTGTGAGAGGGAATGCAGAGCTAAGATTTGGATATAACTACTGTGGGACAATCAGGGAAACATCTGTCTTTTGAAGAAACTACCTATGGCAAAAATAACACTGGACTGAATACTGAGCTAAAATCCCTGACAGAGATTTAAAGGTTTCTTTTGCATGGTCACCACATTATTTTTTTTTTTTTTTTCCTTAGAGCAGCTAAGGTTTTTCCAGGATTCATGCCTCAACCCATAACAGTTAACAGATAACTGAGAAGGCCTTCTGAAAAAAAACCCCAAACCGCATAACACTTCAAATCCCTGACAAAAACAGATCCATAAATAAAAAATGTATTAGTTGCATATGCAAACAAAGTGGGAAAATGCCCTTGCTTCTGTCCTGTCACTCCTTACCATCCTCTTTCCCAAACAAAGTTGAATCCCTGCTTTAATTTATATGTTGTGTGTTCTTTGGGTATTATAGGACAGATATACAAGCAATGTAGTGACAGGTAAAAGGCTGTACATCCCCTTAAAATTTATTGTCAACTTATTTATTAGCATTATTAAATGAATGTCTGTGTTTGAATGCTCTGAACCTTTGGTTTACCTAGGTAGGAGAGAAGAAAAACTGGCTGATGTTAATTTTGAATGACTCGGCTTTTATGCCTTTGGCTGTCCCGAGTAAAAAGAGCACTCCGAAGGCATTTGAGTTCAAAGACTGGGTTGTGGGTTCTTTTCCCTAAAACCTGATCAAAAGCAAAAGATCTATTGGAAGAGCTACATTGTTTACTTAGATTTGGAAATTCTTCTTCAGTGTTGGCAACTGAGATTTTGCAAGATCGTGCCACTGCATAAGAAGCAGAAAGTGGAATGTAGAGATGAAAGCAAACATTTGCTATCAAAGAAAAGTTGAATTCTCACTGTAAACAGGTAGCTTGAATAGTAAAAATATTAGTTGTAAAATTATTGCTGGTATCAGTAAATTAAGAAATTACACTTCAGTGTTAAGTGTAAAGTCACATTTAATATTTTTTTTAATCAGCATATTATACAGCTCTGGTTATAAACATGATTCTTTAGCACTTCTTTTCAGTGAATATTGAGTCTTATAGGGTACTTAAGTAGAATTAAAGCTTAAAATAATGAAATTCTACTGAGATCATCATAAACATATATCTTACCTCCAGGATGGTGACTTCACTTCAGTGAGGATCACCTGCCTATCATTTCTTAACCAGGCTGAAATAACAGCTATATTGCAGATGATAATCTTAGTGCAAACTCAAAGTCCAAAAGCGCGCTAAAACCCCCACACAACTGATACTGTGCAACATGCAAAGCTGCTGTACTCACTGTAAAGGTGTTGTTTATAGAGGAAGTCATTATCTCTGATGCGAGTTTTAATGCATTCAGTGGTAACAAACATACTGAGACTATTTTCTTAAGGACTATCTTGTTAAAAGTAATGTGTGATGCTCGTCATGTAAAGTTACTGAAGTCAATCTTTCTCCTTATTTTAAATATTAGAAGGTGAATTAGTTCAATTAGAAGAGGAATAGTTTCAATTTGAAATCACATTAAGTAGATACTGAATACAATAAAATCATAACATTTTCTAATAAGCTAATTCTTAGCAGAGGACTACGGATTTCTGAGAAAGTAGCACTCTCAGGGCTTGGCTCACAGCATTCCTGTTTTCTGTTCTCTTGTTGTATAACGAATTTTCTGTAGGCCTGAATAACTCACATGTTCTTCTGCTCCATTCACTGGCCTGAGGTACAGTAAAATACTGTCTGACCCATGTGCAGGGGAAAGCAGAGAAGGAACTTTCTGTGGCTGATTTGGGAGATGATGCTAGAGATCACACAAACCGAGGAAAAGGAAAAGAGATCCCCAGAGAGGGCTCTCAGAGCTCATTTAGCCTTGATGAATGATCTACAGAAAGGGTCTCCAAAGTCAAACTGGGAGAGCAGAGAGAGCTGTTAAGAGTCTAGCACATCAGTTGTGACAGAGCAGTGAGCAGAGTTAGTGGAAGTTTGTCTGATGACTGTCTTTCAAATCAAGCACATGGAAAGACGAACAGAAGAAATCACTTAATCAGCACACAATGGGAAATTAAGGACTGGAAAAAAACTTTGTAACATATTGTTTGTGAAAGAGGAAAAAAAACAGGTAATGGCAGTGAAAAGTAAGTTCCTTTTTGCCTTTGAAGTCAGAACAGTGTAAACAGCAATCACACATCCTTTCCCTGTGCTACTCTGGCACCATGACTAAGTGCTGGCCTGTAGTAGAGAAACCACCTCCACTAAGGTTGTGGTTTATTTTCCATGCCGCTTTTCCAACGGTGTTGACATTAACCATAAAGCTGCACGTAATGTTATTCCATGCCATGTATAATTGTGTTTTGCCTTACGTGGTCAGCTGTCCCATAGGAAATGAAAACAAACTACCTCTTTTCTGGGCCACGTTGAACAACTGTTAGGTACGTGCTGACCAGTCATGTGTCTGAGCATTCAGTGTTCTATAGAACAGTGTCCAGGTTTGTGTCAGTGAAGTTTTACAAAGTTACTTATGTGACAATGGCAGTTGTTGATCTGAGGGGGCTATGCTGAAGAAACTGAAAACATATTATTCCCAGCATGCATAATATTTTTGTGGATCTCGTCTGACAAAGATCCGAGTTTTGTTAGAGATTTTTTCTAACATTGGAACTCTGTTTCAGGAAAGTGGTTAAGCTCACATATAGTGCTAAGCATGTGAGCTGTTATCTAACTACACTGCTGAGTCAGGTTTCTAAATTTGTTTCATCTCCTTTTGAATGGAAATTGATTGAAATTGTTCAGAAATACTGCTCGTGCTAATCAAAACATACTTATTTTTCCAGAAAGAGATGCTAGTTGAGTTAATATTTGTCTTCAAAGTTTAGTTTCTCCTGGCAGAGGAAATAGTTTAAATTATGTCTGGGCTACAGTAGAACGAATATCATAATGAATATATAAGAGATGAGAGAAGCATATCTAGCTTTCCTGCAAGTAATACAAAGCACCCTATTTTACTGTTTGATCAATGGCTATGCTGTACTGTTTGAGATTAATAAGATTTCTTCTTTTGCTTTAAATCTTTTCCTTTAAATCTTTTCCTTATTTTTCAATCCCCCAAAGTACTTGTCCTTTAAATTAGTAACATGGTATGAAACCATATCTTTCCAAGTTCTTTTAGAATTTACTTTTATACATGAGTTTAGCTCGATTTTTAAAAAAAGTGTTCACGTTAGCCCTTTCCAACCCGTACTTCTTCACTTGCTTTACTTATTTTTCAAGTTTTTCTGTTCTGCATGTTATTTTTATGGTAGAGGCCATGATGCAGAGACCACCTCTGGGACTGATGCTATGTGATCTGGAGTCTTTCTGATGTGCATTACAGTTATTGACACAGGGTGGGTTTGAGCTCATTAACTCAGCTTTCCACTCATGCTGTGATATCTGCGTCTAGGTGGCTTTAACCTTTTACTCTTAAAATATCTCATTGTTACTGCCTCTGGTTCAGCTCCATGAGAGCACAAGTCTACAGGTAGTTCATGCAACAACCAAGCTTTTGTGTTCTAGGTCAACTAGTACTCAGGCATTCATCACAAAAGCAGCCAAAATAGTAGCAGAAATGGTGAGAAACTGCTTCTTTGGTTGAGGGAGAAAAACTGAAGAATGAAACCTGCATTTCGTTATCTCAAACACCACAGAGTGCTGACACTGTGAATCTGTTAGCACATGCGCACAGTTTGAGAATAACAGCTATCATGCCCAATTTTCCATGGCATCTATTCATAATAGTCCCTCTTTCTCAGTAAAAAAGCAAGGGTTTGGTGCCCTTTCTGAATTTGTTTTCTGCTGAAAACTATGTATCTTAAAATCTGGATGCAGCTGAACTCTCTGACTCAGGCCAATTCTTTTGTTTGTTTGTACTTTGACTAAAGGATTACATTGACAGTTTCCCAGGATCCAAAATTGTATTTAATCTGTTTACGGAGCTACATACATTATTTCAATGAGAAAGAAGGAAATTAAAGTGGCCGTGCCCACCTCAGCTGGTAGATGATCGCAGGGAGCAATTGCTGCCTAGCCGTCTTCCCCGGGACAGCCCTCCCTGTGGCTTCCCCTGGCTGCATGGTGCGTGTGCACACAGTCTTGCCACCCAAAACATCAAAAAAGCATCGGAGGCCAATAAAAACTAATACATGAGCAGAATAATAGGAATTAGAATAATTCCCACATTAACATAACTGAAGGTAATTTCACTTGCAGTTGTCAAGTTGTGCACTTGGAAGGAGGGACTCAGGCCAGGCACATGTGGACAGTATCACCTTTTTCAAATGTACCCAGCCTGTACAGTACCCTGCATTTTTCCCCTTTGCTTTTTTTGGTCGCAGCTCACACATCTGTGAATCATTCAAGAGGAAAGTTTGAGAGATGCTATGTGTCAGGTCAATCCAGGTTCATTCACTGTATGTCCTTAGAAAGCCAGAAACACTGGTCTGTAAACAACAGGGGGGGAAGGGAAGGTTTAACAAGACAGCCAGGGTTAATCTTTTCTTTCAATATTGCATATAATTTGGTTTTCTGATTACACACTAAACTACAGTTGTATTTTCTTTAATTCAGTCATACAAACACGGCAGCCAATTAATATTCCTGCACTCTGTGTGCTGTGACGGATGCACAGAGAAAACCTTTGTTATTTCTCTGGTGCTAAAGGAGCTGTTCAAGTTAAGCCGTATTCCTCTACACAGCAACAGCAAAGTAAATGACAGCATTAATTCAATCCAGAATGCTTCATAAATCGAGAGGGGTTGTTTACCTAGTGTAAGAAGAAGTCTCTCGGGGATGGGTTTTATTGCGATCTGCATAGTCATCCATCTTCCTATACTGTCTGTGCTCATGTCTGTGAGTAAAACATACAGTAATTCAGCATTCAGATAATCCCACAGCTATAATCCAGACAGATTTAGCTCAAATTTCTCCAGGATTTCTATTATCTAGATTTAGCAGTGCGGTGTTGACTAGATATTTTAAATTGCTGCAAATGCTTTTTTCTGCAATAAACAACATATTTTGATATTCTCATAATTGAAGCTGCGGATTCTTCCTGGCATTAACCACATGTAAAAATGTGTCTTTGTGAGGACAGCGATTGCACAGCTGGAGCATGGTTTTAATGGATTCCAGCTATTTGACTACATACTGTATAAGATCATACAATGTTTATATGAAAATTGATGTAACATATATGAAAGCAATAACAAGGATAATCTGAAGAATGCTCATCTCCACACATCATCTATTTGAAAATGACCTCAACTGCTTCAATTTTAATAATGTTTTACTGCAGTATATTAGCCAATATAACAATATAGAGCCAGGCTCTCATACGGCACTTTTCATAAGTAGATCAGAGCTTTTATTGTTTTCAGTTTCCTCAGACAAAACTTCTAGTCTTCCTTGCTCAGCAGTTCTGAGGAAAAGAGGGAGTCCAGGGGGATAGTGAGCATCATTATCCGCACAAAATGAGGTGATATCAAGTCCAAGTGCACTGAGCACCCTTCACAGCAGACCACCCTTTGTCATATGTTCTTCAGATTAATTGCAAATGTATTCAAGGGAGCAGAGCAGGCACTGTAGAGAGGATCCAAATATTCTTGTACCAAAAATGCCAGCCCTCCCACGCTTGCTAGCACTGGTGGAGCTGCAGGAGTAAGAATGCGTATGTGGGAGATTTTTAGGAGGGAAGGGTACTGTGGGGGAAATTGTAGAGCTGCTGCTTTCACTGGAGTAGTTTGGGTGAAGAGTGTCTGGATTGAGGCAAGCTGCAGAGCAGGGCAGTGCATGCACTGTGCTCTGCCTAGTAATTGTGTTGCAAATGCAGAAAGTACATTATTCACCCTCAGGCCAGATCTTCTGGGAAGAGGTTTGTGCACACTTGGCAATAATTTGATGTTAAGATTATGTCGTCCATAAGTGCCTAAGCAATTCAAAATAAGCAATCCACTTGGACATGTTTGGAAAACAAACTGTTTGGAACCATTTGTGGGATGCATCGTGTCATATTTTTGCTCCCTGAACTGGTGGATTCAGACACCAGAGAATTCCAGTATGCTGCACCTGAAAGCACCTCCCTCACGTCTATTCCAGATACCTTCTCTGACTCTGCAATATTGCCAGCCCCAATAACTGTAAAAAATTTAAGAGATATTTTCAATGTGAAGAAAGAGGGAGGATGCTCATATAATCAGTTGTGATAAAGCTGCTCCAGCTATAAAATGTATTTGCTTAGTCCCCAAACTGCAGGCTTGCCAGAAAGATGAAGAAGAAGGAAAAAAAAAAGGCAGCATGAATGAGAGAGACTTTTATAGCTAACTATCATGCTTCTGGGTAGAAATCTTCTGAAAGAAATATGCTGCGTCTATGTGGCGGTACTTTTGGTTTCATAATCGCTCTGAGTTATTCTGTGCAATACTATAGCAGCTGGGTTTCAGAAGCAGCAGCACTTATGTACTTGCAACGAAAAAGAAACAGAGTCAGAGCATTCACGCGCCCCGTTCCAATGCCCCTGCTAGAGTGGTGGGCCTGCACTAAAAGCCCCCACTTCTGGCACGAGAAATTTTACTTATACGGAAATATCTATCAACATCCAAGTTGGTTCCCCAGTAAGTCAGAACGATGAAGCTGTAATGGCAGTGAGATGGAAAAGCAATGCACTAGGTCTCAAACTGCTCTTTCTTCCAGATGGTGCCTGGGGCACCAGCTGTTGGAGTTGGGAGTTTTCAAGCCCCAATTCTCTTTTTTCTCAAAAAGATTTCCTTAGACCCCTGAAAAGTAGTATCAAAAAACCACAAATGAGCAGAAGACTTTACAACGGACCTGACATAACTATGCCTTAGCTGCGTCTTTATTTGAACAAAGATATAAATCAATTTAAAGTTTTACAGCCAGCATCTGAGGAAGCTGCAAATAGCCTTCTTATTGCTGCATGTTACTGCTCAGCTACATAGTTGGAGTCTGGTTGCCTCTTTTTTATTTTTCTTCGGTTTTTTTTTTTATCCTATTATATCCTGACCTCTTATTCAGCAATTATTTTGAATCATGCTGATGACACTTTTCCTCACGCCTTTTGGATTTTCACTTGCTAATGCAAATGTATCTCAAAATATCATCTTCCCACGTTATTAGATCCAGGGGTTGATGATGCATTCTGGGCTTTGTTGAGGTATCAAACCCACAAAGTAAGACCACAAAATGAAAGAGCACCATGAAAATATTGACAGACTATTTTTATGACTAAGCTATGATTGTTCTTTGTTAATTTGTCCATGCTTTCAGAAGGGAAGGGAGGAAATTTGAAAAGCAGAGTAGTTTGTTGGGTTTTTTTACAAGAGGCAACTGTGTGCTGTGATCGTAGAGTTTTCTATTCAAGAAATCCAGAAATTCAGAACAAAAAAACTGAAAATATCTTACCACGGGGCAAGTCTGGTATGTTTAAAAGTGTGTTCTATGTCTGCATTTGTAATTTGAAATTAAATACTCTGTGGATAAGGTTAAAAACATAAGCTTTTCTAACCACCTACCAGGCATTTGTGCAGCATATTGTTTCCTTTTTGACAGATTACTAGTAATAAGGTTCTACATCTCTGCCATGGCAGTGTTTGTCCTCTAACATGGTTGTGCCACTGTATTCTCTGCTATAAACTGCACCAGTGCAATGAGGGCAGAATCTCCGCCTGTAGCATTTAGTTAATTGTTCTGTGTGCCATTAGCAGAGCTGATACCTTTCTGCCCCCTTCCCTGCCTCAGTGCTGGAGGGATAAAGCAACTCAAAGTCAAACTAGTCAATTGCTGCAATTCTGAACACAGATTTTTCTGTGCAAGAAGTTGCCATCTGCCCAATCGTCCTTTTCCTCTTGGAGTAGCAAACAGCCAGAAGGTACCGAGCCCCCTCTCTTCATGGCAGAGGCAAGAACCTCAGCCACAGCTTTGATAGCTGTGCCCTGATGTTTTTTTAACCCACTGAGGTATTTTCTAAAGATGCTCTTATTTCCCTGTGCTTGGCTGGTGTTATGGTGACCATGAGGGCGTATATCAAGTTACTGGTATGGGAGTAGCCCTGCCAGGAAGCCAGAGGGCATGTTCAGTGCAAACTGTTTTTAGAAGCCTAAATAGGCACAGCTCTAAGTTGGGTGCCTGCTATGTTAATAAAAGGACTCAACATTACTTCTCCTACCTCCTGAATGCGGACAGAACACAGCTTCTCTCTGAGAAAAGGTTTACTCCTGGGTTGGTGTCGTGCTTGGCTAATTGGCCCTTACAGCATTGTGTAAATAGCAATATTCGTAAACTGGGGTTAGGAAGTCAGATTTTTGAGCTTGGGATCTGCTAGAATTTGGGGCCCGGTCTTTTTAAAAACTGAAAGGGGAGAAATTAAGAAAAGAAGCAAACAAACAAGCAAATGCGCCATCCCCCCGATGTGGGAAATTTTAGTGAACAAAATGTGATCAACTCATTCTAAGGGTTAAAGTGAAAATGAAGAGCAGAGGGAAAGCTGCCTGCACTTCCTTTCTTCCTGATGTTGAAAGAGATCTGTTCCTTGCTTCGTGAAGGAAAGGAAATCATCTGCCTCAGGAAAATCAAGTTAAGAAGGTGACCTACTGATTTATTTATTTTACACTTCTCATGGTGGTATAAAACATCCAGCTGCAAAGTGCACTGGTTTGTAAACTGAGCTGCTCCACCAGAGGTTATTCAGGTTAAAACGGCTGAAAAACTCTGAGCACCAGCCCGAACAGTGAAGTCCAGGACTTCATATGGAAGTCCAACTATAATCCCCATGCTTTCTTCCTATCCCCAGGTGATATCAGTTGTAAAATGGCATCTTTTATCTAAATTTCCATAATTTCACACATAATATTTAATAAAAAGCTATTTAAATACATCAGTCATCTCTTAGGTTCACTTAAAAATAGCAGATGACATGAAGTGCTCTCTCCTACTGAAGTTTATACCTTAGTCTGTTCTTCTTTTGAATTGTTAGAGAAGTGTTAGAAGCCTGATAGTACGGGAACGGCTGTTTCTTGGCTGCATACAGTAGTGATTTGTAAGAGTAGAGATACTGTAACTGTTCAACTAATTAAGACATTGATAAAGCACCTTGATAAAGGATGCGATTCTTCTCCTACCTAAACTGATTTGCTATTGGGTTTTCTGCTAGGTTGACAATCCAACCCAAACATGTTGGTTAAGACCACAAAGATCCCTGTGGGTACTGAGAAGACTCTAATGACCACCGCTGACTCATTCACTGCCACGCTCATCTGACATGGGAACTGCTACTCAGCCTTTCCCTCCCACCCCCGTTCACAGGTTGTTATCTGCCCATGGACCAGGTTCCCTCAACAACTCTCTGGCTTCATCCCAATCTCAGTGGTACCTTTCCTGATAGCCTAATTTTGGGACCTCAACAAAATAAGTATAAGATTTCTACCAGATAGATTATGAACAACATTTTCTTTTCAATGTTCTTGGCTCCGGCCCCACAGAAGATTGCTTCAGCCCAACCGAATAAAATCCCATCCTTCAGGCAGCTGAGACAGTTCCCTTACTTTAGCACGCAATGCAATTATCCTGTACATTCCATATAACAGGTATCCCACTCAGAGCTTCTGTTTTCCATCTGAAATCAGAATGTACTACTGACTTCAGGACCACACAGTGTGAACTTCCTTGCGAACGGAGATGAAGGCATTAAGAATCTGGACCTATGTATAGTATTGTAAATAAACAGTCGTTCATTTCTTACATTCACCCTGATAAGGAAAAATAATGTCCAAGCTCCACTGAGAGCTATGCTGGTCAGGAAGACTCCCTGTGAAGCTGAAACATATTCAATGCAAATAGATAATATGACTTTTTTTCCCAACCTGATTCAGATTATAAATGAATGAGATTTAGTCCACCGGTCCTTACTGAGTAATTATGCAATCGCATATTCATGCTGAAGAAGACCTTTCAGTAGGATTCTTTACAGGATAAGACTTTGCCAGCTATTGGAAGTGGGATGATGGCGGAGATACTAACATTTTCCTTCTACTTATAAAATGCAGCACAAATCTGCCTGACATCTTTGTTAATTATTTAGAGTGTAGCAGACAAAGATAATATTCTTAGAACTATCATTGGAAGAATTTATGACCTATTATGAAGTGAAAGCAATTTTGATATACGAGCAGTACTGGGAGGAACTGCCAGTGTGAAAACTCAAACCGGATCTGTGTGCATAATATTCTTGTCTTGCAGGAAGTAGTGGGAGTAATATGTGAAAAAGAGTTGTTCACAAATCAGTATCCTCGGGAGCTCTCTAGATGACTTCTCCTGCACTTTGTGAAATGAAAGATCCTCTTTCCCCTTCTTGAGCCTTTTTATGTCACAACTGTGCACGCAAAGCCATGTGTGTAACAGCTCACGTTGGTTCTTCGGCAAAGGATGCAGAGTAGGATCCGGTACAAAACAAAGGTTCCAGTCCGTGATGGTGTTACAACTACAAATCTTAGTGCAAAATAATGTTGATCATTAAAAGGAAAGGTATTCTTAAAACTATCTCCGTTATTAATGGCTGATTTATCTTTCCACATTATAGCAGGATGAATACCAGACAAGCCTTTGTGTTGCCTTCACTCACAGCTTGACTGGAATCATGAACAGTTTTCATAATGAAGTCCACAGCCTGCAAAAGATTTATATTCCAAGTGTATGTGTAGACCCTGTTGTTCCAGATTGTACTTCTTTCCTGAAGCATGCACTGACAAGCTCTTCAGTATGTTTATTACTGTACAACACTGGGAGTCAACTAATGTTTATTACTGGCTGTGCATTAGGTCAATCCAGAGTTTCACCACAACAAGGTGCATTTTAGATGGATTGTGCCCGAAGGCCACTATCCCTTATGGATCAGCTTAGTGGGGAGAAGAACCTGCATCTTAATAAGGATGTGCTGAGCTCCCACCTCAGCCTCCGGGGAGAGTAGGTAGAGTGACAAGTCCTCTCCTCATATTCCCCAAGCACAACCACTCTTGATTTCTACTGGGCCTTTTTCCAGGGCTCTGTGACGGAGGAAATCCTCCTCGTGTCCTGCCTCACTCCATATAGCTGCACTAAGGCCAACTGCAATTACTGGTATGTGTGTTATGTTGAATAATTAAGTTTATGTAACATCATAAATACATGTATATTATACCTAAGTTATGTTCATAGAGCAAAGATGCATCCACAAATATATGTACCAGACTGCTCCACACATAGAAGACAGATGGTATCTATTCTATATTAATTAATATTGCATGCAGAATTTCCTCCCTCTTTAAATATCTTGAACATCCTTTTTTAGAATCTAAACGTACACATACAGATTCTTTTTGGTTTGACAACTGACCATTGTATTTTATCTCCTTTCAACACAGGCGGCCTTGATTTCTTCTTAAAAGTACTATCTTGTGTATCTTCAATCTAAATATGATTGTAATTCTACTTTCTACTTAAATCAAGTTAATAAATTGATGTAATCAATTTAAAGACGGAAAGCAAACAATAGTGCTAACCCTCCTGAAATCTGGAGAGTTAATAGGTCGAGCTTGACCAGATTTGGGTTTGTGGGTGTTGGCTTCACTGGCCATCACCTATGTTATAGTTCGTTTTTTCTCAGTCACTTGTTTCAGAATAACATTACACATAAGGATGAAATGTGGCCACTGCTGAGATTTTGCTGTTCAGTGTAACTTGTTCAGAAATACTGCTTGAGACACACGGTCTCTGCCATTGTAGTCTTATGCTGGAACATTTTTGCCTTACAACTGGAGCCACACATAGATGTAGCTAAAACCAAAAAAGCAATGGCGCTATCTTGGGATATTCAAACCCCATTGCTTTAAGGGACACTCTAAAGGAAACTAGGCCAAAAACTTGACCTATTTTAAAAGACATGGCAATCTGTTCTTTTAAAAAATCGTTCACACTTCATTGAGTCCTTCTCTGTCTCCTATACCATGAAAAATATCATACAGTAGCAAGATTCAGAATTCTTCTGTCTCTGTATGGTTTCTCAAACAAATATTGCAAGCTGAAGTCTCCAGTTTGACAATTTAATTTTTCTCCATCGCTGATCTTGAGAAAGAATTCATCTTAAAAATTAGCAAGTGCATAAATTAAACTAATTAGGTGTAGCTAACTAAAATTGCTACATCATTGCACTTTCTCCCTAGCATTAGCTGCAATGTGCCCATTTGGCAACCAAAAGGTCTTAGGATCCACCAAGGATTTTTTGCTTCTAGGGACTTTCATGTTTTGAATTTGAAAACCAGGAGCAGTGAGCCATATTTCTCAGTTATTTTGTTGTTTGAAATCTGGCTGTGAAACTCTATTTACTTTGCCTTGGACTCCTGCCAGAGGAGGCCTGGTTCTAGCAGATGGTGGAGGAGTGGAGGCCAGACGTTTCCTGATGCGTCCTGACGAGGCACCGATAGCACCACTCCCGGGCTTGGGCAGCACTGCCTTCGGCAGCCGCTGGCGCTGGAGGGGCAGTGGCTGCTGGAGGAAAGGTTGTGAAGAGTCCGTGAAGCAGCCCCGAGGGCAAAAGCCTTCGTGGATGAGAGGGTCCTGATGTGGTGCTCAGGGGTGGTGGAGCTGCTGGCCAGAAGACGAGCAGGTGGAGGGCTGGAGTTTTGACCAAGAAGAACTCAAGTGTTAAACCAGACGGTCGTAAACCAGTAGTGATGAGATGTGATTGCTCTGATCTTTGCAGGACACCCTGCTGTCTTGTTGGGGATAGAGAGCTGAAAGAAGAAAGACAAAATGGGAGGCCAAGGCATCGTACTGTTGTGTGGATTGACCGGCCTGCCCTACAGGAACAATGTGCGGGTAGCATTTTCCTTCCCCCTCATTTCTGGGGGGCAACTTCTCTGAGAACAGAAATCTTTAACGTGTCCTCAGGCTGGTGTTTGATCTTTCAAGACGCTGCCTACTTGCAAGACGGGGATTCAAAGGGCAATGCCATAATCCCAAGCACTTGTGTATCGCTGGATCACTACCTTGCCAATTTGCATACAGGAGAAAATGCAAACAAATTTCTCAGGAGGCCGTAGGACCCAGAAATCCTCCACGATTCCTTCAGGCAGCAGTAAGGTTAAGGACATAGAATCGTCTAGGTTGGAAGGGAACTTTCGGATCGAGTCCAACCATTAACCTAACGCTGCCGAAACCACGACTAAACCGTGTCCCTCGGCACCACGTCTACCCGTCTTTTAAATACCTTCAGGGATGGTGATTCAACCACTTCTCTGGGATCCAGAGCTTGGACCAATGTAGCTGAAATTCATGGTCCCTGTGCCACATGGCTCTGCGTTCGAGGGTGTGGTGCTCTACCACCCTCTGCTATCGCTTACCTGGAGCCACTGTGTTACCCTGTGAGGCTTTCCTGGGTCATGATTTTGTGCAGGTGGCAAGGTCCCTGCAATCTGCAGCTGGCCCCCTCCTTGGCCCCCCTGCAAGCCATTCTGCAGGTAGACAACATTTAGTTTTGAATGTTTGCGCGTTTCCAGTTTACTACTGGATCTCAAAAGGAAAAAAACAATCAAGGAAACACTGAAGTGTTGATTGCTTTGTTACATGAAACTTGCATATATTTCTCTCTCCTTGGCCTCAATTCTGTCAGAATCTCCCTAAAACTGAGCCTCTGAATCAGCACAAGAGACAACTGACAACATCAGGCACCTGCATAGGGGTTTGACTGAAAACATTTTTCCCTTAACTTCTACTTGCAGGACCATCAAATATTCAACAACACTGAAAATGGAAGGATGTCTCTGTTTAAAAGCTCATTCAGTCAAGTATCATACTTCGCTATTTCTTCCTTCCTACTCATCAACCTTGCACAAGACAGTCTGAATCACCACTTTCACCACCCGCTGTCCCTTTCTAATTAGTTTTCTTAGGTTGCAATAGTTGGTGCCTTTTTCTTCCTTATTGACTTCTTCCAGCTTGAAGAGAAGTATGCAGTATATACGAACACCACACATAACTTTTTCAAGCCCGGCAGCTGAGCCCCTGTGACATTACATTGAGACAAAGATTTATTGTACCATACAGAGGAGGCAGCCTACAGAAATTAAAAGTTTCAAACTATCCGTATCATCAAAGAACCTGGATGGACCTTGGGAATTTAATCTGGTTATCATGACTTACAAAATGCAAATGGTCTGTGTATTACCCCAGCAAAACGCTCTACTCCTTGTCTGACTGACCATGGCAAGCTACAGCCAGGCTTTTGTGAGCCCGGGCTATCACTGTCTTGCACCTGATGACCATCCACAACTGCATGGCTGCATAGCCATTTCATTAGTGCCTTAAAACTGCCTTGCAGGGGTATAAATGACTAAATAGATGGCAAAGCAGGGAATGGGAGCTGTGGTTGCCAAGAAAACTGTTTCCATAGCTAGTCAGAGTGGTGGCTAATACTCTTTCTTTGCTGGAGAAGAACCCGTGATCATGGGGCCTACCTCAGACTTCCCTGCCCTTATTTTTTTAATGTTTCCGGTTATTTGCCAGGTTGCGATACTGCCCACCACACAACGCTTGCACCTGCTCCAAACATGCTGCAAGACCCAAAAAACTTGGCAAAACTCCTTATCAAGCAGGCTTTCGTTATAATTAAAATAGCCCCCTTTTCACTGCCAGGTTTGAACACAGCCCGGTTTCTCCTGCCAGTAGGTATGATAAGAGTTTGAAGGTTTCCTAGGTAAACTGGCTATTTTCTTTTTAAATAATTTAAACCGTAAAAGCCAAAGTATCCATTAAAATTGGCTAGATGAATTACTGGTTATTGCACTTTCATTTTACAGGTGCTACACATGAATGGAGTAACAAACCGAAGAGAAGCAGAGGGAGAAGTCTTGGGCATAGCTCAGGATACATGGAGACAGACATTCCTTGGGAAGGAGAGTTGCAAAAAGGCTTCAAAATGGAGTTCACTGAACCAGAGGTTAAAGCTTTTGGAAAGTGTCTTTTTTTAGCAAGCCTTTAAAGTCAATTATCCTCACAGAATATGTTTTATGTTTGTCTTGAGGATAAAGATAGTGAGATTTCATTATTTATCTGCCTCCTAGCTCAGGTTAGTCCCTGGCCCTGTGCTAGATGAGAGGTGGGGGATCCCTCTCTATCGACGGGGGAGCGGGAGGAGCACCTTCCCCTCAGTGCCGGTGAGGCACTCCTCCTTGAAAGCATCAGACGCCCCATTCCCCGACTGCCAGAGACAGCTCATAACAGGGAGGAAAAACAAAAACAAAGCCACGCTAAAGTACAGTAGAGAAAATCCTGGAAAATAGGTTAGGCAGTATTTAAGCACAACTTCTTCCCCACAGAGAGGGCTTGCGTTAGACCCTAAGCTCCAGAAATGGAGGAAAAATAAACACAGCTTTTGGAATTAACCTGTCAAAATGACCAAGCAAAAGCCTGTCACAGGACCACACAGTGGAGATTGTCTACGTGCAGACAGCCGGCTCTTTCTTTCCCCAAAACAGCTCTTTCATTCTCATTTGAAGATCATCCTCTAAAGAATATATCTGTCCAGTGCCGCAGTCCAGTGCTTTCTGAGTTAGAAAAGACAGGAATTTCAACGCTAATACAGCAACATTGGTTTCTAGAGGAGCAAAGTCTGTCTGCAGAAGTGGAGAGGAGGAAAGGCAGCCCCTAGCCCACCTGCTCTGAGCTCGGCTCCTGTGCTCTGCCATAAAAATGGACATGTGGAAAATGGGAAAGAACTGGAAAGATCCCGGTCCTGCAAAGACTGGTCACGTTCCTGACATGCTTAAACTTTCACACATGCTTTCCTTTACAGTGATGGGACTTTTAACTCATTTGTATTACTTTTTGTGTGTTTTTTACACAGTGCTGTCCAGGAGCTCCATCTCTGTGTCAAACAAAGGTGTTTGGAGCCATTAGGTGCAAGGCTCCAGCAGATGGCCGCAGTGGTCCCGGGTGGATATCCCCTGGAGGTCTCCCATCCGTCCATCTCAGTTCAGGTTCATCTTGTAGCCGTTAAGTCAGTCCCCTCAGTGTCTTCAAGTTAATTCTGACAGCACAAGCTCTTTGTATACACAGTTATTCTGGATCTATTTGTTCTTTGCTTTAGTTGTACGTAATCATGGAAAACTGGGTAACCGACACCACCATTTTTCCTTTCACCTATTTTGCACGGGTGCAGAGACCCTAAGAAACACAAGGCAAGTTCAGCTGGTTCTGTAGGAGTCACTCTGTTTATGGGCCTATCTACCAAATAAAGGGAAAAATCCCTTGCTGGGTGTTAAAACAGGCAGGTAACGAACCCGCGCCAAGCCCTGAGCTGGGTCGCACTGACGGAACACAAAGGAAGCACCCAGGGAGAATTACTGGGTGAGAATTACAGGGAGAATTCATATGAAAAAGGCTCTTGGGGAGCAGAGCGTGGGCCTCTGCTGCAGCTACACACAACACAGCCCCAGCGCTTTCAAATATCACGCTGGGCAAAAATGTTAAATTCCTCTTTACTGCTGGGCCTGAGGAGGAAATCTCTTCCAAGGCCAGGCTGGACGGGGCCTTGAGCAGCCTGGTCTAGCGTGAGGTGTCCCTGCCCAGGGCAGCGGGGGGGAACTAGATGATCTTTAAGGTCCCTTCCAACCCAAGCCATTCTATGATTCTATGATTGATTCTTTACACAAAATGGCACCCCAATCCTATTTTGGGCCCCTGTTCAATCTCATTTGGGGCCTACTACTCAAACCTGGCAACAGAAACCGGCTAACAGTTGAAAGGCCTCATACCAAAAAAACGCAGGAAAAAAATATGGTTTGGTTTTTTTAAAAAAAGGTGACTTGATAGTGAGACATGGCAGTACTGACATAGCTTTTGAGGCCAAGCCCACTGACCACTTCCAGCACAAAAATGCAACCTGGTGGGAGTCTAGCCCACTTATTTAGTCTCTGTGCCAATTTAACCACATTTTGCCCTAAAACACCCAGTGTAATTACAGAGCGGCGGCGGTGGCCCCGGGGTGCCAGACTATGCCCGTTGCGGCAGATTTTGCAGGGGAGAGGTGACTAATTTATTGTTTTGGGTCATATGATGCCCATGCAGCTGTAAATAAGTGTGATTACCATTTGGCATGGCCGGGAACTAAATTCATGAGGAACTAAATAGTAAACTTGTCTTCCAACTGCTGGTTTAGACTGAAAGCAACACTGAAATGATGCATATTTTTCCACTTTATTGGAATAGTCTACGATCCTGCAAACACAACGCACATCTGTTGAACTTTATTCTGATGTGTAGGTCCATCGATTTCCATCTGGGACTGACAGGTACGTGTTGACCGGAACGTTTTTGGGGCTGGGATCCCTGTGGGTTAAGCTCTGGCCGGTCAGATTTCACAGGATCCACCAAAAGATCTCAAGGGAGGCAACCCTGGCTGTGTCCATCCAATTGGTATGAGATGGAAATTGCCGCAAAACTTGAAAATATCACCTTTGTCTCCCTGTGCCAGTTTACATGCATATTGATGTAGTTTTCCTGTAAAAAGCATGGCGGTTAGGGATTTTAAATTGATTACTTTTCTGTTTACCTCTGATTACAGATTTTACTTGAATTTTTCTCTTCTTTTTTTTGGATGCCCTTCAGAAATTTCCAATTAAAGTTTTAAAAAAAAAAAGCTTTTAATAAGAGGCAGGAACAAGAGAGCTTAGTTTTTGTGGTTCTGATGAGAGGTTTTACAAGGAGAAGAAAATCACCATCATTGTCATAGCCATAAATGTTCTGATTTTTGGAGCAGTGGAAAACATAAGCAAAGATTTATTTTTGAGAAGTCTCGCTTTGGTTGGTGACATAGTAATTTACAAATACTCATCGCCTAAATTTAGCAATGCCCTATCTCCACGTGTGTATTTACATCATTAGACCTCTTTAGGCCCACATTTTCTGTGATCACTTCTTTCTTCTCGCATACCACCTTCAGAAAGGGCACCTGGGCGTCCGTCCCCCTGCCGTGGGCTGCCTGAGGGCGAAAATTGTGAATTCCCATCCAGAATTGGAGTGGTTGGAAAAAGAGGGGCAGCTCAAGCAGAAAGCTGGGGGAAAAGGCCTGTGGGACTCACGGTCCCACGATTTACGTCTGGGGGACACGGGAGCTGGCTGGCGAGGGCTCGCCCAGGGTCGATGGCTGGCTTCCCCAGGGAGGTGTGAGCTGCGCGGGATTTGATTTTTTTTTTTTTAATAAAGGAGCATTTTGAGCTGGGTGGCAGGGACGGTGCACCCCGAGAGGCGGTGGTGCGGCCGGCTGATGTCACGCTGCCGCAGGAGCGGGCTTCGTGTGTCTCCGGCGACGCGCTTGCTGCACCCCACAGCAATCAGCCACATCTATGTGTATTTTTTTAATACATAAATATATAAATACATATCTATAAATACACGCACGGGAGCGTTCTTTTCGCAGCGGGGGCCTTCCCCGCAGAACGGGGCCGCTGCGGGAGAAGCCCCCCGCACATACGCACACACCACACACCCCCCGGCTACCGGAGGGGCCGTCCCCACCCCGCTCCGGCTCCGGCCGCCCGCCGGCGGCCGCGCCCCCGGCCCCCTCCCCGGCGGCGGCGGCGGCGGCGGCGGCGCGGGGCGGCCCGTCTGCTCGGGCAGCGCCGAGCCTGCGCACTCGGCGGCCGCGCGGGCACGGCGAGGAGCAGCGGCGGCGGCGGCTGGGGAGGGCCGGGCCAGGTGCTGCGAGGCGGGGAGGGGGGGGGGAAGCGCGGAGCGACCCTGCGCGGTCGCCATGCGCCGTGCCGCGGGCCGGGCCGGCCATCCTGCGGCGTAGCGGCGGGAGGCGGCTGGGCTTCTCCCCGCCCGTGATGTCCCCCGGGCAGCGGGGGAAGGCGACTCACTCGAGGGCTGCGGCAGAGGCCTAGTGGCGGCCAGCGTCCCCCATGGCCGAGGAGCAGCAGGCGGAGGGGCAGCCGCCGCGGCGGCTGGCCGGCACCCCGGCGCCCGGCGGGGCCCTGCCGGCCCTGGTGCCGGGGCTGCAGGGCGGCGAGGCCAACGCGCTGCAGCACAAGATCCGCAGCTCCATCTGGTAAGGGCCGGGCCGGGCCGTGCCCCGGGGATGAGGCGCGGGGGGGGAAGGGGGGTGCGCGGGCGCGGCCCCTTTGTGCCGGGAAGCGCGGAGCCGCGCGGAAAACACGCGTGGCGGTAGGCAGGTGTGCCGGGGGGGTGTGTGTGTGTATGGGGGGGTGTTAGCGGCGCTGCCCGCTGGTGCGCGGCGATAATGGTGATTACGGATGGGTCTGGTCTCACCTGCTGAAGGCATTTTAATTAGCGGGCATCTTACGCGGCCCGCGGATTTTTTACGCGTGTTTTTGGCGAGCCCCGGCGCGGAAGCGTTGGCGCAGCGCGGAATGCGGAGCGCCGCAGTCGGGGCGCGATTTCCCAGCCCCCCTGTAAACCTGCCCCCTCTCAGCCTCCGAGCGCCATTCCGCCTCAAACTTGTGACCGCGGTCCGCAAGTTCTGCACAGGAATCCAGGGGGTTTGTCCCTAAAAATTAAAATTCACAGTAAACCAACATGTTGCTTAAGAATATTTATTTTTATGCGTTTGGGTGAAATAGGTAAATTTGGGCTTGCTCTGCAAATAAAATATTCTGTTTATTAAAAAAGAAAATCTGCAAGAGGCTGTCACCTGCAGCATTTCTATTTTGTGTATGTTTGTAAAAGCTGCTTTTGGCTGAGGGGGCTGATAAAGTATTGTGGAAGTTGGGAGTTGTAAATATAGGTTACTGGTATATAATGTTTTCCTTTATATATGCCCACCATGTATGTATTTATATACATGTCCTCATCCTAATAAAAACATACTGATCTCGCTTGCATATTACCTCATACTATAGTTAGATTTTATGATTGGAATTGATGTAGCTGGGAAAGAAAGAGAATCTAAATATAATTTAACCTTCAGATTCTTTTATTGTATGGCATACTGAAATTGCATTTATTGTTTAGTTGTTGGTTGGTTTTTCTTTTTTTAATTTAGGCAGTAAATAATAATTCATTGTCCTTAATTCACGCTTGCCACCTTTTGTTTTGGTTTTCTCTGCAATGTGACCTAGAGAAGGAATACAAACTGCAGAATTTCCTGTCTGTTTACATCACGGAATCTTCACACCCTCTTAATTTATTATGGTATTTAGTGATGGCCTTTTTATATTTTCTTCTATTTCCATGAACGTGCTGTTTGGAAATGAGCCTCCGAGAGCATGTTTACATTGCATTCAGATTAGGTATCATGTCCAAGTTGAAGACAAAATGGCTACTAAGTAAACCCTCTGCTTTTATTATGGCTTTTCTTTTCAAGGAAAAAGAGCGCATATGTTAGCCTTTTAAATGAAAGCTGCTTATTTGATTCAGGTAAACCTGATGAGTGGCCTGAGCCCAGGTTTGGTACAAAGGAATGCGGGGTTTTGCCTGTTGTAGGTGGCTTGACGGGTGCCAGGAGCCTGTGACCAGCAGAGGTTTTGCCAGCACCTCGCAGCCCTGTCTCCTGGTGCTTTCACCCACGTTCCTCACCTCTGCGCGAGTGGTCCTCCTGGCTACCCGCTTCCTGCACCCGGCTGGGAATTCCCTGCTGCTTCCAGGCAGTATCCTTTCCCTGGGGGTTAGGCTGTCAAAATGCAGTATTTGAAGATAAGATTATCGTTTATAAGAAACCCTTTTCTTTGATATCTTCAAATCTCGTGTTAGGGATTACTAGAAATTCTGTGTTGGGATCAAGTGGTCGTCGTTTGAGGCTGGAGTTTCACGTTAATTTGCATCTTCATGGAGATGGGGTGGTTGGTTTTGGGCAGCAAGGGTGAGGAGCATTGCCTGGGGAGTCGTGCACGCCGCACTCGGGGGAAACTCTGGAAAGTCTCCTTCTGGAGTTGTGGTCTCAGATCCGCTCTGCTGTTCAGAGGGTGATGGGTAAACAGCGGGAGAGCTGGTGGAAGGCAGCTTGTGCAAATGGCACTGCTCTGCTGTTAACTAGGTGTAATGTGCAGAAGAGACCCTCCTCTTCTCTGCCTTCCCTCCTCTTCCTCCCCTCTTCCGTGTGTGCTGGCAGGTTGGCACCTTCAGTCCCTCCTTTGCTTCCCGAAGGACTTAACCCATCTAGATAACTACTCTTCCATATTGTTTTCTCCCTACCTCTTTTCTCCCACACATGTGTGCATAGTGGATGGATGTTTTTAGTTGGTTGTGTGTGTTTGTTTTTTAACAAAAAAAGGGTTTCGGTCTTCAAATTGTATTCTCAATGAAAATAGTAGTATAGCAAAATATAGCAGCTACTGAAATACTGGACTTGAGGGTCACAAACAAGTCTGTGCTTGTCCTTCCACTGTACAGACAAATATAAATATAGTGTGTGATGTAGGCCTTGAGCGGGACAATGAGTTATTCATTATCTCAACTCATACTTAATTTATTCTGTTTATTAAATTAAAATGTAGTTTGACAAAAGTAGCTCAAGTAATTGTGAACATGTGGAGTCCCTTAAAATGAAACAATAGGTTAAGTCCTGCTGGTTAAAATTGCAGGCACGGTCAGTGTATGTACTAAAGACTTAAAAATATGCTTGCTAGGACTCCAGTCTGATTTTGGGTTTTTTTTTGTTGTGTTTTTGCATATAAAGTGACCACTAGTTCGGCGTGAGGAGGAGAAGATAAAGGAATTTATTTAGCAGTGATTAAAAACAAATCAGGAAGTATTTATTTGCATTACAGCATCACATACAGATATTTAACTGTGGTTTGGTTACAATAAATAAGTTCATCGCTATCTAAATGTATTTTTTTTTCCTTTCTGCCCCACTTGAACACATCCAGTGAAGTGGCATCCGTTTTTGTGTTGTGTTGTGGATGTGCATTGCTGAGGCAGCTGGATGTGTTCTTACGGTGTCGCTGAAAGGGGCAGAAATAATATTGGATGTCTTTTCCCATTGCCGGATTAGGAGTCTAGACGGGGAGAGCACGTCTTTGGGAGCCCAGCCTGGCTGATTAGTGTCGGGTTGGGCGGGTTTGTAAAGTGCCCTGGTCTTCGCTGGACACTGGGCCGTAATCTGCCTGGTTTTATTTCCCTTTAGATTCATTAAAGCTTTCGTATTTATTAATAGCTTTTTGTCCAGACGTTAGAGCCGGAGGCGGGAAAACCTCCCTAGTCAGCTGTCTGAGCATATAGACTAATGGGGTTTCACTTGTTTTCTTCGCGTGAGGGTACTGTATTACCAAATGCGTGTTATTTGTGGGTGATGCTTCTGTACCCAAACATATGGTGGTGTATGAGAGTCTACACAATATTACGTTAAGTTGCCAAAGAATATCCCGTAGCTGGAGAGAGCCAGGGATGTGAGTGTGTAAAAGGAGCGTGGCACAAGGATTGAGATGCAGAGATGACCAAGGGAGGAAGGTGTTGACTGAGGGTCTGCTCTTGCTGGCGTGGATGAAAAAGACCAACAGTTTTAGGCAATTTAATCCCTCCGCTCCCTGTATTAATCTGAAATCCAGTCCATAGCTGCGAACATTGAAGGAACGGACGGGTTTGTTTTCTTGTTCACTGTTGCGAATAACTGGCGATGATTCTTCAATGAGTGCTTGTTTACTGTTGTAAATAGTAATCTGGTGCTTGCATCTGTGCACGGGTTGGCCCCAGCTTCTTTCACCTTGCCTGCATCTTGGCTCGTTTTGGCCTAAAGGCATCTGTTAGGATTTGAATGTAATAATTCTGCTGGAGAGATTAATTTCTCTCCTCCCCCTCTCCAGTATCTCTTGTGTAAACCGAGCTGAGGACCAGCGGTGTGGAGTGGCAAATACAAAGCATTGCTTTTGCAGCCATTTCGGTTGGACGTGGGTGTGGGTTTCAGATCCATGATTTTTGTCCTCAAATAGCTCTTCTAGCTAGAAATTGTATTGGAAAACCACATGAGCTAGGCCGGGCAGTGCCAAAATTATATGTCCTAAGGCCCAGTTTGTCTCATGTTGAAAGGGGAGTAGGAGGTGAATTGTGCCCTTGTTAGTTTTGGGCTCTTGGTATCATGCTAGAAAACCAGCTTAGCTGATCGTAACACCAGTATTTTCTCATCTTTGGAAGGCTCCATTCTTTCTTACAACTTACATCATCCCTGCTCCCTCCTGCAACTCATCCATCACTCCTCATTAGGCATTGTCAGCAAGCGCGGATCGTTGCTTTAGCTGTTGGCAGAGCAAATGTTCTGCAATTTGGAAAATGCCATTGAGATTTTTCATAGTAGGAATTGCTACTTATTTGTGTGGTTACGTCAGCAGAAAAAATGATTGACAGTCTTGATATTTTTAATAAAGCACCTGGCAATGCAGCGGGAAGCTCAAGGGGTATGCGTTTCAGGCTCTTTGCAAATGCAGGTGCAAACACCTTTTTGGTAGTTTTCTTCTGCACTTGAAATTCCCATAACACCCTTTATGTTTTGTGTTTTTTTTTTTTTTTTTTTTAAAACACGTATTTCTTGAGTCAGGTTGAGTTAATCTGTAGACCAGTCCATCTGCATTTACAATTTTTCAGTTTTGTGTAACTTGGGGGAAGGAGGCAGGGAATAAGAGCAAAAAAAAAAAAAAAATCCCCAAATCAACCCTCTGTATTTTGTTAAATGATCTGTCAAACCTGAGTGGAGAACTTAAAATTTCCTGTAACTGATTACAGACTCATTGTGGTTATTCTGTACCCCCAGCCCAAAATGCACCAGCCGCCATTCCCTCCTTCGTCCCGGTTAATTCATTGTTGGAGGTGGGAAACAAAACTTAGAATTCCTCAATAAAAGGTTTCTAACCATTGTGAGGAAGAGCTAATAATTATCATTGACAGGTGTACAGGCTGCACTGATTTCACTAAATCTATGTAACATCAGAAGTGTGTTTATACCTCCTTCGAAAAAGTACTTTGAGCCCCGCAGCTAAGACTTGCTGTATGAAACTGCAAAAATTTCTCATTGCTAACCCAGTTTTCCCTGGCTTTATGGTTCCATTGTTTACAGATGATGGTGAATCCTGAATGTATTTCCTGATGCGGTGTATAAGCAGTCAAATACACAGGAAAAAATGAGCTGTGGACCGTATTTTAGAGTAGTTCTTGGTGATTTCAGGGAAGGTCAGCCTTCCTTGGGCAAAGCATTTAGCAGCATGTCATTCTCCTTCACACTCTGCTTCCCCAAATGGATAGGAACAGAAAGTGGAATTTGTTGCGTTTGACTCCATCTGTTTCTGCATGAGTTGGTCAAGGTAGTTCCCTTGTAGCCGTTGTGGAGAAAAATGCACTTCTGAGGTGAGGACCATCTCCGGGGGAAGGCGTTTCCATAAAACAATCCATCTGATCGCTTTATGTGCCTATTTCTCTTTGATTGTAAACAAATTTTAAACTGTGTGCCAGGGTGTACCCATCTGTGGTGCGGATCTCTTGAATTGGGCAAAATAAATCCTACACCATTTGTCGCTTTTTTGACTCGACTTCTTTTCCTGGAGGATGGCTGTTCCATCCTCTCCGTGGGTTGTTTTGGAGATCTTCCATTCCCTTGAACAAGGTCCAGGTACACCCTTTATTTATTACCACGCGTTCCTGTGTGGAGGAAACCCTCCTTTTGGGGGGAAACTCCCCGTGGAAGAATTCCTCCTCACCAAAGCGTCTTAAAAAAGCATTTACTATTTTCTGCAGAAGTACTTCCCCTTGCTGTTGGGAAAGCCTTCTCCATGCTGCCGCTGTCCCTGCCAGATTGGTGTGGGAGGAGAAGCAACTTTCCAAAACGGGGCATGGCCACCACGGTGGTGGAGTTTCTAGGTCAGCAGGTGTGGAAGCCAATTTGGTCTGCAGGCATTTTTACAAGGTTAGAAAATAAACCTGAATAAAATGAATGCTGACCTTTATGTAACCTTTTGAGAATGGAGTTGAGGTTTTATTGAATATCCTGGCTCAGAGTTGGACGGAATAGCTTTGCAGAAAAAAAGATCTTTGTAAATCTGCTTTTAGGAAGAGTGGATTTTTCACTCTTGCTCTCGTGTTTTGTTTGTCTTTGTTTCTTGAAACAATAGGATCTAATAAAGTATATGGGGGGAAAAAACAATATTAGAGTAATAAAAGATTTGGCTAAGTATTACTGCTGTTCATTTGTGATGCATAGGAGTGCATTAAATTGTTGACTTCACAGCATCAAACATATGCGATCCCTTGTTTCATAAACATTTTGCTTTCCACCGCAGGAGTTCCCTTCAGTGAGGCAAGTCAGACGGTGTGACATTGTGATTCAGAGCAGCATTTCTAACGAGTTCTTAATAAGTGCAGAACTGCAGGATTGTCATCCCGGGCCTCCCTAGCTGGGTACCTCCCCATTTGGGCAGCTCCGTTTGATTTGCACATGTCTGTATGCCATTGGCGAGGAGGAATCCAAATCTCTGTCTGAAAAGCACACTTAGAAACCCTTCCTAAAATTTTCTGGATGCCATATAAATTAATCAGAAAAAAACCCTGTAACTGGATGAGATGACAGTACTGCTCAGGTTTGGGTGATCAGATTTATACTGAAGCACTGATTAATCTTCTAATTAATTGGGGCTTGGTGTGGTTTTGTTAGTTTTGTTTTTGGGTTTTGTTTTTTTTTTTGGTGCATGTGTGTAGTTTTGAGAGCAGGGCTTGAGCTTAATGTTTTTATACAGATCCCATAACTTATGTATGTTGCCTTCTCTTGTTACTCCACTCTGCCGCTTGCCAAACAGAAGTATTTGGAGAAGGGCCAGAGCTGCAAAATTCAGATCAGGATCCAAATTTGGATTTTTGGTTCAAGCCTTTCTAATATCTAATATTACAAAGCCTCATATGTAAATAAGGAACTCCTTATTTTTAAACGGCGAAGATGAGGAGGTGGAGGTAGCTTTCTGGCTTGCCTCTGGAGCAGTCCAGGTAGAACGCTGGACTGTACATTTGGAAAGTTATCAGCAGGCGATTCAAAAGGTAAATTGGATAGATGAAAATGCAGTGTGCTCTGTCACCCAGGAAGAGCCCAACCAGAAGGCCAGCAAAACTTGGTACGTTTCAAGCCAGTGAGAAAAATCCCCTAAATACACCTAAAAATTCTGAAAGTGTTGGGTGTTTTGTTTTGTTCCCTCAGATCTTTGGGAATTTTGAGGGTTTTTGTTTTCTTCTAAATGGAGTTAGCCAGTATCTCAATTTTAATGCTTTCTTGATTTAATGGAAAAAGGATTATCTGTCATCAAGTAGGATGCTCGTTATCGGCTGCTGTGCCATCAACAGGCTTTCAGTAAGCTGCCAAGTGTTTTCTGTTGTTGAATGTTTAATCATTAAGACAGTGGAAAAAAAACACTCAAAACTTCCCGAATATTTTCTCTGTTGCTTGTTTTTAATTGCTTGTGGTTACTGCAGTGACATTGTGCCAGTCAAAGGCTGGGGAGGCCGCGTGTTGCTGCAGGCGGGACTGGGGATGGGGATGGTCTCTGTGGGTGGGAGCTGGCGGAGGGTCCTCCCCGTGGGTGGCAGACCCGCCATGCTCTTCTGCCTTGCCCAGCCAGTGGTCTAGTCTTCATATATTGCTCAGGCTACCTGAGCTGTTACCTTTTTCTAGCTATAACCCATAAACACACCGCATGGTGCAGTTGCGGAGGTTGGGGATGTGCCTACGGATGTAGGTTTCTCGGGGTGTACCTGTGCTCCTCTGGAGCGACGGGTCCTGCCTTGCTTTTCCCTGGAGCTGGCTGGGGATGGTATCGCTTACCGGTCGTCAGGTACTTCAAGTTTGGGAAGAAAATCTTGTTCCTGGGAAGAACTCGTTTATTAAATGAGGCATCTTCGTGTCTCCCCCTGAGAGGAAATTTGTGGTTAAATGTCAAGGTCCGTGATTTATGGCTGTCCTTTTTGATGGATGGTCTCACGGGCATGGAGGCAATCCGTATTTCTTAGTCAGAGATTCCTAAGTGCCATTATAAGGTTGTTGGGACTCCTGCCAGAGGAAAAAGTTGGATTGCACTGGACAGCAGGAATTACAGTTCATTACTTTGGTTGCCTATAAAGCAGTGAATTAAATTATTTTTAAAGCTGTCAGCAATATGAACAGACCGTTGGAATTTTCTTGTAGTGCGATGTTGCCTGGAAGTGTCTGCCTCGAGCATCCCTCGGACAAACGAGAATTAGCTTGTGAGCGAGGTGTGCTGGATGGCAGGACGGGCAATTTGTTCTGCTGCATTTTCCTCGGCGGCTTCTTGCCCTTCTTTAGAAGTCACCTGGAAATACTCGGAATAGTCTTTGTGACTTCAGTGAAAACACTCCTGTGTGCTTTCTCCCTTCCTCTTCAGAACAGTTACCATATTAAAATACAGGCTTAAAAGACAGTTACTCAGTACCACAAGTGGTAACTGGCTGAAGGCCTGTAAATGGGAAAGATTTGATATTTTTTGTGGATGGAATTTTAAGTCCTTTTTTAATCTCCTTTGAAAAATAGTGACAGCTCCCTCCTCCAGAACCACATGCTAGTTTTATTGCGAATTCAGCGGAGAAGAGTACTCGAGAGGCTCGGATGCTTATTAAGCCGGGGGAAGAACTGGGTGAGGTGGTGCTGGATGCCGTGGGAGTGCTGTGTCTGGAGGCAACCTGAAACTGGGACTCAAGGTGTCTACGTCAGGGCTGGACGTCCTCTGGCAGGACCGGTGCTGGCGGGGCGCAGGCAGTAGCTTCTCTGGAAGAGCACGCAGGCGGCAGATGCCATCGGTGTCCCTGCTGTGCCCTGGCGGGACGGGTGCCCTGCCGAAGTGAGCAGCATCGTCTGACTGCAGCTGCTGTCTCTCACGTTATGGTCAGATGCTTTGTGCTTCTTGCTGTGTTTCTCAAGGAAAAGTGAATGATCGCTCCATGAGCCTTGTGCTGATTGTACGGAATTTCGTAGCTGCGGGTGAGGCGGCTCTGACAAAGTCTGGTATTCCTTTCATTAAGGGTACATAAAAAGTTTGTCTATTTTCTTTACAGTTTGATTTTTTTAAAATATTTTTTTATTTATTACGCCTGTCAACATTTTAAATGACAAGCTGTGTTAGGGCCTACGGTTGCTATTAGCAGTCATGTAAACTAAATAAATTAGTTGATATTTAAAAGACAGTCAGATTACTCACTGGCAGTAATGGCAAGCTGCACACCTGGACCTGCAGTGTCCTGAAGAGCTTTTGGCTCCTCCTGCCTTTTCTTCATTGTGCTTGATTCCAGTGGTATAGTTCAATGATTAACTTGTAAAAAGTTGAGAAATGAATCGGCAGCTGAGAGAAAAGTGTACTTGCTTCTTCCGTGCAACAAGTGAATGAAGTGGGATTGACAGATCCAGTTCTAAAAATGTGGAAAGGGATATTTTGAACAGAAACCTTCAGTTGTATTTATTAGCTAGAGATAGCTTACTGAGTACAAAAAAAATCCCAAGTAATCAACAAATGTGCCGAAGACATAAGAAAAAACACAATTTTTTTTTCTTTTTACAGCAGTTTTGAAATGCTGATTTGTGTGTTTAATTACATAGGATAAAAGTTTGTCTAAATGCAGTTTATAGTGAAATTTCAGTTAAAAATTAATCTTGTAAATTATCATTTTTTCATGCAAAAAATGCTAAAATGCTGTCCCTGAAGATTTGGTAACCTATAAAACTAAGTCCCTGATCCATGAAGATACTCAGACACCTATCTCTTATTGATTACTTCCAAGTAGAAGGTAGGTGTCCGATTACCCTGTAGACACATGCTTGAATATACACCATGAATAGTCGATTTCCCTGGTTAATAACAGATAAAAAGATGGTAATACTATTGATCTCTCAGGCTGAGAATAAAATGAAAAACAAGGTAATTGTTTTGTTTAGTACCAATAAGTTTAAGCAGTCCCCGTTTAGCTTTCATTGCACATATCTGCGTGGATATGTGCATCTTTCACTTGCCAGAAGCTTACTTCTCTTGGAGGGATCAAGAACGCGAGGTTTGTGTACTGTCATGGTTTGTACGTTCAAGGCAGTGAAACTCAGCTTAATTGGAAAATGAAAGTTAGATTGTGTGTCGGGTGCTTCAGTGTGTGGAAGGCCTCTTGGTGAGCACTAAGGCACATGTCTATGTCCTGGGATGTTGTCCATCAATATATTGCTCCAGATGTTAAGGGTGAAAATATTTATAATGGGTAAGTGTTTGCAATGCAGAACTAAGAATAACTAATTGTTATTTATCACTTCACAGGGATTCTTGTCACTTCAGAAAAGTTCTTAGTTACCACTGAATACTTAAAATGCCAGTAGCTTTGGGGCAAGTTAGGCCCAGCATAGGATCAGGAGATAGCTCGAGTAACTTGTATTCTTCTGGAAGAGATGGTCCTTCCAAAATTCATCAAACTCAGACAGGTGAGCTGCAAGTTTGGCTTGACTATTAATTTAGCCACTCATGAGGGAGTGGCAAAGCAGCATATAGTTCACCTTGAAAATTGAGCTCAAACTGTGTTAATAATCAGGAAAAGACATTTTCATTCCCTTAATGCAGGCGCCTGCTCTCCCACTGGCATGTTTACGCATGGTGTGGTTCACAGGAATGAAAATCCAGGCCGATCGATTCTGTAGCGCTCTCAGACAATGTCGTCTTCTGCAGAGACCCATCAGACAGGTACCTGTGGTTAACACTGGTGTGAGACTCTTCTACAAGCGTAGCTCAGTAAATTGCTAGATGCTGAAAGATGTTAGCCAGTTACATGCTGCAGCCTACAGGTGAATTTCAACAGTGTGGTTATCTCAGTGAATATGGCTTTGGTTGCTTTCTGTCTACAGCCATCTTAAATATCATTCTCTGGTGCTATGATTTTTAGAAAGTCAGAAGCTTGATACAGTTTTTCTGAAATCCGTTCTAGATTTAATCAAGGACAGCCTTTTCTGTTTCTGACTATTTTACTGAGTAAGTAGTGGTGTAACTTTGCAATTCCTGTGATGTTTGAAATGGACATATTATGAATAATGAATCCAGGCAGGTGTTCTGCAAATCGTGCTAATGGAGTGCTAAACTCAGTGACCTGTGGGGCTGTGGCTTCAGTACTTTCTACCAGGGCAGGGCAGTTTTTAAAAGAAAACCGTGACAATATGAAAAGTTTTAGAATAGATATCAAAATGCATATAGGCAACATCATGCCTGCAAAGCAGGTGTGTTACTTGAGAAGAAAATGGCCACGTTCTCAGTGTTTTGGGTCCCATCCCCACCCAGTTGCTTACAGAAGTAGGATGGGGTGTCGGAGCCCAGTGTAGCACAGTCTGCCTGTATATGTTGGACTCTGCTCCAAGGAGATGGAGCACTGAACCCTAAGGTTGTGAGGCATTAAGTACTGGTCGGATGCCTGCTGTTCATAATTTCCATTCATAAATGAGGTTTTAGAGGAAAGAAAGGCTCGGCTGGACTTGCTGCTTCATTGGTCACAGCTGCAGAGGCAGCCCAGCCCTGAAGGAGGCAGTGGGTGGAGGGAAGGTGATGGAGGGAGTGGTGCTCCTCTGCCTTATGCTTGTCTTTTATGCAGCTCTGGCAGGGGAGTTGTCTGTCCTGGCCACCGTGAAACCGTACAGGCCTGAGGGTGCCTGAGCCCGAGAGCTGGTAAACCTCATGGTGGGTTGGAGCAACCGGTCCCGCTGTGCAGGCTCGTGCGAGATGCTCGTTTGATGCAGTGAAGCTACCACCTAGGAGGGAAGGCAGCTGTGTTCCAGCTCAGCTTTGTAGGTGCAAACTGAAATAGATGCATGCAGGTATGAACTTACACAGGTGGAACTTAATTACGTTTTGTGCTGCTTTAATTTTAAGCAAGCACAGCTTACAGGTTTAGACAAGCTGTTGAGTCTGCAAGCAAACTAAAGTTCAGCTGGGTTGCAGGCTAGGGGAAGTCAAACTTTCCAAACTAAATCCTTGAGAATTGGAGTAGCGTGTGTTTGTAACTTTTCTGACGATTCTGGTTTTGGGATTAAGATAATTTTAAAAGGTGCCATTAGGATTATTTTTTTTACCCCCAGGAACAGAGAGTGGAAAACTTAAGGTTTATACTGCTTTAGTATTCAGTGAACTGACCTTTGACGTAGGCAAGAGACTTCTGGCTGCTTGCAGCTTTTTAACTGTGGAGACCAGTCAGTTTCATGCCCGGAGTGGGTTGAAGCTGGCAGGTGAGTGATAAATGCCACAGGGTGCAGGTACAAGGCTGAAGGATGGAGGCCTAAAGGAACGTGCGGCAGCTGAAGAAGGAGGAATTTTTTGAGATGGGAGGTTGTATGGCTGTCACCATCAGGCAGCAGTGCCACGTTCATCCTGCATACACTCAGCTTTAAATCTTCACGTCTACAAAAAAGTTGTGGATGGGAGTAGGGTTATGGGATGTGCCAGTGAGCAGCGTGGCACAGGTCAGGGGGAGAAGTTGCGTTTCCTGTGGCAGTGAAGCCATGCCCATCTAGCATGAAAGAAGTGACCCTTTTAATAGGCAGATGCTTGGAGACTGCTTGTAGATAGTCTGGGCATTACTCAGCACAGGGAAACCTAAGAGGTTGCAAGGATTGCATTCCTGTGAGTTACCAAGGTCAGCACTCGCGTACAGGTTCCTCCTTCAGTGGAAAAAAGGGTGCAGAGGAGCTGTGTGGTGGACAGCCATGGGAGGAAAGGGAGTGACAAGGAGGAAGAATGCAGATGTCCAGAGATGGGGGCAGAAGCGGAGGTAATAAGGTATTGCAAGCAGCATCAGGAGGAGGGGGCTGGATAAAAGCTGGATTTGTTTGCAAGAAAGACAGTCTGATGCCTCTGGGTGAGCTGTGCAGTGTGGAGGGGAGAGGTGGATGTCTGCGGCATGGAGGAGGGACAAAGCATGTGTTGGGGAAGGCCTGTGGGCTGAGATGATCCTCCCCAGTGCACCGTCTGTGAAGGGCTAACCAGCCCCACTGCACCTGCAAAATGTTCCCCACTTCCTAGTGTGTGTCCGGCCCCAGGTAGCACTGAGATGGCAGCATGGTGTGATGGCTGGGGCCCCTCTCCAGGCTGCCAGCGGGACACCTGCAGCTGTTGACCCTGCAGGTTCTGGAGAGGGGATGGCTGCCTGGGGTGTTCGAGTACTGGCTCATCTTGGTGGGACTTGAGTGGTGCGTGGGGCTCAGCGCTGGGCTTGGCAGTGCAGGAGGGTCTGATCTGCTCCACGTGCCAGCACTCACTCAGGGTAAAGCCACAAAAGAGCTTGGGTAGGACTGGGTTGCGGCACTGCTAACCAGATGATACTAAAGGGGCAACTCAAAAAAAACCAAAAACCCCAAACCAAAAAACAGGGGAAAAAAAAAGCACACCTCCAAAACACACGTGCACGTTTTTTTCACTTCCACGCCTGCAGAGGCAACAGGAGGAGGAGGAGGAAGGCAGCGCCTCGCTGGGCATGGCAGCCTGCCCCAGGGCTCAGACCTGGTCCTGCGCTGCCTTTCCCTCCAGAAACGGTGGCTACAGACGGCTGGCAGCAAGGTGAAACAATACCCACGCTCAGGAGAAAATAGCAACGGTTCTACACTCTGCTTACGGTTAATACACACCCATAAACGTACAAATCTGCATAGGGCTATGTTTATTACATAGTTACACAAAGCTCAGCAGAATCCAATGCAAAAGCTTCCAATGTTGGTTTTTTTTGAGTTGCCCCTTTAGTTTCACTAGGCATCCTTCCTTAGAGCCATGTGGGACAAAGGCTTGAGAAAAATCTCATCAGGCTTTATAGCATCTCCAGTTCAGACCCCTTAGAAATACTAGCATTAAGTAATAATGTTGTGATTAGGCTTCTGCTGACCATGGCTGAAAATACCACAGCAGATCTTTTAGCTATCTATAGACTGAATTCAGAAGCAACCAAAGATCGATTTGTCTTTTCATAATTAGTTTTAGAAACAGAAGTGTTCATTGTGAAATTCATGAGCCGTGGTGATGGATGATTTGCCATTTAGCCACAAAGCTGCCTATCTGGCGACTACCCATTCTTTCTGCTTTTAGTGGGACATACTTTAGATTAAGTTCCTACTCAAGCAGTCTTTTTTCATGTAGCTTTTTTGAGATCGCCCTGTGCTTTTTGTATTTAGCCTTTCTAGGCAATTGATCCTTGCAGACTGATCTTAGAAGACCGCCCTGCAGTGCCCCATGTAGATTGTTAGTAATAAATACAGGATGCAGCTCCTCTGAAGTCATATTATCTTCCCACATAATGTACAGAGGGCATCGCATCCTTGGAATCAAGAGTCCTGCCTGAATATAGCAATATGCACTGATTTTAATTCAGAGCAATGCTGAAAGAACCGGGGTGAGAGCTGTGTAAAAGCTCTCTCTTTAGAGTTAATTAAAGTATCTTGTGGCAAAATACTGTGTTTAAATAAATGTAGAAAACCTCCAGGAACTTAAATGATCGTCTTGTTGCTGGAATAGAGCACCTGGCGGTGTGTGGTTGTTGCAAGTTCTTCCCAGTTATTTTAAGAATTGTGGAACAAGCCTTTAGCGTTGAATACAGCTAGATTTCTTCAGAGAGCTAAGAGACGTGTGTAGACCTAAATTTCAGACGTAGGTATTCTGATGTCTGCCGGCTAATTATTTCTTGGCAGTTCATTATGATGGGCTACATTTGAGACTTGGGCAGCCTTATCTTCCTTCTTTGTTCAGCTGTTTGTATAGTTGGCATTATTTAATACTCATAAAATCATCATAGTGTCAGAAATGGTGAAGGGATTAAATTTTTATCCTATATGAAATATTTTAATTGCATTTATTTTAGTAACAAGTGTTGAAGTCATGCGTTTGACCAATTTTAACCTGCACTGACTTAAAATGCCGTGGCATGCTGAACTGCTGCTTTTTTCAGCACTGTGATGCCGCGTTGCTCCTTCTCCTGTCTGATGGAAAAGCGGTCTGGCTTATTCTCCCGGGTGAGTGGAAGGATGTGGATTAAGTTACAGGGAAGATGAAATGGTTGCAGCTCGCCCCTGTCGCACTGTTTTATCGGCTTGCTGGGCTTGTTGCTTCCTGATTTTGCTGACTTGGATTGAGGAGGAGTCTGCCTGAAAGTCAAGCTGAAAGAGCCAATATTTACAAATTGGTGAATACTTGCTTCGTTTACTTTTTGATGCCTGAGAGTTGGACACTTTTCTACGTTCCCAGTGGACACAACTCTGTGGCTATTTTCATGCTTTAGGGAAATAACAATACTTCACATGCTTCCAAGGTGCAGTTATGGTCCCTGTAGCTTTTATCTGGAATAAGAATATATCTGCATTTGAATACTGGAAGATTTATTTGCCTTGTCTTAAATGTTTTGCTTCTGTTTGCTTGTGTTTGTGCTAGGTTCAAGCACCTTGTCTGTAAGGCGTGACATTGAATTATCCCCGGGGGAGAGAGAAGTGCAGGCAGGGAGGGAGCCCCTAGGTGGCATCAGAAGCCACCCGATTTTTGGGTCCTGCATGGCGGGGAGGGGGGGGAGGGCGAGTGGTGCGAGTGGCAGCGAGCCCCGGGTGACTCGGGGACCTGCCCGGCTTGGGGGTGCTTTCCTGTCTCAGTAACCTCCGCTAGCAAAAGCTCTCACTCCAGTAGCTGAGCAGTATATATAGTCGTCATTTCACTAATTCAAACATGTTTCAACCTTTTGCAGCTCTGCTTTCTAAATATTTAATTGAAATGCTTTTACAGCCATTTTACTTCTTTATCAACGTGAGCCAAGCCAGACAATGTAACATGGCATATGTTAAGATGTTAATTGAGTAGCAGCACACATAGGCGGCTGTTTCATAATTTTCTCCTTAGATGATCCTTGGCTCCAGTTTAACATTTCTTTGTGCTTCTGAATGGAAGGTTATATAAAGATATATTTAGAGCTGTTAGTCTGAGAAAGAGAAGCATTAATTCAGTAAGATTAAGAATTAAGGGCTGAATCCTGCAGGCACCGCTGGGACGCAGCGCTTGTCGTGGTAAGGATGTGATAATAGTACCTTTCTGATAGTACCACTTACTGTAATAGGGTTGCTAATCCTGCTATTGAGTGGTTCTGCACAGCATACAGAGTAAATAGATATTTTTTTAAAATGTCGTCAGAGTTGTGGAATAGATACCGAATCTTTTGGAAAGGACGTGTGGTCAGTTTGATAATGACCCTCTCTAACGTGGCTTTCAGAAAGGTGACTTTGCCAAAGCTGTCGCTGTCGGTATTCAGTAGCGGGGTGTAACTGGCTTTCCTCGGGAGCTGACGGGGTTTTTGCAGGAGGCGAAGAGGCAGCAGGACGCTGCTCGGGAGAAGGAGCTCCTGGCTGCTGCCAACACCAGAATACCCCCTGTGCCCGGGGACACGGGCCTGGCAAATGCTGCTGACGTGGTTTTGCTCCCCATGGGAGCAGCCTTTCGGGGCTACCCGTGGACCCTGCAGTGAAGTGGTCTGACATCAACCCTTGGAGATGGTACGGGGGAACAACTGATGCAGTGGGAGACGGGGGCTTTTCAGAGCTGGGTAATTTTTAAAAGGCCGTGTGGCCAAAATAATTCTTCCTTGTCAGACAGCTCTCACTGCTCTCTGGAGTACTCTTCTCAGAGGGAAAGCTTGCTTTCGGATAGCTGAGTGAAAATCCTGGGGCAGCAGTGTGTGGCCGCACGGTGTAGGGCTGGGGGGGTTCTGAACAGCCCCTGGGCCGGCTGCTCCGCCAGAGCTGCTGCTGGATGCTCAAGAAGTGAAACTTACAGGTTGTTTGGTTTGGTTTGGTTTTTTCCCCTCCTCTAAAGAAAGCTTATTTTAGAACTTCATAAACCTCCTCTCTCTTGTAATTGCAGGAGAGAGTAGGTGGCTTACTCTCTGAGATGGTAACTAGTTAACACTGCTGATGATACCTAACTACACACTGGGGTTTTCCTTTCTAGTTGCAACTTTTCTTACTGCATTCTCTATATAGGGTAATAATGTAACGGAGTGCCTGGGTCTCGGAAACAGGGAGCCCTTGCTGAGGGGTCAGGAGTTTTATCCTGTCTCCATGGTGTATGGCACGGCTGTTAGCAGTGGTGGAAAGTGCGTCCTTTTCATAAATTGCATTAGGCTTTGGCAGAAATAATGTTTTCCCTAGGCTGTCCAAAATGTACCAAGCACACGAAACACAGCTACGGAGGCTGTTTTTCGGGAGTGTGTTCTAGTTTATGCAAACATTTGCAGTTTTGGGCTGAAGAGGATACAGAGTATCTGCCGCAACTTCACTGATGGGGTGAAACTTCACATGAAAACATCACTCTGGGCTTCCTGGCTTTGGTGGCCTGGTCAAACCGTCATGGTATTTTGCACAATAAATCGTGGCTTTGCTTGTCCCCTGAATTTTGGTGAGCTGGACTTGTTGCTGTTACCGACGCCTTCCTCCCCTTGAGGATGGGGTCCACTGCTGGTGCCGGAGTGACGAGAGCCGCATCCCCTGTGACTTTTGGAGCTGGGAGGTGGTCCTGGAGTCTTGGAGTCCTGGAGGTGCTGCTGTCCTGCTCCTGCTGGGGACACGGCCGGGAGCCTCTTCGCCAGCGTGTCCCAGGACGGGAGCTGTGCTGCGGCGCGTGGTGTTCATGCAGCGTGTTTGCTGTGCACGTGCTCCCCAGTATTGGTCACGCTGCTGGCGTTCATGGGGAGTGAGTGGTCCGCAGTTGGAAAGCTGATAAGGGTTGGTTTCAGTGGCTGTGCAGGCTTTGAGAAGGCTTAGAGTTAACTAGGCAGTAGCTAATAAGTTTGAGGGCTTTCTTTTACCCCTCCCAACCACCTTCCTCTTTCTGGTCTCACAGGCGTAAGGCTTCTCGTCTCCCTTGTGGTTATATGGCTTCCACTATTTGCAGCATGAAGGAAATGCTCAGTGTGCTCGGAGCAACTGAATTCTGCCACCTCTTGTAATACGATAGTCCTATATTGCTCAGCATAGTTCAGCTACATATTCCTGAAAGTAAAGCATTGCTTAGTTAGAGAAAGGTTGGCAGAGTCTGGTTTTATGCCACTTAAAAAAAAAAAAATTACATCTCCTTGCCTTCTCCCCCTGCTTTTTCCCCTCCAACTCTCCCCCAGTGCGAAGTAAACCCAGCTGCACACCTGGGGAGAGAACACACTCCTTGTTCTGCCCGTGCCAAGTCAGGGCCGTCAAAACGGGTCTGTTTTGAGTAGAAATACATAAATAGGTCAGGGAAAGCAGACATGCATACTTTGGCATAAGATAGAAGAGCAGTTTGAGGAAATGCTTTAGTCTGATTTCCCCCCTTCCCATCTTCCCCAAGATACTTTCAGGAGTTGGTCAACGTGGCTTCAGCGTCTAGGAGACTAAATTACTGCAGTCTTTGAAAGTTACCTTCAAGATGCTCTCAAAGTTCTTGGGCCTAAAGGGTAAGTCAAAAGCTGATGCTGTTAAGAGGGGCTGGAGGCTTTCCAGTAAGGCTTTCCCCTGCAGACCCAAAGCAGTGTGTTCCCTGGGAGGACGTAGGGCTGGGGGTCTCCTTCATGGCAGGGAGCCACCCTACCACGCTTCTCTAAACCGCAGGCTGAGAAACACCCTTTTCTCTGCTCTTTTACTAAATAGTGGAAGCTGGGCTCTTGTTTTTGAGTGGTTGGTGGTAGTTCTTCGGAGGCGAGCAGGTTGATCCAGACTGGTGTTTGGGCCAGCATTTGAGGAGCGCTGCTGTAGACAGTAGAACAGGACTACATCCCTCTTGAGTCACTCAGTGTACCTGAACTTACAAACAGTCTGCACGGCGGTATCCACCGAGCAAAAGTTTCATTGTTGCTTGTGATAGTGTCACTGATTTATTATTTTTTTATTGTTTTTTTTTTTTCCAAAGTTTTGATATATAGTTTCATGCTCCTTGAGTCACAGCGAGCCCCCAGGAGCAGCTCTCCAGGAGGAGCAGCACTGGTTCGTGGCTCACGGTGTGGTTTCTAAGTTTAGTTTTCCAATGGTCTCAGGTCCCTAATAGATTCAGACGGTTATTTTCATTAGCAAGGACATCCGTGGCTCCCGCTGCTCTCCCGCAGCAGTTCCTAGATGTGTAGCAAAGTGTGTGGGTAGCAGCCTCCAAACATTAGAACGGCTCTTTGTAGGACTCGATTCAGCCTTGCTCTTGGGATCTCTGGTTGTATTACTGTAATTGCAATAATAATTAGGTAAGGGATGCATTTGACAGAGACAGAAGCCGACTTATTTATTTGTAAACAAAATTGACGAAACTTCAACTTTCAAAACACATCTGTCCTGTTAGTGAAGGAAGAAGTGGGGTGAAATAAACAGAAGTGGCAAACACATTGTAACTGGGATGGCCATTCCTTTGCCACCCTTGTCACATGTCCTTTTGTCTCCTGATTTGATGGAGATGTTTCCTGCAGTGTCACCAGACGGAGCTTTTCTGTGTAGTGCTCGGGACCATGAGAAGGTCACTGTCGCAGCACCTTCCCAGTCAAAGGGCTGGTTCCTCGGTGTTGCCGTTGCTTGACTTTGACGTGGATCAACTTCACTGGACAGTAGATAAGAAGCATTCATGTCATTAGGTGCAGGCTTCATAGAATCACATTAACCTGTGCTCTGGTTAGGAGGAAAGAAGCCTCCCTTTACCACTAGCAAATTTTAATGATGTCCTCCCGGTATACTAGGGAGCGTGGGGCAGCGGATGAAAAAAATTGCTGTTAAAATAGACATCATGCTGAAGCTTTAGGACCTTTGCCTTTTAAAATGTCACAACATCTGCTTGCAGATTGGAGGACATGAACTTGACTATCCTATTTGTGCCACCAGTTGATGAAAGGGAAACAGGGAGAAACTGTATTTGCTGGCCTTATTATTGCTCTTCTGCTGCGGCTTCTCGACACTGTGGTCGGTGCCGTAGGAGCAGAGGTCACAAACTGGAAGAGCTGAACTAAATTTGAGAATTTACATTTACTGACTCAGACTGCTATTTGGAGGTAAAAGGACAGCTCTAGGGATCTCCTGCCCACCTGCCTCCTGGCAACTTGCCTGTTTCTCTTTGCAAGAAGAAAATATTAATGCAAATGGGCATGCTTATGCGCAGTTTGGCAGAACCTATCTGGATGGGAAATAGTGCTGGCTGAAGTGTGTTCTCCTGAGAAGCCTAGTGGACAATGTCCTCAGCAAGTCTGTAGAGTAGAGGCTGTACTTGGGCTAGGTTTGATCTGCCTGTCCCCTGCATCCCGGTGTCCACCGTGCTCCTTCTCTGCATTAAGCTGTCACGTGAAGCCATAGAAAAAGGTACAAAAACGGGTACATATGCCTGAGCCCTGTTGCCATGAGCACTGCCTTGCTGGAGAGGCTGTGGATCTGTAGCCGCACCGGGATTGTGAGACCCTGCGAGGGGCAGGAAGCAGCGGGGCCAGGTGGGGTGCAGGGTGAAGGGAGTGTTCCTGCAGCAGCCGTCTGTGTCAGCGGGACTTGGACCAGCATGCGGTGGTCAGCTTTGGGCCAGACGCAGTGGTAAACCTTCGCAGCAGATTTCCATGCTTTGTGTCCTTTGACTTTTCTAGTAAGACCGTTTTTGAAGAGTGAGGTGACATTTGGGTTCCCTTCTTCAGTTGCTATGGTAGATGTGAGCGTCTTCCCCAAGGCAAGGAAAAAGCTCACATTTTACCATCGTCAGCGTTCCTTGTTCTCACAAATCCTCAACAGCTCTGCTTTACTCCCTCCTTGGTGTTCCCGAGTGTCCACCTGTCTGATTGTCTTCTACACAAAGTCAGCTGAAGTGGATGTCAGCTGATGTGTCTGCTTCAGTTGACTTATCATATGTTCTTACCTGTTGAAATATTCTGTTGTATTCTGTCACTATAACATATGCAGTTCTTGTATGGGAAGGGGAATCAGTATTAGCAGCTCCTGCAGATTTTAGACTGTCCGGTTTCAAAATGAGGTGTTGTAATGAGGAGGACAACCAAGCTCCTGCCTCCTTCAGCATCTGATACAACAGTAGATGCTGGTTCAGTAGCTTTGGTTCCTACCACCACCAGACACTAGAGCTGTTTGTTTTGCTGGTTTCTTATTTATGATTTTAGTATATCCATCAGATACCTTACTTGGTCTTTCTTTGTATGTGGTAGCACCTGCACAAAAGTAAAATACCTGGAAATGAGATTTGTTGTGTTAACGGGAGATGGAATTATGTGTTATCCTACTAGGAAAAGGATCTCTCCCTGAACTCCGAAAACGGTTCTTCAGTGCTTGTTCAGTAGGTGTCCAGCAGTAGATACGGTTGTTTTTTGCATGTTAAAGCTCCTGCTCCTCGTCAAACCAATGATAAAATGCCTTTAACTAATGCAGTAAGACCAAGCACGTGAACTACAGCACCCTTAAGAAACACAAAAGCTGCTTATGGGTGTGTTTATATGAAGTATAATAAGTTCCGTACCATTTGCACTCCTTGGCACATGTACTGGTGTCGTTTATGGCATTCAGTCCCCACCCAATGTCTTCTTAATAAGCCAGCTGGGAGGTAGTGGGACTAACGTGGAAAACTCCTAAGTTGCCAGTGGGATACCAATTGTCTGTTTGTAGCAGCTCTTTGGAAAGCTAGAAATAAATGCCTTGAAGTAGTGGGGTTTACAGAAGCGCGGGGAGAGGGGGGTGTTAATGACGTTTAGAGATGAACAAGAAAAATGCATCTGAATTGTGGAAGAGCTTACAATAAAAGTAGTGACATCCATCCTGGCTGCTTTGCAACTTGGGATAATAGCTCCCAGTTGCAATGATATTTCATTAAAAAAAATATACAACTCTTATATAAAAGAGCAAAACAGCAAGAATTCTAACAAACAGTTAAGTTTGGGGTGACTTTCTGGAAAAAAAAAAAAAAAAAAAAAGCCGGATGAGTTTTCTTCCATAGACTAGCAGGATATTTCACAGCAGGTGATTAAGCCTGTAATACAGTGATAGAAGTTCTAATATGTAATATTTTTGTCATTGCTGTTTAGATTAATTCAAGATTTCTGTTCTCTCTTTCTTCCCTCATGTCTAGCAAAACTGTACAATCTAAAGTGGACTGCATTTTGGTAAGTACAACTCCAGACTGCTTTTTAATATTTAATAAACTGCAAGACCAAAATAGATGGCTCTGGAGACTGACAGCTATTATGAAGGTTTTCTGTAGCAGCGCTTTAAGGTACTGCCACTAAATGTGATCAAAATTAGTTCCTATTGTCAAAAAAATACATGATGTGGGTTTGGTATTTGTTTTCTGTGGAAGTATTGACCTCTCATTGCTGGCAGCAAGCGGCTGTGATTGCCACTCGTAGAACTGTCAGTAGAGATACAGCGCAGAAAGGTGACTTACTGCTCTTGTAAGCCTGATTTTAGTAAACGCAAGATTATGTATTGCCCAGATCAGAGTATGCAAGAAGCTAATTGTGCCTTCAAGTTCCATTGCTCTTTAGGCCTTTAACGACAACGGTTATTGCTGCTGTTGTCGTTTCCTTGAAACAGTTAATTCATGGCTGGTACGACGTTCTAAGGAAGGAACTAGATTGAACTGCATGTTTGCACAAAACCTGGGAGACTAATGTCCTGGACTGTGAAAAGCTTGCAGGTGTCATAATTATCAGATTTCTGGTTTGTTGTTGTTGTTTTTTTTTTCTTCTAAAATCTTGCTAACCTCAAAACTTGCACACCATCTCAGGTACCTTCCCAGAAATGTGCAACGCTGCAGGTCCTGTTAGCTTTGCTGTGCTATTTAGGACAGAGAGATAATACCATTTTTTTGAAGAAGGAAAAACCTTGAAATTCATAAACATCATCTTCCTTTGTGCATTTAACATAACAGGATCTAGACAGTGATAAGAGATTACTTCTGGGAAGCAAATACCTAGCACTAACTCAGAAGGGGTGTTTATTTGTTTGTTTTTAATAGTGAGCAGGTTGTGAGTTTCTTTAAATCAGAGTCTGAGTTCATAAATCTTAGGACTGGAAGGGTCTGCTTATTCTGACTTTCTACCTTAGGCATTTCATCCAGAAGTACCAGCGGATAAGATAGAAAGATGACACAGACAACCATCTGGATACCATCAAACAGAATCTGTTCAGCTGTATGGCTGAGCTAAATAAGAATACTCCTTAAAGTCACATTTTCAAAGGCTAATTCAGATGGCTCTCAATTCTCTTTCCTTAAAATGTTCTCTTAATTTGTTGTGGTAAGAGCTTTAAAGTAAGCTGTATTGTATTGCAAACAGACTTTGGACCCAATTTAGGCCCATGCCTAAAAATTCTAGGATGCATCCAACTAAAATAGCAATGCAAAACGTCATTTTTGTCCACTTTATTCCTCATTGACATTTGTGGACACAAAGCAGGTGTCTTATGGTCTTAATTTTTTTTGTATGTGAGCCTTCGGTGGCAAAAGGGCAAATTGCACCTATAAAACTCTTTTAACACCAGGTTTATCTGTGGTGAAAAATGGGAAGTGGGGTAGGTGTTCCTAAGTAGCATCGGAGAGGAAGTAAATAAGTAGGAGGTTAACCGGTCATCTGCTTCTTGGAAATCCATTTTAAGAAAATAGAATTACACTAGGACTATCCTTGCATTAAATTCTGCAGATTTGTGGCACTAGGGTGCCGAGGTGGGGATTGTCAGTTTGTACGAGCCCGTTCATTTGTGTAGGTCTCACCCATCGGGCAGACAAGCTATTTTTCTGACTAGTGCTCTTGGATGCAAAGTAGTCTCCGTGGCTTGACTTGGAACAGAGCAGCAGTGTCCTGATGGTCTCGTTTTCCGTTCCAGATGCCTCCTTGTCTGTCCTGCTGATGAGTTCAGAGGAGCCCTGTCAACAGTGGAAAGGCCACTCTAGGTTAGCAAAGGCAGATCTAATGCTGTTCAGGTAGTTCAAAAAGAGAAACATCCAAGGTCAGAATAGTTTTAGGAAATAAAAATTAAACTGAATTCTGGCAAAATGGTTTCTCCGTCTAGGTTAGCAAAGGTAGATCTAATGCTGCTCAGGTAGTTCAAAAAGAGAAACATCCAAGGTCAGAATAGTTTTAGGAAATAAAAATTAAACTGAATTCTGGCAAAATGGTTTCTCCGTTTTTACTTGCATTTGGAAAGCTGTGGGTGGCAAGGCACAATCTAAAAGTATGTTAAACTAAAAGGCTGTGACTATATAGCTCTAAATAACTTGTTTGGAGCTTCCTTGCAGGCCTGTCCAGTTTTGTCCTGCAGGAGGTAGGTGAGCAGGTTGCCTCTCTGGTGGAATGTGTACGGGTTTGTCAGAGCAGCCCTGTGATGGGGGTCCCAGCTGCCTGCAGAGAGCCCGACTCCAAGCCGATGGGCAGGTCAGAACATTTCCGTTCAGGGCACATTCTCACATGTTTGGTTCAGATGGAAACCTTTGCAGGGCCTTCGAATCAGTCTCATGAAGCATAAAGGGACAACGTCTGTCCCTTGTCTCCCTTCGTACTGTAGGGAGGAGATCTGGGATTAGCTTTCAGCTATATTGGGAGGTGCTGATGATACCTTAAAGCATTTAAACTTGATCAGCTTGCTAGCAATCTTAAAAAACACCAGTGGAGAGAAATCAGGCTATGCTTGTTGCTGTTTGTGTTTGGTAGCATCAGGCAGAGCTGCACACAAACGGTCTTTGGCACATAGGCTGCCTACTTCAACACAGGGTAGCAAGAAAGAGAGAAACAGGAAGAAGAAACAGAGGTGATGGCAAGAGTCTTTGTTGGGGAGGTAGCGAGCAGCAGGGGACTATGGAAAACAGCTGGTATAAGGGCACTGGGACTGTAATTACTTATACAAGAGACCAAAGTTATCTGCCTTTTACTTGTTATACTGCACCACTTACTTTCTGACACACTGTCAGTTTCTAGAAGATCATAAGAAAATCATTGTATGCTGTGCAATCCAAAAAAGATAATTAGCAAGAATTGTGGTGTAAACAGCCATTAAAAATTCATTATAACATCTTTTTAACTGTAGTAAACATGTCTAGCAGTAGATTCTCTTATGACTTCACTTGTTCTATTTGTTGCCACATACTAAGTGAACTCTTGAACCTGATTTTTAAAATGGTAGGCTCCATATAATCGCTCAGCAAGAAGGTTAAGGTTTCTTTTCCCCAGTCCTCCGAAAAAGAGGTCAATGCTGGCGAGAGAGTGCCGGATCGATGGCCGTGAAAACCAAAGCTGGCAAGGGCTGGAGCAGTTCCAGCGTGGGGAGCAGCGTGCCTTGGTCCTGCCGCAGAGAAGGTGGTGGCTTGTCACTTGTCTCTGTGGCCCAACAGGAGGCGGGCAGAAGCTCTGCGAAGCTTTGGCAGCTGTGCTTGGACACTGTCAGGACAAAGCTGTTGTGTGTTTTTAGGGCTTGTTTGGAATATTTAGCACCTGAAATATGTTTCTGCTTCTGTTGAGATAAAGCACATCAAATGTATTTATTAGCAGCTTTTTAGAATGATAGGTTCTGTTTCAAGTATTAGCTATTTTCTGTCTTGATCCTATTTCCAACAAACCGTCTGACCTTGAGCAAATTATTTAACCTTTGTTTCTTGTTTCTCGGTTCACAGAGTGGGGCGATGATTGCTTGACTACTTTGCTATTCTTAGTCTGGATGTTAAATAATAGATGTTTGTTCTGCTGAAGTATGACAAGTTTTAGAACCACCATGCCAGTTACATTGCCATTGGCATAGCCTTTTTTACTTTGATTATAGTTACCTATAAATACTCAAAATGTGGAAAGAAATATTAAGATCAGTCTATGCTCTCTAAAATAGTAGTCTTGCAAAAGGCTTGCAGCAGTGCCCCCGGCCTTCAGCTCCTCTTCACCAGAACTCGAGGACAGAAATAACCTGTAATTCTGCCTTCACCGTGGAAATAGGAAATTGTTCAAATTTGAATGCCGCTTTTCCACTGTGTTCATTACAGAAGTTGTAGCTCTGCTAATTGTTCCTCAGCATATTCTTCCTCTGTCTTATTTAAAATTTGGCCTGGTGAAATGTTTTCTTCTCTAAAGCAATTTGGAAAAAATCATATTCCCTGGAGTTTCCCCATAGTAATCCCTTTTGACAACTTTCGGATGAAACTTTGCTAACGTTTGTGACCTGAACATAGGTCAGCAGTCAGGGAAAACCAGATAGAGAGCACCGATCCAGCAAGGTCGGTCAACCTTAAGACCGTGTTCTGTGGTTCTGGAGACTCAGGTTCAAATCTCTAGGTTCTCTGGTTCAAGCAGGAACATGAATAAACTCATGTTTCCTATAAAACAGATTAAGTCCTTAACCACATTTTGTGTCGAACTGATCTCTGTCTCTTTGTGCTGCGGAAAGTTTCAGTGTCTACTTAGTGTCTCTCAGAATGGAACCAGATGTCAAAACCTGCTAATTTCATTTAAAAAAAAAACCAAACCACAACATTTCGGCCATCCTGGTTTATTTTACAGCTGTTTGTTTGCTCAATCGAAACGCCTGTTAGAATGAGAAAGAAAGTTGCTTCTGTCTCTAAGAGGTCCTTCTTCTGTGTCTGTCTTAGGCAGCAAAAGGAGAGATTCATTTGGAGCAGATCTATGTGGCCACTAATAACACAGATATGAATGGGTCTCTGGTTTATTTTGGTTGCTACATATTTTGTGCATTTCTTCAGTGAACCATCTATATTTGGTAACTGTCAAAACAAAAATCTAAGAGATTTCTCCTCCTTTATATGTTACTGAAAGTCTTTGCTTAGCTGGGACTTCAGGTTTCTAATTCTTTTCCTCAGTTTTGCTGTCTCAGAATATAAGGTCGCTCAGATATGTTGAGTTCTTGATAGATTTTTGGCTAAATTGAAGCCAAGTTCTGAAAATAAGTATGAACACTGCTTGCTCCCCATCTTCACTGAATCTTCCTTTATTTAATGTGGTTCTAATTACAGGAGATAAATACAACGTGTGAAGAGCAAGAGTAGCAGAGGTGGTGCTTTGTGATGGCTTTACACCTCAGCCCTGCAAGCAGTTTAGCACGCTTACGCGTTTTTTTAATGCAGCTTCAAGAAATATGGTTTATAAGTAGCCTTTGGAGAATTAGACAGCCTTCGTCTGATTTGATAGAACCAGTCAATCAAGGTCAGGAAACTTCAAGCAAAATTTTTACTTGAATCCTTTTAAGTAGTGGAAAAGGATTCCCCAGACATTTTACATTCTGTGCGGGTTTTAAAACTACTGTAGCGTAAGCTTTAATGGGCTATGCGAAGGGGAGTTTGTCCAAGATGATGCCAGCATCGCAGTCTTCCTTTTGATGCTGCTGCTCTTTTCCACTCTATTGACCTATATTTTCCACACTATTGACCTATTTGGGGGGTGGAGAAAATTTGTAGTATATTTTGTGTTCTTGTTTCTTTTTGCTCATTTCCATACACATCCAACTTAGCACAAAGAAAAACTCAGGATGAAATGAGTCTTTTTCTTCTGGGTCAGTAGTCAGTAGGTCAGCTGGAGTGTTCCTCTACTTTCCCAAATTCTTTTCTGGTTGCATTAAGAAATTTGAAAGTTTTGATACTTCAAACAGTTGCGGTAACAGAGTTGCTACTGAACTCACCAGACCTTTAGCACTGAGAACTGGTGGATGTCAGCTGAGGTTGAAGAAGAGATGGTACTTACGGAGGTTGTAAAACAAGTTTTGAGAGTTTTAGAAACGTTTAGAGAAAACAGCCTAAACAAAACATAAAGTATAACAAATCTTTAAACTAAACAAAACATGATGTTTCCTAAATCTCCTTGCACTGACTGTCACACTCCATCCCTTGGCTGCCAGTTCTTTAGTTTTGAGGTGATTTTCTCTAAATAGATTCAGTCTCATCTAATAAGCTTAGATTTATCTAATTATCACCCAGGTAGGATTACCTCTGTGAACTGCCTGTGACTCCTGGCTGCCTGCTAACTCTCCTGCTTCGAGGAGGTCCTGCCTCCCCGGGGCTTCCCCGCAGCCTTCCCTGGAAGCCGGAGGAGTTGTGCAGAAAGTGTGGAGAGGACCAGAGTTTGAGTGCAAACAGCGGGAGGACATCACCGTCCAGCTGCTGCTGCTGAGGGTGGGAGAAAGCTGTAATCCTCAGTTTTGTTGATGAGAGAGCCGCTGGCTCACTTGCATCCTTCGGAAAGGGCTCTGCTAACAATCCCAGATGAATTTTTTCTTTACACATATGTTGTTGGGGTTTTTTGTTGTTGTGGTTTCTTGTTTTTTGTTTTTTTTTTTAATTAGGGGGTTTGACGGATGGGACTTGCAGGGCCCTTCTGTGCAGCCCTGTCCTTCTGCCAGGACCCAGTAGAAGTTGCTCCGACTGCAGTGGGCACTGAGATGGTTTCAGTGTTTTTTGTTAAAAGGTTCAATGTTTCTTCTAAAACCTCGTTCTTTGCATTGCACTCTGACACATTAGATTTGAAGCGAGAGGTTGTCTTCCACCTCAGTGTTGGAGTCATCGGGGGTTTTTTGTTTTGCCTGGGATGCTTTTGCCGCATGGATTAGCACTTGCCATGCAAGGTGATCTCACCTGAACCGCGTCCTTTGGTGTGCTGCCTTGGCATTTGCCCTTCAAAACAAAAAGCAGCTCAGTTCCTCAGAGAGGAGGAGGTCTAATAAACAAGAGCAAATTTTCTTGCAGTTGTTAAATTTCTGTCTTTTCATAAATAAATGCTTAGTTTTCTGTAAATTCTTTCTTTGAAGAGTGTTGATCTTTTCAATAATGGGTTTGTTAAAAGAAAACCCACCAGTCCGAACACTATGATTTATGCAGGACAGGAAGAACAGAGAACTTGACAAAATGCACCCACTAAGAAATACCTCCCTGGATATTTGGTGGTCTGAGCACCACTGCTGTGTAAGCTGCTGTAGAGCCACGCAGAACTCGGTGTCAGCAAATTTCAGAAGTTTGTCAGAAGGGGAAAAAAAAAACAAACCAAAACCCAAATGTTGTGGTTTGCTGCAGCTTATAAAAGCAACAAATCCAGTGTCTGTTACCTGGCTGCTGCTGGAAGTGTTTCTCTTGGCTCTGAGAGCACCTGTCGCGTCGCTGGTGGCCCAGTTCTGTGGAGCAGTTTTGCAGTGGGTTTTGCAAGCCCCAGTGCCCTTCCTGGGACGGCATGTCACTCTGGGCATGTCCCCCAGGGTCTGGGGTCAGGGAGGGACCCCATGTTGTCCCCAGTGGAGGGAAACTGGGAGCTCAGCTGTCTAGTGGTGCTGTTAATTGTGTGCCAGCTGAAGCGAGGTGGATGTGGACATGATGGGGGCCCCAGTTTGAAGTGAAGTTTTGGTGTTTAGTTTCCCCACTCTCTATTCTGCTCATTGCTGAACTAAACAGCCAGGACCTCTTAGTCCCACTCTCTTCTTTTCTCTTCCTTTTTGAAAAGGTTACGTTGGCGGTAAGACACCAATGCAGGAAAAGAGAATTAACTGTAATCCAAAAGCTGTATTCTGACTTAAAAAGGGATCACAAGAGTCTTTCACGCTGTGCTGATGGTGCACCACCTCACACATTGCTTCTGCAACATCTTTCTGAAGGAAAACCCATCTGCTCCTTGCTGCATGGCTTTACTCGTGCTGCTGCTGAGCAGTGCTGAGCACCTTACCACAACCGATCTTCCTAGGATTTCTGAGTCCATGCAGCTGGTTTCAGAGGACCAAAAGCTAGTTCCTAGGTAGCAATCATCGTTTGCATATGCCAGGTAAAACTCCCCCTTGTGTCTGATGCTCAGCTGGTATCCTCTGGAGGAAGAGTCCAGCATCGCTGAGATTCATATTAACTGAATGGCTTGTCTTCACTACCTGTTCAATGACTCTGATTTCCAAAGCAAAAAAAAAATACATATGTAATAGATTTTTAAAATGTCTTCATTGAAGTCTGTGACGCTTAACTATTAGTACGTAGTAGGTCACAGATCAGGTCTGACATCCCATGTTGTTACGGCATAGGTGTGTTTTGAGGCTGTGTTGTTGGAGGTGCTTCATGTGTGCTCTGAGAAGACGAAGCGTTCATATCACATGTCTGGTTACGGAACTGATCTGTTACTGACATTTTTCCAGATTCTGCTTTTGTGGCGTGTGGATTTTGTAATGGTGACCAGTGCTTTCTAGTGTGTGATGGTGTGCAAATAAAATAGAAAATCATGTTTCTAGTCCCAGAGTGTGCACAGTCACATTCTTTCACATAAGTAAATATTGTCTGGTTTAAAATGATGTTATTTAGGAGTACGCTGTTGGATGACAGTTTTTAGCTGTCAAGCTCAACTTTATTGTTCGCTTTTTCTTCCCCTGCCACCCTTTTTCCTTTTTTTTTTTTTTTTTTTTTTAACCAAAACACCTTTGTTATCTAGCAAGAAGTTGAGAAGTTTACAGACCTAGAGAAACTCTACCTCTACCTTCAGCTGCCTTCGGGTCCCAGCAATGGAGACAAGAGGTACGTGTGGGAGTGTGTAAAAGTGAGTAGCTAATACTGAAAACTTTATTTTCTGTGGCCCTTATCTGCCGAGGAGCCATTCACGTGACGTGTTCTGTAGCAGAAGGAGCCTTTATAAAACATTAAGGTCTCTTCTTTTCCTGAAGATGGTCGTTTGGTTTTTTTAACTTTGGAATCTTTAGTGCATGAATAGCTTGTAAATATAAACCTCCTAAAATGCAAGAGTCATCAGAGAAAGTGTTTTGCAGCCTAAGTGTGATCATTCCTTCACTTTTTATGTAGGAAGTGATAATATAGCAACACAAATGTGGTTGGGGGGGGAAAGAAGGAACTAGTGGTATTCTAGTAACATTTGTTTGACTAAAGGATGGTCTAGAAAACCAACCTGCAGATCCCAAAATGAGCATATGTTCCCAGTAGGATGGTTATAGGCAGGCAGGTGCCTACAGGAACTGCTCTGAGCATCTGCTGGGAAAGCTGGGTGTTTCCAAAGGGCGGCTGGCAAACTGAGTGGGCAAAAGCTTAGAGGTGGTCAGTAAGGAACAATAAATTTAAGAGGGGAAGTAGGTGAACTCTCAGCCATCACTGTCTACTCACGGCTGTGTATCAGCCAAGAACTGGAGTGTGGAATGTTAAATTGTGGATGAAAGGGGGAGATAACTGCTGCCCACACCTCAAGGAATAGCTAAGTGTCTGAGGTACTGGCCCTTGTTGTCTCTGGCGTCTCTCCACTTGTGTAGACAGACAGTTATTAAGTCTTGTAGCTGAGGAGGAGCTATGGAGTGAAGTCTTCATTGGCACTGCTTCTTCTTTCACTAGCGATCAGATCTCCATGTCGTCCAGCCGTGCCCAGCAGATGCACGCCTTCTCGTGGATACGGAACACCTTGGAAGAGCACCCTGAGACATCCCTTCCCAAGCAGGAGGTTTATGATGAATACAAGTGAGTGCTCCCAAACTGCATCCATACACACGGCTTTAGCGAGCGTAGGTAGTTCTGTGACCCTGGCTCTACAGGTACCAGTGCCTGTAGCAGAACAAGGCTGTGTGTACTGCGGTCCCTGAGAACGTGCTAGCTCTGCAGTAAGGCAAACTGTATTCATTATTTCTGCCACTGACGATAAGGCTGTGATGTTTAAATTACATATGCTGAAGGAAAGGTACAAGTATTTCTTAACAAGCAAATATCCGTATGAATATTGTTTTTGTTTTGTGGACAGAGTGGCACCAGTAAAAAGCACAAGTTTAGTACCTTACAGTACATTTTAGTTGCTTGTATATACATACGTATACGACTGCCTGAACAAGGATGAGGGGTTCCTCCTGGAGATGCATCTGTTTTGCATATAAGATGTAGTCCATCACACCTTTCTTTCCAGAATAATGCATGAATATTGGACCTTCCTGCAGCAAACCTGATTTCTGGAGAGGTGCAATATATCTGAATATGTATGAAACCAGTAACCAAGGCCACTGTGAGGCTGTGTTGTCAAGTCTCAAAGCTACCATGTAACGAGAAAGCGATTAGAAGCAAGGGAGAGGGAGACGTCTGACGGAAGTTGGATTTGAATTCATTTACAGAACATTCCCCACGGGGGGGGCGGGGGGAAATCATCCTCAGCCCAGTTGCCTGAAGATGAATAACAGATTTATGATCTATTATGAATATTTCCGTAATCTGAACGATTACAGTGATTTGCAGTGTGCTGAATCCCTTCACCTCCTAAGTGCCTACAGGATTCAACCCTTAGTAATTGTTATTGCAGGGTTGCCTTCTGCGAATACCTCCTTTTTAATTAACTCTCTCTGGTCAAGTTTTTTTTTTTTACTCTGACTGAGCTGAAACATGATGGCATTCGCTTGCCTGGGGTTGATAAACATGCACACACCTATTTCTGAAATCTCGCCATCGACTGGAGCGGTGACGCAGCCTGGAAATATAGCCAATGGCACAGACGTGCCGGGGTGGCCAATCCCCGAGCAGCAGCCGCTCGCGCAGACACGGCAACAGCGGCAGCTGCTGTGCGGGAGAGAGATGGAAGCGTTATTCTTAAATATATTTCTTATTAAATAATTTATGGCCTGCTTCAGCAACAAATCTGCTTGGCTTCCATGCTGTGCCAAGCTGCAGATGCCCGGAAAAATCATCATCTACAGATTGTGGAGTGTGAAATTTGGATGGCTTTTGTATGTAGCTGCATCAAGTATTTGTGTATTGTATTTTTTTTTTCCTAACAAAATAAGGGTGGTAAGCAAATATTCAGGAAAATATCAAATGTTTGGAATCTGTTCTCCTTTGAAAGCATCTGTTCTGTTTTTAAAACATTCCGTTTCTTTGAATATTTTCATGAGTTATTCTTGCACACCAAAGGAAAAGTAGTCTTGGAGTGGGAGGTGGGGAACAGACATATAAATAGACAAGAGAGTTAGTTTTGATAAGTCATTTTTCTTTACCTAAGAGCGTTAAGACCTCTCAAAACTCACTTCTGTCATATTGGCAAGTTAGCATTTCTCTCCTCTATGTGCAAAGATAGATGTTGCATGAGCTCACGGTGAGCAAGCTTATGCACTCTGCATGTATAAATCAGTGTTACAAGGCTTCAGAGTGTGCCGCATCATACCAGCATCTCAATTCCTGCTGTAAATTTTGGTCAAAATAAATCTTGCAAAACTAGTGGGCTTCTGCATCACCTTTCATGTTTGGGTTTGGTTTCTTGTTTTCTTCCTACGAAGAGGGAGAGACAGAAGCTTGCGCTCCACATGGGTCCACCATTAGCAAGTGTTGATAGTGTTTCCAGCTCCTCCACATTTCAGTAGCCTCTTCTCGCTGAGCTTATTCAACACAGTGACTCTCTTTTCTTACTCTTCTATTTAATTGTGAATTCGTATCTCTAACCAGATAAAAGTGATTGGATTCATCTCCCTTTTGAAAAGGATAAAATAAATGAAAAATGCATCATAATATAAGGCAGTAGCATTTGGGAACATTGAGGGCTTGCAATTGAATTTCAGAAAGGAGGTAGATGAGAGCTAGTTCGTCTCTTGTTGGTGCTGTGATGCTGCTTGTGCTGACAGAATAGGTTGGGCTGCAAGAAGCTGTGCTTCTGTCGGGCACGCACGGTTCTCCTGCCAGCATCCTCTGGGAGCTGTGGGGGAATACAGTCTGGAAAATATTGTGGGAACTCATGGAGAGCTGCCTAACATGTTATTTAGCCTGCAGAGAATGGACGCTGCTTGCCATCAAATCCTTTCAATGTTTTCTTGTAAGTCAGTTTTACTTGGGCATCTTCTCCCCATTAGTAAATGCCCTTCTGGAGGCAGTTAAGTGTAGGTTTAGCTGAGTTTAGAGAATTAGGATTTTGAGTCTAAGTGCAGTCCTGCAGTACTTATGCAGACAAAATCCCTATCTGCCCACAAAATGATTTGTTGAGCCTTCAGTAAGCACTTGGGTCCTCTTATCTTGCTTCTACTGCAGTGACGCAAGCAAAGAAAGTCATTCATATTTAAGTTTGGTGCCCTGAAGATTCACTTGATACACTTAATATGGAGTAGGAGGTCTTTGAGTCATTCCATATCTCTTTCCTTTAGTCTGTAAATCATTAATCCCTGCTTTACTGGCACCTTGATGCCACCTGACACATAGATTATGTGCACTAAGTGTTAAGAATATTAACCAACGAATTAGAAGAAGAGTATTCAGAAGCTACCACAGAAGATGGTAGTAGGTATAGGAATACCATGTCTTGTCTGTTAAACAAATAAAAGACACAAGATACATGCTAATCTTGTTTGATAGCACTTAACCAATGTTTTTATATAAAATTCACTGATAGGAATAGGACGGGACCCATTGTGTTGTAAAGTTTAGTCCTCCGTCATAAGCAACTACCTCCATATTCCTTTTAAAAGCCCATCAAACTCCATCTAAAGCAGTTGTTTCCCACCTCTGCTGCTGCTCTTGGAAGTCTGACCTTTAATTTCATTTCTCTGATGGTTTTCAGACATCTGGTTTGCATCCTACTTGATTTTTAGGACTCATTTCTGTGCCAGCATTGTTCATGAGCTTAATGAGAGCCTACCTCTTCCTAAGGTTCTTCACTCCAGCTCATTTTTAGAGGCCAGTGGTTTTGCTGGATTGGATAAGCCAAGGTCTTTGTTTCATTTCATGCAGTAGATTCTTTGTCATTTGCTATTCATAATGTTTTTTCTGCCCAGGAAGCTATGTAAGCTGGGCTGCATGGCCTGGCTGTCTTCATTGGCTTTTTGGTTAATCTCTTCTGTAGTATAATTCAGGTGCGCTCCCGGTATATTTTACGTCTTGAGTACATTTAATTCAAAGATCTTACCCTCCCCCCCAAAAAAAAGGCTTTTTCTCCTTCTCGCATGGGGGAGCTCTGTACAAAGGAACATAAGCAACCGCGTGTCCATTGTCGTTCCTGTCTCCCACCCACCCTTCAGATAAGCAAAACAGCTCCTGGGCTCAGCGACGTGCCAAGAGTGCAAGGAGCAGAGAAGAGCTTCAGGGAAGAGACTCCTGGTATGTGTTGTCAAGTCAATGAGAGACCACAGATGGACATGGAGGGTTCTCAGCTGAGCCAGAAGGAGGAGGGGCCACGTGGGATGATCTGTCTGAAGACTGAAATTACATGATGATAATAATAATAGCTCAGAAATCAGAAGCTTGCAGGAGCTGCCAGGATGGATACGAGAGGACCGTGTAACTGTGTGTTTTGCTGCTAGCAAGTAATTGTCTTGAAACAGATGTGCTAGACTTGAGGAACTGATTTTTTTCCCCTTTTTATTTATTTATTTTCTCTTAGAGAGGGAGTAATTTTAACTTTAAAGTTGATTGATTGGTAGGTCCCTAATCCTGTTGGGTTTTTTAATTTTGTTTTGCTGACGTTGTTGAGTTTCAGTCAAAGATACTGCTGACTGTGGTAGAGAAATTCAGTCCTGTAAATCAGCATCAGTACGCAACAAAGACCCACCTTTTAGGAATTTTCAGGGTAAAGTTAAAATCCATTGGAGCCTGGCAAGATACAAGGGGAAAAAAAGGCACACAGAGATCTACCTGTTACACGTAAAGCAATGTCTGATTCCTAAGAGGGTGCAGGGAGGCCGGAGAAAGTATTCCTTTGATTTAACTTCATAGGCACATGTCCAGAATCTAAATTCTGTGACTGACATGCATTGAAATGAAATATGTTGGTATATAAATTGGATAAAATCCTTCATGGTGTTCCACACAGAAAGTAGACTAATGGCTGAGTGTATCCCAGGTTGTAGGCCTCATCTCCTGGTTTGGCCGAGGTGGGCCGGTAGCTGGGGGAAGCTGGTAGCTGGGCATAGCCGAGCTCTGCAGGGAAGCGTCAGAACCAAATAGCATAAGCCTTGCTGTTTATCGTCGTCAAAATCCTTACATTTGTGGTGGTGCTTTTCAAGTGGAGGATACCTACATACAGCCAAGGCAAAAGCAGCAGATACTGCTCTGTGATAGCTAGTATTTTTACAGAGAAAATAAATGCAGTGGAAGTATCTCAAGAAATACATACTGTTTTCTATAGAGCTACAGTTTTCAGAGAAGGCATTTTGACTGGCCTACTTGGATACCAATGCCTTTGCTAATTATTACTGGTTTTACTGGGTGATGCTGGGAATTAAACATCTGTTTCAGGAGTGCTGCTTTTTCTTTCTTTCTTCCTCGATGAGCAGAGATTTGTGTGTACCTGATTAGAGTAGCAGGTAATGTGGTGTGTGAAGTTATCGTTTCCCTGCCGATACCCACACAGGATCATGTACAGTCACCTCTCCTTTTCAGAGGCAGGGTGGTTTTGTGTGTTGCTGGTAGGGAACGGCGGTCATTGCTGTCTGGTGCCGACTCTGTGACTGTAGGAAGTCTGAATGAGAGTATTTTAACAGTATGGGTATGTTTTGGGCTTTAGCATGTTACGTTAACATCTGGGCTTTTGCGCATTCGTGTCTTTGTGCTGCAGCCGTAAGCACTTGCCATGTATGTAAACCTTCCAGAGCAGTTCCTGGTTTTCTCCTCTGCTTTCACATGTTTGTGATTTTCCAGAACATTCACATTTTGCAGTGAAAGCAACGATTCTTGTTCTCTGCCTCAAGGAGATATTTTTTTAAATATCTCAGATGTTGAAACATCTGAATAGATGTTGAAACAAAATTCCTTCTGCGGTTTTTGAGAACTGAAGACAGATAACAGTCCCCATTTTACTGGAATAAGTAAACTTAGCAAAATAATTACCTTTTGTGGCTTCATTCCCCTGTATTGTCAGGTTGTATACTCAGTCGCACAAAGATCTACATTTGCAGAGGCAGTTGAAATCTCTGGTAATTTAGGACTGTTAATGAATATAATATAATATAATAAAGCAGCTGTAACAGTACAGTGGTTGGTCCTCAGTACGTGTTTATGGTACACCTGTAAAGGTGAAGCTGGTTCTCTGGGAAGATATATTTTGTTAAATTAAGTTCTGTTAAACTCTATTAAATTGAGATTGTGTGGGCAGAATCTTTCTCTGGATGCTGACGAACCTCTTCTGTACTTTCATACTTTTTGAATATTCCTGCAGGAGTTCAGGCCTTTCCACCCTCAAGCTGTACTTCTGGCTAGACCAATGTCTCTGCTTTTATTATGTCCTCAACTAAGTGAATTGAACCATATGCTTCAAACTAAGTTGTGGAGTAAACCTTAACGGTGCTCTAGATAATGCCACTACTTGTTATGTCTCCACATGACTTGTCTTTGAACTCAGCAGAGAACAAGGCAAAAACTATGGTATTAATAGCTCTGTTTATACATTTTTAATGCATTCAATTCGTTGTGGATAGCTTCATTAATGTTAAATGTGGTTCTAAATATGGATGGGTATAAGTGTTTTCTTTTGAAAACCTTTGATGGAGTCTAGCATGCAGGCTGGCCTCTTGTATTAACTTTGATTCCATTCACGCTTTCTTTCTCTCTGTTGCAGGAGCTATTGTGACAATCTTGGCTACCACCCATTAAGTGCTGCTGACTTTGGAAAGATCATGAAAAATGTCTTTCCGAATATGAAGGCCCGTCGTCTCGGCACAAGAGGCAAATCAAAATATCCTTTGCTAGAACGCTTCTCAGTAACAACTTCTGCACTTGCCTGGAGAACATCTGTTATTATGGCTTAACTACCAGCTAACTGTAGAAGTAATGTTAAAAAAAAATATAGACACTTTCCCAACGTTCTTTAAAAATTATTAATTGCAGTAGTGTTAGGTTGCAAGATAAAACTTTGGAAACAAGTACGTAAATTTGGGTTCTGATGCTCACAGCAGCAAGGAATCAAAGAAGCTTTATCATTTAGTGCAAAGGGAGATACTGGAATAAAGGAACTTGCCTTATATATATGCAGTAACTAATATTTTATTGGTAGTGCAGCTCAGAAATACTAGAACATTTCTTGCTTCTATATTATGCACACCAGTAATTTGAAAGTCAGTTGTAAAGCCAAAGATGGCAAACCACTGGTGGTTCTGCTGCTTCAGTGCAGGGGGCAGGAAGCTCTGCTAGGAAAGAAATGCAATAATCAAGTCTAAAGGCAACAAGGATGTGAATTTTTCTCAGGCGTTTCCGAGGCTGAGCTGCAGTTTGTCTAGTCTTTAGCACACTGAGTTGTTCCATTAAAAAACAAGAACGGTTAGTGATTTTCAAAGTAAATAGTTTTTTCATCAGCAAGAATTTTGTCCTTTCCAAATTGACAGTTACACCTTCCCTTGAGAATCCTTGCAAACCATCGTGAAGTAACGTAATACCTGCTGCATCCCCCAGGGCGACGCTTGCTCCTGTGCTGGGCGGGCTAAGCCGCTGCAGTAGGCAAGGGAGGGAGGGCATTAAAAGGCCAAAAGGCATCAAGGTGCTTGTAGGCTCTAATTAAAAACCAGTCGAAAGAATGAGCAGTAATGATACAGATGCGCTGTAATACTGGCCTTTGCCAAGGTCGCACCTGAAGCTTGCACCTGCAGAGGGCTACATGCTGGTAGGCATCCCAGAATTGTTTGTCTTCCATAGAGGGAAGAAAATCTTGTGTGTAGCAGTAAATGGAGAAGTTATGTGTTGGTTACATTGTTTCATAAAATACAGCGTTGGATTGTCTATCAGTGGAGACCAAAAGTTAGTAGTCATGTTCTGGATAGAGCTAGAGAAGTTTTAAGGAAGAAATCTTATAATGTAATTGTAGCTTGACCCAGGGGATCTCTTTCAGTTCTGTTTCCTAATTCAGAATGATTAAAATGTGACCTTATCTCACACTTAGCTTAATACCTAACCTCCTTACATTTATTTTACTGTAATTATGCTCCATCCAGGTTAATGCAAGCAAATGCAAACTCCGTGGCCTAGGAAAGAGAAACACAGACGTATTTACAGAATGTGAAACATTTAGTGATCCTGAAAAGGGTTTGTGTGTCACAGAGAAGAGACACTGTATGTGAACTCCCAGGGTAATGCTGTGGAGAGGAAAAAGGGATGATTTGATTTTTAGACCTATAAACAAGTGAGTAAGAGCAGTGGAGGGACTATGTTTTTGTGTACTGATTTGATGAGATCAATGTAAAAACAAATCTGGGTATTTGTGTCCATATTTTTGCAGAAGAAGAATTATCATGGGTGGAGAGAGAGCCACAAAAATGGTGTGAAGTCTTAGGAAGAAATGGCCTCACCAGTCACTTTGTCATGGGAAACTTCTTCAGTTTGTGGAAGTCCCTTAGGAGAAGGAAATGTCAGGAAATTTAGCAAAAATTGGCAAAAAACTCACAATAAAGTAAAACCTAAACTTGGGAACACATTTTTTTTAATTGTGATTAATTTTTGCACATGCATTCTTCATCTGGTTTTAGGCCTGGTTTAGGAAGGGAGTTTAGTCCAAATTTATGTTAATGATTTCAATATCGAGTAGTTAATTGAAACTACTTGGCGTGGTTTGGTGGTTCTTCTAAGTCATCAAAGAAAATTCATCACACCCAGCATCACTTGCTCCTCTGCATAGATGGAGAAGGCCAAGAATGCAGCCGTGTGTAGGCTGTCGATTCTGGCTGGCTGTGAGGACTGTGTTAATGACAGCAATTCTTAGCTCTGTTGTTGACTTACGAAGCTTATGAGGGGTATCAGAGGAATTACTGCCCTTCCCTCCTATCCCCCAACTAGCAAGCAGAGATGATTTACACCTTAATTCTTGTTCACATATTGCTACAGTGGACTGAGGAAGAAGGCTTTTGTGCATATGCCAACGCTGCCCAACCTCGACTTTCATAAAACTGGAGATGGGGTATGATATATACTTGCTTATTTATATATATTTCTGAAAATTAACATTTATTGTGTTGTTTTTCTGTCTGAAGTTTTCAAAGCAAAGTGAAGAGCTGTGTATTTTTTTTAAGGTTTTTATTTACAATACTTATATTCTGAATCATTCTTTGATATTTTTCTATAAAGTTCAGAACAAATTGCAGTGCTATTAAAAAAAAAACAATTTAGGAGGTGAAGCAGATGTTCACAGTGTTGCCACCCACAAGCGGTGTCCTTTTAACTCTGATTCTGTTTTGGTTTTAATGTTTGGTTTTTTTTAAAAAAAAAAGTCAATGCTAGGCAAGAGGAACCCCAGTGGAAGAAGCAGTTCCGGGGTAACAGCGGCTGCTGAGTTGGCAAGACTTTGCATGCAGGGAGCATCAATTGTTGGTGGTCCAGATATTAGGATTCTCTCTGCTATTTTCTTCTTTTTCTTGGGAAACAAATAGTAGATTAATGTTTAGACATTTCATTTTGAATGATACTGATGTTATGATCTCATTTTCCCAATTTCATGAAAAACTGTGAACATACTTACTCATCTTTTTGTGCGTTTCTGATCACCCTTTGCTCTCTGTTTTTGTTTTCATGCCTTAATGACCCTTAATTATTAAAGTAACCTTTCCTCCTTTGTTTGTTTGTTTTAGTTGGATGGGGCAGAGCCCTCTGGGCAGCTGCAAAGTGCTGATGAGGAAGCCATCTCTGCGGCCTGCCGGCTTGTTTGTGAATGGGCCCAGAAAGTGCTGAGCCAGCCTTTTGATACAGTCTTGGAATTGGCTCGTTTCCTTGTAAAAAGTCACTGTATCGGTACCAAGTCGATGGCAGCTTTAACAGTAATGGCAGGAGCACCAGCAGGTAATGAGATAACTTAATGCTGAATCAATGAAATAGGGCATCTTTTTTTTTTAAAGAGTAATAACATCTTGGTTTGAGGAAGCATTTCTCTTGAGGGCAAACTTCAAACACTGACTCTGAGCGTTGAGCATGTGTTTACATGATTTTTAGTCCACGTTGCTGCAAATTACTTTTCTTGTTGGTAGTCTGGGTAAAGAAATAGAAAAATAAGCAGTGGTCTCAGGTTTAGTTTGTGATTCTCCCATTCCTCTGATGGAGACCCTGGTCTTTTAAAGCACTTCAGGGCATGCGAGTAATTGTGCTGGATTTATGTACTTTGCTGGATTAGGAGTTTGGTGCCAGTATAGTGCTGGTTTGTAGACAAACTGCTGGTGTAGCTGTGTTTCCGTCTGATGACTTGTCCTAATTTGGAAACAATTGTCTGTCTTAATTTTCTCTCAAGAGCAGATTTTCTTACAGGCATTTCTGATATGTCAGATGCAAATTTTCCTGAGATGTTTGATCAGTGTCAGGTAGTACAAGCACATCAGCTGCTGCTGTTATTGATCACATTAGAAATACGGGCTTGAGGGGCATCAAGAGGGACAGCAGAGCCTTCTCTGGGGGCAGTTGTGTGACTGAGATTCCAGCACTTGATTTCAACTCTTCATTTGAGGTGAAGGGAAGAGTTATTTTGGTTTTTTCTACGTCAGATGAATTTCTGTTCAATTCGGTCTCTGGGAAAGCTTACGTTCGATGTGGTTGGTCGTACATCTTTCGTGTTCTTTGTTTTCTCCTTCATGATCAAAATCAGTCACTTAATCATTTGAAGTGTGGTGTGTTTGTGGCTGTGGATGAATAAATTCCAAAAATGAAGGATGTGGAGAGAAGTGCAGGTGCACAACATGCCCCCCAGACTTCCCTCTGCGAAGTTCTCCCCAGGCCTGTCAAGCAAAACGTGTTTGGATCAAGGCACAGCTCTTGACTTGAGACAGGCGATTTCAAATGGAAGCTGGTGGTCAGGGCTGCAGGTTGGGGTGATCCCCTTCCAGATCGTATTTTCTCCTTCCAGCTCTCTTTCCTTTATTGCAACTTGGAACTGATGGGTGGCAGTAGCAGGTTTTGCTGCCTGTATACTACTTGTTTACCTGACGTTGCTTGGCTTCATTGGTTCTGCTTGCTGTGCTGCTAGAAGGGACGCTAGGTGTTATGTACAGCTCTTCAACCCATGTAGCTTCTCCCCCTTACTTCCTTCAAGAGAAGATGGTTTCCTCCAAGGAAAAGGGCAGTTATTTCCAGTGCATGCCTCTGTGGCTTGGATAGTCATCTCAGGAGAGGTTCTTTCTAGAATGGCAAATAAAATATTCCCATTCCCCTTTATCACAAGGAACTACAGTGTCTCTGTGTGATAACTGAGCAAAAAGCAAACTTTTACCCTCAAAGAAAAATTTTTGAGTTTTTTTCTGATAAGTGTTACTTGCCTTCAGTATTCAGCCCACGTAGATGACTTGTTTTCCAGTAACTGCAATACATTTGGGCATCTCGCTGCTCTGTGAGAAAGAATTGTGAAAGTGGAGGCAATGTTGCATGTTCAAGCTCTCATGGTACACACAGGCTGCTGCTGAGAGGGTGGGCTCCCAGATCACAGTTCCTAAGCATGTACTGGGTATCTAAAACCAAATACTTGCCCCAAAATAATGTCATTTATAATTAAGAGTTATTTTAAAAACTGTGACACCTGCAAAGTGTAAATGAAACGGTGTTAAAGCATTTCTAGAGGGGCAGTTCAACAGGGTTAGTCGGTCACTGAGAGACACGCTAATGCTAATCCTCTTGACTGTTAGTAAACAAAAGATCATAAATGTGATGTGATTTTGTAAGGAAAACTTGTACCAGCTGCGCAGATGAGACTAACTCCCTGTTGTTCTCCCTGGAAGCACCACTTGCTTGCTTGTGATCAGCAAAAGCATTGTCTCCAGAAAAGATGTTTTCCCATTCCAATTTCCATAATTTTTTCACCTTTTCCTCCTTCTTTTTTTCTTTTTTCCCTGGACACTCCTCTTGCTCGTCTTTCACCATTATCCCTGATCACACACAGGTTGTGATCCATTCTGATGCATTGTGTTTGATGCCTCGGCCATTCGATGATATCATCTGCTCCGAGCTGCTCCTCTGTGACACAGACTCACAGCTTTCTGGAAAGATTTTTCATTTTTAAAGCTGCCTTAGACGTTGATAACAAAACAAAACCCCACAGTAGATGATGAATTTTAAAGGTTCGTCTAAAACATATCCGCTGCCCTCTACTGTCAGTTAAATGAAATGCATTAGTTTTTAAATTTTGCTGACACAGGAGCTGCAATTTGGAATTCCTAGGAACGAGATGCCCATACATAGTATTTTAGCTGCTAATGCCCAGCTTGTCTAACAGATAGGGGGTTTGTCACAAATGTGGAAATAAACTGCAATGCTGAATAGAACTGAAATAAACTAATAGATTTGAGCATGAAGGGGATGGGAGCACCTCATGGAGGAGGCGTTCCCACGATGGTTGTGGAGGTGCCTACCATGTATTCTGTGTGGTTAGATACAGAAGTGACACTACAGCAGATGGGGTATGTGTGATTGTAATTCATTCTTCTACTTTTGCATTCAGGAATAAAAGGGATCCCCCAGCCCTCAGCTTTTATACCCACTGCTGAAAGTAATTCCTTTCAACCGCAAGTGAAAACTCTTCCATCTCCTGTTGATGCCAAGCAGCAGCTGCAGCGTAAGATCCAGAAGAAGCAGCAAGAACAGAAACTGCAGTCTCCTTTGCCAGGAGAGTCTCCAGCAAAGAAAACAGAAGGCACCGCAACCAACGGTGTGACCAGTATATCTAATGGAAGTCCTGCAATTCTGTCTCCTCCGCCTATTGGCATTGTTGTGGCAGCTGTCCCCAGCCCGATACCGGTAATGTTCTCCAGCAATTCTCTAGAGAAACAACGTTATGAAAGGGTTGTAAACTGCCAGTAACTAAGCAGTGGTGTCAGTGGGATAGAAAAATGGTTTCCGTTCAAAGGTTTGGGTCCCTTGATGCTTTTCTATCCCAGTGACTGTGTTATACCACATGAGTTATGGGATCGATGCAGAGGCAGCGGAATTCTGATCACATAGCACAGGCCAAGTTTGTCTTTGAAGTCCTTGACAGTGGGATTTCAGCTAGCAATAATTAAGGTTATATGTGCAAATAATTGCCCTTGAGATGAGGTTTAACCAGATGAGGGAGCTGACACCGGGGTGTGGGTCGCTGAGCCCCTAATATGGAATCTGAATTGCCTTTCATTGGCCCGGCGCGTTTAGTGATAGCAGCAACAGTTTTATTTTTGCATGAATGTCTGTAGTAGGGAACATCTTTGTCTTTCAGCCATACAAAACTGGGCTGGGGGGGAGGGAAGGTTATTTGTTTTTAAGATGTTAGCTGTGGTGTTGATTTCAATGGGTAAGCCATTTTTTCTGCCTGATAGTGCGTTTGTATTTAACTCGCTTTTGAAACCTTAACAATGAGCAGTGTTTTGAACACATCCTCTCCTCTTTAACCTTTGTATGTCTGTTCCACGTGGTAAAGGATTCTGTGAGAATGACCATTTCATTAGCAGAAGAGCAGACTAGTGTGTAGACCAGTGCTTCGTACCTTAAATATCTGTCTACCAGTCCTTAGGCAGACAAATAGAAATTGTCTTGTATGTAGTTGAAGAGCTTGTTTTGTTTCAAACTGACATTCACTAGCTTTGGTGTATTGAGCTGTGTTGTCCTTCACCTTTGAAATGCTTGAGGATGAGATGGTCTCTGGGCTTTGGGGACTTTCTTGCTTCATCGCCACACCTTTCTGTTTCTCTCTCTGCAGGTGCCAAGGACCAGGCAGTTGGTGACGTCTCCAAGTCCTATGGGATCGTCTGATAGCAAGGTCCTGCCACTCAACGTTCAGGTGGTCACTCAGCACATGCAATCAGTCAAGCAGTCACCAAAGACTCCCCAGAACGTTCCCGCCAGCCCAGTTGGTGACCGCTCTGCCCGGCATCGCTACCCACAGATCTTACCGAAGCCAGCAAATACCAGTGCTCTCACCATCCGCTCTCCCACAACGGTGCTCTTTACCAGTAGCCCAATCAAGACTGTTGTGCCAGCTCCACATGTGAATTCCTTAAATGTGGTTAAAATGACAGCAATATCTCTTGCCCCAAGCAGCAGTAGTGTGCCCGTCAAGCAGACGTCTTCAGTTAGCAGTAGTGCAGGAGCAGCGGAAGAAGGGAGGACTGGTCCACAGATCAAAAATGGATCTGTTGTGTCACTTCAGTCTCCAGGATCCAAGCCTAGCACTGTTGTAGCCACATCTGCAGTCAAGATCAAAATGGAACCAGAAGCATTGCTGGATGAGAACTCAGTACAGGGCCAAGAGAGCTCTGATGTACCTAAATCCGTCAAGGCAACCCCTGACCTGCCTCCTGCTCAATTAATTAATTTTGAAGTTGCAACCTTGAAGGTTTCAGCTGATGATGTCACAGAGGCAAAACCAGTTAAGGGCTGTGATCAGGGAGCTGAAGAAGCAGGGACCAAATACAAAATACAATCTAATGAGATCACACCAGTTTCTTCAGCAGGCAATAATCAAAGCACTCTAAAGCTCTCAGTTGCCAGTCAGAACTTGTCCAGCACCAGCATTGGTTCACCTCCTACTGGTGAGTCTACAATTAAAGACAAAACGTGCACTAAAAGTCCAAGAAAGCGACAACCTTCTACACTTCAGGATTCCCAGGTACCACCTGTAAAGAAACCACTGGTGGAGCAGCTTTCAGCTGGTAATGCTGTGGAGGGTCAAAAAGCAAACAGTGTTAAGAAGTCTCCGAACGTTGGATCGTTAGCTAACAGTGACAATACAGCAACACTTGCTCAAGTTCCCAGCAAGGTACCTGCAAAGATACCTGTACCTTCTACAGCTGCAGCAAACTTAGCAACAGACCTTTCTTTGAGCACCAATTTAAATACCAGTGATTCTACTTTAGGACAGCAGCTTGCATCAGCATCATCTCCAGATATAAAAGTAAAATTGGAAGGAAACATGTTTATCATAGAAAACGATTCAAAATCTGATGGCAGCTTTAACCCAAATACGTGGCACCATATCACCAAAACCTCCGACTTTGCATCTGTGAATTGTGAACAGCAGCCAGATATCAGTGTTATGACTATCGCAGGGCACTCTGGCTCTAGTGACTTACAAGAATCAGCGTGGGAACCAGTGCACTGCGAAGGTATACAGCAGGATGCATACAACCAGCAGTTACAGAGCCAGATCCAGGACTCCTCCTTGGCTCAAATACAAGCACAGCCCTCAAATCAGTTAGCTCTGCAGTCTGAGCTGAAAGAGTTTGAACATACAGTCCCTCAGTCAAACGAAAACTTCTTTTCCTTTGATGATGACCTTACCCAGGACAGCATTGTGGAGGAGCTGGTGCTCATGGAGGAGCAAATGTCCATGAATAATTCTCATCCTTATGGCGGTTGTCTAGGAATGGCACTTCAGAGTCAGACCGCAGCTCAAGGAGCTCCTGTGTCATCTCATCCAAGCAGCACGCACTTTTACCATTCGATCCATAACAACAGCACTCCGATTCACACTCCTACCCCCACCCCCACCCCGACGCCCACCCCCACCCCGACTCCAACACCCACCTCTGAAATGATCGCTGGATCTCAGAACATGTCCCGAGAGAGCCCTTGTTCGAGGCTGGCTCAGACAACTCCCGTAGACAGTGCTCTAGGAAGCAGCCGCCATACGCCCATCGGCACACCCCATTCAAACTGCAGTAGCAGCGTCCCTCCAAGTCCTGTGGAATGCCGAAACCCATTTGCATTCACTCCCATCAGCTCCAGTATGGCTTACCACGATGCCAGCATTATATCAAGTAGTCCAGTGAAGCCAATGCAGCGGCCTATGGCTACCCATCCTGACAAAACCAAGCTTGAGTGGATGAATAACGGCTACAGTGGGGTTAGCAATTCCTCGGTTGCAAACCACGGCATCCTTACGAGCTATCAGGAGCTGGTGGAAGACCGCTTCAGGAAACCTCACGCTTTTGCCGTTCCTGGCCAGTCGTACCAATCTCAGCCACGCCACCATGATACTCACTTCGGTCGGGTGACTCCTGTTTCACCTGTGCAGCACCAGGCAGCCCCTGTCAGTAGCGCCACCAAGCAGGAGGGCTTTGCTGTTCCTGCTCCTTTGGACAACAAAGGAACCGGTTCTTCTCTCAACAACAGTCTGAGATGCCGCAGCGTGAGCCCTGCTGTCCATCGCCAGCGTAATCTCAGTGGAAGCACTGTTTACCCTGTTTCAAATATACCACGTTCTAACCTGACACCTTTTGGAAGTCCGGTGACTCCCGAAGTTCACAACGTATTTGCTAATATCCATGCAGACACCAGTGCCAATAACATAGCGCAAAGAAGCCAGTCGGTCCCGTTGACTGTGATGATGCAGACAGCCTTCCCGTCTCTTCAGAAACAAACAAACACTAAAAAAATAACCAATGTGTTGTTAAACAAACTTGATTCTGATAGCGATGATGCAGTGAGAGGTTTGGGGATGAACAACATGCCCTCAAATTACACAGCCAGGATGAATCTCACTCAGATTTTAGAGACATCCGCCGCTTTTCCTAGTGCCAACCCACAAAATATGATCAATTCCAGCACTTCAGTTTATGAATTCCAAACACCAAATTACCTCACAAAAAATAGCAGCACCGATCAGATCAGTTTTTCTTCTGGAGATAACCAAGCACAATCAGACATCGGAGAGCAGCAATTAGATTTTAGCAGCACTGTAAAAGACCTTTTAGGGGAGGACAGTCTGCCAACAAACCAGCAGCTGGTGAATCAGGTGGCATCAGATCTCAATAACGTTGCATCTGTCTTTTCCAGCGATATCAGGTTGTCTTCCGAGCTCTCAGGCAGCATTAACGATCTGAACACTTTAGACACAAATCTACTGTTTGATCCAGGTCGTCAGCAGGGACAAGACGATGATGCTACACTGGAGGAATTAAAAAATGACCCCTTGTTTCAACAAATCTGCAATGAATCCATTAACTCAATGACTACACCAGGTTTTGAGTGGATGGAGAGTAAGGATCATCCTGCTGTTGAAATGTTGGGTTAATCTTGTTTTATAATATGTATGTAGCACACTGTATCTAAAAGACAGACGTATTGTATTTGTCTTAATGGAAGTGCCTCCCGCAGCAGAAACACTTGCTATGTATTGTGGCATTTTTAAAAAAGTTTGCTGTACCGTTGCTCATTCTTCAGCAGGGAAAAGGCAGTCTTACCAATTCTAAACAAATCTCTGAAGGTGATGGGCTATCAAAGAGCCAGTATTAAAATTTGAAATTTATAGTGTTTCCCATTCAACGTTTCTTATTGTAGTGGTTAATAGCCAGCCAGCAGTGACAGCTATGGTTGAGGCTTTGGGAGGGTTTTAAGTCGAGCTCGTTGGTAGGCTTTCCGTACTTTGTATTGCTTGTTACTTCGTAGTGGATGATCCTTACTGACCTTTGTCGTTCAGGTCGGAAACGCAGGGTGCCTGCAGATAGGCACGCGGTGGGGAGTAGGGTACGAGTGAACCAGGTGACATGCAGGTGCCTGATCTTGAGCACTGCTCAGTGGTGAACTATGGGAAATCTCCGTAGCGCTGGTGCCATTGCCATCTCTAGCAAAACGCAGAGATAGGAAAAACTGACAGGAATGATCAAGGAAAAAGAAAGATGCACTAAATTTTTTATTTAAGAGAAATAAATCTATGTAGTTATTTTACCCATTAATATTCATGACATACTTGATATTTTAGTTCTCACTTCGATGTTTTTATATTAGGTAAAATTCATGCAAAAAGATTTTGAGCACTGAGATTTAATATAGGCCTAACACCCTATTTTAAAGTGATAGGTACTGATTAATTATTTATCAATGCCAGAGAAGGAACGTGATATTTTCCCTCTTTTTTTAAATAAAAGAGCTGCCGGAGCTCATTAAAATACTATTTTTAAAGATTAATTTTTTAAGTTTGCTCTTTCCTAAGCTAGTGGAGGGTGTAGGAAGATGTTCTTTTCTCTGTATTTCAGTAGGTTGAGCCTTTCTGTCTTTCTTGCTCACTCTCTTTCACTCAAACAAAAGATGACTAAAATATTAGAAAATGTGGTTGATCTAAAAATATTTCATACAGAGCCATAATACTGCCAGGCACTTTACAGATACACAGTAAGACATGTGATCTTACTTTTGGTAAAACTTCTTTTAAAAGTACTTACTGTTTTAGGAGCCTGAATTCCATTTTCATAAGTGATTTGACAGGACTGGTGAATCTAATTTTTTTTTTTTTTTTTTTTTTTTTTAGAAGTCCTTAGCTGCCCCTTTGGAAAATGAGATTTACACTTTTGCCTTGCTGGTTCACTTGAACCGAAAAAGACCTTTTGTTTTATCAGCATGGCATGGATCTCTCTCACGGTCAAAAGAGAGAGGTACTTAACCGGCCACGGGCCTGATGCTAGAAAGAGGACTTGCAGAGGTGAGCTTTTACAGAAGTGGTGCGCTGAGGATGCTACAATACCACCCCTTAAGCTTAGCGTAAAATCAATTATTTCTTCTGTGAATTGACACGTAGAAAACAGAGTGGAAAACATTTTCCTCTCTTGCATTATTTCTTTGAATGAGCAGTCATGCATTTATGAAGGGGGAGGCTTATTGTGCCCCCCTAGATTTACTAAGTGTCTTGGGGGTCCTCTGTTTCTTCAGTTTTCGCTAATGACTTGAGATCCCAGTACTGGTCAATTTTTTTGGCGGCGCTGATTCAACTTGTGCTGCTGCATTGGCACTTGAGGTGCTGGGGTACCACGGCTTCTCTTGCTCTTGCTCCCGTTCATCACCGTTCTGTGGCCTCTTCTGCAGGGACAAACAGTTGTGCCAAGCTATAGCACCTTATGGGGGCCTGATCTCACTGTGCTTGCATCAGAAGTTTTGCCGCTTCGTCAGGAACAAACTTGGAGAGTTCAGATCCCTCCTTGAAGCATATGGATGTGCGATGGTGTGGTTTGCTTCGTTTAAGACCAAGTGACCCTTTTAAGTTTTGTTAAGGAAATGGGGAGGAGACTGAAAACTGCATGGTTGCCTTCTGCATGTTGTCTTGCCAGGAGTCTGTCAGTAAGGCTTGAACCATTTTTCTCATAGACTAAACTTAGGGCTTGAGTTCTGTACCTGCCCATGGCCTTTCGCCAGAGATGTGCTGAACATCCTCTTACCTTCTTGACTTCACTGGGTCTGAGAGACACTCGGCACCTCTCTTTTTGGACCCCGACCCTGTGTGAAGTGCCAGCACTACTGTGAATAGGTGAAACCTACCTTCCAGTGGAGAGGCACAGGGCAGGGTGCGAGCGCCGGCGCTGCGGGGAGAAGCCGCAGACGTGCCGGCCTCGCCTCCAGGTCACTAACACTAAGACTGAGGTGGCCTCGGGGGAAATAAGTTTTTGTCTAACTCTACTAGGTTTTTTTAAGAACGTTTCTCAGAAAAGCAAGAGTAGATTTAAAGCTGGTGCGTTCGAAATTATGCAGCCGTCACCAAAGGTTTTTAAAAGTGCGTTTAAAATGATTTTTAAATACAAGCATTACATTGGGCCTAACATGTGATTTAATTATCAGAAATATTCTATAATCAGTGGATTTAAAGCAAATATCTGTTTAATTTAAGAAGTGCTAAATTCAATAAGGATTGTTTCAACTAAAATCCAAGGCACAGGCACAGCTTTGTACATTGGTATGTATTATTTTAGAGGTGTTTGTGTGTTGGTGTTATAATTAATAATGTTAGGTCCCTGTACTTAGTGCTAGTTAGTTCTTTACGATACATTGAGACAGAGCACTACTGCACACCAAAGTATGCAATACCCAAAGGAAAATTCTGTGATTTTAACAAATGGAAGCCTGTCTGCGTCAGATACTCCAAAACTAAGAATTTGAGACAGTTCTGACCCCTTGTTTACATTATTGGCTTCCTACTAACATGAGAAATAAATTATTTTGATAGCAGTTTTTGCTTAAGTATTCAAACTAGTGAATTTGTACCCTGTGTACAGTATTGCAGCAAACACTTTAAATTTGGTTGGTTGGTTAGTCCAGCAAACTTCCTGGGTTCATATATTGCACTAAAATTCTGTTGAACCTGTGGCAGGCACATTCCTTAGGATAAATGCAACAAATACGGCCCACAGATTAAAAAAAAAAAAAGCAAAACAAAAAAACCCCCTTTTTAATGTGTTTCATTATTAAAAGGCAAAATGTCATTAAAAGTGACAGGTGAAATTGTCTTATGTAGCAATGTGCATTGATCTCAATGAGATATTTCTATTTCTTATTCTCTTACATGAGAATATTACAGCAGGAAAAATTAAGTTTAGTTTGCTTCACCATGTTAATACATGATCACAAAACGTGCATGAGTGTTAATGACTTAATCTTGTACAGTACTAGATATATTCCTGTAACCACTTTTATTTTTTTTATTCTTTTGCTGTATTGAAACTGGTTCAGTGTTAACCAGGTGAGCATAGTTATTCACAAGTTACTTACTTTTTTATGTTAACTAATTCAGCTTAGTTATTGTTGAATATGTTCCTTTCTTGGATTATTTTTTATTGTTCTGATGTTGAAAAACATTTTTGCATCATTTTATCATGATAAGAATTCATGAAGTAAATAATTTGCAAATAATTGCAATAAGCACTGACTTCTGAACTGAAAAGAAGGAAAGCGTTTCTTGTGCAGTGCATCTGAGGTTCATATAATAGTCTTGTACTATACTGTGCTTTATTTACTGCACCGTAAGGAGAGAAAAAACCCTGTTCCATGTTTTCATTTAGTGCAGGAAATCCAGTTTCTCCCCTCTTCCCCAGTGTTTTGTTGTCTGTTGTACTGCTGAAACTACAGTAGTTGAATATTGCAGTAGCATTTCAGTTATTTTTTTTATTGAAAGTGCTCAAAAATTGTTTTTTAAATGTTTTCAAAAACAATAAAAGCATTTTATATTAAAATGACTTCTGGAGTTTTTTCTTTATATGGAAAATGTGTGTTAAGGTTGACCTGAAATACAGAGCTTTTTGTGTGAAGACAGATCACAGCTGCCCAGTCGTACCAACTTGCTGCAGTTGCTGAGCCCAGTCATAACACGTAAAGCTGAGCATGAGGCAGCCTTGGTCACTCTCTCAGAGTAATGGTGGTAATGTGCTTCTGACATTCACTTGTCTTTATATTCCATTTCTGTAGGTATCTCTTTTAAGTGGAAGCTACTTCTGTGGTGATGCTATTATGTTTGGGGGATAAAAACAGCTGCAACTTACAGTTGAACCTGACAGTTCAAATTTGCCATCAAACATTAAAATAATATTCTGGCCAAGCTGTACTTCAGAACATGGTGATGATAGTTGTGCTGGTTAGAGTTGTTGGTCACGTTCAGCTCCTCTGTGCCGCTTTCCTCCTGGTGTGGGTGCTGGTTGAAAAGTTCGTTTTGTGCCTGGGTGGTGGCTCTTGCTGTTGTGACGTACAACATCCCATTGCTGGTATAGCCGTCCACAGTGGCAGTGCTTGGCTGGTTTTGCTTTTCAATACTAGCAAAGCACTCCTACACGATAGTGTTATGGTACAGCTTGACTTGCTGTCATAAAGGGGAAAACCTATGGAGCCCTTTATTTGGGCTGTAAAATTGTATGTAAACCCAGCAGTGTTCCCAGCACAGTTTATGTGAATGCAATGGAAAAGTATTGCCACAGAGCAGAAACTGTCTATGAGAAAATGAGGGTGAGAATAAATATTCAGGTTTTCATGCAAAAAGAGAGCACTGGTTAGCAGTCTCTATCCCAGGCTAGAGAGGTGCTGAGGTGAGTTGGCAGGTGGCAATTTGATCAAAATCCCTTAGGTTCGTCAAGAAAGAAAAAGAGTCATCAGGGAGACATAAATGAGACAACATGAATGAGAGAGCATCAGAAAGATTAATTTTAACGTGACATTGGAGGGAATGCTATTAATATATCTCACTGGATTCTAAATTAGTGTGCTCTGAAAAGAGTTCTCAACTGTTTTCTCTGAACAATTCATGGACATGCTTTCTTCATGTTCCACATCCATAAAAAAATGGCAATTAAAAATTCACGAGGAATGACATGGAATATATTGTAGGAGATATAAAAGGCTATTTTAGAAATCGATAGTTCATCTGAAGTAATCATAGGTTTTAATCAGAACCTCTCAGCTGTAGACTGGAAAGAATTGTCCTTAATGGTTAATAAAAAGTGCGATAAGAGCAAACAAATCTGTGACTGTGAATGGAAATGGACTAACAGGAAACACTTATAAAGGTGGAAATGTCAGAACTAAATGCATGATCAAAATAACTACCTCAAAACGTTGAAGTTACGAACTATGTAGGTTTCAAAAAGACTAGATGTTTATATGTTTAATAAAGATGTTGAGAGTAAATTCTGAACAACTACTTAGAAATATTTTTACATCTCCAGAAATATAAATCTGTATGTGTGAATGCAGCAGGTTTTCTGGTAAACAGAATTCCCCCTCTAGGGTCATAAGGATTGCTGTGTCAAATTAGACGGTGGTTCGTGTAGTCTATACAGTGTCTCTGGCAATTGATACCATCATCTTCTCCAGAAAAAGAAGCCCTGGATTATTATGAGGTCCCAAAATAAATTGCCCCCGTGAAAGCTGCTCCCCTGGACCCAAGATCTAGAAGCCCGATCTGAACTCACTGCACTAGAGCTGGGGTAGATGGACTAGGTGACCTCTGAAGCTTCCTTCCAACCGCTCTTTGTCAGTGTGTGCATCAAGGCTGGAGGGTTGAGTAAAACCTAACTGGATGTGACTCTGTAGCATGGCTGCTCTTACTCAGGTAAAGTTTAAGCATAATATTTGATAATCATCAAATTCATTTGACAGCAAACTTAATTTTCTAGGCCTCCTCTGGTGCATAAGTCAGAGATAACCAATGCTCAGATCTTGCTGCCCTCCTACAAACGGGAGTTAAGCTTGGATAAGGAGAGGAAATGCAAGAAACATGTATAGTGAGGCTTACAGGTTGTGGAATAACTAGAAAGCTATTCCAAATTTAAGAAATGAGCAGTGACCTGTCTGGAAGCTTAAGATGTCTCTGAATAATGCTTATAAGGGACTGCAATAAAACTTGCAAACTTTGTGGTTCATGTAAAACTTTTCATCTGTGTAGCGTTTCCAATAGTTACCTGTAATCATCCAGAGCAGAAGACCGTTACACATCAAGGAGTTAGTGATCCACGGAACAGTTAAGCGGAGTATGCCCAGGCCTGTGCTGCGCTGTGCTGTCCCTGTGTTGTCCTGTGCTTATCCCCTGGCTGCAGGGAACACTTAGCCAGGTAGCTGTAACAGAGGAGCCTGGAGGCAGCTCCCACTCTGTGCCGGCAATTACACCACCTGCGCGTCCCTGCCTTTACCTGAAAGTGCAGCAAGAAGTTCTCATGAGAGCATCCTTTCTGCGTGACAGGAGAAGTTAGGAACAGCGTTGTTTTCTTATAAGAAAATCCTATAATAGCTCAAATGACCAAAATGTGGTGACCTTTCCACGGGCAGGATTTGCGTGTGGACTGCAGGCCTGTTCAGTGCTGCATCATAGCTCAGAGATCTGAAAGGTTGTAAAACTGCCTGTCCTGTCCTCTCTTTCTTTATAGTGCTAGCTCTAGCAAATGGCATTTTAAGCAACCCTTCACAGAATTTGAGCACCTCTTTTACTGCTATCATAATAAACCAGCACCTCCTACTGCATAATTAACTTACCTAATAAAATTGCAAATCTTCTAGTCTCTTTTGCCTTTCCTGCTCAACTTGTTAAAAAAAGAAAAAAGGGTAAAATACAAATTAAGCAAGGCCAGATCAATTAAATCAAAAGTGAACTGAGGACATGGAGAAATTTACTTAGAAAACATACAGTGCTAAAAAAGACATCAATTTCATTCTGCAGATCGCAGTGTTTAAATACCCAAAATAGAAGACCACCTTCATATAATGTAGCATATATAACCAAGTGGTTTTAGTTCCTGATAGACCGTAACATTCCTGCTATGTGCTTTGCATAAGTAGGAGAGACTCTACTAGTGATGTAAATACTCAAGGTGTCTTGCCTTGGAACATTTGCATATCTATTCTCCAATGGCTTTGTCGTGGCTCCTCCTGAGTCTGTTCTTCCTGAGCCTGCCTACCCATTTTCTATATCTGGTAATGCTTCAACTCTGCAATCATTAAAAAAGTCCATTTTTGTCCCTGTGGCTCATCTTTCCTCTGTTGTCAGCTTCCTTTTAATAAACTGGATATGGATAATATATGGATTATGATAAGTTATGCATCATTGGCACTTAGATGATGCCCATTAGGATCAAATTTTCGGTGGATCTCAACCTGATGTTTCAAATAATGTTCAAATAATGTTAGCAATATGCTACTGATCTGGTGCATACTCTGTTGTAATGTGGGGTGTTTTTGACACAAATGTTAAAATTGTACTTGAAAATTGGGCCAAGGATGGAAATGAGTCTCAGGAGCTTGTGGGAAGGTTCCATTCTAACCTACCTATGCATGCAAGTAGCCACTTTTGGTAGAAATGTTTTGAGAGTAGTACAGAAATTCTATCAAATAATCTAAGCTTGTGTTTAAAGCCTTCATGGATCTTAAAGATAGGAAAAAGGAGATGCATAGGAATCTGAAAATATATCTCTGTTGAGGAGTCAATAGCCTTGTGTCCAATTATTAACTTGGTGCTAGTGGATTTTTATGAAGACTGAATTGAACAGGGCGCTACCAAGCTGCCGCTGGGGCTGAGTCCATCTGTAGCCTCAGGTTTGCTGAGCGCCATGTGGAGGAGGGTGGCTACTAGCAATCAAGAGAAGTGACTGTCCCTGCAGCCTTCCTCGGGTAGCTGACCTACCCATCACTGCAGATCTGTGCTTCTCAACACGCTTACTTTAGAGAGCTATTGGGCTCTTCTCAAATATCCTTCTTCTGTTTTCAGTATGGAGGGGAAAACACAGCTGTATAACTGTATCACATTGTAAACTAACTGATTAGGACTCGCTCGTCTCCTTTCCCTATCAAAAATATCCTTGAGTGTTCAATTTGTCTGCTCTGTATCTATCACTACTTCAACAGGACACTTGTTCCAAGGGCTGTAATAATCAGTTCCCAGAGAGAATAAGCCCAGTTTCTTCTTGTTCTGAGACAAGAAGAGACATTTTGAAATGTGCTGTTTAAAAAGCTGTGTATTAGCAATGGTTATTTCTGACTGGAACAAATGCTATTTGATTCTATTTCAAACTGCTTTGAAAATCAGAACGATCCCTCCTACTACGTATGTATAGATGAGAGGGGAGACGAAATGCCCATGTCCAAGAGGCCCCACTCAGAGGTTCTTGTGCCAATGGCATAACTAAAATCTACTCTGACGAGAATTACTTGTGGAAAGCAAAACTAATGCTGGGGCCTAAAATGGCTGTCTCTGCAAGAGCAAAACAGGAGACCTCAGTGCTTACTAATAAGGAATTGCTGAAGACCTGTTATACTGCACATAACTTTAGAATTATTTTGCTGTTTTAGGAATTATCTGAAGTCGCACTTTTTTTTTGTAAGTAACATTTACAAAAGGCAGCTATGTAATACAGGAGGATATTTGCATTTCCCTTTGTTTGGCAGAGGTAATAGTCTTCTCACTAATAGGTATCCTTTTACAGCATGCACAAAGCCCTATATCCTTATCAGACATTGTGGGGTTTAGGAGAACTTTCTTGTGGGATTACTTTCTATGCCAGCCAGACTTGAAGGTGTGTGGACACTTCTTGGATGGTGCACTATTACAACTAGTTTTGCCTTTTGGGTAATTAATTCCCAGTGGAAACACTTTCAAGTTCATTGGAAGCCAATCAGTGGACCAAGAACAACACATTAAAATCTGTGCACTCTAAAATAATTGAATGCTAAAAAAATCTCAGAAGTAATTAAACCCAACTTAAAATAGCAATTACTTACTATTCCCATTTTCCTAATGGAATAAGGGAGAAACAATACAAAGAGCATCTTGTGTGAAAACGAGAGGAGTAAAGGCGGGAGTGCATGAGTGCTGCAGTAGCTTCCTTTGCTCTTAGCAGTGGTTTAGATACTGGCAAAGAGCATATAGCACGTAGTACTTCTTACATATATGGAGAATGGAGCCTTAAGGTATTTAAAGAAGAAAAGCCCAAATACGTCATCTATAGGAAGATCTTACTTCTGTAACATTGCAATGGGTTGAACTGTTAGCAGAAATATCCACAATGACTGTGTTAACCGTGGGATCACTGGTGGTGAATTAAGCTGGGAACGGTGTGACAGCAGTTGACTGGAGCTCAGCACCTCCGGGTTTCTGTTCTGGCAGCTCTCCTCCCCCTCAAGCTGAAAATAAGGAGAGAAAGATGACATCTGAGTGGTGGTGATTCAGACAAGTGTTTACCACTTCATTCAAATGCATATGCACAAAATGAGTGTGACTTTCCACCTCCACCGCAGTTGCTCTTCTTACTATGCAGGTTTGCTCATCAAGCCAGAGAGCTTTCCAAAAGAAATCGCTTGTAAACTGTTATACTAGTCACAGAAATTAGGAAAAACATTTCTTACATCTTTCCCTTCTCAGCCTTCCCCATGTGAGAGCTGGAGATCTCAGCAACTTTCCTGGGGCACAGGGGATCTCTGCAAGAGTTGGGTGGAGGGAGCGGGTCCAGGACAGGTATGGTTAGTGCCTTGAGAACACAGACCCACGCTTTGGGAGCAGTGTAAATTTTGTCTGCAGGCTGCCCTGAAAAGGAGCTACTTGAGTGGAGAATTTCTGTTTCACATTTGGTCTGTCCCTGGTTGACAGACACACCTTGCTGTCATCCAGCAGGGACAAGTAGGGCTGTAGGGTTTAAGACAGCTGGAGGCAGTGGCTTGGCAGCAGGCAACACAGAAAGCAACACGTGTCCAAACAGAAGATATGTTGCTTTTAAGGGAAAGAAGAAAAGTTGAGGAAAACAGAACCAGTGACTTTGGAGAACTGAGAATAAAAAGGAGCAGTGAGGGGCTGGTGAAAACCTGAGCGTGAGTTAATGGCAGTCAGGTTGCAAAGCAATGCAGAGAAAACAGTCAGTCTGGGATGACTTTTACAAGACTGAAGTTCTTGCTTACACAATTTAAGCTTTCATCTTTGTATCAATTTTGCATCTTGCTTTGTTGTGTTTGAAATTTGAAAAAGTACTTAAAGGAGGCCTACAGGAAAGTAGAGTTACGACGAAGGTTAATGGTTTTAAACTGAAAGGGGGGAGATTTAGATTAGATATTAGGACGAAATTCTTTACTCTGAGGGTGGTGAGGCACAGGAACAGGTTGCCCACAGAAGCTGTGGATGCCCCATCCCTGGAGGTGTTCAAGGCCAGGCTGGATGGGGCTTTGAGTGACCTGGTCTAGTGGAAGGTGTTCCTGCCCAGGGCACGGGGGGTTGGACTAGGTGATCTTTAAGGTCCCTTGCAACGCAAACAATTCTATGATTCTGTGAATTCTAGTATTAAGCACCAGGATCTAGCATGTATTTGCACGTAACTGTAGAGCCAAGAAGAGTGTTCAGTCTTGGGCTCTTAAACTATATTTCTGACATTAGTCTCATTAGTGAGTCATTGCCATGGTAGTAGAGAAATTGAGATTACTAGGCTATCAATAGGTATTTACTTCTCTTAGTCATAGCAATGACTCACTAGCAATATACATTTTTTCTATTAGTTCCCTCTTGTGTGTAGTTTTCCATGTACCTGACACTATGACGTTGTGAGTGGTTCATCATAACATTTTCTATTGTGTGACTCAGTAGAACAAAAGACAATAGGACAAAAATCTGTGTGTGTCACTTGCATCCGGATTTTTTGTTTAATTGTAGTTAAAATGACGTATGATTCCTTCAGTTTAAAGGAAGAGCAGTGAAGATAATTTATCCAATTTGATTTAAAATCCTCTGTAGCAAAAATGTAGCCTATATTTAATAAGATAAAACATCCTTCAATGTCATTTGATGTCCTAGATTTTGTAAGTTAACCATGACTATAATTAATATATATTCTTAAGCTAAAGATTATTTGATTATGATAACCCTTTGGAATTGTGAAACAAATCTCCTTTTCCCACATTATTTCCTCCTTTAAAAACAAACAGTGCTTTGTTTTTTTCAAATCAGTTCTGTATTAGAGTGTATGGATTCTCTTCAGCTTATAAAAACATTTACAATAAAGAAAGACACAAACCAAGTATTGTAAATGTATATAAAATTCAGACCACAAATTGGGTCTATCAGGCTGAACGCCATCATCTGAGAGACAGAAAATATTTTTAAAGTTTGTAATTTTTTGATCTTTTGTGGCACTGAAGGTTAATTTAGATGGCAAGAGAATTCAAACTTCTTTGTTACCAGATGACAACTCACTATTGGGATGGAATAATGACATAAAATATTAATACGTTTTTAATGGCCTTGATACACAGTTAAAGTGTTCTGTTGCACTCAGATGATCCAAATGCAGGTTATTCTCTGCAACTGAAAATCAATTATTTGCAGAAAGAGGAAGAGCTCTCAGAAGAGCTCTCTTCCACTATTAGTCTGTAATTGCATAAGACAATAAAATATTAAATGCTGGAGATATGTATCTTACATAAGAACTGAATGTTTGTTAACAGATTGTGGTTAATTTTCCCTTGTTTTTAAGTAAAAGAATACTTTAATTTAAAATTCTTCTATTTTGAGTGAACTGCTAGATGCCTTGCTGGAATATTGAAGATAACTATTGAACCCACTGAAAATGCACATAGACCTTATCTTAGCACATGGGTGCCTCTAGGTAACAAACCCAGAAATACAAGCCTTGTTGATAGCAGGTCATCTACTTACAAATTTGGGATTTGACTGTGTTTTAACTCCTGTTCTGGAAAATAAGTGGTCTTTCCACACCAAAAATGAATCAGTGAGATCTTCTTTGGGGCTGCGTTACACTTTGCTACTTAAAAAATATAATATAACAAAGTGAGTTTACTGTTGTAAGTTTCAAAAGGGCATTATTTCAAATTTCAAAGTTATTGAAACGACACATTACTCAGAATTTAATGTTTGAGTTTTGATGTCTTACAAAAAAGCCCAATAACTAATGTGCTAATAAAATACTCATAAACAAAACCTTTGTTAAACAGGACTTCAGGATGCTTAAGAGTGCTTCTTCTCATAGCCTTCTAGTGTACAGAAAAGCTGAGACTGAGACTGTGGAAAAACAGTCAAGCAGAGTTCAGGCAATTAACAGTAATGTTGCAGTAGGAGATTTATAGGGAGAAATAAACCAGTATCTTTTATTAGACTAACCAATATAATTTTGAAAAAAACCATAAGCTTTTTGGGGTCTGATGCTTTCTGTCTTGCATGGTTTGTACGCTCTAGCAGAGTGTAAGAGGCAGCACCGCAAAACCAGGTACTCATGCTCAACAGCCGTAAACCCACATGCTATTTCTGGCAAGCTGTAAGAATGATTTACCAGTCAATGTTAGGCGCCATCCCAGAAACAAATGCTTCACAAAGTAACTGGATGTGGAAATCATGCCTGCTTTAACTTAGGCAGGTTTTCCTTCCTTGGCCGTCACCCAGGAACCTCCCACTTAAATTTGGACAAGCCTCTAAACTCGTGCTGGGAGAAGCAAGGCTGAGTGAAGGGGACCGAGTGAAGGGAACTGGAGAGAAACGTTGGGTATCCAGAGGCTCGATCCAGAAGTAGAAGGGGGCTCGCTCTTTCTTTTGAATTACCCAAAAGCTTGTCTGGGTCTTTTTTCCAAAATGTATCAGTTAGTCTAACAAAACACATTTTTTCCCCATGTAAATCTATCTGTTCATATTCATAGATGATCATAACTATAAAGACGCTTGCCCGGATGCCACTTTGTCTGTTTCCCTGACACTCACCAATTTTTCATAAGTAATATCCTACAATTGATTTTGGAACATGCAAAAACTGATGTTGCTGTTGAGGTTGCCTTTCCCTGGAACCTCCTGCTAACCCTGGGAGGAGAGCGCAAGAGTGTGTGATAACGGGCACAGGCTTGCCTGAGCCCTGCCATGGAGGTGTTAGTTACCTGGGTGTTTTGTGATCTGCTTGGGGAACAGTCCAAAAAGCTGAGCCTGGGTCTGTGTTTGCTTTGAAAAGGGCAGAGGTTCTCATCGGATGATGAGAGAAGTAGGTCACCCAAGTTGTGAGGGGCTAGGCTGGATGAGCTGAAAGATGGTGAAAGACACTGGTTCCCTGCCAGTACATGTGCTGCTACATTTGTTTGTTGTTAGCGACACACATGATTTTCCATGCGTTCATCCTAAAATGAAGGTATGTTCTCTGCACTCGCGGGCTGTGCAGTGCCTGGAGAGGAGTTTGGCTCAGGCTTGCTTTCAGAAAGGCTTATGGCTACAAAGCGCAGACTAAATCACTCTATTTATAGGGTTTTTTTTAGCACAGCTCTTCCAGTTGTCCTCTGCTGGCTGGGAAGGCTGGTAGCCAGGAAGGGACTCCCAAGTGATTCATGAGCAGCTGTTGAAAGTCGTGTGAATTGAAGCCATTTACAAAACCATCACGGAACTAGGTCCTTCAACAGGAGGGTGGGTGATATCTGGGAAGCATCACTGAAAGGCAATTTGGAAATGACCTCAAGCGTTCAGCCAAAGTGTTGAGACCTCCCTTACTAACATGTTGCTGTACCACCTGTAAGTTTGAATGGGGGGGGGGGGAGGCAGAGTTTTTAGATTTTTCTTTTGAGAGATGGGAAGTCTTTACAACACTGTTACTTTGATTTCAGACAAGGCTTTTACAGTTTATCTTCTCTCCTCTGGCATTCTCCCCACTGGGGTGTTACACCAGGTCAGCTCCTCACAAAGTGAGGACTTCCTTCCTCCTCCCAGTACCCTGGAAGGCGACACTACCTCCTCCCGGCCGGCAAGGAGATCCTTTCTGCACACTGCAAGGATTATTTTTTCCCCTCAGTTCCCCCCAAATTTTTGCAATTCCACAAGGTTCCCTTGGGTTTAGGCCAGAGCTCCCACAGCTTGCGCCTGGCCCTCAGAGACGTGGAAAAGACCCCGATGATGTAAACCACCGGGAAAATGTTCATAAAAACGCTTTTATTCCGCCCATGACCCTCACTCCTCGCTGAAGGGGTGTCCCTCGGGCCGGGGAGGAGGGACCCACCCCGGATAGGCGGCAAGCCGGCCGGAGCCTCGGGCCGCGCTGAGGCGCGTTGGAGCTGAGAGAGGCAGCCCCACACCCCCCTTCGCCTCAGGCTGCCCGCGCGGCGCGTGTCTCCGGGCGGGGCGCGGAGCGAGAGCCAATCGGGAGGCGCCGCCACCTCCCCGGGTGGGCGGTGGCGCGGGCTTCTGCGCCAATCAGACGAGGCGGAGGGGGGCGGGAGGAGGTGGGGCGCGCTCCCGCGGGGCTTTGGGCGGGGCTATGGGCGGGGCGCGCGGCGGGGCGGTGGCGGCGGGTAAACACGGCGGCGGGGAGTGCGCGCCGTTCGGCCATGGCGGCCTCTCCTGCTGAGGTGTTCGGGCTGCCGGGCGAGGAGGTGAGGCCTGCGACCACTCTTCCGCTTCGCGCTCCCCGCTTCCCTTCCGCCGCGAGGGCGGGCGGCTTCCCGGGCGGGTCTCCCCTCAAGGTGGGGGGGTTCCTGCGGGCCCGCCGCTGTCTGGCGGGGTGGGGGAGCAGGGCTGAGGTGAGGGGGGATTCGGCGGGCCCCTGCCCGCTCCCCTCAGCACCGGCTGCCGGGCCAGCCCCGGACGGTAAGCCGGCGGCTGCCGTGTCGCCTGGCACCGGCATTTCTGTCTCTAGGCTGGTTTTTGAAAGCTGTGCGAGCCTCCCCCTGCAGACGGAGGAATTCGGGTGCGTTGGGTAACTTCCTCATGAGGGAGCTGGGTGGGCGAAGCGGGGCTGCTTCCCCCCAGCTCCCGCCCCCCGGGCTGAAGAATAAAGTCTTTGTTTCGGGCTTTGTCACAGACGGTGTTCGAAGCACCGAAGCGGTGCGTGAATTAAAATTGTGCTAAGGGTAGTTCGGGGCCTGAGCGGCGGTGCTCTTCCCTGCAATGCCGAGAGCGTGAGATCTTGTGTGCGCCTTAGTGTTTTTTTGCAATAAACTCGTGGGTTTAAACAGAAAGCGGCTTCTGTTGTGAGGTCGTAATTCCTGAGCGCAGGGATCTTTAGAAGGTGGCTGGTGCTGGAGTACCTGTCCCTGCGCTTCAGTGGCAGACAGGTGGGGAGGGCTTTTGCATCGAAACTGCGGCAGAATATTGATGGAATAGTTAACTTTATCAAGAAGGAAGGAGGTGACTCTTTTTTGGTTGCAGGTACAGGAAGACTAAAAGCTGTATCCATCTGAAAGCTGTTCGGTGACCTGTGTGAAGTGTCAGTAATGTTGTCTTTGAGCCAACAGGATATTTTACCAAGCCTGTCTTTGATCAGCTCTTTTTGTGTCCAGGCAGTGATGATCTCTGTGTTAGTGCACACTTGTTGCGTCCTTTGCAGGAACTTACTTCATTAAAACTGTGAGATATTATTCCCAGTCTGCTAGCATGGCTCTCTTTGCCGAGTTCTGCTTTACTTCTGGAGAAGTAACTATAAAGCTCTCAAATGATTTTATTTTTTTCCTTCATCTTAGTATTTGAATTGCATAGGAGTTCTATTAGAAGATTAGCACAGCATGCTGCAAGGGTTGCATAGCCCTTCCCATTGCAAGATCCCATTTTCAGTTGCTAGTAGCTTTGTGAGGCTATCCAGTTGGACTAAAACATTCCATGCCTCAGGCTCTCTATTTTAACGTTATTAAACAGTCAGTTTAGTTGTTTCTTAGCCTTCCTTACTATGGGGAAAATTTTTTGAAATCTGGTCAAAATCGAACAATTCTGATCTTTCCTCAATCCTTTTGAACATGTTCCTTTGGAGCTGCTGGGGGAAGGGGGAGAAAGTTTGAGTATGTAACAAATCTATCAGATACAACTTTTTCCTTAATTCAAAAGTTTAGCCAAACTTTTTCAAGTTACAGATGTGGAAAATACAGTTTGTTTCTGACCAGGACGTTGATATTCAGTTGGTGCTTATTGATTCACATGTAAAGAACTTGCTCAGTTTTCTTAATAGTTTTCATGCGTGACAAATGACAAAATGAATGATTTTAGGGTTATGGGAAAACTGCTTTTACCTAGAGTGCTAGAATAGAAACTAGAGTTCTGCCTCTCTAGATTTTCTTTTTTTTGTCTTCCTGGAGTTTAAATCTGGAAGATTGCATGCACAGAATCACAACAAAAACGCAAAGTCAGAAACCCAAATCATATTGGAAGTAGCATCAAAGAGTTTTCTGTAAAAGCCTCCCCTGCCATTGTTTTGCAGGCTTTTCATAGTTTATGTCTGCACATTGATGCTTCCCCGGGGCTGTTATGTGACCCATTCTGCAAGATGGATTTGCTTGGGATATGAATCAAAATTGTCTGGTAAAAGAAAGTGGATGTTATCTGCAAAACCTCTTTACTTGTTGCACCTATTGCATATGATTATATGGTAAATATAATAATTGTAAATAAATGGTAAATAAAATAAGGAAAAATAAGGAAGGAAGGTGAGAAGTTGGTCTGATTGTTGAGGCAGTTGAATGCAGTATTAGAGTGTGGATTTTCCTCCTCCTCTCCAGTCCCCTCCCCAAGTTATGCATTTATTCCAGCTTTCTTGATTAATGGTGTATTAATCACTTGGACTTAATAAAGGATTGCTAGTATGATGTTGCTGACCCAAACAAAATGATGAAGAAGCTGGGATGTAAAGGAAGCTGTAGCCGAGGTTATTGTGTATACAGTGGGTTATTGTATATGCTGTATTTAGGTATCTGAATTTCAGTGCCTGAATCTACCAGATTCAGTTGTCCTTAATTTCTCTGGTTCAGTTTTTCTTCTCTATAATGGATATAGTATCATTCTGTCACCTGTAGGACTTCTTACCACTTAGTTGGATATTGAAATAATGAACCCTAGAAAAGTCAGTGGAGAAAACTGATAATTCTGTATTCAGAGCAGGATGTTAGCAGTGTGTGAAAAATGAGCTCTGGGGTCACACGCTGAAAAATGAAGACAGGAGAAAATACGAAATAGTAGTTTGTGAGCAATACCAATTTTGTTTACTTAGTAAGGTGTCTGTTGCTGAGAAAGAAATAGTTTGTGATCCTATCAAAAGTTCTGATAGGATGAATGTGCAATAATAGGCTAAAAATAGGCTAAAATGAATATAATCTAGGAACAATATTAGACTAAAATGGAATGCTGTGAATGTTTTTATTGTGAAATATTTTACATTGCAGGATAGTATATAGAAAAAAGGCAAATGAACAGGTTATACATCTTGCTACAGCCAGTCTCAAGGTAGAAAAATAAATAGCTCTAATAGTATTTGTAAAAATTACTTCTAATCCTCTCATTAACTTTTTAAAAGAGAAAAGAAATACCTTAAAGTATACTTCCCACTTCCAGGTCAGACTTTCTCACACAGTGCTCTTTGCCTCAGGCTGCTAAAAAAAAAAATCAGTTGGGAGCATTAACTGCTGCAGACTTTGTCTTGACCTGTGAAGTGAGTAACCGTGCCTGTTGTCGCATACTTGGGATATATCTGCCTTGGAATATAGTTTCAAGTGTTGGTTCAGATCTGCAGGAGCAAACTGATACAACCGCTGCTGCTTTTCTTTGTCATAGGAGTGGTAACTTTGCTGGTGCTCTTAAATGTGCTTGTTGAGGTGGGGTGTCCATAGCTACAGGGGTTTTGGCTGAGGGACTTTCTAATACAAAGCTTTCAGGTTGCTAAGACGTGGATTTCTGTAGATTAAACTGTTGGATCGGGTGTTTTCTGACACTGAGCTATTCACTTCCAGTTACTGTGATTTTGTGACAGTTAACTGCAATTCTAAACACAGAATTTTCTAACAGGAATTGTGGAATGATCTTTCAAAGACTGAAGGAAGATTCATTGATATTTCAGCTAATGCTCTGTTATTTATTCAGTTACAGAAGAAATTACATTTTTCAGTGGTTTGCTGGGTTAAAAATATAATTGTTAAAGAACTGTCTAGAATGGCAATGTATTTATTTCTTGTTTTCTATCAAAATACCTGCTTGCACTATAGGGCTTTGAAATGGCATCTAGTAAAATGACACTGCTTGTTTATATACCTGTATTTCATATCCAATTTAATTTAAAAAATTGTGTATGTCAGAGTTCTTACACTCCCAGCCTGAATTAAGGACTTTCTTATTTTGCTTAGCCCTTTTTATATTGCCTAAATAACCTAAGTTAGCTAGCTTTTTTAATCTGCTGTGTCTATTACGTTTGATCTGTTTCAGGGATCAGAGTAGGTAGTGGGAACTTCTCACAGGCAAAAATACACTTCCCACTTGCATGCAAGGGGAAAGGCAGAGGTAAGGGGGAAGATCTGGAGAGAGGAGGAGTATTCCCCAGTAGAGGAAGATCAGGTTAGAGACCACTTGGCCAGTCTGGACATCCATAAGTCCATGGGCCCTGATGAGATGCACCCATGAGTGCTGAGAGGACTGGCAGATGTTATTGCTTGGACACTCTCCATCATCTTTGAAAGGTCATGGAGGACAGGAGAGGTGCCTGAGGACCGGAGGAAGGCCAATATCACTCCAGTCTTCAAAAAGGGCAAGAAGGAGGACCCAGGGAACTACAGACCGGTTAGTCTCACCTCTGTCTCTGGGAAGGTAATGGAGCGACTTGTTCTGGATGTCATATCCAAGCACGTTCAAGAGCAGGAGGTTATTGGAAGCGGTCAACATGGATTTACCAAGGGTAAATCATGCTTGACCAATCTCATAGCCTTCTGTGATGTTATAACTGGTTGGCTAGATGAGGGCAGAGCAGCAGATGTCATCTACCTTGACTTCAGCAAGGCTTTTGACACTCTCTCATAACATCCTCCTTAGGAAACTGAGGAAGTGTGGACTAGACGAGGGGACAGTGAGGTGGATTGAGATCTGGCTGTGTGACAGGACACAGAGGGTTGTGATTAATGGAGCAGGGTCGAGTTGGAGGCCTGTAACCAGTGGTGTCCCCCAGGGGTCAATACTGTTTAACGTATTCATCAATGACCTGGACGAGGGGACAGAGTGTATCCTCAGCAAGTTTGCTGATGATACCAAACTGGGAGGGGTGGCTGACACCCCCGAGGGCCATGCTGCCATCCAGCGTGACCTAGACAGGCTGGAGAGCTGGGCAGAGCAGAACCTAATGAGGTTCAACAAGGACAAGTGTAGGGTCCTGCACCTGGGGAGGAAGAATGTCAGGCACCAGTATAGGTTAGGGGTGGACCTGCTGGAAAGCAGCTCTGAAGAAAAGGCTCTGGGGGTCTTGGTAGACAGTAAATTATCCATGAGTCAGCAATGTGCCCTTGTTGCCAAAAAGGCCAACAGAATTCTGGGCTGCATAGGGAAGAGTGTGGCCAGCAGGTCAAGGGAGGTCATTCTCCCCCTCTACTCTGCACTGGTGAGGCCACAACTGGAATACTGTGTCCAGCTCTGGGCTCCCCAGTTCAAGAGAGACAGGGAACTGCTGGAGAGAGTCCAGCGTAGGGCAACAAAGATGATGGAGGGATTGGAGCATCTCCCTTATGAGGAAAGGCTGAGAGAGCTGGGACTCTCTAGCCTGGGGAAGAGAAGGCTGAGGAGAGACCTTATGAACGTTTACAAGTATCTAAAGGGTGGACTTAAGGCGGGTGGAGCCAGACTCTTTTCAGTGGTTCCCAGTAACAGGACGAGGGGTAATGGGCACAAGCTGGAACATAGGAAGTTCCAAACAAATATGAGAAAAAACTTCTTTATGGTGAGGGTGACAGAGCACTGGAACAGGCTGCCCAGGGAGGTTGTGGAGTCCCCTTCTCTGGAGACTTTCAAGACCCGCCTGGATGCAGTCCTGAGTAATGTGCTCTAGGCAATCCTGCTTTAGCAGGGGAGTTGGACTAGATGATCTCTAGACGTCCCGTCCAACTCTGAAAAATTCTGTGATTTGCCATTTCAGGTTTCTCAGTCACTTCAGAGCTGTCCTGTGTAGAACAAATGTTGTTGTTTTCTGCATGTCACATAAGATTTCTCGTAAGCATATGGTATTTCATTCTGCAAAGCTTTAGATATATTTTTATATTCCTTTAGGATATACTACTGGAGCAGGTTGTTTGTGGTTATTTAGGTTGCTGCTGGTGAACTGAATGTCTTGGGTACCTGGGTTATCTTCTCTATTTTTGCACACCTTACCCCCAACCTTTCTCATATTGCTGTATTTTGGAGATGATTCTGATGGCCAGAAGTCTTTCAGACATTACTTCAGAGACTGGCATGGACTAGTCTTCCTCTGGATTGCTTCTGACGAAAACGGTGATTTTTGTTTGGCTTGTTTGTGCCCCAGCTTGAGGCAGCCCAGTGCTTCTGTTCGTATTCAAACCCTATGGCCTCCCCAGCACCTCTGTACTAGATGTCTGCTCCATCTGAGACTGTCCTTACATGGGGTACTCAAATAGGAAAAAAAATAGACATGCGTACCTCTGTGCTTCAGAAATGCTCTGAATTTATTCTAGGCTGTGAAGGACTTTCCCATTGCAAGGCATGATCTGGAATCCAGTGTATCTGGAATAGTTCAGGCCCTTGTAGAAATGGTGATACTTGCTTATTTGGGGGCTTGGGAGGTTTTTTGGTTTGGGTTTGTTTGCTTGGTCTTTTTTGTTTGTTTGAACAGCAATATAATTTGTGTAAATCTGATGGTTTCCAGAAGCTATCTTATGTACCTGAATTTGTTTTGTTTTGTTTTCTTTAAAGCCTTTCATTGACACTGAACAAACAAACTCTGACTGTGACTGTTGTGGATATGGTGTTGAAGAGTGGTTTGGCTGGGTTTTTTTTCGGTTTGAGAGTTGTTTTTTGTTTGTTTTGTTTCATTTTTTTTTTTTAAAGTAAAATTCTTGTCATCTTGAATCAATTTGCAATTGAACAGAGGCGTTAAATACGATCTGTAGCAACAGCCAGCATTTCTTGAAGGATGAGACTTCCTTATTTATGAATACAAAACACTGCTATAGTACAATTAATGTTTAAGTTCTTTTAGTGAGTTAGTAGGACTGAACTGTAAACATTCAGGTGGAAGTTAATGACTTTCATTATGTTTATAAGATTGATTAATGTAGCTCTATAATAGGAATCTTCCTGAATCTAAAACTTCCTTTGCTTGCTTTGAAAGAATTTCTTCCAAAACAAAATGTTTCAGCTCTGTTGGTTGCCATAGAGGGGGAAGAGAGTGCCCTCTGGGCTGTGAAGGAATGGTCAAGATGCGAAAGTCTCCTTCCACTTTCTGCCTCCTGGTGAAATGAACTGGTGATGCTAACAAAACTTACTATCATTTAGGGGTCACCTAACATATATGTCTGCTTCACTTGCAAGGTCTGAATATTGCAGGAACTACTTTCCTTCAGCTAAGGCTCACCATTCTGTGGGAAATGCTTTCTTTCAAATGAGATGGTAAGTTTTAACAATTACTTAATTGGGTGGATTCATCATGCTGTCAACTTCGTATCTATCTCCTGCTGGAATCGCCCAAGCTGAATATAGCATAGATAAGTGCTCATAGCTAGCCTGATCTTGTAATTATGTGTTGGAGGTTTTTGTTTAAGATCTAAAGAATTTTATTTAAAATTCTTAGTACCTCTTCTTCTATAATATATGAGGAAAGTTTGTTCTTAAATGTTGTTTTTAATGTTAGACAGGTAAAGAATGTCAATGTTTTCTGGACCGCTTAAGGGAAAACTTTCTGTGCTAACCTCAGTGTAGGTAATGGAAGAACCAAATCCTTAATTATTTGGACTCTTGAGAGGTTTCCTTGAGATACAAAGACTGCGTGTTGCTCCAGTAAATGCCATTAAGGAATATGTTTTTGTTGTGAAACACTCAAACATAACTTTCATGGTCACTAATGATATCCAGGCAAAAAAAAAAACCAAACCCAAACCAAACTTTTAATGCAATTTGAAATAAGTGCTCTTGGATGGGAGATACAGACTAGGAAACTTGCTAAGATACGTGTTTTTTAACACTGCTGTGTTTCTATACTAAAATTGGCAGATGCAGGAGGCTATCTATCTGTTGAACTGGAATATGTAGTCAATTTAGCTGTAAGTAATCCTTCGGCATTGTTTCTGAGCTTCTCCTAGGTTTCAGAGCCTTCTAAATGATGATGTCTGTTTTTGATCAACGATTTGTGCTTGAAATACAAACCATTAGTAGAGTAAAGCTGGATACCTTGAGTAAGGTGTCTCACAGATTTAAGAAGCATGCTGTAAAAGAAACTATAAATTCGTGGTGTGTATCTTTTATGCTAGTATTTATTCTTTAATGGGGATTTGGCTTTAGTGCACTTCTACCCATGCAAGTGTCCTGACTTTTCTTGCTGTTTATAGCTGTTCCTTAATGAGGTGAGGAGTCTGTGTAGATGTGCATTGCAGAACGCTCTATAGTAGTTGATAATATCTTCCCCCCGCCACTGACTTTCTGGACCTCAGCGTATGGGATGGGAAGGATTGCTCTTCATGGAATTTAGAACATGTTCAGCTCACTGAACATCACTTCCTTTTTGTGCTCTTTCACTGGTCTGGGCTATTTGCTGGTTTCAGTTTTGAACTTACAAACTGTTGGTGTGTTTATTTCAGCCTGTCTTATCTGCACATATCCAAATCTGAATTTTCTGTACCTCTTTTATCTGTGCACTATATGCAGACATGGTATGAAGCTTAAGAAAGCCTTAGTATATAATTCTTGATATTACCAGCATCTTAAAAGGTGGTGCTGCTGTACTGTTCTATCATTGTAATATCCCTTGATACTCTTTTCTTGGCTTGATTTAGTGGTAGTTGATTCTTGACCTATCTAGCTGGAACAAAAGAATAACAGGATGTTATCGCCTAGAGCAATTGTTTACTACAAAGTGTGCTCTCTGTTATGACTACTCAGACATTTTTATATTGGGCTTCCTCAAAAAAAGCTGTCTAGTAGTCCAGCAGATACTGCCATTTTATGTTTTACATCCTTGCTCCATCTATATAAACACTCCTTGTACAACTCTGTGCCCAGAGCTGCTGCCTTTGATGTGCTGTCATGTGTGCATGTCTCTCAGAAGTGCATGTCTGTGTTACAGAGCAGCTGGGTGCTAGGGCGTTGAACTTGTAAGACTCCTTGTGCGTTCAAAGCAGCAATGAATGCTCTATCTCTTCAGATTTACAGACAGAATAAATTCAGACTGACCCCTTCAAGTTAATGTCAGGACTGCAAAAGCGTGGGTAGGCATTTATGGCCAGGAAGAGACTCTTAGGGAGATAAATTGGTCTGAGAGAAGTTTCCTAGACAAGCTGCAGTGCTGCTAGGTGTAGCTGGTGTGTTCCTGGTTACTGACTAGGTGCCTATCCCTTACTGGGCCACCAGAACCACTGGAAGCACTGCAGTGGTGGAAAAGAGTAGCAAGGAGAGCTTGAGAGTGGCTACAGTCAATACAGAAGAGGTACAGGCTGTAGCCTGTGTGTGTCTCAGACCACAAAAACACTCTTAGGCTGCAGTTGCCTGTGGATCTACAGAAGCAGTTACTGATCCATCATTTCTTGTGTGTGTGGCTATGAAGGGGGCAAATGAGGATCTCCTGAGCAAGGTGAATGAGGAAGAAAAGGTTCGAAATTGCCTTTGAAACCATGAAATTTTGGTTTTGAACCTGTTCCCTGTGGATGCCAGAATCAATTATCTGATGCTTTGACTCCATATAGAGCTTACATTGCATAATATTTGGTTGCATGAAATTAGTTTCAAACAATCCTGGAATCGTGTAGCTGTTCTATTTTGGTACCAACCCCAAAAAAATAATACTCTCTCTCTCAGCAAGGTGTGTTTAAACCAACCTACAGCATACCAGCATCAGGTTTGCAGCTTCTAGTTTCCTGAGGTCACGTACAAAGCATCTTATCTTTTTATAAAATAGCATTCAGATAGTTTCAGATCTGTATTATGATACAAGTAAACAAATTGCATGATTAAGCCAACTTTAAAATCTGAGGAGTATGGATCCTATTTCTGGGATCTCCCCCACGTGGACTACATTGATGCCCTGTTAAGCCTGACTCTGAGATGCCCGTACCCAAAAGTGTTCTCTAATTGTCTTTACTTTTCTCATGCTTGAATAACTGAAAAAAGCTCGTGATCTAAGCAACTAAACACAGATGCAAGAAAGGTATTTGTCTTCTAGGGCGAAGTATCCTACACCAGCGTCTGCTCTTGGCCTATTTCTGAGGAAAAGGTGAGATTGTTTCTCGAGCTGGATTCTGTCAGTTGGGTCCCATGGGCTGTGTCTGAGGACCCCTCTCACGTTGGGAGAGGGTAGTGGTGTGCGGACTGAAGTCCAGAAGTGCTTGGTGAGAGTGGAAATGCACACGTGGGACTCTTCAGCTTGAGTAGTCTTACTGATGTTAGATGTCACTGAAGCCAAGTGATTGATAGAAGATAAATTGGATGCTATTTTGGAATGTAAGACAAGAGTGGATATTTTAGGGTATTTGTGATATATAACAAATGGCTCTTCTTAATTTGATGCCAACATAGTTTTATACTTATTTTTATTTAAATCTGATCAGTTCTATTGCTGTCACAAAACATATTGGTAACATTATATGCCTAAAACCTGATCATGACTAAGAATTTTGAAAGTTTAGGACACCTACTAGTGGTTCTTTTCTGAACCATTAGATTTCCTAGTAGGAGACAGTTTTCTTTGGGGTGAAGGTAGAAGATAGACTTGTAATTTGGCTGGAATTGTCTTGGCCAATTGACTGTTTTGCCAGTAATTGGATATAGTAGATGTTCATCTTGGTCCCCTGGCAATCACCTCTAACTATAGAGGGCGGGAGAAACTTGCTTACTTTTAGTGGTTTGTTTTCCGTTTTACCTTCTTAGCCAGTAATCTCCGTCTCAGTATTAGCATGCAATTCTCTGTTAGCTTTACAAACCTGTCCAGTTGGTCAGCCCTGTGGTTATGTATAAGACCAATGAAAATGCAAACTTCGAGTACTTCCTACATGTCTCTTTTTGAAAGCACTTTCAATCAAATGTGGAATTCAGGAAGGCTCCAGGGACAACATCTGCTGCTTCACCCATTGCTGTGGTATCTGTTTAACTCTTCAATCACTTAGATTGGATCAGCTTTCCTCACAAGGGTCTCTGACTAGCCGTTGCCTACAAACAGTCCTTCATCTGCAAAGCGTTTTGCTTTCCAGGGAAACAGTGTTCATTTGTCCTCTTCATCTGACATGGTCACAGCTGTTGGAATTTTTTTCCCCCCTCTTGAATTCAGTAGCTTATCAGATGAGCCATGTAAGACTTTGCGCAGCTACATTAATTAACAGGAGGAGTGCAATCACTTATGTCACTCCTGTGAAGCTGTAATTTGAATAATATGTAACTGAAATAGTTTTTGGTTTTCAAAAAAATCTCATACCCTGCTGACACATCATTTCAGAAGTTCCAGTATTTTCAGTATGGCCTCGCTGTGCTGTGAAATAAAAATAGATGCAAGAATCCTGTATTCTTGCCTTTTTTTGAGTTCTTTACTGCTTTATTAATCTGTTCTGATGAATTTGATACCTTTGTATTGCCTCTAGGAAATAAATTTATGGTCAGACTCTATTTCCCACCCTCTGATGAATGCTGAGATACCATTAGGTAAAGGTTTGCTCGGTCCATATGCATTTGTCTGAATGTTTAATGCAACTTGCTTGAATGGCTAGTGAGATGTAAATTGCACCCTGTTCCCTGTGTCCTAAGAGGTTATACCCATGTGCACCAAAAATTGTTAGGCTGTTCAGAGCATGTTCTCACAAAGGTCCTTGCCTACTCTGTTGAAAAGACAGCTAAGAATTGCCTGCTGAGAAACATGGGAGCTGCTCGCAGAATCTGCATCCACGTACTCCTTCATGCACGCAGTTGGGAGCAGTGCAAGTCACTGGGCTGTACAAATGGTGGTGATAGCAGCTTGCTCTTACTATTGCCCTAGAAGAAGATCTTCATGTGTGTGCTATGCAGTACATGCATACTGCATCCAATCTGATACAGATGTATTGCAAGGCTCGAGATGTATTGCAAGGCTCGCTTGGGAAAACGGTGATGGTCACTGCCAGAACAATTTGTCATTTGGGAAAGAAGGCTGGCAGGAACCGTTGTATGCTTGGTTCTGTGGGATTAAGCACCCTAGCTCAAAACAAAATCCCACTCCTTTAGAATGCAGAGAAACAAAATAAAATTAATTTCAAAAACCCCGAACTCTACTGTGTCGACTTATCCAATTTTTTGGATTCTGTGTCTACCCTCATGTGGATATGATGGTGATAAAATTTTAAAAGGGGTAAAGGTAGAATAAATTTGCTACTGAAACTTAGGGCTGTTTCTGTCAAAGTAACTTGTGTTACCTAGTCTATGGTTTTCAATGTGAATTCAAAATTATGCCAATAATTGCTTTGAGCTTTATAAATTAAAAATAGAGCTGAAAAATAAATCTGAATGTGTCTTGGATATGTTATTTTATATTTTAGGAGAATGCGCGAATTGTCAGGGTGAAGGTTATAGCTGGAATTGGCCTGGCCAAGAAGGATATCTTAGGAGCCAGGTAAGAATATATGTCATTAATGTATTATGGGACAGCTTGTTCTTTATTTTCTTTCCACAGCTGTTTAGATTTTAGAAAATCCCGCTGTGTCTCTTTCCAAAAAAATCAGAACTGTTTTAACTGGTAAAGTTAAAATGATCAGACTATATAAACATGAAGATATCTGTTTTCTTGCCCAAGGGTCACGTGGACAGGTCTTTTGTGTTGGCAAAATAACATGTGGGAAGACTTAATTCTCTGTGTGGTAGAATAGTTCTGCCATGGAGGATTGATGCGTGTATATATTTTACTTCAGGTAGACTGCAGCTAAAGTAACAATAGTTGAGTTATAATCAAAGTTGTCTCATCTGAGCTTTAAAGACTTGGAATGAACACAACACACAACACTAAACAATGGTAGCAACAAGACTATTTCAACTCAAATTATATGCAGAGGAACGGCATCCACCAGTTCTATAGATGTGGTAAACCCATGCCAGTGGCTGCAGGCTCTGGGTATGTACAGATGTAAAAGTTAACAATCTGAATAAGGGAAGAAATAAAGTGGCTTAACATTTACCACAGGAAAGATCAGGCTTTGTAATTGAAATGCTTTGTAGGATCTTGTAGAATTGGCAAGTGGCAGCATGTAGTTTGTACTGGCCCTCTGTACGAGGGTCTAGAAAAGTACTGATGGTTTTAGTACTAGTTCTGCTGTCAGCTGCTTTGGCGTATTTACAGGAATGCTGTTATTTTAGCACTAGCAAAATTGTTAAGTGTGATGTCAGTTTAGCTTTAGAAAAATCTCTCTTGTGATATTCATATTTTCCCTAAAGACAGACAGTCTCTCTTCTTTTTTTTTTTTTATGTGCAGTTCTTTTTACTTTCAACAAAAATAGGGCAGCTTTTCTCATCATAACTTAAATATGTGAAAACGGTATGCTCTTTTGCTGTATGGCAGACAGTCTTGGTCACTTTTTTTACTAGTCTGTTTGAGCAATTGAATGCTCAACATGAACTCTGTTCATGAAAAGTAGATATTCATACAATCTGGTATTTATTGTACCACAGGAAAGGAAAAAAAAAATATCTGAGGCAGTAGGCCATTTTAAGCAACCTTATTAGGACACCTTCATTTACAGAAAAATTCAGGTTAAACTCAAACTCTCTGAAACTGATAGAATATGTTGCATGCTCAAGGAAGTACCTCCATTTCCAGGTATTTTAAACTGTTAAAAACAAGAGATTCAACCAAGCTTTTTCAGTCACAGGTGATTTTTTTCGTGTGCGTCTTGATGAAATGCATGAGGATTTATTAAATCTGTTCTCATGAAATAAGAACTGTGAAGGGGAGAGAGAACCAAATTGTAGTGATACATAGAATATAAAATGGCATGGCTAGTATGGTCATAATCAATAACAATGTTCAGCTTAGTTTTATCTCTGAAACTATTTAGAAAATGATTGTTAAGTATGAATGTGTGTCGTGTTCATAAAGTAATTGTAACTCCTAGTTTCATAACTTCTATTAATGTAAGCCTTTTAAAACTCAACTGCTAATAATGCTGACAAAAAAGGATATATAGTAGCGTGCTTATCTTTTTCTTTACCCCTCCCAGTGACCCATATGTGAAAGTGACAGTGTATGATCCAGTGAATGGAATCCTTACCAGTGTTCAGACAAAAACAATTAAAAAGGTTAGCCTTCTTATCTTTGTGGGTGTGATGGTTTTGGTTTTTTTGCTCAGACTAGAGGAAAAGTTAATACTACAGGAAATATGAGAATTAATATGTCACTTGAGTGAACGGACATGGGGAAAGGAATGTTCCATGACCCACTCTGTTTTTCTGTTCATGGCATTATTTTGGTGTTTTCCCTTCAATAATTTTAGTGAAAGGCAGAGAAACACTAAGGAATAGAAGGTATTGATTCAAAACTACATCATTCATAGAAATACTGTAGTATTCTAATTTTCTGAGATCTTTAATGATATAAGATTTTTTCTTTCTTGCTGCATAACTTTTATCTTTTTTATGTTTGAAACACAAACGTAATTTGTTGTGTTTCAACATCAAATTGCACAGTTGACCTAAATCATGATACTGCTCATTTCTCTAGAATATCTGTGGGTAAAAGTCAGTGTTAGACTGGTAAGTTATGTTAGATCAACTAAAAATGAAAAACTGTATATGTGAGAGATCTTCCAAATCATTGTTCTCAGGTAGTGGCTGTGATCTATGTTATGAAATTGCTCATGCATTTTCCCTTCATGTTGATAATTGTTTAGCTATGGTGAGAGTTCAAAGTATCTCTAATATTTTTAAAAATAGCCATAATTGAAAGATGTGTTTAGTTGAGCAGGCTATATTGTGTTTGGCTCCACTGTCAATGGCCTGTCTAGGTTACATTGTTGAGAGATTTGGCATTTGCTAAGAGTTCATAATTTCAGGATTAACATATGTTTGTGTGTAAGCAATTTGGATAGTGACTTGAGAAGGCAGTGATTATCACTGAAGACATACCATAAACTAACTGATTTGGACTGTATAATGGGCCCTTCTCTGTATCCATGGTGTTACCCAAAATCTGAGAATGCTTGCATAAATTGTCTCCATTCTGCACTGTGTTAAACAGTATAAGACTCCTATGATTTTTAACTGCAATAGCAAAGTTAACTTTTGTACTTTAAGTGGATTATTACATGGGATAAAATAGATGTAAAACATTAAAAAAGATACCAATGTAGAATTGCTACTGTAACCAATGCTATCTTCTTTTTTTTTTTTTCCCCTCTCCCTTTTCCCCCATATAGTCCTTAAATCCAAAGTGGAATGAAGAACTCCTATTTAGAGTAAGTGTTTTTTACAGCCTTATTGCCTATGTTGGATATGAACACATTAGTAAAAATGTTTTCTCACTAATTCAGCTTAAAATCAGAAATACATCTCTAATTAATGTTCAAAAAACCTAACAAACTGCTTTCCTTAGAAATATATTTGTTAACATTTTTATTTGTGCCAGAGTTAAATTTTCAGTCTTGATGTTATCTTCCCTATTCCATGAATGTTTAAAAACATGAACACGGATTTGAAAACGGTTTGGGATAGCACCAGTCTTGGCTCATTAGTTCTGATAGAAACGTGTTGCATAGTGAAATGGTAGCAAGATGCAGATTTGCTGTTTAATTTAGGTCTTATGTATTTCTTTCCTCCTGCATGAACACAGAGTTTTTGCTGAAGGCAAATGCTGGAATTCTGCATGTATTTTAACTATTAATGTATTTCTTTTTCCTAGGTTAATCCTCAGAAACACAGACTGCTTTTTGAAGTATTTGACGAAAACCGTTTGGTAGGTCCTTTTTTGTTGGTATTGCAACGTATTAAAGACTCGAATGAAAGTAAGTTCATCTGGATTCAACATGGATAAAAAACATGCACCAAACAACCTTAACTTCTATAATAAAACCTAAAGCTAAAGGCAGACCCCGTTCATTTACTTACCTGACATTGCCACCCTTTGTGATGCTTTGAAGCAGTTATATTATTATTCTTAACTTCTAATGAGCTTTAACTCAAAAAAGCGTCCTTCTTTTATGATGCTTTTCAAATGATATAGCCAAGTTCTTTGGTGATATTAAAAGCTCTGCACTGAATGTTTATTTTTCACCCAAATAAAGTAGCATTGACAATGTAGGTATCTCAGTACATGGTGTGAGAAGCTTTTTCAGGGTGTGAGGAGTAGCATGAAAGAAAGCATGTGTGCATTTTCCTTGGAAAACTTAACAAGTGGGACAGTGGATTATGATCTTGTAGATAAGTGTCACTCTCTGAATGGCAGGTCATAAGTAAGATATGGATAGCTTGTGCATTTATTTTCTCAGTGAAATCAGAACTCGTCCTCTGACCATGCTCTTATTTAACGTGTGATGATGTCTACTTACCTGTCTTTCTGTCTGTATGTTTCATTACAAATGAGTAAGGCTGGCAGCCGTACAATCATGACACTTGCATCCTAAGACTGCTTCTGATGTTCCTTCTCAATGGAACATATACCTTTTCTGTCTGCAATAGTCTGAAACTAATAGGAGGGACTGAGTGCTCTTAATTTGTACATCAAACAGAGTTTCATTCTGATAGTAGTTATAAAGTGTGCTTTTTGTGCTTGAATAGTGTTTTGGCTATGAAAAACATACTATTTTTTCCTAATACTTTCTGCATATATTCAGTAATTGATTGTATCTTTTATGGAGGTGCTGCTCTGCTAAAATCGGGAAGAGTGAAAATATATGTAAATATAAGTATAAACTGTCTAGAACAACTAGATCTAAGAAAGAGGTGGCTTGTTTCTTGGTTATAGGCATTACAGAGTCCCCAAACCATATGCTTCTTGATTGGTGGTATTACCTGTCTCAAGTATTTCAAATATGGTGTCTCATTTTTTTTTTAAAGGCAATTTTAGAGGGAATCACCAGCACTTGTGGCTTACGTGGCAGGTTAAATATGATTTTTCAGGATGCTTAGATGTTTATCTCAACATGATGTCGTGGGCTACAGTGTATTCTTCATGAGGCTGAACTACATTGTCCATTAGTCATTTGAACATTACTGCCACCCCCTGGAGGCCAGGAGGTGTGATTAGAAAGTCAGTTTCCTGATTTTTGGGCGGAGAAGGCCAATGCTTTTTTTGTGGTTTCCACCAAGAGAATTTTTTAGCGTTCTTTCTCTAATCTAGAGCAGATAAGTTGTTTGACTTACGTTTGCTTCTGGGAGAGGAACCAATAAAATGTTTTATTGGCATCAACTTGGAAATAATGATTTGTTTCCTATGTATGATTATATTTAAAGATCAAAGAGTCAAAACCTTATCAGTCACTGTATAGCTCTGTAATAACCCAAATATTTTTCATCTTTTCCACCTCCTCATTCAGTGAATGGAAAGGGCTGTCTCACTATTTTTCTTTAGCTTGCTTTCAGAAACATGAAGTTTCTATCCCAGATATCTTGAGCTTTTTAAATAAGTCAAATTGTTACCTTAGCTGTGATTGTTGTTTACCATTGACAAGCTCCCCCACTTCTGACATCTGCACATGTCGGAAACCATAGGTGTGTTGCACTCAGTAGCATATGCAGCTATGATCAGAAGGTGTTTCATCTTCCATTATTTTAGTGGGCTTCGGTGTTAATCATCCTTTCTTTCTTCTACCTATTGGATGACTGTTTAAACTCTACATGTGAGCAGGCTGATAAAACTGAAGTTCTCTTACATTTGTGAGACACTACTCCTAATGGGTAATTTCCTCTTTATAAAAATTTATCTCAGGTGCTTTTATTCCTTGTAACATTTGGGGAGAAATTGAAGCCTAAAATCTTTGTGTTTTGTTTTTAAGAAACGTTACTTTCTTGGGAACCAGTCTCAAATCTTATCTTCTTCAATGTTAGGCTTAAATTCAAAGCCCTGCTGTATCAATCTGCATATTGCCAACAACTGGAGTTTTAAAATCTTTCTGTAATAGCTTTAAAACTTTTCAAAGATCGCCTGTCTTGGATTTGGTAAGGGAACACTAAATCTAAGTTTGTTCTGCTGACTTGTTTTAAACCATTAGTAGAATAAAGGGCTTTAGCAATTTGTGGAGTCCACAATTATGGTTGTCTTTAAAAATGCTTTAGAAAAATCTGTTAAGAAGGACAATGAGATCACTTGTGAGATGGACCAGTGAAGGGACTAGACGACTTCTTGCTATCTCTTCCTGTCTTACAATAAGTTATGGTAATTAGGTTTATTTCAAATGAAGTGCCAAATCTGTTGTTGATACTGAAAAAGTCAATGATGTTAAGAGTTGAATGGAGGTACTGGTACTATTTAAAAAGTATTATTTTTCATTTATGTCAACTGTAATTCAGCAAGATAGAATTTTGCATTTTAAAAATTTTTATGTTGACTAAGGAAGCTGTAGTTCTCTGGCTGTACCCATACAGTTATAGCTAAGGAAGAGTGACATGTTGAGAAATTTCATTTAAATCTTAAGCCTGAGTTACCATTTTATGTCAGCTTATCATTTTCTTAGAGGTTTCTTTAGTAAAATTGGAAAAATGTTTCAGATCATCTGTTGGGGGAGAAAGCCTTGCTTTCTTTTACTAAAAGCAGTATCTCTAATAAAGTGGTTGCAATTTGTTGTGTATCACACTAACATGTTACAAACTGCGCTACTAATAAATTTGTCATTGGTGGGGAAAAAAGGAGCTTTAAGAAATGCCTTTTTTTACTCTTCGCTTGTATCTTAGGGTGGGTTTTTTCTTGTTAGGTTGTTTGTTTGGTGGTGGCTTTTGGTGGTGTGTGTTTGTTTGTTTTTTTTTTCTTAAATATATTGCTTGAAGTTCAAATTTAACTTTTTGAAACTGACCAAAAGAATCTTTTATGGTATTTGCCTTTCCTCTTGTCCCCCCATCCCAGCCCCCTCCAATACAGAACATTAGAAGAAGTCCAGTTGGTAAAGCATAATGAAATAAATGAACTATTGTATTTGTTGGCTTTTTATGAATAAGCTAGTATTCATTTGTTGCTGCATTCTAATCATGGAATTCAGGTAACAGGTTACGTAAGCCCTGGAGTATAATTAGAAAACAAATTTGTTGCTTGCAAACAGAGTACTGTGAATTTGATTCTTGGCTCTTTTTTGGGAAAGAGGTATAAATGTTAATTTTACTGCCTTCTTGCTTAAAATACAGTAAAGGTTAAATAAATATAGAGCAGAAAAAAATTTAGTAGTATGACCTATAAAAGTATAAATGGCCTAGTGTTCTCTTCTGTTTGCGCTTTTTCAGCAGCACTGAGTAATTTCATGTTAGTGTGGTAGCATTTAGTACTGCATCGTATATGGCTTCTGTATTCAAAAGTACATTCATAGCCAAATGTTTGTTTTTTAAAAAATAAAAAAACAACAAAGAACCCACTTAAGAGCAAGATTCAAGTTTGTCTTTTTTCAAAAGTCCCACTAGGTGCCAGCAAAGGACCTTTTCAGACTATTTGAGCCAGTGAAACATTTTGTAGGAATTCTCAATCCCGTTACTCTTGTAAGAGTCGACAGTATATTAACTTCTTGACATGCTGATAATTTTATTTAATAAATAAAAGTAATTAGTATATAGCTATAAATGTATGAGACAGTTTGTATATAGTTATACAGAATAGCTTTCTTCTGTAATTGTGCATGGTAATCATATTTATCTCTGTGCATACTTAGTTCAGTGTTCTAAAGTTTGCATAGCTGGTCATATATTTGCATGCCATATTGAACTCTAATGACTGTCTGCTTGTTGTGGGCTTCCAGCAAACAAGATGAGGTAGTTCAGTTTGTAAGAATAGTTTTTTTTCTTTCTATCTATCTTTAACAGCTGTGATTTGGAAAGGTTAAAATATAAAATAAAAGGTTAACATGTTAGGCTGAAAACAAATGCCAAATTATTAATCGGAATAACTTTTTGTGATTCTAATTCAGTTGCACCTCACTGAAAATTATTAATTAATTGGCAGGAAAGGTTTCTACTATGTGCAAGTCTTTAGAAAGTGTGATTGCTGAACAGCGTGTAGATTGCAAGATAATGTCAGCTTTCTTTCAAGTTTTATTTAAATAGTGCAGAAAGACTTTTTTTTTTTTTAAGGGGGAGGAGGCTTATTTCACTGGTTTATGCATAATTCAGACCTCAGCAGTTTGCTAGCATGGTTACTATTTGGAAATTCAATCCTAGACTTGATACTCAATTATATGGGACTTCATTCCTACCAACTTCCTGTAATTCTAAACCTATGGGTAAAAATATTAGTAGTCATACGCTGCTGAGGAAAGTACGGACACATTGACTCAGCTAGTGCAGCTGCAGTAGGAGTTGCTGTTTTAAACTTGGAAGTACTAGAAGTTTATTATTGTATTCATTTATGCAAATTACAGAGGATATAATTGAAGCAAGGTCAGTAGTTTTTGTCAGTGTGTTGCAGCTGAGGTCGTTGGAATGTAAGTGCTTTGTAAATGAGTGCTTTCTGACTGCAAGCAATCAAAGACGGTCCAGAAGCTGCAGTTCAACGAATGCCTGACTTATTTCAAGAGGTACAGTTGTTCGTTTGTTTTTTTTTTTTAACACTAGTATCTTGTAGAAATCAGGACAAAGACTGCAACTTTTATGGGCTTTTACTGTTGTGATGTACTAGCTCTAGGTTCTGTGCAGCTGCCTGTAGCCTTTCTGCTGAAAGATTGTTGTGGTTTTCATTTGCTAACATGCGTGGAAATGATAACAAATGGCACGACAGTTAAGATTGCATTTTGCTGCCCAAAGAAGCAACACTGATCCATTATTGGAAACCTCTGAAGATGTTTTGGACAGTAACAATTGTATGTACTTCAAGAAATCGCAAAATTCTGCACCTAATGTTACACAGATGAAACTGACTCCTAGACAAGTTGTTTATGCACCTGTAATGCAACAAGGAAGTAATCAAGAGGAAAATCCAGCTATTGCTTCATTGCAAATAAAAAAGACAACCTCACTGCACATTTCCCTACAGTCTAGAAAGTATAGTGGATGTTTTCGGTCCGGTGACGCTGTAGCTACTGGTGAAGACACTTCATTCATTGGTATTGGGAATGAAGGAAATTGTGGCGCTAGAATTGTGGTTGATCATCGACCTAATGATAGCCTTCTAAGCAATACTGCTCCGTGCAATGGCAGTCTTAGCAGTATTGCAGCCAGTGACAGCGGATCGTTCAGCAGTGCTGGCAGTGACTATGGATCGTGTGCAAGTACCACAAGCGATGGAGGTTCATATAGTAACAGTGTCATCAGTGACAGTGGTAGTGGCACTCTTTCGACAAGTGATGGTACTTTCTGTAGTAGTGTACATGGTGATTCTTCATATAGAAGCACTGCAAACAAATGTAATCCCTACAGGAGCAACTCGTCTCAGGAAACTCTGTGTAGAAGTAATACTACTTTTGACCAAGATGCTTTGTCGGTGAGGAAGAAAACTAAAATTCCACTGCGACGTTGTTCATCACTGGTTATTTTCCCTAGGAGTCCTTCCAGTACTCCTCCAGCTTCACCAGTAAGCTCAGGTCAACTGCCATGTAGAGGTGCCTATCAAACATCCCATAAACTAATTATTTCTCCAAGTGAGCTGGCACAAAAAGAAGATCAAACCACTTCCAAGGGATTCCTTTCAACAGCAGTCAATGGACTTCGACTGTCTAAGACAGTTTGCTCCTCTGGCGAAGTTAGAGACATTCGACCGCTTTACTTGAACACATCATTACAGGACAAAAGTAAAATTTTGGATAGTTCCGAGCAGGCAACTTGTGAAGAAGTATCCGATGGCTTCTCATGTATTTCAGTTCATCTCACTCAAAGAGCACTTGCATCGAGCAGTGAAATGGTTAATGGCTGTTGCAGTCCAGAGTTAAATCTGAACTCCAGTGCAAAATACCCTCATTTAAAACTGGCACGTAGCACATCTGCATGTTTACCCTCAAAAATAGATTCAGAATATCAGGTTAACATAAATGAACTAGAAAGACCGAATGCACAGATGAGCAAAGCCAACCATGTTTTGCAAAGAAGTATTTCGTTGGAAGGATCACGTCAAAAAGTTTCTTGCTGTTTATCCAGCCTTAAATACAAGTGTCATAGTGCAAGGACGTCTCAGTTGCATATACAGTTCAAACCTGGAAATGAAGGAAAACCAACTGGTGTTAAGAAACGATATGGAACCTCTAAAAGGGAAATGTCTAGCACTTCTTTGTGGAGGCCCCATAAGGTGAGTGTTCTGGTTTATAGAACAGTCTGACAGTATTTTACAGCTGAAATTTAACTGGAAAATAATAACACTTACAATCAAGACTGAAACGCAGTGATTATAGAATTTCCTAATGGTGTCAAACTGTCACATTATCTGCAACATTTGGGTTTTAGATTTGTTTCTTGAAGTATGGTACATATAGCAGCAAAGGTGAATAGGTCTTGCAGTGAAATACCTGTATTTAATGTATTGTAAACAATAATTTCCTGTTTACATGAACTCAAGGGGATTTTCTTGTCTAGTTATCTAGACTTGGGAATTATTTAAACTTCAGTTGAAGTTTTGTAGTTTTAAATACATAACTTTACTTCTCAGTAAATTAATAGTAATTACTAAAACTGCATATAAAATGGATAAAAATGAGTGGATTGCTGTAGAGTCTTTTAGGTTTATTTCATATAGGCTTTATTTTACAGAACAGTTTGCTGTATGTAGAATTAAAGATAAGTAATATTTGAGCAGAGAAACTGTAAATGCCATTTGTTTCTGTATACACCCTGAACCACAGGAATTTTCAGAGTTTCCTCTCCTTTTTTTCTTTTCTTTTTTTTTTCCTTCCAACCACTACTTCAGCCCGAGCAGTACACTGTAACTTAATACCTCTCCCGACAACATTGCTGTTCAAATTATAGTACTTGGGTCTAGAAGGCTTATATTAAATGTATTTTTTTGGTAATGAAACTCACATCCAACTAAACTGCAGAAGTGTGTTTGCTCATATTAACTCTTAAGGCATTTTATATTGTTAGTAAAGCATAAGCCACGTGAAATGTGCATTTTAAGACTTGTTTAAATAACATTGTGAAGACTTGAATGATCTGAATATTATATATTAGTTTTAATTGTGAATGCTGATAGAGGTGCAGCAATTAATGTTTACCAAAATTGTTTAAAGATCTCATTCTCTATGAATTGACACTACTACCATATAACTAACATGCTTGTTCAAGCAAAAGGCTTTATGCCAAAGATCTATAGTTATGTCAGTCTCTTTCTAAGCTAGTAATATAATTACTTTGGAGGTATTAGACTGTAATTTTCAATCTGTTGTTGCCCTTAAGAGTAGTGCCTGGTGATTGTACGCTTTTTGACTTTTTTGGAGTTTTGTATTGCTTTTTGGTTCAAAAGAGTTTGAAGAAAAATGCACTTTCCTTATAAAACTGTGATCTATGTTTAAGCTTCATTATAAAACTTACAGTGGATCCCAGGTAATCAAGATGCATATTACTTGGTGATTTGTCATCCCAAAATCAAACTGTAAAGTTGATGGTAAATTCCACAATAAGCACAAACAGATTATGACATATTTTAAGTAGTCTGGATCTAGTTATTTTTAAAAAGTGTATTATAAAAAGGAAAACTCCAAAATGTTGAGTCATGCACTTCAAGTACATTTCTTTTCAACTTGCGCTGCTAGCCTCTGTGTTTAATGTCAGTTGCTCTGTAAGGTATTTTATATTTTAATACTGAGTGAATTTTAATAAATTCAATTTAGATAGAATCCAGGTTCAGGATTAGATTGTTGGCAAACGTTTCCAGAAAACCTTGTAGGACACTGGAGTGACAGTAGTTTGTTTCAGTTACTGGGAGTGGTGTTTACAGTGGATTGAAAAAAAACCTAAGGAGACTTAACTTTTTAAAGCACTTGATAGCACGCTTCTTCAGTAGTTGTGCACTTTTACTGTGTTAATGTGGCAGCATGTTTTAAGCTTCCTGTATTCGTAAGAGTTTATCTTCTGACTAGAAGGCGAGAGACAATTTTAAAAATGAAAAATAATAGGAAAAAAAAAAGGTCTGAGTCCCAAATATCTAAATGTAGTTTTCTTGTACTTTTAATGTATTTGCAAATACCATTTCTATACAAATTAAAAAGATCTCCAACAGCAGAAAACTGGACACTAAAGGTTTTATAGCAGTCTGCTTGTTTCAGATTCCTTTATGCAACAACAGGCATAGGAGCCTTTCAGTCCTGAAATGGCCCTTTCAGTCTTTATGTAAAATCAGTTCTTATAGAATATCCTATAAAACATGTTATGAAGAAAACTTTAAAGCTTCCCCTACCAAACCAAGCAAAAACCATAGTTGACTTTATAGCAGTTCAGCAATTCACTGGAATAAAATAGATAAATACTATTGTATTTGCTATAACGGTCTTTGTGACAAATATAATAGATTCTAAGGCAATCATTTAATTATATAGTCCAGTTAATTATCATGGTGTATTGTGACTCATTTAAAAATAAACAACTCCCAAAATATTTCTCTTGACTCCAGTTAGTCTGGCCTAGTATATTGATATGCTGAGTCTGGGTTCAAATTTAACAAGTTGATACTGGAGTAGCATTTAGTAATGTCAGCTATCTGTACAGAGCAGTCATGAAATCAAATCAGTGCTTTGGTCAGAGACTCCAGAGTCTGAAGCAGCGAAAGGTCTATGCATTCTTTTCTTACGTGCCTAGCTACTAGCCTTCAGCCACCTCGTATCAGATTTCCTGCTTTCTATAATCAACAGCTTGTTAAAGGCTGACTTTAAAAAAAAAAAAAAAAAAAAATCAAAACACCATTTCTGTGACAACTGGCCTTGGATTATTTTTAATTAAGTTGAAAAATGACGAATGGTGATGGCCCACATACCACTGCTGGAAACATATTGAATAGGTTCTGCGGTAGATAATGGAATTTCATTTATGCAAAGCAGGAGGAAGAGGTAGTCCATGGTTGTCCTTGACTTTGTATTTCTGTTTTTAATGTTTTTTCAATGCATCTATCTCTTGCTTAGGGTAAAAATAAGTGCAACTAAAGCACCGTGACATCACAGCTGTGAATTTGGAGGGTAGGAGTAAGTAAGGGAACAGTTTACATGTTGTCTTACATATGTAAACTTTAAGAGGTACAGAGGAAGGCAGAAGCAGTGACTACAGTTCCACTTCTTGTAGACCATATATAAACTTAAAAAAAAAAAAAAGAAAAGCTGTGTTAATCTCTTCCATGAGTGTAATATTATGCTGACATCCCTGTTGACATCAGCCATTCCTTCCCCATCAGTGTCACTGACAATTAGATAATATGAATATTCTAAATGTACTCGCAAATCCATTTCAGCAACTGTATACCTTTAAAATAATTACTTATACAATTAAGGGAGTCATTGTGTTATTGTCCTTTTGTTTACAAGTAATTTTACTCAAATTTTGTCTTGAGTGAATGAAACACATTTTGAAGTGGAAACTCCAGAGGTGGTGTAAAATAATGGAAATGTTTTTCTACTGTCAGGTTCATGCGAAGCAAACTTTTAGTTGGAACTCTCAGGCTTTTTTCACAGAGTTCTGTTAGTCTGCCATTCGTAATTGTAAAAGGAGATGCTATTTGAATCCTTTGGTAGTAAATTTATATTTTGGACAAACAGTAATTTGAGGGGCCTGTGTGTGAGGATGTCAGATATGAACTTGCTGGGTGGAACAGAACCTGTGCCTGGAAAATCTTGATTATTTTTTTTTTTAATAAATGCTGCACCACAAGTTAGTACTGCACAGTCTGAGATTGTCTTCTCTCTCGCATCCTCTTTAAGTTTAGAGCTTCTTTCTTAGCAAAACTCCTTCACAGAAGATAATGGTCCAACCAGGGAGAAGTGCCAAGAGAAGAGGAAGACAACTGTGCTTATCTCCAGCCATTTCCATCTTTGCATGTTAAGCAAAGGGGCTTGCACGCATGGGTATTGGTTTCCCAAATCTGTGCAAGGAAGTGAGGTGGAAAAGAGGCAGGTGAAGCAAAAGATTATAGAGGCAATACAAGGCAAAGCACAAATTGACATCTCCTTATGCTATTGTGCTACAATAATCTTATCGCCTAATAATTTTCATATTGTTCAGTATGGCATATCTTGAAGGATCATGTTACAGGACTGTCTATTGCTCTCTTATGATGTATCAGTTCAGTCAAGGAGAATTGGGGTTGAAAGGATGGTGGTGTGTTTCTGAGGAATCGTGATGACAACTAAATTAGACTTAAATCACCCAATACAATTTACGTTGTCTGAGACAAATTTTAGAAGTTGAAGTATACGTCAAAGCATTAAAGGGAAGACAGTGGAAGCTTCATCACAACAATTAACAATTTATAATTAGCTGTAGGTGATCTTCTACTGTCTTCCTTTATATAACAATGACCTGTAGCGCTTTGATAATTTGTACTGATTTTTTTCTATTTTCCATCTTGCTTAAATTCAGAGTTTTGTTACAGCTTCTCCGTTGTTCTTCATGCCTTTAGCTTTTGAGGAGCAATCTTCTTCAGGGGTAAAAAAAGATTACATGCAAAGGATGTGAGAAACCTTACAGCCAAGACTAGCTGTGAACTGTTACTAGGTGGAAGCATTAGCAAAGGAAGGAATCAATTGATATTATTTGGTATCAGCTCCGTCCCTAAAATGTTTCTTTGTCAGCTTTAGCAAGTTGTGTTTGGCAATAGTAAACCATATGTAACTTTCAGAATATGATCATGCTGTAAGGAAGAGTGTCTGGGCTGTAGCAGAATACTTGAATAACCCTGTATATCAAATCTCTAGTATTTTGTAGTCACCAGCAAACACTACATGTACATACTAAGGAGGAGTTTTACTTGATTGTGCTCTGCACAAATTATGATTGACCTCATTCTGTTTATAGTCTGCAGCTGAAGTGAGTTTGGGTAGGTTTCTCATGCCAACAAAAGGGGGAACTAAAACTGCAAAACCATGCAAAGCAGAGCTCCTGAAACAGCTTATTGTCCTTTTAATCTACCATGGGAGAGTGGGAAGCATTGATAGTGTGGCTTCTTTAATATAGCCACAAGCTACAGTTATGCTGTCTGTTAAGGCTTAGTATACATTTAAGAATGTGTTGAAGTAAAACTTCTTCCCAAGGCAAGATAGAGACATTCCTCCCTTTACTCCTGACTAGCCAAGTAACTGGCAGGCTTTCGGATATGAGACTGTGATCAATGCTATAATTATTTTTTTTAATGGTATGTTCTTTTTGCTTTCTGAGAGGAATTAGATCAACACTTTGGGTTAAACATTGGAAACTGTTATGGTGATGTAGAAATCATGGTCTTCGTAAGCATTATAGCATAAGACAGAAGTCCTTAACAAAACTAATAGTACTTGCAGGTATTCTCCCAAGAATTGTCAAGAAGCTCAGCTATAAAATTGTTGAAATACTAACTATAATGAATAATTTCTTGACCTATTAGATTCCTTTACTGAAGGAAGATGGTAAGTAGTATGCTGGTATTTTAAAATGACCAAAAAGGGAACTACAGGCTACTGTAGCAGGCCAGTCTGGAAGAAAGAGTATGTTGAACAGAATTAGTAAACATATGACATGTTTTGTGTTTACAAGGAGGGAGATTGAGCACTGCTTTCATGAAAGAAAGTTTTGTTTTACAAATCAAACTAAGCAATGACATGCAAAGATGGGTGAGCTGGTTAATGCAGGATACTGAGCTTTTCAAAATATTTGACAAGAACCCTTAGTAAAGTTCTGAAAAATACTTTTAAGGCAAAAGTGCAGAAAGAAGCTTCCTCATTGAAGACAACTAATGAAAAGAGAAGAAATAAAAGTGAGAATTAAATTGTCATCTCTGAAGTTGCAGAAGATCTCATGGTAGTGAGTGACTAGACAGTGAACTGGACAATTTGGAAATCAGTGTAGATAAATGCCAAGTACTGCACACAGGAAAAACAGCTACTGATGCATGCGTGGTGTCCCATACTGGTCAGGAAATAGTTTATGTTATGGTGAGCAACTTGCTGAAAATGTCAGCTCAAATCTTGTTGACAGTTGAAAGGCAAATAGAAGGTTAGGATTTATTAGGAAAGGAATAAACTAACAAAATTAAAAACACCATTATGGAGTTGTACAAACCCACATATGTGCATGGCATGCATATTTTTGGTCATCTTTTTTCAGGAAGCATGTGTAACGGAACTAGAAAAATACCAAGAAGGGTCACAAGATTGGGATAAGTTTTATGTGAGGAGACACTAAGTAGACCAAGGGCTTCGGGGGGGGGGAAAAAAGTGGTATAAAGGGGGTTTTATAGAACTATAGTTCAGGGGAGGTGAGTTTAAACAGAGAATTCACTCTTATAAACCAAATATGTTCTCTTATGTGTTGCTGAGCTCACTGTTGCAAGATGTTGTACATACCAAAAGTAGAAATGGATTTCAAGAGGAGGTTAGATAAGTTGAAGGAAGGGCCATCAAAGGGTATTACATTCTCAATATGTATTTTAACATCAGGATCAAAAAGTTCATGACCACTTATTTATTAGAAACTGGGCGATATTAGAAATGGAGGAAGTACTATTCTTAACTGCTGCTTTTATTTCCTTAAGCACCTGCTCTTGGCCATTATAGGGGAGGGATACAAGGCTACACAGAGTGTTAATCTGTCTGCTGGGCTCTTTGGTGCCTGCTCAGCCCTTGCAGCCACCCAGATCAAGTGGTAGAAATGCTCTTTGAAGTTCTCCCCTCACCCTGGGCTGAGTATTCTTCTGTGTTCCAACACATGTTTTCTCATCTTCCAGAAGTGGATGATTTCCACAGATGGAGCAAGTAAGCAAAACTGACTGGCCTTTTCAGGCGAGTCATTTGCTTACAACTGACTTTCACCCTTGCCTGTAGGGGACTGCCCTGCATTTCTGTTAAGTGTCTCTGTTTCAAGTGAACTTTCTTCCTCGCTCCCTGTGACGAACAGAACATGCTGATTTGGGAGTGCAGCCAGCAAAATGTTTGTAGCTCATTTCAGTGTTAGTTTGTGGATCTATAATCATCTCTGTTTCAAGGGAATACATCTCTTTTTTCCTATTGTGGCAGTTTATGGTAAACTGAAAAGACTACATATAGATGCAATTACTGTTTGAGACCTTGGTCCGCTTTCAGCTGTATCAACTGGAACATAAGCAAACAGAATTTAAGAAGGATATTGGCAAGTTCCTGGCAGAAATTACATACAAACTTGAATTGGAGTCATTGAAGTTAAGGCATATTAAAATGCAAATGGGACACTCCAGCTACTCAGTAAGAGGAATGTGGGAAGAAACATAGAACTAGATTCTTTTAGATGTAGATGATTTCTCTGGCATCTGTGATTTTCCTAGCGTAAGGGAGAAGACTTTGTTCAGTAACATGAAAGCACAAGGGATTTTTAAAAAAAAAAAAGCTTATAGGATTTTTTATGAACATTACTTATTTTTTAATAGAGTTCCTACCTTAGCCAGTAGATTTAGTTATCATTATTTCTAGTAAGTTCGATTTGCGACAAATATGTAGCTTATAAAGAGTAAATCTGAAGTCGTTAACATCTGGCAAACTACAGGCAAATAAAACCCGTGTCTAATGTGGGAAGTATAATGTAACTTTAGTAAGAAATGTTGATGAGCTTATCTGAAATAAATTGCAATACTACTTTTGTTGTAAAAGTAGTTGTGGGTGGATTATTTGTGTTGTAGTTGCCTTGTGACATAGAGATTGAGGCATCCAAGGTCAGTTTTTGCAGACTGGTTTTGGACAGGTAGGGTTTATAACTTGAGCATAGCACAGTTTAAAACAAACCAGTAAGTTCTGCTGTAGCCAGGTTACCTGTCTGCACATAGGACTGGCAGCAGTAGGTTTGGGCTTGGAGCTGGGAGAGGTCAATAGGTAGGGCCTGGGGCTGCTGTTCAGATCAGCAGTGGCTGAGGACTAATGCGGAGTGCAGAAGGGCATGGAAAACCGCAGCGTGGCTGGCAGCGGCCGATAGCTGTGCGCAGGGGCAAAGGCACAGGGAATTCCTCAGTTAGCGTTGATGTTGAATTGGGATCAACAGTAGCTGAGAACAGTAGACCCAAGAATGCTTTTGAAAACTGTTGGACTAACTTTGGAGTCGGCTGAGGCCATTCAGGCTGCATCCACTCCTGCTGTAGGTCCGCAGTCACAGAAATATCTTAGAAGGGCTCAGTTACTTGTACGGCCTGGTCCGACTGTTCAATACTATATTTAGGGCTGGAAAAAAGAAGCTTCCTGGCTCAACCTGATTTTGTGCATTTGTGTTGCACTGTATTGGGCCTAATGAACTTCCCAGTGAAACTGTGATGCAAAGATGCACCAGTTGCCTGTCTGCCTTTTGGAGGCAAATTGTTTGTCTTTTGTTCCCTCTTACTCTGGATGACAAAAAGTTGACTGTGTATTGAGCCCTTTTGCTGAGTGTATTAATTAGATATTGTGGTTAACATCTGTTGTACCTGGTTTATCTTTACTCATTTCCGGGAGCAAATTGCACATGTAGTTTGCAATTTCATAGGGTTTACAATTTTTGAGTCTTTTAAGCTTTGTAGTATTAATTGGTGAAGGTAAAAGTGCACCTGGAATTGTTAGTACAAGAGTTTGTTTTTCAAACTTTATTGAAAGTCTTAAGGTTTGGCACAAAAGCTTTCACAAATAGATGCAAAAGATTTATGTTTTTATGCTACTGTGAAGTTAAATGACCTGATGTCAGGAATGGCTTGTCAAAGTAGTACCTAATTAAATATTTGGTACTGTTTTCTGAATTTTTTTGAGTGTTGGCTGCTTTGACACAGGAGGCCACATCTGGATTGGCTCTTGATTTTTCCTAAAATGTAATATTCGTGCTTTTTATATGGTAGCTTATTTGGCACATCTGTCCATAAAACTAAAGGAACTGAAATTCCTGATGAATAAAATATATGCATTACAAACTTTTGACTTGTTCTCTGTTTATGTTGTGCTTAAGTATGCTTCGATTATATTAGATGACTTGTCTTCCTGTGACCTATGTGAAAGTGCAAAAAAAAAAAAGCTATCTTTAATGGCTTTGGTAATGAACTTTTAAGCACAGGCTCTCAAAGTAGCAAACACTGAGTGGAGTAATACACAAATGTTGTTGTAAAATTACTGTAGACTAAATATGAATTTTCAAGAAAGCTATAAGATACTGGTTCTATATAAAAAACTGTGAGCTGTGAATGGAGAAACAGATGACACTTTTGCTCTGGTCTTTTTACAGAAGCGGTTCTCTGATAATATCTTTAGAAGCAAGAGAGAATTAGTGAAAATAACTTCAGTGTAATTTCTAAATGCTGTCTATTAAACAGATGGTAAAACTGCTGAGGCATGCTATGCTGAGACCTTGCTGTTGAAGCAGCCAGCAGGGCTGAAGGTCCTGCAGAAACATGTTGCATAATAACTGTTGCTCTGACAGTACCTGTTTTCTCTATTTTGAAAATGCTGATAGGTTCTTATATCTCAGTGTCATAGATAGTTGATCATAGATGCCAACTAAAAAGAAATTCCTACATGTCATTAAAAAACCACTCCTCACTATCTACCTCTGCCCCTTAAAAATACAGGAGACCGGGACTTTAATGAATTGAGTGCAACAAGTATTTATTGTTTTGCAAGATAGAGAAAACGTTACTTTTAGAGTCCATGAATTTGGTAAGATCTTAACATGATAATTGAATTTTGCTTTTTCAAAACTCTTATTTTCCTATGATGAATAGCATATGCTGGCAGTATTTTGTGGAAGAAAATAAGCTCACTTTTCTGGATTTAGAGTTCGAGAGAACCAAATAATATACTCAGCACAGCATGAAAAGAAAAATACTTGAAATTGCTAGTGTGGCTCATGAAAGTTTTTTTTTTTTCATTCTCATCAAGCTTGTAACTAGTGTTGATGTTTGGGTGTTTAAGCAAGGAGAATGTTGGTTTTATAAGGGATCTATTGAGCTCTTGTTTTCTTAAGCAGCGATAGTCCAGATCCCTGTTTGTTTTTTCAATTTGAATTGATACTTTATATTCCCTCCAATAAAAGCTGCATGCTTTCTCATTTTGCCATACAGCTGTAGATTTCTGTGTGAAGACCAACTAATGCACAACTAGCTGTCTGTTTAGTCAGAAATAGACTGGTAATATACTTAAGTTCTAATTCATGCACTAACACCAACAAAAATTAGTCACAAAAGTTGGTAGAGAAAATACCTGTTATTTCAACACCCTGGTCTTATAAAAGAGCTGTTTCAAAAGGCACTGTGATGAATCCAGCAATTAAGAAACACATTAAGTTCAGTTAACTGTCTTTAAACCTGATAAATTACGGGTAATGTTTTCAGAACTGCTCTTAGGTGTGTGACTCAGATAAGAATGTCAGTTTAAAATCTACTTCTATCCAGTTTCTGATGGGAATTGCGGGAAAAAATCCTAAATCTTAACTGTTAAGGCTTATTAAGTATATATCATAAAATAGAGGAAAATGAGTTTTGGACTGGATTACTTTCTTTCAGTGCTTTTCCTCTGAGCACTTGCTTTGGTATTGCACTGGAGTTCTTTAAATGTATTGTATACAACAGCTGTCAGTCCTCACATGTTTTTAATAACTTTCTATAGACGAAACTAATGAATCAGTAAAATAAAAGGCCTCTTTGTTAGTGTACTATATCATTAAATGAGGTTTATACACTTAGGATTTGTCAAGCAGAAAGTTTGAGTTCTCTGGCTGTTAAGAAATCAGAAGTTGACAAGAACAACTGACCCACTTGTCTGTCTTGAAAAAACTGGGATGCCTGCTCTCATGAAACAGAGATTCAAACAGTTTCAACTCCACTGGCATCTAATTGTTAATGTGTGCGATGTCTGCTTCAAAGCTTCTTTGGCACTTCTTTGAAGGCAGTTAGTCAGCTTGTCATAGGGAGGCACATTGCTGAAGAGCATTCCTGCTATCTGATCTATGTATTAGTTGTTTGGAGGTCAACAAAAATCTCCACTGGAGGATTTTACTCTCTGGCTGGAGGAGAAAGTACTGTTAAAGGTTGGTTATCGAGGCTAGCTCTGCTAAAAATAGCAGGAGAGACAGCAGAATAATAAAGTGAATAACAGGAGCCCATACTAAAATAATGCTGGTAACAAACACAATGTTCTGAGGTTTTCTAAAATACAGCAGACTTTTGTCCCACATTCCAGCAATTTATTTGAAAGGCATGTTCCACTTGAGGATTGCCAAGAACTTTACAAATACTAAGCCTTTTAACATGTCTAAGGTATGTGCTGTGCCATTTTAAGAAGAACCTCATAGGCAAAAATGATAGCTATATTTTTCCAGAAGCTTGTGGTCTATAATAATACAGAAAGTTTTCCTTCAGTAGTTCAGAGAAGCTTCTGACTCTTCAGGTATGAAAACCTGTTGTAGCTTTCTATCCCAAACAAGTTTGTGAACTAAAAAGGTGGTTGTTGTTTTTATTTCCACTATTACCCCCCTTCAAATCTTAATATAAGACATACACACTACAAATTCAATTTAAAGTTATATATTTCTAGATTTCTATCATGTTATTATCTATGACAAGCTCTGCAGTCTAGTTGTGCCTTTTGGAGGTATAAAAATTAGAGCTGATACCAATGTGAGGCACTGTTTCTCCATATACATGTATGATTTAAAGATTAAATAGACAAACTTAGGACAACAGAGCTAAAGAAAAAAAGGTACCAGAATTATTAAGGGAGAAAGAACTGCTTCAAGAAATACCTATAGCCTTTAATGTCATAGCTGTTTGAATGAAGAATGCTGTCAATGGCACAACAAATTAGTAGAATTGGACTGGAGTTTCAGTACTGTAAAGCATTGGCATTGAAAATTAAAAATACAGTTGTGTTAGAAGAAAGATGAAACACACGGCTTTGCCCTGAAGCAAAGGGAATAGAAGTCAGTGAGAAATTTTACGGAAGAAGGCCATCAAAATCCTTGGGTGATGAGTTTGAATAGCAGCTTGTGGTACACCAACAGAGGTAAGAAAGAATACGCACCAAATCTTTTGTTAACTGGAAAAATCAAGAAGACTAGAAATCCAGAGGTTGCACAGGCTACATAGTTGAAGACTTTCACAGTTCCTTACTCTGTCTATGCAAAAAACCATAGTCTTGTTACAGTGTAGATTTTGAAAAATGCTATAGGCTTATACATAACTTTTAAAAATTTCATGCCTTCTTGATCTTAGCACACAGGCAGCGATATGTCTTCATGTTAAATGACCCATATAATACATTTTCCTGCTTTTGTGGAGGTTCGCAAAGGCTTTCAGATTACAAATGAACTTGAAACAACTCGGCATATGTTCCAGTAATCCAGTAAGAAGTCAAGTAAATTTCTTTGACTGTTGGTGGTGATTATTGGCAAATACTGAAATTACCCATGTAAATCACTAAAATCTTAATTTCTTTGGCAGGCAAAAATCAGTGATCGAAAATAAACTGTGCAGTGATACCATGTATTGTCAGTCCCTCCTTTGGTACTGTGGTACTGTGGCGTAGGCTGGAGAGAACCGGGCTGCAAAGCTGCTGCATTCATAGTCTGGTCATAGTCGGACAGTCCAGACATCCAAGTCAGGGCAGAATCTTTCAGATTTTAGTTGTTAAAACTAAATTCCTCAGTGTATGTAGGCAAATGGTAATTTTTCATAGATACAATGAATTTTAGTGTGTTTTCAGATGTCAACAGAAACATGGGGTAGGGGAGATGCCAAACTTGAAGCTTCGGCTGCCAGGCTTGGGACTGCTGGAATTGCTGGAACTTCTGAAGCATTTATCACAGATGAAACTTATTTTTGCTTTGTCTTATTTTTGATGATAATTGTATTATTTTGAAAAGAAAAAAATGTTTATATATGCCTGGTTTAAACAGCTGCCTAGGCTTATAGAAATTGTTAAGTGCTCCTAGGAGGAAGGTCTTTAGTTCTGTGTTAACCCATCATAAATGTTTAGTTGCTCAAGCACGTAGCAAGACAATTACTTTACTGAAACAGCTAAGGGAAACAGTGTCTTTACTCTTTGCCCTTTAGGACAATGTTTCTACTGGAGATGCCGACAATCTCAGTCCTGATGCTGAACAGCTCTCTCCTGTTTGATTAGCATTAGTCTGTACGATTTACAAAACAATCTAAATCTCCGTCCCGGTCCCTCAAACCTCATCTATTTTGAGGAAGACGGAACTTTCCAAGGCTCTGAGTGTTGGGTCAATCAGAGCTCGTTCTGTGCAGAACAAGTTCTATTGTCTATAATTTAAGAGTGTCTTCAAATTCTTAGAAAGCATTACTGTGCTATCAGGGCTTTGGAACAATGTTTTTAAAACACTTTGCAACTTTAAACTTCCTGTGTGTTTTTGTTTGTTTTTATTTTCTGTAGACTCGAGATGATTTTCTTGGGCAAGTGGATATTCCTCTTTATCAGTTACCGGTTTGTATTTTTTGTTTGTTTTTTTTTTTGTTTGTTTTAAGACTGTGAAAGGGAAAAATTACCCTGTACGGGACTGTGTTAATTATCAAAGTTAACTGTACTGATACTATAAGTGATTAAATTCTCCTGCTCTGTGGGTTCTTTGTTTGGTCGTCTTGTGTGGATTTATTAGGGTGGGTTTTTTGGTGCTGATATTTACCAAAAAATAAAAAATGTAGATTACCTTATTTGATTGCTACATTGATTGCTGCAAGAGTTAGGAGGGTTTTTAGCTTTTTAAAGAATAAAAATGCAAGGTTTGAAACAGTCCTAAAGACAAGAAGAGATTGTAATTATTGTCATATTTCTTGAAATATTTTCTTTAAAGTCTACACATTTACTTTTAATATGCCTTATTCCCATAAACTGATCAAAAAGAAGGTAAGTGGGAAATAGAGCTAGTGTTGCTTTGTACATTTATTTTTTTATTTTAGTTTCTGGTTTTATATTCCTTTTGCAAAGCGCATTGTTAGTTTTAAAGAAAGATCACCAAGAACAATGAAATAAGTAAGCCTCTTAATTTTCTTCTGAGGTCTCAAAATATTAGCAAATACTAACAGATTTATCAGCAGCAGTTTTAAAGACAGAATAACAACTGTGGCAAAACAGAGCAGTGGTTCTTTCACTCTGGTAAGAACCATGTCAGGAGTAGTTACAGATATGTCCCATTTCCCACTGTACCTGGGATGTGAGATCCCACTAACTGCTCTCCCTCTGTCAGCTGAGTTGGAAAGACGGGCTGTAATGTCCTGCTGGAGAAGACTCTGTCTGTGTTTGCATTTCCCACTAATAAGCTGGACAGCAATATCTGGAGTCTTTTGGAGATATTGGTGCATTTTCTTTTTTCTTTTTTTTTAGCGTGAACTAATTTATAGAGCCTCACTTGAGTATTTTCATGGCTATTTTCTTACCTTCCTCAAATATTGACTTTTCCCTGTCTCCTCTTTGTTTCTGTCGTCTTGGTTCCTTGTTCTTAATTACTTGGTCTTGCCATCTAAATCCATTGTACTTTATTGGCCCAAATATACATGGATTTTCTTGAAAGTCTTCCTTTTACATAAGTAAATATATCTTGGATAAATAAAATCCATTTATGAATTATTTATTACATGCGGTTTTGGTTTTCCACGATACTGTGCAAATGCAGACTGTTCATAACTCAAAAGAGCTGGTAATCAGGGACATGTGAAAAGGGCAAATCATCTGCAAGGTAAGATAGTTGGCAGATATGAATTTGCTCTTTCCAAAACTGAAATGTATTAATCCAAGTGTAATCTAGCACCGAATGTAAGGCCTTTTTCTTTCTGAGATTTGGTTTCTCAGAAAAAATCATTCCGTGATTCCGTGATTGATTCCGTTTAATAGTTATCACATTCAGTAAAATTTAGTCAGCTTAATCTTGTTTTTCATAACAAAGCTCAACATTTCCGAATAAAATTCTAAAATCTCTAACTTAATGTCAAACCTTTAGATTCTGGAAGTTTTTTGTTTCTTTCCAATCAAATGTTGACACATATTAGATACTTTTTGAAAATAGCATTATGGAATTAGTTCGAGGATTGCATCATGTACCATTGTACAAAAAAGATTTACAAATGGTCCTGAACATATGGTATTGTAAAAATCAAATGTTTCGGTAAGAATTGTAGAACTTCAGATGGATTATAAATATTGGTGTTAACCAGAAAAATGAGTATCTTTTTCTTTAATGATCCCTCACATATACTTCTCTACTCATACCTGGGATGTATATTTACAAAATGATGTCTGTTTACCTCTGTGCCTTTTTCTGTTGAGCAATGTCACTTCTGTGAATCAGAACAGAGATGTCCTCAGAATGGATTCTTCTGTGATTATTTATTCCCAAGTCCTAAAGCTAGAAATGGCTTTTTATGTATGTTCTGTGAAAAGGCAAAACAAAACCCCACAAAAAACCCCAAACAACCTTGAAAAATACTGAGGGAGGAAAAAGAGTTATGGTAGACATTTTAAATGTGAAAATTGAGAATCTATTTCTTGATTTCAGGCTAAACAGGTGTGTTTGGTTTTTTCTGTGCTTTAGAAACTAATATATGTATACACTGAAAGGTAATTTTTTTCTTGAACCAGGGAATTAGCCATATTACTAAGATTAAAGCTGGTATTGCTATTACTGTACCAAAACCTATAATTTAAATTTTACAATGTTGTATGGCCTTTAAAGAAACTCACTGTAAATTTCTGATAATTTTCTTTAACTTCAAGTGTTTGATATAGATTTTTCTTGAAAAAACTTGTCTTATTCCAGACAGAAAATCCAAGTATGGAGAGACCATATACATTTAAGGATTTTGTCCTTCATCCAAGAAGGTTAGTAAATACCACATAAAAATTCTAACTTTCGTATCTAAACAATGCTGTTAGGTAATTAGTTGTATGTATGTAAATATCGTCTAAATTTTTATGCTTTTGTGAAAGAAATTGGAGCACCAATGGAGTAAAGTATTTGTGGTTCTACTAAAAAGTCAACGTTTGTTTAAATACTTATAGATTATTTGGTAAGAATAAACCATTTTTCTTCATACCATCATAAAATTCACATAATAACTTCATCTGAACAATTTACTGGTTTGCTGAACAATGTTATTCCGTAACTCATCCCTTTGCAACTTGAAATGGTTTCCTGCCTTCCTGTCTCTCTTGTTTGCCTGTTTCATATGACCTTAGTTATAAACATGACAAAACTTAAACTGGAAAGCTGCTTAACATTTAGGAATGCCTGTGTTAAAAGAAACAAAGAATTTTTAAATGATAGGTAGCATTTTGACACTGATATTAGTGTTAGGCGTTTCATGTTTGTTTTTAAAATGTAGATTCTTAACCTAAATCTGAGCAGTTTTTAGCAACTTTTGTGAGCACTAAAATACATAAAATGCATGTCAACATTTTTCAGATAATAGGTTCCAATTTAGAAATAACATAGAACATGTGGGGTCTATAGATCTTTCTCAGCAACGTTGGTAACAGGAGTATTTTTTAAGTATTTTACACTTCTTGATTTTTAGCAGATCAGTGGTTTTAACAGAGTGAATGACTGTCAACTTTCATTTTGATCTCCTCTTTTTTCTGAATTTAACATTTCTTATCCTATAAATGAACAATAATATTTATTGTCTTGACAAAAATTAATTTCAATTGTTGCTTGTTAGTCAAGGATCTGACCTCATCTTGTTGTGGCTACCACATGAATTTGGCAATGCTTTGTAGTAAGAGATACTGCCACAGGTCTGGGCATTCTTCTGCCTTGAAATATTACTCTAACTTTTAGATGCTTTAGCATTGCTAATGCATGTTCCTAAATTTTCCTCATATTTGTATTTACTTAGACGGGAATATTAATAATAATGTTACTACCTTCCTAATACCTCAAGCTGAGTAAGAATTATTAACATGTTAATACTCTGAAATGATTTACTTTACCTGTTGTATTGGAAAGTAGGGTAGTAAGTTGCTTCCTCTTTCAAAAGGATGTGGGCTTTTCTGAAACAAAAACACGATCTGAATGAACACGTTTATAATCCAACATGAAATGTTTTCCTGGATATCAGGAAATCTAATTCATTTTTTCTGCATGGCAAAAAAAAAAAAAAGAAAGAACAAAGCAAAGCATTAGACCTTAGTGATGTGGGGGTTTGGTTTTTTTTTTCCCCTCTTTATTTTAATAAGATGGTGTGCAGTCATTTGACTCACTAGTGATATTTTCAGGACTCTTCTTTTCTTTTTTTTTTTTTTATAACAATAGTCAAAGAGATGAGATGAGATAATTGAGCAGATTTCTTCACCAAGTGAAAATATTAAATAAAATCAATATGAGGAAATTCTGTTTTCAGGCTTCTAATGATGCATTAAGCTAAATATAGAGAGACAGATGCTGAAGTCTATGAGCTTGCTGTAACTTAAAGTTTTAGGAAAAGTAGTCCTGTAGGTTGAAATAATGCTTGATAGATTGTCTGCACACGGTCAAATTTTTATAATTGTATGAATTAAATAGTCAGTATTCTTATTTTCTTGCTCTTTATTGTTATGCATTGGATACTAGGGAAGCTTTCAGAAGACTGGGTTGGAAAGAAAGGTTTCCAGTTGTGGTACGTAGTATCACAGTATATTCAGAAGTCTAAAAAATCAGTAGTATTACAGAACTTCATGAATTTAAACTTTAAAAGCCAAGTTTGTGTTGAGAAACTTAAGAATAATCCTCTAGCTGTGCTTTTTCAGCTATTTTATTTCCAGGTAATGATTTCACAAATGCACAATACGAACATTTTATTTTTCTCTTCCGCAGCCATAAATCCAGAGTTAAAGGCCACCTTAGGTTAAAAATGACTTATTTACCTAAAAGCAATGGGTCTGAAGAAGAATCCACAGAACAGGCTGAAGAATTGGAGGTGGGAAAAGATGTATTTATTGCTGAAAAACCTAGCAAATGTCTTCAGCTTTTAAGGGTACTTAGAGTAAAACTGAGTGTTAGGAATCACTAAGCTATAAGTAGTGTTTTAGAAAAAAAAAGTTAAAAACGATTGTTTGTATCTTACATAAAAGTTGTAAGTCCACATAAAAATTCTGGAGCAGTTTTTGTAACTAAAGGAGTGGCTTTGTCAGTATATCTAAAAAAGAAAACATACATTAGGCTTTTGGTTTTCTTCTGGTACCAACTTGCCATATGTCTATGTAACTTTGCTTGTTTTAGAGTTTATGGAAGTATCCTTGCCCAGTATTTTTACTGCTGTTTAATGTTGTTTCACCCCAGCCAGTCAGACACTGACATCTTGCTGGTTTTACAATGTCAGCTCTCTCCAATTTATAGAGATACTCTAATGTTTTGTAAGCATATCCAGTTTAAACTTTGTTACAAAATGGTATGCTCATCTGACTAGTACATTTGCAGCATATGTATGAAATGAAATTGACTTACTTTTTTTAATCTATTCTCTGAATGCCGTTTATTTTTCTGGAACCTGAGTTAAAAGTAATATTTCTGTATGCATAATTTGTCCCATCATTTCTTGAGAAATATACACAATAAAACCCAGAGCCAATCTTACTGATGTTGTAGAACTGCACTTCAAAAGGGGGGGTTGTTTAATAAACTGAGATACTTTTTCAACTTTGGTAATATTAAAGGTAGTTAATATTATATCTCATAGCCTGGGTGGATTATATTGGACCAACCAGATGCTGCTAGCCAGCCCCAACAGCAGCAGCAGGAATCTCCTCCGCTGCCATCAGGCTGGGAAGAAAGGCAAGACATCCTTGGAAGGACCTACTATGTCAATCATGAATTCAGAAGAACACAGTGGAAAAGACCAACTGCTCAGTATGTCTTTCGCCTGAAAATTCACTCTAGTTACATTGAAAGCAAGGAGAACTCAAAAGTGAACAGCTTGAGAATTAGGAGATATCTTTCCATAGCTTAGCCTTCAAGCCCGTGTATAATTGTCACTGGCTAATGGTCAATTTAACCACTCAGAACTCTTCCTGTTTTCTGGAAGCATGCGTTCAAACAGAAACTGGTTGCAGTTGTAAGAGATAATAACTATGGTAATGGAAAGGAAATCACTTTCCAGCTCTAAGCCTGGTTTGTCCTTCCTGACAGGGACTGCATTAAATTATTTACCTTGGGTTTTTTCAGATTTTTATTTTTTCCCTTAGTATGTGAATTACAAAAACAATACCTGGAATGCTGTCTGGTTCTTTAGTTTAACTTACACTTCACTTGTCATGAATGCTTATTCTTTTTAAACAGTTTACATTCATTTTTATAGCTCAAGACTGTTTCTTTTTCTTCTGCCAAATTGACTATAATGTATGTTTTTGCTGTTAGCCTAGCTTGCTGTTAAAAGATAAAACATGGCTACTGTATGCTGACTTCCCACCCTCCTGCCCCCAACAGGGACAATGTCGCTGTTGCAGATATTGGTAGTGTGCAGTTGGAGGCCCAGCATGTGTTCACTCATCGGCGACAGATATCGGAGGATACAGAAAATCTAGACAACAGAGATTCCCCTGAGGTAAAAACAATCTCTATATGCGTCTGAAACACAAGTAACTTTTTAATCCAGTTAAAAAGCTTGTCTTAACTATTTGTAATTTGGAACTACTTTTTCAAAATGTTTTTCCTTATTTTCTTTTTACAGAGCTGGGAAATTATAACTGAAGATGAGGCTACAATGTATAGCAATCAGAACCTTCAAATACCTCTCTCACAGAGTAATTGTGATATACAGACTCATCTTGCAGAAGAATTGAGTACTAGACTTACTACCTCTGGAAGTTCAGCTACTGGCCAGTCAGCAGCCTACACTGTAAATTGTTTTTCTCATTGTTCTAACATGCAGAAACATCTATAATATTTTGCACAAAATGTTGTTATGATAGAATTAAATTCATATCCATAAATACTTCACATTAACGATATTTTTAATTTCATCTTGAATCCAGAGTATTTAAGAGTAATCTCTTCACGATAGAGCCCCATCTAAGCAAACATTTCATTCTACCGCACTTTGCTTATATGAATTTCTGTCTGAGATCAAAACAGACTTGCGTTAACTATTTTTCAGTCTGTAGATCTACCCTATATTCTAATGTCATACTTGAGTATGCTGAAAACTACAGATGAAGGAAGCGGTCTATATCCTGAAAGCTTATTTCTAAGGGAGTTGTGCTATATTGGTTTCTTTTTCCACTAGGACAAGTTTTAAGATAACTCATTTTTCATTGTGAATATTGGGATAAGTTTTTATGATTGGACTGAGTAAACCTGGTGACTCCAGAGCAGTGAAAAAGGCACCTCTCTTACATAGTTCCACAGCCCTTGTACCAGTTATGAAACTTGTCTGACCTCTCAGTGAGTCTGTTCAGCTTGCTAACCCAGCAGAAAACTACTTTGTTTTCCCCTCAAGTCTGTGTTTTACTGTTTTAGCAAGCTGCAACAGCACCCTAGGTTGTCCAACAAATACTACACTAGCAAAGGGAAAGCAGCAGGAGTACATAGCCAGGAGTGAGACTTGTGTTTTTGGTGGTAGCAAGCAATTAAATAAGCTCAGCTGTCTTGTGAAACCCGAGCTCCACAAACAGCCTTTTAACCTGATATGTGACTTCAGAAATCCACTGTCCATTGAGGAAAGCCTGTAGAGGTGACCCAGACCATCTAGTCTGTAAGACTTCAGTATTTAAATAAAATCATTAGCTTTCGTGATGCTGAGAATGCCATTCCAAATGCACAGTTGGAATTGACCATGTTTTTTCTAAGTTTGTACAAAGGCATCACCAGTGTTGCTGGAAACAGCAAAGTGAGACTAACAAGACTTTACTTGATCTCTATTCAGAATCCTATGGATAGCAAGAAAACTGTTATTTCAGCTTTCTTGGGTGGCCTAAGCAAAGGAAGAGGCAGGTCTTAAAATTATTTTTTAAGAGCCAGGTGGGATGACAGTGTTGCCTCCCTTCACCTCCATCATCCCCAAAAAAGAAAATGGAAAAACGTAATCATGCTTTTTCTTTAAAGTATTCTAAAAGGGTACGTGTATAGGGAAAAATCCTTCAAATAATCTGTGAAGTTCTGGAGCAAGATGAAATATAATTGCTTAATTGTAGCAGATGAGATCTAAATAGAGTTCTAGGTGGAAAGGTGGATGCTTATGCAAAGTCCAGGGATTGAATTACTCCTCTCAAACTGGATGTCTCAGACTCTCATATCTTGTCATTATTAACTTAATCTCTGTGAAAAGTTGTGTTAGCTCTGATATATCACAGACAAGATAATGCAGTAAGTTCTGTACTGTAAAGTCAATTGTAATGTAACTGGTTGCAATTAACTCTAATGTTTTAAGTGCCAAAACATCCATTGTTAGGGTTTTCAGAACTTTCACAAGCCTCTGTGTTATTCTGTTTTAAGGTTATAATAGACTTAACAGTTCTAGCAGTGTTAAAATGGTATCCCAAAATAGTATATTAAACCAATGTTTCAAAACAAATAAGACACTTTGTTCAAGATGAAAACTGTAATAGTGTGAAGTGTGATAACCATTCTTGACTGTCTGCTGCCATCCTTAAAGCTGCAATAATAGCTAATATGTCATTCTTCTTCTCTACTTCAAGAACCATTCCAGCAGAAGAGGTAGCCTGCAAACATACAGAGTTGAAGAGCAGCCTGCACATCCAGTGGTATGTCCTTTTCCAAAAAACACAGGCTTGTGTAGCAGAGAAGTTGAAGGATTTTCTTTGTGTAAAACTTTTTTTACTATGTCTTATATGCTGACACTTTGGATGAGATATAGCTGCCTTCTGGCAGCTTTCCTGACAAAATTGGAATTATGAGTCTAGTAAGACTGGAGTTCAGTTGTAAAGCCTTTGTGTTCCAACTTTGTGGTTTTGGTTTAACATTAGCTTAGTGCATGGATAGAGCCCGCAGAAAGTAGTCTTCCCATGAGGCTGTGAGTTCTATTTTTCAAATTGTTTGCTTTATGATTAAGAGCTGTACCGCCATCCTTACGTTATGTTTTCATGGTGATACTGCAAACTTAAAATGAGCTCATAGCCATAAGCACGAGGCTGGATCAGCCATGCCTGAACCAGGTTTATAAATGAATCCTCTTAGATGAGGAGCGTGAATTTGAAGGGGGGAGGGAATGTAGTTTCTGTCACTTCATACTATTCAGTAAGGATTTAAATACTGCTTTTCTATTTTATCCAGTTTGCAAAAATCATGAACCTTCTGGATTATAGTTTTGTTGTTTTAGGTTGACAAGGGAAAGCCTTTTCACAGTCAGTTTCATAGTTTTCTTAATTGTTTTTCTTCTGTTATCACTAATATTTAGTTACTGCCTACTTCATCTGGATTACCCCCAGGCTGGGAAGAACGACAAGATGAAAAAGGGAGGTCATATTATATAGATCACAATTCTAGAACCACTACCTGGATAAAGCCAGTTGTACAGGTACTGTTTGTTTTCTAACTATAGTTTTAGCCATTTAACGTTTTAAACATCTCACATAATAGAAGTTTAGAGACCCCTTTGAAATAGAACATGTGACAGGCATAAACTAGTAAAGCACTACGTAAAAGATCTGAGAGAATGCAATGCAGTTAGGAACAGTAATATTTATGGCAACTCACTATTAGTGTACCAAGAGAGCCTTCTGGAGAGTGGTTGCTGATAGAGAAGCCTGAAAGACCTCTTTTAACCTTGGTAGCATAATCAGTGATTGTTAGTCAATGTTGTTGATACTAAACGAAAATATATTGCTCTACAGGGCTTTGATTTAATTTTTTAAAATTATTTCTGTTTGTCATTTACTGCAGATTGCTGTGGAACCAGGTCCGTTGTCAGCTGCACAAAGTATTTCTGTAGGAAGACAACCACATGCAACATCAAGTGATTCATCACAACAGTCTTCTCAGCAGCAGCCTGAAATGGAGCAAGGATTTCTTCCTAAAGGCTGGGAAGTCCGACATGCACCCAATGGGAGACCATTCTTTATTGACCACAATACCAAAACTACAACATGGGTAATGGAAAACTGCTCTCATGGACTGAAATTCCAGATCCTCTCAAGTCAAAGCTTTGCTGCTTTCAGCAAGCTTCTGTAGATTTCTTTAGTGCCAAGATAGCTGTGTCACGTCTGTTAAGGAACACATGCAATAAAAATGCAAAGTCATTTAAAATATCTTACATGAGTGGAACATTATGAATTTTATAAACTGTATTGGCACTTGAAAGTTTAGCTTGGAAGGAGGAAAACATTGCTGTATATAGGAATCTGTTTCACAGATGTAAAGCATCTCCTAAATGACACTTCTGTTGTAACTGTAAAACTGTGATAGCTTATATGCGCTGTTAACAGAAATCAGTTTTGTAAACTTACTGTCAACAGGAAGTCCATTACCTTGAATTCATCGCATGATACAGTGCACAGTGAACGTTTGTGAATTGTTAAGAAGCAGGCCAGGTGCAGCTGCAATATGGATGAGGGAGTTGTACAGCTACCGTTCTACCGAGTGGCACTGCATACCACTAGGCAGTGCTAATAGATGGATGTAAGCGTTTAAAGAGTAGGTCAGTACTACTGTCAGGTGAAATAGGACAGAGAAATGCATTAAATTGATACCAAATGAATATTCATTTCTCCAGGATTATGGAAAGACTTCATTTAACACAAACACCTTCCCCCTATCCTGTAAATAAACCCCAACCAAACAAACAACAAAAAAAATCAACCACAAGAAGGATAAGGTGTGACAGAAGTTGTGTGGAAGGATTAATGCAACTCAATTACACTAAAACTGAGTTGAATGAGGGATTTTTTTATATGTGTGTATATATATATATGTATATGTGTGTGTATATGTATATAAAAATAAAGTAAGAGGTCATTAGAAAATGATTGTAAACTATTGGAGGGTTGAGAATCCCCAAGGAACTACCTGACAGCAGAATATGCAACAATTATCTGTTGGTACTAGGCATATTCTTTACACAATCATTGATAAAGAGGAAAAAAATTAAAAGCAAAACAACGAAAGGATTTTAACATGCTGCTTGTTTTGTTTTCAAAGGAAGATCCAAGACTGAAAAATTCCGCTCATCCAAGGAGAAAGACTTCCCTAGATCCAGTAGACCTGGGGCCATTACCAGTAAGTAAACAGTTTTATACTTGTTTTGCAGATACAATTTAAATACTGAAATTAGCACTATCAAAACTTGCATGTGAGAAAACAAACTTCTCTATTTTGAATTTCAGTAGTATTTGAATTCCAGCTGAGAGTAGGTGGAGCAGGGGACTGCCCCCACATGCAGATCATGTTGACTTCTATGCAAACTATACATTCAGAAATTTATAATAAAAGTGTCTCCTTCTTACAGCCAGGGTGGGAAGAGAGAACTCACACAGATGGAAGAATATTCTTCATAAACCACAGTACGTACAATTTTGTATTCTCCCCCAACTCATCATTTTATTTCTGATCATTATATAAATCAATGGAACTAATTAAGAAATGTCTTGCAGATACAAAGAAAACACAATGGGAGGATCCTCGACTGCAGAATGTGGCAATAACTGGACCGGTAAGCTTTCCTTATGTAGCCTTACATATATTTTCAAGAATATTGTTAATAGAATCCAAGCAAATTCTCATCATTTATACTCAGTCTAGAAGATGAAACTTTCAGGGTGTTTGAACAAGGCATTTGTATTTCTTTTTAAAGACTGTTTAGAAAGCTTTCTGTGGAAAAAGTCTTTAAATACCAGAAAGAAAAGTCAGTTCCCATAGTAGTAAGAACTTTTCCTTATAGACTGGGGGGATGTTTGAAGCATGTAAGAAGCTTTTATTTTTTATCCACGGTGTCCAAAATAAAACTAGCTCAATTCACGAAGTGAACTTGGAAAAATAAATGAACGGGAAGGAAAAAAAAAGGCTTTGAAAAATAATTATCTAGCCTTGATACTTAAATCTGAAGTGCAAAATTACTAGGACTAATTGCAAAGACGGTACACATTATAATTATAGATGGGTTTTAGTGTTCAGCTGATATCTGTGTTTATTAATAGCCCACATATGTAAACAACCTTCTCTGTCCATGGAAAATTGAGGTGTTTGTAGCCAGGTCTCTCATGATACAGCAAGGAAAGACTATGTGTTATGTAAGTCACCAAAGGCATTTGGTCACTTTGATCTGGGCCAGTCAGTGATCTTAGTCACATCAGCTAATGGTGAAGTACAGGATAAATTCTGTGGAACTGATCAGAACAAATGATCTGAACAAATAAGTACTTTTTATTTCAGATGTTTTGAACTGTCTGTATATTTATAAATGAAAGTCTCCCATGATACTTAGTAAAACATGTGTTCCTGTCTTTTCAGAACTTAAATGCATTGTCTGTTTTTCACAAATATAGACTAGTTTATATTACATCAATTGTTAAGAGTATCTCAAGCACTTTTTTTTTTTTTTCAAAGGCTGTGCCTTACTCCAGGGACTATAAGCGGAAGTATGAGTTCTTCAGAAAGAAATTGAAGAAACAGGTTAGTAATCAGTAGGAATCCAGCAGAAGGTTAAGAAACTTACACCCCTAAGCAAAGGAAAGGTTAGGTTACAGTGAAAGGAAATTGAACTTTGTAATGTGCTTAGGGAAGTTAAATTTACTGTCTGATCACAAAAAACATTTGTGAAGCAGCAAATTGGTAACCATTAGCAATTAACAATTACCTAACAGTAGGGTTTGTAACTTTATACAGTGGTGACACTGCAAGCAATCTAATTGAACAAGCAGAAATTCTAAAAGGTTAGAAAAGTTGTGAACCTGGAAGTAGTTTGGAAGTCACTAATATAGCATATAATAGTTTTTGGAACTCAGAATATGGAAATAGAAGTTCTCAGAATACATTTTAGACTGTTCAGATAGAAATCTGTACTGTCATCTTGATCAGGCTGGATGACTGTAATACATTGTTATAGCCTTAAAATCTGAAGTTTATGAATCTCATTTGCAAGTCGAAGTGACAGTGCCAGAGATATTTATAACGCATAGCATAAAAGACTGTAAATAGCATCTGGATATCCAGATAACAATGAGTCTTTGCACAACTGCAATCAAATTTGGTATTCTTGGGAGATATATATAATAATAGCCTTTGAGTTTAGACTCGTACTTCATCTTTTGCCTAGCAAGTCTGTCTCTAGCCTTTTGGAAACCTATGCATTTTGAGCTGATGTGTAAATTGCGCACAATTACATATGCATCTCATTTTTTGTGTTCCTAGGCATTCATTCAAATGTCATTATCCTAATCGGAGAAGTGATAAACAGCTCAACCACACAATATAATTGTAGTATTTTAAGAATTAAATACATGTGTAGATTTTAAAGCATACATTACTGTTACCTTTTAAGTATTCACAGATACCTAAATTACAGGGTAATGGATTGATTTATATTGAGAATTAATTACTGAATACTATTTTAATCAACTGAGTTTGGGTTTAGTAATTGATTTTATTGTTGCTTGAACTTTTTTCTGAAAAGTTGATTTGCAACTAAAACCAGGAAAATATATCTTCTTTTTTTTTTTTTTAACCATAGGGTTATTTACTGCTTCCTGAAATAATGAAAAAGACCTATAGATATTCAGCCACCACATAAATTAGAGATGTAATGTTGTATAGTATTTTGTAACTTGGAAAATGACAAATCATTTTTTGTTTGTAGTTTGTATCAAGCTGTTGCTGCATATAAATAGGAATTACATTTAAATGCAGCATTCAATTTTTTTTTAATCTGGGACATTTAGGATAGATTATTTAAGGAGTATAAGAAAATAAAAAGGAAGCATATCTGAATGTGTGCTCTTCAATTAGATTGGATTAAATATATCTGCATTCAAAAATTCATTATTTCTACTCAGTGTGTGACTAGTTCTTTGAAATATTAAGTTTCATTGCATCATCCTAATCTAGTCATAGAGCAACACAAGTTGAAATTTCCTGTTCCCACTTTCACTGAATTTCTCAGTTTTGCCTGAAGTAATTGCCGAAATAAACTGGCTGAAAACAGTGAAATCAAGAAAAATACTCTGTTCTCATGCAGCGATTTAATGATTCAGCTAAGTCTTATTGCTGGTTTATTAGGGGTTTACCCTGAAAGCTCAGCAGTAAATATAAGCTCCTTGGATATTTTTTATTTAAATACTTTCCTATATGATAATAAATATAAACCTTGTGATTTGTTCACGTGATTTCAAATTTCAAGTGGACTGATTTTTATTTTACCTATTGTAGGAATACTTGTTTGTTGTGCATGTCTTGAGTAAGAGAATGGGACACCTAGCCTTATAGTTAGAATATTGAACTAGAAGGTGAAATAAGTCAGGTAAAATTGTTCCAAAATAATTTTATTTATAAAATCTGAGCTTTTTTTAAATTGAGCTTATAGTGTGGTGGATTTTCAGTGTTAAAAAAGATTCCATGCCTTGCTGCATGCAGAACAACTGAGCATATGCTGTTACTAGTAAGAACTTATTTTAACTCGCTTTTCTTGGTATGAAATAGAACTTAGTATCTGAAACTGTCCATGCTAGTTGAATTCTATGTAAACAGAGCCTTTTGTCAGTCATATTGTGTTATGTTTCCAAATTGTTTAAGAAAAGGATTTGTGTGCCATTCTTTGGTTACAGAATGTGTGTACTCTGCAAGAGTAAAAGATGCTGCGTTTTGTTCGATTGTTCTGTCATTTTTTGGTTTTTCTTTTTTTTAGGGTGATATTCCAAATAGATTTGAAATGAAAATTCATCGTACAACAATCCTTGAAGATTCTTATAGAAGAATTATAGCTGTAAAGAGAGCAGACTTCCTTAAAGCAAGACTTTGGATTGAATTTGATGGTGAAAAAGGTTTAGACTATGGAGGAGTGGCCAGGGAATGGTTCTTCCTTCTCTCTAAAGAAATGTTTAATCCTTATTATGGATTGTTCGAATATTCAGCTACGTAAGTAATACAGGTCTGGAAGACATGAAGACTAGTTAGGGAAAGCAAATCAATTGTATTTCTCATACTGACTTTAAAAACGGAATTACTTTTTTTTTTCTCTCTCCCTCCTAAGCTCTATAGGAGGGTTTAATTGTCAATAACTGCAAAATTCTGCATCTAGTTCTTTGTTTGACAGAAAAATAATGTGGAGGCAGTACCTGTATCTTTTTTTCAGCAGCCTAACATAAGCCATGTCATCGTTGCATAGACAAGCATATGCTACGCTTGCAACCATCTACTACTTACAGAAGAGTCAGTATTTAACAAATAATGTGGACAATGTTGTTCTGACTACTTTAAAGTTAATAGGAGTTAAGGCCTTCACTTTGGCATGTCTCTAACTTATCAAGGTAGTTCATGGTATTTCAAAACTGTTATTTCTGCTATGCTAATAGAATCTTCTATTGAGTGTTGTTTAATTTAGATTAGTGACTTATTAATCCAAATATGATTACTTTTTCAACTTCATAAAGTAATACCCAATTTAACCAGTTATGTCTTTCATATCTTCAAATGTGGGACTGTTCCAATAGTACAACATTTTGTTTTTCTTTCTCTTCCCTGCTCCCTCCCTCAACTTCAGAGATAACTATACTCTGCAGATCAATCCAAACTCTGGACTTTGCAATGAAGATCATCTCTCTTATTTCAAGTTTATAGGTCGTGTAGCTGGAATGGCTGTTTACCATGGCAAACTTTTGGATGGTTAGTATTTATTTTATGTAATATGATATTTAGATTAATATTGTGCATATTTTGAATTTTAAGTTACATACTATTCAATTTATTTGTTCTTCTTTAAAGCCTTTTTTATTCGTCCTTTTTACAAGATGATGCTCCAAAAGCCAATAACACTTCATGATATGGAGTCTGTGGTATGTAATTTGCTTTATCATGTATGTTAGGATTTCATTTTCATATTAATTTTTTAATATATTTTCAATGACATTGTGAAGGTTGAAAGTGCATGATTCAAAGAAATTTTAGGCTACATCTTTTATAAGTCTATAAGTTGGATAGGAATTAAAACTTCCAATGAAAATCAGAGACACCTAGAGTGGTTTAAGTCAATTAAGCTGTATTGAAAACTGGACTCTAAACTTTCTCTGATGTTTCTTAAAATATTTTTAGGCATCTAAGGTTCTTAAATTTAAACATCGCTGGGATCCCTGTCTCAACCTGTTTTCTAAGTTTGTGTCTTTGATTATTAAAAAGAAATGTGTTCTTATACTTTCAGAGACTGAAAATATTAATGAGTGATACAATGTAACGTTTTTAGAGGAAAACATGGTTCTTGCAGTTTTCTTGTTTGTTTGTTTGTTTCACTGATAATGATTTTTATCTAGAGTAGTTGTGAGCAGAGTGATTTTTATTCAGTTTCTTTAATCTATTACTTATTTTGCTGTCCTGTAAGAATTCAGAATATAGTTCCTATCTGAGTTACTCCTTTCTGAGTAACAGATTTATAGATGTGTCCTGACTTTTTTAATTCTTTTTTTCAGTACTATAGAATCACAGAATGGTTTGGGTTGGAAAGGACCTTAAAGATAATCTAGTTCCAACCCCCTTGCCATAGGTAGAGACACCTCCCACTAGACCAGGTTATTCAAAGCCCCATCCAGCCCGGCCTTGAACACCTCCAGGGATGGGGCATCCACAGCTTCTCTGGGCAACCTGTTCCAGTGTCTCACCACCCTCATAGTGAAGAATTCATTCCTAATATCCAATCTAAATCTACTCTCTTACAGTTTAAAACTGTTACCCCCCATCCTAGCCCTCCACTCCCTGATAAAGAGTCCCTCCCCATCTTTCCTGTAGCCCCTTTAGGTACTGGAAGGGGCTCAAAGGTCTCCCCAGAGCCTTCTCTTCTCCAGGCCGAACACCCCCAACTCTCTCAGCCTGTCCTCACAGCAGAGGGACTCCAGCCTCTGATCATCTTCGTGGCCTCCTCTGGACACAGCTCCAGCTGCAGGGGTAGGGGTCTCACCAGAGTGAAGCAGAGGGGCAGAATCACCTCCCTCGACGTGCTGGCCGTGCTGCTTTTGATGCAGTTGGCTTTATTTTAATTTTTATTTCCTGCGTCTCTTTGTAGTAATGCCTAACAATAGAGGGAAAATAAATACAGGATGAGAGACAGAGTCCAAAATACCTTACTTCAGATAATGCCGTGACATCTTACCACCATTTTGCTATGTGCGAGATTTTTAGTCCTGAGATTGCTGAGTCTTCAGGTTTCAAATGTCTTTAAAGGTCTTTGTAGCTTTGTACAATTGCAGAGTCTCTGTTATCCAACACAGGATTATCCTAGGTAGCAGCATTCACTGGCCTGTAATGGAGCCTCTTGTAGTTTAAAAGGTGGCTACGCTATTTTGTATTTACTCTATGTAATTCTCTTTCTTAGGATAGTGAATATTATAATTCTCTGAGATGGATTCTTGAAAATGATCCAACAGAACTGGACCTCAGATTTATAGTTGATGAAGAACTTTTTGGTCAGGTTAGTATGTTTATATAAAGTAGAATAGACAAAACATGAAAGAAAACATTTGACCTGTGAAATTAGCTGACTTTATCTGTATGGTTTTAAGGAAAACCCTTCTTTCACAGTAATGCTGGTTTGTTCACTCAACTGCTTCTTTTAGCTGGCACGTGCAGTGCTCTGTTAGCCTGGCGTGATACCATAAAGGACTTGGAAATAAAGTGCTTTTTTTCCTTAAATCATACTTGTATTGAAATGTAGCTGTTGCTGTGAGTGCAACTGAGACTTAAGATATCCATAGTTCCATTCCTTAATCTGGAGCAGAGGGTGGGTTTATGTGATTGTCTGGAAAGGATGAGCTCTTTTTGAAATGGCTGGAATCATAAATTTCACCGTGAGATAGTAATAGGGCTTTTTCTTTAAGATGTGCTAGAAAACTGTGGAATAGACAAGTTCGTTGTGGTGTAGAAAGCTATCCAAGATAAATCATGTAGAAATACCACAGGTTTTGAATAAAAATTCCAAATTACAGGTGCAAACTAGATCTAAGTAGGATAATAGCCTTTGTGGTCTTGTGTAACTAAAGTGATCCTCAGCAGGAGTGTGAAAACGTACATCCGTAATGAACTGAAAATGAGGTATTTGTCTACGAAGATTCTCGTAGTATAAATCATTATGTAACAGATATGCATATTGATTCATTTATTTACTGGGACCATTGCTGAAAATGTTCTGTGTTTTTCCTTGAGATTTGGAAAAAAGGCTGAGTCACTGAATATGCAGTTAGTGAAGTCCACATTACTGAGAACTTGTGTGCAAACTTTGGTGGTTTATTGTAGCAGGTCAGAAGAAAGAAGATTGCCCCATTACAGTCTGGCATCCTTGAATAATACATTTTTTTAAAACAATCAACCAAATTCTGTTTATTCAGGTGACCTGTGAAACTTGTTCCATTTCTTATAGTTTGCAAATTCTGCAGTCTTCGAGAGTTAACTAAATTACCTAATATTAAAATATGAATTACATTACAAACGTATCTCATTTAAGACCCATTATACATATTGCATTTAGACCCATCAACATGAACTGAAAAGCGGTGGATCAGAAATAGTTGTCACCAACAAGAACAAGAGAGACTACATCCAGTAAGTAGCGGTCACTATGTGCAACGTATCTCACTGGATTGCTCCTCTAGTAATAGGGGCTGTTTGATAGTTACGTTAACAAAGGGAGGGTGGTGTTGCTTTGTATTTAAATGGCTTTAATTTTAAATGTTTTTGTTTTGTTTTTTTACAGTCTTGTAATTCAGTGGAGATTTGTGAGCAGAGTACAGAAACAAATGGCAGCCTTTAAAGAGGTATAGTTTTAATTACAAAAGAAATTCTTCTAAGAATTTGTTGCATCTAATCTTAAGACAAGCTTTTTTTGGACATCCTGAAGACCCACAGATAATGTTGTTACAGGTATAGAAAAGGCAGTGGTAACTGTTTGTAGTGTAAGCTTTGAATTATTTCAAATTTTTTGGTCTATTTTTACTGAGGTGTTTAATTCACGTTGAAAAATTTGCTTATTTCTCAATCCTGGCTGACAGCTTTAGCTGTAGTGCAAACTATTTAATGAACTCTGCAGAAATGAAAATTAAATCAAACTAATAGAATGAAATTAATCTAGCTGGTCTATCCGTATTTTATAAATGATATTATATATATGATATTCAGACATATATTCACCATTCAGTGTAGCACAATAACGATGTGAGATAAATTAGAATTAAAAGTACTATAACCAAACTGGGGGCTGCTGGCATCCAAACTTCTGTATTTGATGTATTGCTTTGGTTCTGTTTACTAAAGCATATAAATATCATTCGCAGTGAACAAAAGTGCTTAAATAATGTTGACTTGATTTTAAAAAACTTCCTTCATCTTTAGGGCTTTTTTGAATTAATACCACAGGATCTGATCAAAATTTTTGATGAAAATGAGCTAGAGGTAAGTGTATCATGGGGCAAAAAAAAAATTATGTTGAAACTTAATGTTACTGACTTAAACTTTGGTGGTCTCTTGTTTTGTTTTGGTTTTTTTCTGTATAGTTATTAATGTGTGGACTGGGAGATGTGGATGTGGCTGATTGGAAACTACATACGAAATACAAAAATGGCTACAACATAAACCATCAAGTAATACAGTGGTTCTGGAAGGTATTGTGAAGTTCTACTACTTTTTTACTTAAATCTGTTCAAAAGCTGGTGCCATTCAGCTATGCTAGTTTATCGTGATTCATCAATAGGTGGGTAAATATTTGACCATTAGAACTCCTGAGGAAGACAGTAAGAAAACTAAAGGTGAGATGCATGATCAGAATGTAAATACACTACTGATACTTGCTTTTACAAAAAAAAAAATCCATGTCTGACTGGGGTTAAAAATATTTCTGTGTAGGTTTTTCTGGCATGGTTACACTAAAGAGGTGTTAAACTCTTCTGTTTAATAAATTACAGGAATTTGGCTGCTAGTACATAACATCAGGAAACTTCAAAGAAAGCAGCGGCCAAATCTTCAAGGGAAGTATTTTAACAGCCTGCTAAGCCAGTAACCGTACTCTTGTTACAGTGCCATTAAAAAATTGTTGACTTCATAGCTTTTAGCAATAGGCAGAGAAGTAGACTATGTGTGTCACTAAAAAAAAAAGGCATATATACATAAAGGACAATGATTTAGAGATACAAACTATGTTGCATAACTCTGCTAGCTTAAAACCTTAATTTAAAAATAAATCTTTAATTGTAATCCTTATCATACATAGGCGGTCCTAATGATGGACTCTGAAAAGAGAATAAGATTACTTCAGTTTGTTACTGGCACATCACGTGTACCTATGAATGGGTTTGCTGAGCTGTATGGTGAGTACTTATGACTATGTTCACAATTAAGTAACAGAGAACATGATATTGATGTTGTCATGATACTTGATTTCAAACACAGGCATATTATTTTTCAAATTTTACTTTAAAATTAGTATATACTGGCAGTTATAAGAAGCAAAGTTAGAGAAGAGTGTCACTTAGATCACATGTGTTTCCCATGTTCTATAAATACTGGACTTCAGTTCTGGTTTTGGAAGTCTTAAATGTATAAGACTTCTCAAATGAATGTGGATGTTAAAGTTCTAAAGCGCTGCAAAAATCCCTGTTCAACATGTGATTGAGCTTGAAGAAAATTCTCAGTTATCCAAGGTCTGATTACAAAGACATGCTGGCATCTGCAGTTAACTTCAGATTCTTGTAAGTTCCCCAACTGCTTTTATCTGCTTACAAGCCACAGTTGTACAGATACAATTGTTTGTAAGGATATACTCTAAAGAGGACCGCTGAAATGACACAAGTTAAACATAATGCCAGAAGAAAAGTGAACCTACAATGCAGAGACTGAAACAAGCAGACTGCGGTGGGGAGCAGACTTTAATACCAAAGTCATAAAACCCACTGTGGAAAGACCGTGGGCAAGTGGATAGAACAGCCCACAAAGGATGGGGGTGTTTTGCTTATGGGAAGTCTGTTTTCAGCTGCCATCAGCTATTATGTTTTCTGCTCGATGATTTTATGAAGGCTAAAAGTGCTTGAGATCCTATGCAAGTGACTGAATAGCCTAACTTGCCTATTTGAATAAACATTTCCTTCTTTATAAACAAGACAGTAATTTGTTTATAAAACACTAGAATGGTGAACAAATACCACCCACCATGTGTCCCCATTTCTCCCTCTCTTCTTTTTCATCGTCAATAACTCAGTTTATTTTTTCTGTTGCATCAGTGAATGAGTTGTGAGTTCCAATGGGAAGGACAGTGTCCTCAACGGACTTGAGACATGTATCTGCTGTTGCACCTGAACTTTGGTACTGTTGGAGTTACAGCACATGCTCAATGCAGTGGAACCTGATGAGAATTCTGCTGCCTCTGGATTTTTGTTTATTTGTCTAAAAACACTACCAGAGATCGAATTAAGGAATGATATAGGGGAAGAAACTGTTGAAGCTCTTGGCTCCCTTCTGCCCCCAGGATTAGGATATCCTTGGGCAGTCTTCTATCCAAGTCCCAGTTTCTGTAGTTCTGTTCACTCATTAATGAAAAATTCAGTGAGCAGTTGTGTTTCACAGTGTTTTTTTTGCTTTCTGTTACAGTTATTTCTGTTTTACTCTGGCCAGCGTGCCACCCTCATTAAACCCCAGTAACAATCACAGTCAGGCTTCTAGGACCTGCTCGTATTTGAGAACTGTAGGTGGTTCTTCAGTGCTTCGTATTGGTACGTGGCTTTTTGCTGCTGCCGGGCTGCCTCTGTGATCGTTCCCTTCCCACCTCCGGGCTGCAGTCCTAGAGCTGGCTTTCTAGCCGGAGTTCTCCCTCTTGTGGCCCAGAAAGGCATTTCTGCCCCTAAAAAGGGTGTGCTTGGTGTCTGGGGCAAATCTACACAATTTTGAGAACTACAACACTGAACAGACTTGCCTTTCTTCTTGTCTTCCTCTCATCCTGCCTTGTTAGCCTCTATTTAATTAGTTGGATAGCTAAAATGAAGATTTTCTTACCTAGCTATTAAAAGGGAGTTTTATCTTAATGTCATGTGGTAGAATGCACCATCAGTCAGAGCTGCTTCTCCGCTTCATCCTTATTCCAGGCATTCTTACTAGTTACCTCTTCTAGACATCCTTCTGCATTGAAGAAGCATGTAACCCGAAGAAGAAAGTGAAGAGGAGGAGCTGGAAGTGTTTCCACAACTACTGATATATGTGTCTCACTGATAATATTTTAGGATGAAGTGCTTGGTGTCTGCTCTCATGTGTCAAGTTCATTCACTAGACTCGTATGAAGTATAGTTTCTGTGCATTGATTGGTATTTCCTCTCTTTTTCTGAATGCTAGTAGTTGAGAAAGGGTTTTCTCCTCTTCTTGTACTGTTTTCATCTTTAGGATGAATTGTCTTGGGTTTTTTGTCGGTTGGGGTTTTTTTCTATATAATAAGTTGGCTAACATCTTTTTCCAAATCCATTTTTACATGTTATCACAATATCATTTCATTCTTCTATGAGTATGTGTACATTTCTTTTTTTTCATGTCTTCATAAAACCACAAATGAAAACTTTTTGAATTGACAATTATAAATTATATAGTTAAAAACAACCAAACATTTTGAAGGAGCATAAAAAAGGGAAGGTGTCTGTCAGCATTATAAAACCCAATTCGTGTCATAGGTCTAAAGGTACTCTACACAGACCTTCTATCTCAGCTGTATTCATAGATCAGCCTGTGCTCTTTACTGCTGCTCAACTTTAATCTGAAACATGTTTCACATCTTCCATTTAAGAATACAGTTCTGTAACTATTGATGATCATCTTGTACAATAATCAGAGGATGCCCACCATCAGAGATAATCCTGTTCTCTGACAAAACAGTGGGTTTTGCTGCTGTGTTTTGGTTTTGCTTTTTTAAACTACACAGTCTTCTCCAGACATACACAAATGCTTTCAACAGCTTAAGGAAATGATTACAAAATGCCCTTTGCATCCACTTGGCGAGAGTTGGGCGTTCTGAGAAACTTTCAGTTACGACATGCTGTAAGACAGCTGCTGAAGGCACAGGCGTAGCTGGAGCTGCACTTGCTAGCCAAAAAAGTTCTCTCAGGTGCATATGTACATCCTTGGAGTACACATATGGTCGCTGCGTTTTAAAAACTCTGTTACTTGACTCTGTTGTTGCGTAGGTAAAGGTGGACATAGAATACTTTCTGCCAGGTTATATAACTTGGCACATTGTGATAAAGGTGTCTAAATTTTTACACGCAAAACTTATACAGTATAAAACTGTCTTCTGCATAAAATTTTCTGCCAGCTACTATGCATATGGACTTCTGAGCTTAAGGTGTAAAAGTCCCTCGAAATTAAGATATAGCAAGAAAGAATTTAAAAATACAAGTGAATTGGGATTATTGACCATTATTGAGTATAGATTGTATTTGATTCATATAAATAGCTGCTACTAATGTCAGAATTGGATTACAACCCCCCAAAATATTTCATAACTTGAATTTCTAACTAGAAAAGAACATCATAATGGGGTGAAAATTGATGTATTCTTCTCCGCAGGTTCAAATGGACCACAGTTGTTTACAGTTGAACAGTGGGGTACCCCTGAAAAACTGCCAAGAGCTCATACCTGGTGCGTATTTAATTTAGTAAATTATGAGCTTTAGTAAGCATGATAAAAAACTTAAGAGTTTTCATCTGTTTTTCAGTTTTAATCGCTTGGATTTGCCTCCATATGACTCGTTTGAAGATTTATGGGATAAACTTCTTCTGGCGATTGAAAATACTCAGGGTTTTGATGGGGTTGATTAAGACACAGACATAAATTGTATTGGTCCAGTGCTGCAATTTCATTTTAAGGGTTTACAAACAAATTTGAATTTTCCAGGGACTACCATTGTATTTAGTCACATGGCTATTGATTCTTCATAGTATGACTTGTAAAGTTAAGTAAGTATTAAAAACTCACTAAATTTTGAAAATGTATTTTGCCATTTCCACAGTTTTCTGTACTTTGCTAATAACTACAATATACACATTGGATGGGCCAGTGCCAAGTAATTCAAAAACTAAAATGTTTTTAAGCAGTTGCCTCTTTTACAGTATTTGAGAGACTGTCCTGCAGTAAACTACTGAAGTAAAACTGTGAAGAAATCTTTGCAGAGGGTGTAAATTTGAATTGCTGCTTGAAGAGGAACAACTGAAATTGTTAGACTGTTTTTAAAATAAATAAAAAAATCCAAAACCACCAAACTTCATGTAATGCAATATTGTAATCTGTGCTGCTTCAGGCTGTTTGCGACAGATATGCCCAAAGCACCTTATGATTCAGCGTATTAGGTAAAACATTGGAAAGCATTTGTTTGCATTATCACCCATGAGTTTGCAGAACATTGACTTGGTGACATTTTATTTGTTAGATTTCTTTGTCTAACTTGCTTTTGTTAAAACCGTGTAACAAAACCAGGATTTTTATATAAAACAGATAAGCAGCATAATTCTGAATTGCATTGAGAAATTATATCCATTTTTTTGCCTGAATTTATATACTGTTGTTGGTTTATTGAGTGTTCATCACTTTTTGGATCAATTTGTAGTTCAACGATGGATAATATTTTCAATTCAGCCTTTTGCAACAAATTAATCTTAAAGTGAAATTTGTATGGATATCACTCAGTATTAGTTACTGGTTAGTTAGAGGCCTTTATTATCCATTCTTGCAGTATTGCACTACATAACAATAAAGAACATGTTTACAGGGTTTTCTGGGCCAAATTCAGCAGTCTGATATGTGCAAACTTCTCTGAACTGCATGGAGGTTATGCACATGTAACCAGGTGCAGAATTTGGTTCTGTAAGATGTTTACAGGTTATGCTAGTTTCTATAGCTGCGTTTTTATATTTTTTTTTCTCCACTGTTATTCTAGAAACCAAATTTGTTAAGACAGTATAACCAAAGTCATAACCAACAATGTGCAATTTATTGTAGATCAAATTGTCATATAAATATTAGTTTGATTTCTTTTGTAAATGTGGGTATTTTTTTTATTAATGTTAACACTTTTTTTGAGCAAGTGCTGTTTAAAATGATTATCAAAGTTGGTTCTAAAGGAAAAAAATGGTTTCTATACCTGACTTGCTCTAATTTTAACACTTTATTACAAATACGATCTGAGGAAATGACAGTACCTAGCTTTGGCCAGCAAACTTCTGTTTAGTCACAGTCTTTATAAATATGCAAGAAGGAAGTGTAGCACATCTCAAGATATGTAAATTATGTAACAAATGTAATGGGTCTTAAGGGATATTTAAAATCCCACTTTGTTTTATTCTTTGACTAGGTCATTAGGGCTGAGAATATGACATGTAAATAAAGGTAACTTATACAAATTTCCCAAATCTATATGCAGTTTTGTAAAACATGAATGATATATCAGTAAATCTGTATAGATTTGAATGTAGCAGGTTTTGTTGCGTACTTTGAAGTATAAAATAAGGATCCTGAAAGCAGTAAATAAAAGTTTATTCTAATAAGTTGTGACTCAGTTCTTTGAAGTGCAAATTGGTAGTCTTGAAATAGCAAGAATTCAGTAATTTTAGTACTCCAAGGTAGACTGGGGCAGCAGTTCCGTCACAGTATGCTGCTACTTTTGGGTAGGTGTTGAGGTGCAGCAGCGCTGTTTCCAAGTGTTCTGCTGCCAAGACATGCAGTCTTTGAAAAATTAATACCATGTTTTTATAAAAGCTCTAGGTCGCTGTGAGCCTTCATTGTATAGCCAGCCTAGAAACACTACACATGGCAGACAGGCAAAGGTGGAGGCCCCACGGAAACGCCAGCTGACTGCTGCTGAGGGGGGGTCAGGCTCCTCTCTTCTGCTGTAGGAACACCCTTCTTTGCTGGTGGGCAGGCACGCAGCCAGCAGACTTCAGTGGTGAGTGTGGCAGGGGTGTGAAACAGGCCCTGAAACTCTGCTTCAGGCAGCGTGGACTGCCCAGCAGTGATGGGGATGTGCCATGGGGCTTCGTCCCCAGTGCCAGCTGGGGAAGCAGCCCTGGTGCATGGGTGTAAGCTCCTGGAGGGTGCTGCTGTTGCTGCTGGGTCTTGGGCTGCAGGGAGCCGGGGCAGGGCTGGCCTTGCCTGTGGGAGCTCTGCTGTGGGCAAGGCACTGAGTTTTGCCTCATAAAAGAGCTACAGGAGAAGTGCGCAGACTTGTAGCATTGGGGCGGATGGACAGCAAGAGGTCATAAGGGTCTTCGCAGAGACCTTGTAGAGCCAAAAACCCAAACCATACACTGGGAGTAAGAAGGAGCAGCTGGAGACCCTGTTTGGGCAGGTGGTAGGTGGAGATTCCCAAGATGGGTGAAGCTGGAAGCTTGTGACTTCTGGCATCAGAAGAAAGGCTGCTGTTCCACCCTTGGGTATGAATTTACAAAAATGCTATGGTGCTGTAATAGATAGAGAAAGGAAAAAGTTGTGTTACGGGAAGGGTTTCAGAGCCAGATGGGCCTGAACCAAGTGTTCACACCAAGAAGTGGTGGGTGATAAGAGTGCAGAGAGTCCCTTCTGTAGGCTTTGAACTAGGCTTGTTGTGGAATGGTGATAACAGCTCGTGGTTAAGTGAAAGAAGAGAGGTCAATGGTGGTAAGTACTGGGGCAGGGCTATGGGAGCGCGGCAGCCCTTGCGCAGGATGCCCCAGGCTGAAGGGGGCCTACCTTATGTGCCTGAACATACTCACAGGCAGCCAGGGAAAGACCAGGAGGAGCAAGAGATGGCTTGTCTGGCTGGAGCCACGTGGATGTGGGAGACGTGTGGAAGGGGTGACAGGCTGGTACAAAGCTTTGTGGATCTGGGTCAGAGGAGACACCAGAATGGGAAACATCCTGGGGAAGACTTGTCATGAGGAAGTAGGCAGAGAGGTCAGTGAAGCGTCGCAAGGAATTCTGAAATTGCAAATCTGGCATCTGTGGGAAGGGCGATGTGAGGGGATCCAATCTGGGAGGTGCTGGAGGAGTCATGAACAGCTAATTGGGGGTGTGGGCTTGGCTAACCAGGGAGATGCTCTCCTGGATCTGCTGCTTGTCCCTTTACACTCATTTTCTGCACATTGCACCTCCATGTTCCCTGTCCAATTTTGGGGGACAACTCCAAAGATGCTGCTACAACTACTTACCTATTTTTTTCACCATAGGTACTGTGGCATTACAGACGAGAGTAGCAACTGGTTCCCTGAGTGCTAACCACCATCTCTTCTACGCTGTAATTTCATTATGCTTAACACCCAGGCGAGGTGTAAGGCAGAAAAATTTCCCAGGTAGGTAAGAGCTAAATGTACCCATCTGCTGAACAAAAGAGTATATAGTGTTGACTTTTGGTAAGAGATTTTGTGCAGGTCTGCTTAAAAGCCATTCTGTGAAGAAACGATCTTTTAAGGGGAGACTTGAGCAAGATGCCAATTCTAGAGCAGGGACTGGACCACAAAGCAAGGGAGAAGATGGCTGCAACAGGAACAGTTTCACTTTTCTCAGCTTTAAAAACATGGAAAATTCATGGGTGGTTTCGGTAGTAGTTTTCTGGGCTGTGCCGAGGCTGAGAGCTGTGAGCACAACAGTCCCCTGCCTTCTGCACCCTGCCTTCTGCCTGTAAACGTTGATTCAAACCGGCTTTTATAGAACCTGAAAAATACAATCTGCCCTGCATTTAATTTTTTTTTTTTTTTTTTTAAAAAATTCCAGCCGCTGCTTGGCGCCTCTCCGCGGCGGTGCCGGGGACGGCCGCCAGGTGGCGCTGCCGCGCCGGGGCGCGCGCAGGCAGTGGATTAGCCGCTTCCCGCCCCAAAACCCTCCCGCTTCGGACCCGCCGCGAGCCGGCAGCCTGAGGGGAGCCGGGCCCTACCCTGGCCGGGAGGCAGCGGGGTGCGATTAAACTGTTGGCAAGGAGGGGTTAGATCATACCAGGACAGTGCAAAAACCTCTTTTTCTGGACATTTTTCAGGGGCTTAACTTTTCTGACCAAGTTAAACCATTTTTGTTTCATGTTTAGTAAGGATGGTGGTGACTTTTATTTGTGTATTGATTATTACCGTCCTACAGCGAATGGTGTTTCTCAATAAATAAATATGATGCTGTCAAATAATTGAATTTCTTTAACCTAAAAATGGTAAAGTATATAGATTAACCTCAATGAAGGCTTGCAGCATAAACTGTTTATAATCCGAAGGTCTACTTAGGCTGCTGTGGGAGAGGTTTTCTTAGATTTTTTTTTTTTTTTTTTTCCCAATCAATGTCAATAATTTGATTTGCGTTGACTCAAAGGGTTTTGGTCTGGAATTATCTTTCTCTAAAATTTCTCCTTTACTCCCAAGGCGGTCACGTATGTAGAAATGCTTTGCAGTTCGGTGTTACGGAGATGAGACTTTAGGTATGAACAAGAAGCACTCGACAATAACTTGGATGTTTGGGGTAGTGTAGGCTATGTTTTTTTCTTCAAAATTCCTTTTTCTCGACTGGCAGACTTTTAGGCTGGGTGTTATTTGATTAAAATCTTTCACTTCTCAAGGTGGTAATGGTGATTCTTCAGCATTCTTGTTGCATCATGAGGCAGAGCTGGGGGTTAGTATGAAGTGAAAACAATAATTTCTTTTAAGTGCCATTGAGGCTTCACTTATGCTGCCTGAAGGACACATGACTTAAATAAATTCTTTTTAATTACGAAGCCACATCTGTAGCATATTAAACAAATTATTTTTTATTAGAGACAGTGTTGAGTATTTACGCCTCAAACCTGGGCAAAATATATGAGTGTAGGCTGCTCGTTTTCCGTCTTGACCCTGTTTTTTCCTCTCTAACCTCATTGTTTCGTACGTAAACTTTACTTTGCAACCTACCTAATACCTTGGCATTTGATTTGTTCTGTAAATCCATAGCACAATTTGGTGCTATTTCACTAATTGACAGTGTCTTTACAAAAATCTGCGTGTGTCTCCTTGAAATCTGTAGATGCCTCTGGCATACTGTGAAATGTGTCCTGGATCAGCACAGATTTCCTTTTTTTCTTGTGTACTTTTTTCCATATGACTTCAATGTTACTTAGCAAATGCATGACACTTAACAATTCCCCAGAGTGGGAGTTACATAATTACGATGATAAAATGCTGAAACACACATGAAGTAATTAAAACTGACTATGTATAGTTTTAAATACTGTTTTGATTTTACTTGTTTCTTGTGTGGTCAAAAAGAATGTTGATCGTTAGGAGACCAGGCTCTTCTGTCTGTCGTTCTTCATGCTGTCTGTTCATTTGTGTTTTCCGTTCTGTTTCTCATTAATTAGTTTGTCGTGGTGTTTGGGTTCTTCACGTAGGGTCTTATCAAATGATTTTCTTTGTACGAGCTTCTCCTTTTTCAGGGCAGTTTGTTTATTTTAATATCACCCCTCTTTGATGAGCGATTCCTTTAAAGGAATCAAAGCACAGTTCTTATGATGTGAACGGAGAGGAGCTGCAGTTAGACAGTTAGTTATTTACCTGCTGTTAGACCGCCACTACCATCAAGAATCCGTATTTCTGGTGTGCCACAGAAGCACCTTATTGAAACATCTGCGGTTAAAAGGCAGCCAACGCCTACCGTCTTCCATTGCTATGAATGGGAATTAAGCATTAAACAGCTGCCATATTGCTCTGCGGCATCACAAAATCAGTAGGAGTTGCAAGCACAAGCTTTGGTACTCTTATAGTAAATCATTTTTCTTTGAAGTGGAGACTTAATTGCTTTTTCTATGTGGAACATATATCATTAGCACGCTAATCAGAATACAAACGGCTCGCAAAGGGGATAATGAGGGAGAACTTCCATGTAATGCTTGGTTTACATCCATGTGACTGTAGAAAAACGTTTTGTTTTGCTGAGCTGTCCTTAATTTGAGGTTTCTTGCTTAATGAGACTTCAAACAAATTCTGCATTGTAGGTTTCAGGTTTTCATCCCAGAGAGAGGCTTGGGATTTCGGGGAGGGGGAGGCAAAGCGGCTTGGAAAACCTGAACAGACATTAAGTAAGTGAGCACGCCTCTTGAGGAAAGACAGATAAGGCAGCCTTCCTAAATGTGACAGGATGTAAAACTTTCTGTTGAAATACACCACGGTCTAAAACCATACATCACTATTTGTTTTTCTTAAGACCTTTTGAGTTTAATTTAATGGAAAATGTTTTCGTAATTGTCTGGTAGCTTTTCGGATATTTTCTACAAGCTGAAATATTTCTGACTGGGGTTTTGTTTTGAGGGCTGGGAAGTATGACCTTTCGGAGGCTGTGAACACACATGTCCTACTATGCACTGCTGCTTGGGAGTATGCAAAATGCTAAAGGTTTAAATCAAATTGCCCTGAGGACTGCTTACTGACCTTTTGAGTGCAAAGCTGTCAAAACCTTCAACTAGGCATCAGCTAGAGAAGAACACTTAAGGCAGATCAATGCAAATAGAAAACAATGCGGTTCTGACTTTTGGCAATTCCCAGTTAGTGAGAAACAGTTACTGTGCTGCAAGAGCTGCTGGACCCAAACTGCCGAGGAGTTGCTGTGAGTAACATACAATCGTTATTTTTCAGGGAAAACCTTCTATAATCTGCTTAAGAAATTAAAAGTTTTCATTAATTGCCAAATCCTGATATAGTTATCTGAGCAGGATGCTTCATTGACTTCAAAGGGATTTTTGTCTACTTAAGGAATGCAGGGTCAGGCCCTTAACCAGTGATAACTTTCTTCAGTGGGTTGTCAGATATGACAAACTATGCCACTTTAATAGAGGTTACCCTCACCACGCCATGCCATCCCTTTTTCCCTGAAAATCTGCTTTCTTCCTTTGCCCAGGTAGTAGAGTTTCTGTGTGGTTTCTATATAGAAGAGCTTCGAAATTATTCTCTAGCTGAAGCTGTGGTTTCTGTGAATATATTTTCTTTACTTTGAATAGCTATAACGTATTATTTTCTAGTTATGAGACATAATAAATTCAGTTGCAGAAAGTGTTTGGTGGAGTTATGAGTCCCACCCATTCTACGAATTGCTGCCCACCAATACATTGTCCATCCTTAATAGATTTATTCCTAATTAGTTGGTCATGCACTATTGCTTGCTCTAATGCAGGGTTTTAAATAAATGCCTTCCTTTCTATGTAGGCTTACAGAAATGGATCAAAAACCAGGGGACTGAGAAGCTGTTCATTCGTATGTTGGGTTTCAGTCCAATAATTATAGGCATCCTGTGCAAAAGGTATTAATCATGTATATCCTGTGCTGAAGACTCACCGAGTAATTACTTCACAGGTTAGTAAAAAATGGTTCTCTGTGCTATATCATAATGTTACAACTGGTCTTCTCTTAGTGTAATTAAAAGTTAGCTGTCAAAACATAAGATGTGCTGCTTCATCCAAGGCAAAAATAATATAGTTGAGCTCTATTAACATGTAGCTAAGAATTACGCCTTTTTTCAAAATAATTCCTTTTTACTATTCTCCACGCAGAATTCAAAGTCTGACTGTAAACCATTCTAAGATCAAATTTTCACTTATATAAACATCTACATTTTTTTAAAGATAAAAAAGAGGTTAAGTTGAAATTTCTTGCACACTTACATAATCCTGAATTAGGAAAGCAAAGAACATTTCAGTTATGTAGATACTTTTTTGTATTGGAAAAGGTCTAGCTATTTAATTGACTCTTAAGGTGCAAACAGGCTGGATCAGTTGATTGCTCACTGTAGGAAGAAATTAATCCTAATCACACTGTATCTAACTTGAAGGCTGAACAGCTAAATCGGTTGATCCAGGGCTGCAGCTGCCGCTGGGATAGGACGTGACAGGGAGCTGAGCTGTGGGATGAGGCTCGGGGTATCCCACACAGGAGATGTTAACAGGGAGGGGGCCGCAGCTCGCTCAGGATGCCTTGGAAAGGGCATTTGTCCATCTCTGCCCCTCTGGAAGCCTACCGGCTTTAAAACTACCGAGTTTTAATACTTGGCAGAGGATTTGGACTGCTCTCTGCATGTTGAAGGTTTTCTTTTCTCTAGTTAGGCTAAGGCATCATGCTTTCAATGCTGCCATAGCTTGCTGATGATGAACTGGATGCCCCTGTGGCCCCAGCTGCTCCAGATGGTATTTCCTTTCAGTGACTTGCACTGGCTTGGTCCTCAACTGAGCACATTAGGCCAATTTAACTCACTAACTTGTCGTAAAACACCCCACCCCCTTTTGTTCCTAGTTACTTATGGTGAACATTTTGACAAGTGTGTATTCCATACGTGTATTATTTGCCCAATACAAGTCATGTCATGTGCCAGCATTTGGCCACTGTGACCTTCTAGAGGTATCTGAACATAAATGACAGCAAAATGTTATTTAGCATTTAGCAAACGTAACCCCGGGGTAATGATTAGATAGTGGATAGCAGCACAGCTGAAACCCAGTTATACTACCAGCAGCCTTAACTGCTGGTTGCTCTCCTGATGCACTATGTAGGCACATCTGTGTATGCCTGATACTAAACTCAGCCAGGGACTTGATTCCAGCAAAAAAACCCACAACTTGTATTTCTCCCCTCCAAGTTATTTCCACTAGGATCAGTTCTCTGATCTGATTCCTTGCTTGGCCGTGAAAGCTCTTATGCCAACCCAATGTAGGCACTGCAAGTTACCAAGTGCTGAATTCCATCATAGAATCACAGAATGGTTTGGGTTGGAAGGGACCTTAAAGATGATCTAGTTCCAACCCCCTGCCCTGGGCAGGGACACCTCCCACTAGACCAGGCTGCTCAAAGCCCTGTCCACCCTGGCCTTGAACACCTCCAGGGATGGGACATCCACAGCTTCTCTGGACAACCTGGGCCAGTGTCTCGCCACCCTCACAGTAAAGAATTTCTTCCTGATATCTAATCTAAATCTCCCTTCTTTCAGTTTAAAACCGTTACCCCTCGTCCTATCACTACACTCCCTGATAAAAGAGTCCCTCTTCACCTTTTCTGTAGGCCCCCTTTAGGTACTGAAAGACTGCTGCAATGTCTCTCCAGAGCCTTCTCTTCTCCAGGCATCAAACCAATGGAGGGTGCCTGTGGATGTGCTTCCAGCAGAGCCTCTGATCCCTTCCTGCCCTGCTGTGCCTGGGCAGGGGTCAGATGGAGACCTGAGCCAGGTTAGTAACGATGCAGGGGAAAGAGGAATTGGGGTGCACTGCTCCGTTTCCCCTCCATCCCAGGGCACTGTGATCCAGCCATGCCTCCTGCCTTCAGCTCCTGCCCAGCACTGGGCAGACAGCTCTTTGAGAGCCTCTAAAAAATGAGAAATCCCCATGGGCTCTCAAGTGACTCCCGCAGCCCAGCTGAGATGATAAAATCCCAGCAACTGCAGCTGATGGAGGCAGTAATTTCGGCATCAAAAGAAATCGCCCCTGTGCTGCCCAGCTTTTGGCTCCCCTTGGTTCACCCCCCTCTTGGCTCACTCCTTGCACCGGGGTGTTGCCTTTAGCGGTTCAGCCTGAATTCTTGGTAAAGCCGTTGTGGTGTAAGTCACAGCTTCATGTGTCCCTTCAAACATCTCGGTATTCATCCCCAAAGCTGTGGTTGTGTTGTGCACGGGGGGCGTTTGCAGGACAAGCCTGTGTGCATGTGAGGGGGAGGAGGTGCTGGGAACATGCCTTGAAGGCTTCAAATCTGTTTATCTTCACACTCCTGAGAGGCGATCGCTCTCCCGTGACAGGGCAGCGCACTGGAGGGAGCTGCGCTGGCAGTGGGGAGATAAACCTATGGGGCACAGGCTGCTTTGGCCAAGTGGCCTCTCCCTGACCAGCAATTCCTTATGTCTCTGTGAGATGAAATGGGACAAGAGCAGCAGGAAGCCTCCTCCAATCCTTCTTTTTAATAGTTCCTTGGGATAAATTGTAGATAAGAGGAGAGACCGCATTGTTAACAAGCTGAGAATGCAAAGACAAAGGGAAGGGCTGCCATCTTTCACAGCAAAAATAAATAGGTATCTGTAGCATGGTATATTCAGCAGTATGTCCAACTGCTAGTCAGCCTCTGACTTGCCTTGTTTTTTATTTATTTTATTTCCAGTAATTGTTTCCTGATTGTAAACATATAGAGGAAAAGAGGCAGAAATGATTTGCGTATTTCCTGTTGTAACAGCAGAATGAAGGTAACATATACAGGGATGAAAGGAGACCATATTTCATGCCTGTTGCTAAACAAATAGCTGCAGAACAGTGGGTTGTCATGATAAGCAAGAAAGACACTAACAAAAAGCTGCCTCTGTCTGGAAGGTTTGAGAGATTCCTTTGTAGATTCAAACATAGAAAGTGGTAACCTAGGAGATATTTTCTGTCTGTTCAGTTATTCTTGGTCTGATACTTATTGTATCGACCCAGTGTATTAACGCTTTGATTTATGGAAGATAACGTCAGAGTACAGCACTGCAGCATTTCCAGGATTTTGTTTTGTTTTATTATTGGGTAAAGGGTTGATAGAGAGGACTGTACTGAGTTAATTAAAAAATATATACATTGCAAATACAGTTTATGGGGCAGCTCTTCTCCACCTGCTGGCCGTTCCTGCTCCTCCCTGTGATTTCCACATATGCATAAACCCTTAATGAAGTTATTCCATGTGTTTCAGTGCACGGATTCCAGCTGCGGCTGCCCGTCTGCTGTGGCTTTGGTCCCAAGCCAGCTGAGCACCGAGGGCTTACCTCCCAGGAGTGCTGAGCATCCCTGAGGTCAGAGGAAATAAATGGTGCTCAGCACCTTGTGTGCAAGAGCCCCAGGTGGCACGGCAGAGGCGTGCAGGCTGCCCTGGCCTGGGAGACATTCATGGCGGTTGGGTGAGTCGGGGCAGCTGCTGTCCCATGCCATTGACATATCTTCGGCTGCATGTTACAATCCTTGGTGTTTCACCGTTCATCTAACGCCACGAAGAGCCAGGTTAGGGCGATAAACCAGGAGAAAACAAGCTCTACTGAAAAAAAAGGAAGAGTTTTATGGCAGGTTAGGTGTCCATAGGAGCTAACTGCAGGCAGAGGAGCATCAGCTGTGGCACAAAGGCCAGAAGAGAAAGCACGGAGCTGCAGTAAACCCAAACTCCACACCATAAGAACCCTACACTGTGTGTAAGGGGAATAATGGATCTGGGATCAGGTATGCCCTCGGGTGTGTATGTACTCTCTTTTTCTGTAGCAGTAGCTGTGTGGTTTGTTAGAAGTACCAAGAGTACCCAATGGCTTGCATCTAGGAAACAGCAGAGTGACTGACCAAAAATGCGTGGGTATTTTTCATGCCTTCCAGTGGCAGTAAGCAAGCATGGGAGAGTGAGGAAACACACTTTACGAGATCCCTGTGAGGTTACTCCTCCAAACTGCCTGAGGTTACCTTCAGCACCAGGGGAGGATCTTTCTCCTATTGAAATTCATGGCAGAGTCCCTCTTCATTCTGGTGTGATCAGCCTTCAGGGGTGGGGGTAGATATCTAGCGGCTGCCTCTGGGGCATTGTGAAACAACCCAGCCAAGGTGCACCCACCAATTTGGTCCAGTGGAACACTAGTGTGGAGGGAAAAAAATAAAAATTAAAAAAAAATGCTAGTGTGGCAAATAATTGTACTCCCGCTTCGGTGTTTGTTGGTTTATAACCAGATGAGATCTGTGTTAAAATCCTTTTGTCAAGGAGGCGTGCTTTTCCTGTACAGGAAGGCTCCCTGGAGAGAAAGTTTATTAGCATCCCAAGGGCTCAGCCCAAGGTGTGTTTGCCCATCTGCTCATGGAAGGAGTGAATCTCCTTTGAGAGGGCAACGGAGATGGTGACTGTACACAGGTTCAAAATGAAGCAAGAATCCACTAAGTGACCAAATGTGCTGAAAGTAAACATTTGTATGGTGGTTCTTAATAGAGTTAGCTTAACATATTGTAAATCTGTGAATACAGTTGTAATTGGGTCGGGAGTTTGGCATGAGAAACAAGAAAGTGTCTAAACATGCCTACAGTGACACCAGATCAAAAACACTCAGAGCAAGAACTGTAAAGAAAAAAGGGGCTTCCCTGAGAAGAAGGGTTAATGACACCCTGCCGGGAGTGCAGCGACGTGGCAGCGGTTAGCTGGGTTTTGAGGACTCCACTGGCTGATGGCAGAGCTGAGCCGGTGCAAATTGCCGTAATTCCCCTGCAGTTAATAGGGCTCTGGCAATTACCACTGCTCTCAGCCTGCCCTGAAAAATGACCGCAGCTCCAATACCGCTGCAGCTGTGCTAAGCTGCCCATGGTGATTGTACCCTCTCCTCCACCCTGGGTGCCTGTAGCTACAGCTTTCCTCGCGCCAGCGGTGACACTCGGCAGCTCCTGCGGTGGCCTGCTGGCAGAGGCGGAGGATGAGCTGGGACCTGGCACTGGTAGCAGAGAAGGGTTGAGCCTGTGGAGCTGGGAGTAGCAGTAGGACCGGGATGGTGACTATATATTGGTTTGAAAACAGATTTGAGCTCTGGGATCTTACTGCTGCCTCTTATAGGCTGCGGCTAATTGAGGGCAGTGTTGTGATTGCATATATGTGGCAATGGGGACACTAAAACTGCTATAAGCAGCTCTCTCCCCACCTCTCTTCTTTCCCATCCATGGGTGCTCATCCCCATCCTTTTCTGTTCCACGACGTTACGGTGTTAGAGCAGAGCTGTGCAAAGCCAAACCAGGGGAATGGATGGTGTGGGCAAAGCCACTTTCCCATCTCTGGGCTTGTCAGGTCAGGTAGGATGCGGCAGCATGTGGGCACCCAGCTTGGGCAGTTTGTGGCCGAGCCAAACACCAACTGTGCTGCTGTGACAGCTTTTCCCTGACCACAGGGATGAGAGAGCTAACGTGATGCTATTCTTTTTCTCAGGTAGAGCTGAACTGCTCAGTGCAAAACCAACCGCAGACCAAACTGAGCTATTTCTGGTTTAAGCTGAAAGAAATGGAAATGGTCTAACACCAGAAAAATCTTATTCTGACCTGGAAAGAAACCACATTCTCCACCCTGGGCTTGCAGCCCAGTTACAGGTGAATTTTCAGCTTCTTACCTTTTCCTGAGGCTGCTACATTCTCTCCCAGGGAAGAGTCCTGCCTATTAGTTTCCTTTCTACAGGTGTTGCTAACACTGCAGACGAAGTGTATAAACACCACAGTCATGAGACTTCATTCACCATTGGAAAATCCCTCTCTCTCCTTGCTGGTTCATCATGGAGCCAAAATTCTGGATTTTATGGCCCCAGCCAGGTTTAGCAGTCCTGGATGTCTTGACAGCTGCCCTCACATACACACACATACACACACAGAAGAGCAGTGGAGCAAAGCTCTAAGCTAGATCTGTTCATGTCAGTCTGATTTTTAAAATCTTTCAATTCAGGAAACATAAACTGGGCTTGCCAGGGCTGAGGCTGAAATGCAGCATAAGGTAAATCAGGTTATTTACAGACAGCAACCTGGGCAGCATGCTGTTATTCCAGCTGTTGGTAGCACTTCAAAGACAGGTCTTACTACTGACTTGGGTTTTAAGGCATTGAGGAGCTGACTGCTGAAGGAATACGAGTTATTATTTCTTTGAAAGATGTGTGCAGCTTGCTTGTGGACCCCAAAATCTAAGACAAAGCATAGAAAAGGGTTTACATGGGTCCAAAAAGAACCACAAAAACTAGGGAAGTTTGCATGGTTTCCCACATGTGCCAAAAATACAGATCGAGTCAAGCAAAAAAAGTCTTTGTTGGTGACAGCAGAAAAATTGCTGCCCTGCAGCAAAGTAGGCATAGCTTTGTTTATGTTGGCTGGCAATATCTTATACTCATCCTGGACTGCCATTCTGGCTTTCTCAAGATAATGCTACTGCGAGATGGTTAGCCAAGTAGATAATTGTGTTTATTGGCTCCATATTTACTAACATGGCGTATTTGACAAAGTTATGGCTGGCAGTGCCTTTAAACTGTCGTTCAATGGGTTTATCAGCTTTGCAGTGAAGTATGAATTTAGATATTTTATCCCAAGTCTGCACTATCTCTAATCCAATTAATTACTGGAATATGCCTTAAAATAATGACTTCTGACAAATTAAGGAGAGTTTATGCTCATCTAGCTATAGGACTGCTTAATTCTAGTACTGAATTTATTATTTATTTTGCTCAACAGAAATGTGGAAATGGAAATATTGGTGTTTGCAGCTGCCTGTACCCAGGCACAAGGGAAGCGCTTTTCTTTGTTAAGCCATTTAAGCCATTTAAGCCAAATATTGCATTTGATCTCATGAGTCAAACCCTCCTGCTGGCACAGTGTAGTCCAGGGAGACGGTAAAGCGGTTTCCCCACCACAGCAGAATACAGCAGTGAGCACAGACGACACAGCTAATGGAAACCAGCCCACAAGTAGGACTACAGCTTGCTCTCTCTCCGTCACCTTTTTTTTGTCCCCTGGTCCACTAGAACCAACTCCTGCTTCAAAAAGGGCTGGTGAATTGGGAAAGGAAGTGTCCCTCCTGGGACGGGTGGGATAGTGTCCAGCGCTGGGCAATACAGCTGGCACAGCCACCCGCTCATGTCTGCAAAGGGCTGCAGGGACATAACGTTATGTCTAATCAGGGACAGTTTCAGCTTCTCCACCAACTGACCTAAGCACACGGCATAGAAATGTTACTGGGTAATGTGTTCCCTGTTGGTGTGTTTGCCTTATTAGGTGTGCTGAGGTCATCTAGGAAATCTTCAAATTCAACCAGAGTTTAGCAGGAGAGAGTATGGTACCAGTGTGAGCTGCATGTAGAAGTCGTGAGTTTGCCACAAGAAAGAATGAATGTTTAATCGTTAATACTCAAAAATAATACAAACAAAATAGTTTGTAAGTGATACTTTTTTCTTTTCATAGTTCACACTTTCGTGACTGGATAAAGTCAAACACTGAGGAAAATTCAAAATACTGGGTCTAGTGGATGCTGTTGCTGTAATTGCTCCTATTTGGACACCAAAGCGATGCACGTGCAGTTCTGCTCTGCAAAGTGACTGTGAAACTGCCTGGATGCCTTTTGGGTAACTGATTTGCATGCAAAGCAAATCTTTCCTAATTACCTTTCCTGAAAACTCGTGCTAAGATCAGAGCAAGCTGAATTCTTCTGCTCGTGTATTTTTGACAAGGAAGGAAGGTGATATAGGTCAAACTATGGCTTACGTTGTGTTTAGATAGCTCTGATTTTGTTCCGAAGGCTTTCAGAGGAGTCACTGACTGAGGCTGTAGCCAGTCCCGGTGATGATGCAGCAGAAGGGACCAAGTTTGGCTGCCAGCGCCCGGCTCTGTGAGCTTTGCAGTTCTGGCAGGAACAAAAAGCAATAAAAACTTGCCTGTCACTGAAGTCAGCAGCTCTCACAATGAATGCAAACAGGGGGCAAATCTGCTGAGTAAGAAGATGCCTTCCTACACGGTAACTTTAGAAACCAGAACTCTGAACAGACAAAAAAGAGCTTAGCAATCACTGGCTGCAAGCATGGTGTAAAATCACTGGTGAAGCTGAAAGGTTAAATGATAGCGGCAGCATTTGATTTGATGATATCGCCCATACAAATGGTCCGCAGGGTGTTGGTAGCATGATTCTCAAGTCCTGCGTTTGCTGTTTAGGCTGCACTTCGTCAACCTACGTTTTGGACTCGAGGCAGATGTAAACTTCTGGCTGCTTTGTGGTGGAGACAAGCAAAGGGCAGCTCATCCCCAGCAGCAGAGCACTGCCCTGCACAGCCATCTGGAAGTGGTTTTACCAGCGCTGCATGAAGGGGTCAGTGAGAACCATTGACAAAATGGCACTCCATTTCTGACCGCTTCCCATCCTCCCATTCAAAAAACTAGTTTGGCAAAGCCACTTTCACCGGCGCGGTGGGAGGATGCTCTGCCAAACCTGGACATCACTGCACCTGCAGCCTCCGCTGCGTGGGGCTGGGGCTGACTCACCCCCCCCCGCCCCGGGTGGGCATCTCTCGAGTTGGCACAGCTCCTTGGTGAAGCCGGGTCTGGCCAAGCGCACGTTTTGCAGACGCTCGCCCCGCCGGCGCGGAGAGGGCTGCCGTTTGCGGTGTCGGGGGGCACCTTCGCCCTGGGGGGAGGCATGGCCGGCAGCCCCTGCCCGACAAATACCGCAGCCGCGCCGGCTCGGGGCTGTCCCGGGGGGGAGTCGGGTCCGGGCCGGCCCCCCCGGCCCAGATGGCGCCGGACGCCCCTCGCCCCTAGTGCGCGGGGGCCGGCGGGTCCCGCCGCCCCCCACCCCGGGGTATTGTCCGCCGCGGCGGCCCGCCCCGTCCAGCGGCCTCCCTCCCTCCGCCCCCCGCCCGGCCCTGCCCCTCGCCCCTCTCCTCCCCAAAGGCCAATGGAGACGAGATGCGGAGAGTAGGGCCGGGACGGGCGCGCCGGGGCCGCTCCGTCCGTCTCTTGTCTCCTCCCCTCGCCCGCTGACCGGTCTCTCTCTGCGGCGGCCGGCGGGGCATGCCAGCCGCCTCCCGCTAAATGGCGCCGCTCCGCCTGCGGGCGCTGCTGCCGGCGTTGCTGCTCCCGCTGCCAGGTGAGTCTGGCCCCGGCCCCGCTCCGCTCCACTCCGCTCCGCCGCACGTGGTTGTATTTACCCGGCACCGGGAGCGGGAACCGGCGCCGCGCTTTGTTGGCGCCGCGACGGGAGGGGCGGCCCGCCCCGCCGGCAGGGGGCGCCGGCGGGCGGCGGGGCCTTGCGGCGCGGCCGTTAACGGGCCGTTAGCGGGGGGCTCTGAGGGGACGGGCGGCGCCCCCGCGGCGGGCCGGTTCGGTTTCGCTAACGATTTCTTGTAAAATTAGCCTTTTACGACTCGCCCCGCTCCGGCTCCCTCGGCAGGCTCGTAAAATTAGAGAGCGGCGCGGGCGCGCCCCGGCAGCCGTGAGGGTCGCACCTGTGTGGCAGCCCCCGCCGCCCCCCGTGCGGAGCCCCCGTTACGGCCGGGCGGGGGTCGAAGGCCCCGGCCCTCCAGCTCCTTGGCACAATACGTTTGAAAACTAGGAGGCAAACGCCTGGGTGTTTTACAGCCCGCTGGTTTTACTCTACCTGAAGCCGGTACCACAGTTTTCCTAGAGTTTTCTGAGTTTGCAGGGCCGGGGGAACTCGGAGCCGGTAATGAGAACAGTTTTACCTGGTGGTGTGGGTTCAGCACGGTGGCTCGCAGCTCACACTTGGTCACTTACAGGCAAAATCTTGTTTTCTCTCTCTTAGGAGTGTGGTGCTTTAGTGAACTGTTTTTTGTGAAAGAGCCTCAGGATGTTACTGTCTCAAGGAAGGATCCGGTGGTCTTAGACTGCCAGGCCCGTGGTGAAGCTCCTATAACTATTACGTGGCTGAAAAACGGAGGCAAAGTATCTGAAAATGAACGGATCTACACTTTATCCAATGGCTCGTTGTACATCAGTGAGGTGGAAGGAAAGAAAGGAGAGCTATCTGATGAAGGATTTTACCAGTGCTTAGCTCTGAACGAATATGGGGCCATTCTCAGTCAAAAAAGTCACCTCACGCTAGCAAGTAAGTTCCAGCTCTTGTTTATTAACCTGCTCCTGAGTTTGTGACAGCAATTCCCTGAACAGCGTGCAACAGCCCACCGCTTTGATTGTGTACCTGAAAAGACAAACTGCAAAAGGAAAGAGAGTCGACTCTGTAGAACCTTTGTTTCTTTTTAAATGTGCAAAGATTATGAGCAAAACTCGTGGTGGCCCCTTTTTGAGTCCCTGATGTGGCAGGAGTGGCACGGCCACCTATGAGACCTCTTGGGCAGCGGTGCCTTGTGTGGCTGGCTTGTGGGTCACTGGTCTCCAGAGCATGTGGTGATGCAGAGACGTGCTGGCAGCCTGCTCCAAAGGTCCTGGGTCTTGTTTCTCAAGTGCTGTTCGGGCAGCCTTAGAAGGGTTATCTATAAATCCGATAAAAAAGTTATTATTCCTCATTCAATTGCTTGATGTTGTGTTGTGCTGTCTTGGGGCAGAGCAGAACGATAATAGAGATGGCTGTCTTTGGGAGGCGAAATGTTTTCTGGGGATCCATGAGGCTTAAATTACCAAGCCCTGGCTTTTCTGACACGTGTGTTCAGCCAAGCAGATGCGGGTGCTGTCCTTTTTGGAACTGCTTCAGGGTCCTCTGGAACCAGCCATGAAGGCCTGTTATGTGGTTCCACTAGGGAGAGAGAGACACGTTTCTAGGGTGACTCCCTACTATTGGACGAGCAGTGAAGGAAATAGCTGTGTGTAAGTGCCTTTATGGCTTTAACAATCTGACCCCGAGTGTGTGGTGCCCTCCGTTTTCCTAGCATCTTTAAACGTATTGAGCAAGAGATGTGTGTTAGGAACTGAATGCCATGCCTTTTTCCATGCCAGGGTGGTGCTTTTCCAGTAGGCTGCTTCTACAACACTATCTCTTTTGCTTTCTAAAAGTACATGGAGTCATTTCAAAGAAAGTACACAGTTTATGTAGTCTTCTCATGTTCCCCCTATAATAGGACTTAACCGATGAACTTAATCTAATCGGAAAAGGCTTCCTTTGACCTCTTCAACCCTGTTCTTAGTAGCAAGTTGCACAAAACTGTGGCACTGGTACCTCCATGGAAGCTTGATGTTAGTTGTAAATTGCAAGTTTTACCAAATTCAGTCTGAAACTAGTTAATGCAACTGGTTCGTTAGCTTATATTAAAAAATGTCTGAATGTTAACATTTGTTAGTTTTTTTTCTGTGTGCTTCTGAACTGATAATAAATACTGTCCATAAGATGCCCCAGGAAGGTGTGAAATACCTTGTTCAGTGAGCTAGAGCCTTGGGCAGTTGAAAACCAGCCTGGAAGCAGGTGGCTCCAAGTAAGTGATGAGTTTTTCGCATGCTGTAAAAGGCCGATCTGTGACCTCTTGATTTCAAAAATCTGGCTACTTTTTACTTTGTATCATTGCATCTTACTCATATACAGGATAAATAGACCAAGCAGTTGTTGGATACTTTTGATGAAATGATGAAAAAAGAAGTATTAATATTGTTGATATTTGAATTCACATCATTAGGTTTCAGAGTGTCATCACCATTAAATAAACAGACTGAAGAAAACCTTTCTTAAGAGGAGAGGATTTTGTGGTTATGTTAATAAACAGTGTCTGATGGATTCTGTGTGTAGGACTGGAAAATTCAGGGCCACTTTAAGTCTGAGTTGTTGCAGAATGAGCTCTGTGCTCAGTATCAGAGAACTTCTGGAATAGTATGAAGCACTATAGTAGTGTGGCATAGTAAAACACTTGTAGTATCTAGTTTTACTCAGGCAGTACTGAACTTTTATAAATGTTTGTTTCTTGCATGCACGTTATTTCACCAGAAAGATGGTTTAATTTAATTTTGGGTTTTTTTGATAATGAAAGATTTTCACCAAGGAAGAGTTGTGAACCAATAGATTGCATTCTGTGGAGTGAGACTCTTGTTTTGCAGCCCTTTTTTTTTTCTTTCTTTTCTTTTTTTTTTTCTTCTCCCCTCCCTTTTAAGACTGTGACAAAAGGTTTCTTTTTCTTCTTTGAATACTTGAAAGGTTTCCTATGGCTGTTGGAGAAAACTGGAAGAGATAGTGGATCCGTAATGATCACAGTAGGTGTTGTTGACTTAGTGATTAAGTGGTTAACTAGTGGCCAAACATGAAGTTATCCTATGTAGCAGTCTCTTCATTTTAGTCATATTCCAATCTGACGGGTTTCAGAATGTCATCTTTGCTGTAAAGCTGTGAAATAAGGCAGTAATTTGTATTGTTATGTTTTGAAGCCCATAAAACATGTGCAAAATTAGTTTTATATCTCGTTTTTACAGTGTTTCTGCCTACTATCGTGAGTTGATTGAACTTTGCAGACGTTTTAAGTGAAATAAATTAAAGTTGTGTGGCGGATTTTGTAGGCTTATAATTTCGTTTAGAAGCAGTTATCCCTTTCTGCGAAGGCAAATTACCTTGTGATCAGGGTACAGACGGAACTATACATATTAAACAGGTAGAGAATAGGCATTAAATGGGCATTCTTTCTTTGGAGGAAAAAAGCAAATGCTCTCTTCAGTCTCTGGTAGCAGCAGGGTGCGAGGATGTTCTTTTACTTTGCCTGGTCAGAGCTTTTGCCAGTAAGCTTATCTTTTGCTTCAGAGTTGTAATGTTTAGTGTTGCGTTTGGAAATCAAAAACTTTAATCTGTCCAAGAGTTTAAGATCTGAACACACAAGGAGATCAGGTCTTGGTTTCTAAAGTTAGGAACTGGAAGCTGAAGGTTGCACTCTTGGCAAGAATTCCATTATTCATGTGCAAATTAAGAATTCACAGGGTTAAAAGGTTAGAAACTGGCCAGGATGAGGTTTACCCTTGTGATAAAGAGCAGATGACCCTCATTCATTGGCCAAAGCTTTCATGTAGCTCCTCTGCAAAGTTAGTGATTGCCATGAATTGTTCTTGAGGAATGCAGAAATTCAAATGTGAGCAGGCCTTTCCTTAAGTGTCACTATGGAGCCTTATCTCCCGAGCACATCAGAGTAGGTCTGCAGGGACAGGGTTCCTCCCCAGAGGCCCCAAGGCTTTGCTTTCCTGTTGTTCATCCATGCACAAAAGAATTTGACTAATTTAGGGCTTTTTTTTGGCGAGATCCCCCTACTTTTTTAAAGGAAACTGTGGGGCTGAGGTATTGCTTAGGTAAAAATAAATATTAGTTTCACTACATGCTTGTAGTTGCTTCCAAAGTAGGCTAATTGATGTGGGGGGGAGAGGAGGAGGTTCCTGTGGGGTTCTTTGTGAGGCAACACGTGGGGGTAAAATGCTAATAGTGAAGAGTGTGACCTACTCAAAATTCAACTTGCTGCTGCCAGTGCTGCTGAGAGGTCGCTTTTAACGGAATATAAAAGGAATGTAGACTGTAGAGAAAGTCTAAGCACTTTTGGTACAACTTTGGATCAGACAAACAAGCTGAGATTTTTGTATTCCTGCATTTTTAAATGATGACCATTTAACCACGGTTAACTAAGATTCTGTCTAAAAATAAAGCTAGACTTCCAATAAGATAGTATGAAAAAAATGGAGAAGGTGTATCATGTTCTGAAGCTAGTAATGTGGGCTTTGGGCAGTGATTGGACAGGATGCTCATTGTTTATTTTCTTTTCACAAAAAGTGGAAATTGAAGTCTTAAGATGGTTGGATGGGATATATACAGCTGGGTAGGAGCATTCCTAGATAACCCTTTCTCCTCTTGTAACTTGGCTGAATTGATTTTAGTGTTTGTGAATCACAGGAAACGTGAGCCCAATACCTTGTGTATGGGTTTCTACGTTTCACAGGAGTGAAAGGTTATGCAAGCAGAAGGTTTCTGGGAACACGCTCCTGGAGGGAAGCTGAGTGTATGCTGCACTGCAGTTTGTGAAACACTGAGCCTTTTACATGTAGTAAGCTATACTTTGTGGAGACTGTAATTTGGCTTACCTGCTGTGGCAGTGATGTGACTTCTAGTCCCACTGTTTGCCAGTAATTGGCAATATTTATGTTTTGATATCCTAATAACATCTTTTGCTCTGTTTTTAAATATTTGCACTTAAGAGTGTATCCAGCTGAGCCTTATTCTGTACTGTGACAATCATGTTTTTTTAGCAGTTCCAGCTGTTTGTTCCCACTTTTGCATTGTGCTCTTCCTTGTGTGGGCGCAGCTGCAAGCGTGGCTAACTGAACAGGGAACTGATCTGGGTCAAAATAATAGAATTAAAACAAAAGATGGTGTTTAACCCAAATGAGTTCCCTGAAGTGGTTTGTCATGGAGCCACTCACAGTGATTGTGCTAGTGTAACTGAGAGGAATGTTGTGGAGGTGGGAAGGCTTAGTGGGGACAGAGGAAGACTACTGAAACTTAGACTGTTGCAAAAATATGTGTTCATCAAACTATGGCCTTCATGGAACATGCGTGTAGGCAAAAATTATGCCCTTCTGCTACTGATTTTTTTTTTAATTAAATTTAGTATTTGCCTTAACTGAAGGGATTAATAGCTGTGGTCTAACAATAGAGTTGTCATTTTGTATGGAATCTGACATTTCAGGTATCTTCCAAATGCATATAGAGCTCAAAGGTATGTTTAATTATTTTAAATAGTAATGGAGAGAGGAACAAATTCTGAGAAGGAAAGCAGAAGTGTTTTTTGACTGAGGTGGAAGTGAAATGGCAAGTGGGCTGTTGTAGACAATGGTCTTGCGTTAAAAGAGATAACGAAGTCTTAATGCTGTAGAACTAGTGTGGTACAGACAGTTTGAGGAAGCTCCTGTTTTAGGTTTTTACAAGTGCTGCCTTGATTAGTTGATTTGAATGTCCTGAGAGGAGAATCCATTTCTAAGCTGAGAGTGCACACGGTGCATTTAAATTCCAGCATTTAAGGCAGGAGGACGACTTTTAATGTCTCAGTTGGCAATGTCAGTTGTCGACAGTGAAGGAGGGCAGTAACATTTTTTGTTCTTTAGCTGAGATGCACTGAAGAAATAAGAAAACTGGGAAATATTTTCCTTCTTAACTGTTTTTCTTGGGGGTTTTTCCTCTGCAACTCCTCCAGACATACCCAATAACTCCTCAGTTGACCTGAACTTCCAGAACACCTTTACAGAAGAAACTGTCAACATCCTTTTAAGACATAACCACTAGTTACCTTTTTTTTGGCACTAGGGCATTTCCTATTCTTTCAGCAATGACTAGTTTGCACTTGTAAGAGCTCTTCCACAGACTAAGGGATGGGCTTTTATATTGTTGCCAGGACAAAAAAATGTATGAACCTTTACTTAGTGCCCATGAGCAGTGTTTGTTTCCACTGCCACTTTACTAGAGAAGTGAGCTTTTTATGGGTTTCCTCAACACCTCAGTTTCAAATTTGTGTCAAGCATAATGCCAAACCGAGGCATTTCATGCCCTTGCTTTTCTTCCTAGCTAGTAGAGCCAAAGCTGTTATGGCTTTTACTGGTTTTTATCACTGTAACTTTATAATGTATAAAGTTTTTACCAGTTTCTTTTTTAAAGGAATGCTCAGTCTTATTGGCAGTGTACTCTGTAGCTAATAAAACCTTCACCTACGTGAGAAATGTTGAAGGAAAACATGGTACCATGCCAGAAGCTGTTCGGAGCTGTGACTAGAAGCAATCGTTTCTTACCTGGTGCAAGTTCTACGTGTGGTATGTGCACTAAACTATTGAAATTTCTTTTCAATTTGCAAAGCAATGTAGGGCAGCAAAGGATGCTGTTCTGTTCTTGCAGTGTGGTGCTCCCCCCCACTGCTCCCTTTCTTCCCCCTCCCTCTCTCTCTGCATTTCTTGGTGTAGAAATTGTTGAAAGGGCATTCAGTAAGGCCCCCTTTTGTCAGCCAGCTCTGATTATCCTAAAGAAAAGGATCTCACTCTGAGCAGTTGTTTGCCTGGAGACTTGTTGTCACGTCTTCACAATTTAACAGCTGTGGCTATTGATGGTGTGCAGAACAATTTAAGACAATGACAAAAGAGAATCTTGGAGGAAGAATTTAAAAGTTACTAAGCATTTTCCTACAGAAATATGGTCATTTCCATTGTTGGACAAATCTGTGCTCAGTTTTTGTGTGTTTTCCTCAGGATTTTGTATTTTTCCATATCTTATCTCCAAAATTGTGGACATAATCTTTTGTTTAGTTTTGCATTGTTTTTTTTGTTTCATCAATAGGCCCAGCTGTTAAATTGGGATTGATTACTTCCAGTCTTTATAACTGGTAATCACCACCTAAGTGAAAAAGTAATCAACAATGTCAAGTCTCCACGTTTTGTTGAGTAAGTGTGGGTTGTATGGTCAACGTTAGTTAGGAGGGTCAACCTCTATATAGCTTTTAAGCAGCAGCATTTTAAGCAGTGTCTACGTTTTAAAGTTGATTGTGTCAGCAATTGAGTTAGAGGAGAAAAAAAAAATCACACTAGATGATCTTTGTAGGGGAGTTAAAAATCCATCTGGCAGCCTTCCAAAACCTACATCTATAGTGGAAGCATTTTTTGTTTGGATGGATGAAATTGTTACTTTTTTAATAGATGGAGATAAACAGCAGACATAGGAAGGAGATGGTTGTGAAACCACTGGAGTGTGGAGGCTTTGTCTACGACTTGCTTTATGAAATTATTGTAACCTCATCTTCTGTGTTGTTTTTTCTGTATGTAAAAGTTTTGGAGGGAGATGGCCTTCCTAATGTATTAGAGGAAAATGTAAATAAGCAATACTAGACAGTTTTTTCTCTACTGCTTTACTTTGTTTCATAACTCAACAGTAATTCTGGTTAGGTTTATTTCAATTAAATAGTATTTGATCTCCTTAGGTAAGTGGTAGTTTTTTTGTTTTTAACATCAATGTTCATGAAGGCAAAATAAACTAAGTGGCATCTGGATAATACAGTTATCAACTCGAGGCCCTGTTCCAAAGTGGTTGTTTCTCAATTGCCTGTCTCTGTTGGGCTTCTGGTAGGAGTTGTCTGACACATTAGTGCATCTGCAGCTTAGGGGAATACGATCTGGGTAACGTTCCCCCCAGATGCACGTAGGTCTGCTGTGTGCTCATGAAGTTCACTTAGATTCGTATTATCATAACCCACAAATGACAGAATGTGCGATCTTTGTATTTTATGGGGTAAAGATTTCAGGGTTACTAAGTCTTTCTGTGCCACTGTTACACTAAACAGCTTTTAAAACTCCCGCTGTGGTCAGTGTATTGCCCGAGTTTGGCTGATGGGAAAACTGTAAATTTTTCAGCAGTTAAGCTTGAGGAAGTTATGTTTGTCTGTAGCCTGAACACTTCATTGGAGCAACTGTGATAGTATTCAGTGAGTACCTTCTCGTTGGATGTTGGAGCAGTAGAATGCAATGTGAGAAATGAAATACTGAAAATGAAAATATTATAAAAGACATAGAAATGCTGACAACAAGCTTTATATCCAAAGCTTTCATCAGAATTTAATCATTAATTTGAGGCAAAAGTTGCAATGTTCAAAGATACTACTTAATCTCTGGAAGGGTTACTGGGGACTTAACTACTGGGGAGAGAGAAAGTCAGCAAGGAGTGCAGTTATTTAATCTTCTGTAATCGTGGTTCTTGGGCTTATACCTGTATAAACTGATTTCCTTTTCTGACTTACACACTTATTCCCATAAACTATTTGAAAATGATCTGAGGAAGTTGTTTCTGCGTGTAGGCCAAGTTTTCAGTAAGGAAATGACTTCTGGAATATGAAATAAATGGAAATGTATTGATTACAAAGTTCTATCAAAACTGAGAACAGACAAGAACTTTTATTATAAAACTAGAAAACAGGTAGAAACCTCATGAAGTAGAGTTTTCTGCAGACGTGGGCGTGGAGGCTTGCGAGGCTCACAGAACATATGATACACGCTGTCCCGGCTCCTCCTCGAAACCTGTCCTTACTGTCTAAGACTGTTATACAGGACAAGAGCATGAGAGCACAAGGGTGCCACCCATATCCTAGATCTCTGTGGTTGTAGGGCTTTTGTTTGATGAAAATATCTCAGGTGATCTTGAGAAATTACAGGAAAGTTGAAAAGAAATGCAATTTTAATGCTTTCACTTGGTATATTTCTTCCTGTCACTAAATCTGGGCATTAGCTTAAACTAATGAGTGTGCAAGAAACAGCCAGGTCATGTAATTTTCCCTGGTATAACATAAACCCAAAAAACCAAACAAACCTCCTCCTCCCCACCCCCCAAATTAAACCAAAAAGAAGCAAAACCAAAAAAAATTGGAAAACTGAAAAATTCAAAGAGTAGGGCTTCGCTTTTACAAAAATGTGCAAAAATGTTTACAAATGTGCAAAAAAACCTGCAGTGTGGATATCTCAGTAGACACTAAACTGTTCTCTCAATGACCATTTTAAAGGTATATTGCTACAAGAGAAAATACAGCTGATCCATCTGCTCAGTTAAGTCAGTATTAAAAATAAAATAAAAATCAAAATCTCATCAGTCCCTTCCATAGACAATAACGATCAACACTTTCCTCTCAAGACCTTACAGTTACACTTTGACTTCTATTTTACCAATTTTTTCAATGGTAGAATACTACTGAGCAAATTATATCTCCAGCCTTTGACAAGAACTGTGTTTGAAAGCGGCGCCTGCCATAAGACCCCAGGTAAAATGCTCCTGGACAGCAAGCAGTAAGATTGTTGTTTCTGAATTATGGCAGAAATCTGTTGTGAAAAGCACAAACCTAACTGCAGAGACAGTCTTTGATATCCTTTCCCATCTTATAGAATCTTAGGAAGAATACTTCCTACGTACTGGCCAATATAAAGGCACTGGTGGTAGGATGGGGTTTGTCTCAAAACATTGCAATTCAGTAAATATGTATTCAGATGTGGAAAGTCTTTGCCGTGCCCATGTTTAAGTAGATGTTGGGATGGGCAACAGATTCCATTCTGTGCAGGTTTTATAGTTCTGTCCAAAATTGGCAGGCTTTTCTGAATCACAGCTTTAGGTGGGATGAATACAGCATTTTAGAAAGGAGAAAAGAGTTTTTCTCTAGCTACAGGCCACACTGAGTGGTTTATTGATGGCAAAGCAGCAAAACGTATGTCATTCTAGTCCTCTAGCCTCAGAACATGCTAAAATTATGACTTTGAATTTAATAATAGCAACGATGTGCCTTGTCTTGGAAGTTTGTGTAATAGAAGTCTGCTCTTTAGCTCTGAGGTGCGGTAGTTCCATTTTGAAATGGTTTGCCTATGAGAGACAGTTTTGAAAGAAATAATCACCTGACTGACCAGGAGTAAGGGGTACATAAAAGTTATTACAAGCATTAAACATGTCATCTGGTGCTCTTTTAATACATAGCTAGGGGGCAGTTAAACTAAGTCTTTACAGCTTGTGATGTATATCTTGTGTATAGTGATGCATGAATGTTGGAAACTAGAGGGGATTCTGTGAACAGAAAGCAACTCTGTATCTTCAGATTTGATTTTTAGCGTCTCGAGATACTAATCCTGTTCACGTTGATTGATTGCATTGTTTGTTCTCATTTTAGTAGATCAGAATTTCTCATGCAAAACCCTCATGTCTTAATGGTATCACTAGTAAATTGCTGGATTTATAAAAATAGAAAAATTGTTGGATTTTTAATTGATCAGTGTAATTTTACCACATGTGTACTACCTTATCTTTGGACACCCTCATAGATATACAACACACTTTTTAAATCTTGTATTAAATGGAAGATCTTCCTGAATCTTCCAGTCAAGAGGGTTTTGAGTTTTGATTTTTTTTTTTTCTCTCCTTTGAGCCATTTCAAATTGAAGACAAAACAAGATAAAATAGGATTAGAAAAATAACTTACTCTTCTATATCTCCTAAACCTTTGCAGCATGAGTTTTTCATGCAAGTAGCAACGGTCAGTCTTCTCTTATCCCACTAAAATCATAAAAGTCATCTATCGGCCTGTTTACAAAGTGGGATTGTCAGTTCTTTTAAGCTGTATTGAGAGACACTCGTTTCCTTACACTTTAAAATGGAGAGGAAAAAGTGTCAAATAGAAAAGCTTTTCATTTCTTTGCTGATCTGTTCTAATATTCAAAATTCTCATTATTTCTGTCCTCTCCCATGTTCCTACTCTTTTCTCTTTCTCATGTCAGGTGCAGGCTGGTTTTACTGCATGTAGACTTTTTTTTTTTCTTCCTTTTTCTCTATATGAATTGTGACTTATATGCTATATCATTGTTTTGGATTTGCAAAACTGCTTCTGGTGACTCTCTGTTTCTTATTCCTGTCTGGTGACTGGAAGGAGGTACTGTTTTCCAGTGGAGCTTATTTTCACAGCTGTGGCAGAGGAGGGAAGTGTCATAAGATACTTTGAGGTCAGTTTTGACCCCAAATTTAGATGAGGTAAAAATGATTTGACAGAAGTGTAATATCTTGTCTCAAGTGGTCTGGCTGTCACTTCAAAATTAGATAATACTTATGATTAAGAAAAAGCTGTTTTGATAGCCGTTACAATGTACAATTAAAACAGCTCAGTGTTACACAGTATTGTTTTTTGTTTTACAACTTGTTACAACTGGAAGTTATCAAATAAGCCATTAGCTATTCAAAGAAACTTTAAAATTAATCTTAAGGACTTTGAACATGCAGAAGAGTCTTAAATATTTTTTTTATGCTACTCCTGCTTGTTCAATCTTCAACATATTAATAATTGTTAAGGTAACTTATCAGCAAATTAACTAGTGTAAATTGCTAAATTACCATTTCACTGTCCACATCAAGATCTCTAGTAAACCTCTAATAACTGTAACATGTGCCTCAGGCAGAGCTGTGCATTATGTATGTTCTTTGTAACGAGAATTCATTGACTTTATGAAGCCATTGACAGACATTTATCATTTTGTTCATTAAACTTGTCTGTGACATCCGGCAAATTGATGTTAACTGGAAATATTCTCTGGGAGTTCTGGCACGACTCTGTCATTTTGCCTGAGGAGAGAGAAACTCTGTACATAGCGTGTCCCAAATGACAAGGGTGAAACTTCCTTCCCCCTCCCCAAAAGTGTAAGCGAGCATATGACCAGCTCCTTTTTTCATCTTGCTTTTAATGCTTATTTATGCAAACAACCCTGTGGCCCACAGTTTGCAACCAGATTTATCATTGATCTTCAATAGAGGTTGAAAGTGGATACTGCTTTTATTTGTTCAGCCAGTCTGTGCCAGGAAGGCAGCTCAATTTTGTCACATGACCGAATTATTGTAAAAATGATCATAATACAAATCCACAATGCTCTGTGCACAGTGGCTCATGGAACTGATACATGTGAGTTGGTATTGAGATGCATCAGCCTGTGCTCTCAAAATTGGTTTTCATTTATTTAAGAAGTGGAGATGTAATTTGGTATGGGGATTTTCTTGTTTTGTTTTTGTTTCTCGTTAGTAGAATTTCTTTTTTTTTTATTTTTTCTTCACAGTTGTAAATTCTTATCTTTTTTCTTCTTTTTTTTTTTTTTACTTTTAAGAGTATGAACTTTATTTCTAGCATTTTTTTTTTTTCTAGTGTTTGGAATTCCTGGATTTACTAAACACTAGAAGAGATAAGCACTGATACAGTGTACAAGAAATTAACTATGGAATTCTTGGGAAGTGTTGATGGGAGTTTTGTGACATTCCCAGCACGGGGCATTTAGTACTTGTTTTTAATGGTCATCATCTTTACCTGATGTTGCTGATTCACATAAAATATGTGGTAAATGACCAAATACTTTGTTGAAAGCCTTTATAATATACGTTGTAGAGCAGTGCTTCATTTGGTCTTTTAAAATTACTGTGTTTGGAATGATGAATGATATGTCATTCGTTCTGCTTTTGAGCACCCAGTGTGGAAAAAAAATACGCACTTTTAACACCTGCCTGTGTTTGATGCCTGTGGATAGCTATCCCTAATAATGGCAGAGGTTGTTAATAGGATATCTGCCCACCTGCTGGTGTTCCTGTTGTGCTACCTGAATCCAACTGTATCAGGGATCTATCAAACAGAAATGAATGTACTAACAAATTGTGGCATAACTGACTAAAATGTTTATTAATGGGTCAAAGATAATGTTCAGATTGTAAAAAAAAAAAAAAAAAAAAAAAAAAATATATATATATATATACATAAAACAACAAACTTCCAAAAACTGAATATCCAAAAATCCATTACATAAAATTTTTGTCTTTTGAGAGAAAGAGTAGAGCAGTTGGCTCTTTAAAATATATTGTGTCTCACTACATAATAGTTCACTGGATTAAATGAATTTATTGATTTCTGCTTCTTTACTGACACACATTTACGAGCAGTTTCTTTGGCACCATGGCCACATGTCAAAGGTCATAACTTTCCTTCACTGTGGAAGAATAAAAGCTTTCAGATGGTGAATCCCTGAAATCCACACAGTGCTTTATTCTCCCCCCCCCAGTATAATTATTGTTTTTGCATGACTTTATTTAAGATAAATAAACAATAATAATAAAAAATATACACACTAGAAAACCCCCTATACTTATCTATCATAAAATAACTGCAGGAAACTATTTCTCTGCATGAAGGGTGACATATCTAATCTGCTAATAGGTATCGTTATAAGATACATGGTAGTATATTAGGCTCTTTTATGGTCAGAGATTTTATTGGAAATGGTCAATTTTAAGAATATAATAAACATTTTTCATGAAGAATTTTATTACGCTTCAGTTTAGAAACAATATTTCTTTCCTTTTAGAGCTGTGTCAAAGGCATATACACTTTGTGCACCAGAGGTGATACTGCAAGTAGATCCTACTGAAAGAACCACATTCAAAATCTGTGCTTTGTGTTTAGATGAATGTTTGTAATCTTGACATTTTCTTTAATGCCCTTCATTAATAGTAGCCTGTGGGATTTTTGGTGTGTACTAGATATGAAAGTCCACTGATGACATAAACATGAAGCTACTAAAAAAGAAACTGCAATGGAATATAAAGAAGTTTAATCAGTCCACTAGTTTGCAAAAAGAGAACAATAAATCACGCTTTAAACATGAATTGGCTGACACTAGTTCTGGAATTTTGGAAATGTAGAACAGGATGCAGTTAATGCTGTATCCCGTGTGCAGTCTGTGGTGCTCATCTGATTGATAACTTGGCAGAAGAAATACTTTTTTTTTTTTTTTTTTAAGCTAGATAGTTATCTAACTAAGGCAGTTAGCTGTGATGATTTGAACTGGCTTTCTGTGTTATCTGACAAGTGCTGGAGCTGGCTGGAGGCAAGTAGGCAAGAGTAGTGGGGATATGGGACTATCTGGGAAGAGTTTGTCTTCACTTTTTAGCAGCTACTAACTGATAGATAAGCTCTGACCATCTCAAGAAACAGCAGCGCGAAGGTAACTTCACTCAGGTGTTATTTTGATTTAAAATCATCAAAATGTTTGTGCTAGGTAAGGTGAAATAGGTTTGAATTGTTATCAGGGCCTGGCTGTAGTCCTCCTAGCAGGACTGTTTCTGAAGGAATAGCAGAGCCTAGAGTTGTATCCATGGGAAAAAAACCCACCCGGATTCTCTGAAAAGATGTAAAAAGTCTTCCCATCACCCACCCCAAGAAAGAGAATTGGCTGACAAACTTTATTTTTACGTAGTAAGTTGGTGCTTTTACTCTTGCAAAACATACCAGTGGTAGTCTTTTCTTCTGCTCTGTTGTTTTGTGCAAATGATGATCTTATTCTAAGAGGGCTGGTGGAACTCTGCTGTTAAATCTACCAAATATTTATATTGCAGGACTGTAGTTACTAAGTTTCTGACATGTTAACCTTTTGGACAGAAATTTGTCATGTCAGTATCCATCTGTGCTTTTAATTTTTATTATTTCTTTTTATACAGTATACTTCTGCAGCACTGTTTATCCTGTTCCCTAGAACAAATCTAAGACGGAACTGCTTTTTCTGTGTTTTTGTGTTTCCTAGGATAGCATGGGAATGTCTACTTAGGTTACAGAGATGTGGGATTTGTTGGGGAAGGGGGTCTTTGTGTCTGGAGGTAGATTTTGCTGTTGCTATGAATATATTTGCAAATTTGGTTGTCCTGTAAGTTTTGAGGAAAAATCTCTAACTTTTTTTTTTTTTTGGTACATGTTCAGGACATACTTATTAGGCTTGACTAGCTAGAGACACAGAAGATGCTGTTTGTGCTGAGCATATTGCTTGTGAATGCTGAGCTGGGCTTTCCGTCTAAGCAGTCCTAGGCAGCTGTGGACTTGCCTTTTTTTCCTGTTCTGAATTAATGAGGAGCTGAAGTGTGATCTAACACAGCCTGTAGAAACCAGCTGGCATCGAAAGCTAAAGTGAGTGAAAACAATGGTCTAATTACCTGGAGAGGAAGTTTGGGAGGGGAAGTGGGTGAGGTGGAGGTGTGAGTGGTCTCATGTGTCTAGAGGTCAGGAAGGGGAAGAGAAATGCATTGGTGGGAAGCGGCTAGTACTAAGGAAAAGCTTGGGGAGTGAGGCCTGGGGTTGGCTCCATTTGGAGATTGCCGTGGGCACAAGTCGGGAATGGGAGAGGACGGAGGGACTGGCAAAGACTGTCTCAAGAGACTGTGCCCGTTGGAGCAGCTGATCTTTCAGGACATGGAATGTGGACCCAGGAGTCTTGGACTTCCCTTGGGAACTTCAGAAAGACAAAGAATAACCTCCCACTCAGAGGAGTTTTGGCAGATTTTAAATTGCATCACTGCTTCAGCCAGAAGCTTCTACAATACGTGATACAAGTCAGCATGTCCCTACTTTTCATGGGAAGTCTGTGATTGTTTCCTAAGGTCTCAGTGTTTGATATGAGGTTCTGAGGTTTGATCAATTGGAGCTGCAACAAGTTGGGGAGCTGTGGTTGCAACACACAGAGTGCTGTGAAGGATCAGTGTCTTATCTTAGACACCTACGTTTAGTGAATATTTTGGGTCACCGTCCAACTGTTTCTCCATACACAAAAGTAAAATTAAAATAATAATAGAACGTCATCTCAAGGTGTTGTGAGAGTAGATACATTAACATTTGTGAAGGACTGTAGTGCAGAGCCTTGCAGAAAAGGCCATAGGGAAGTTAATAACTCTGTCTTCAGGGCAGTGCTTAATAGAGTGTAATAAATAAGGAATGAGGCCACACACTGAACAGAGAAGAGAAAACAAAATATTGAATAGATGCTCATTATGTGAGCACCATTCATTTGGTGCGGTGAATAGTAGGGGAAGTGTGATTGTGCAGTTGGATTGTTTCCTAAAGCATGTATATAAACAGAGCAAATCAGTTACATAAGCAGCTTCGTTTCTTCAGTTTCCTAACTTTTGAGCATTTCGGTTTGGAAATTTTCATCTCGTGTGTGTGTGTAAGAGGCAGATATACTGAATGCTGTGTTAGTGGGAAAGTATAGAGGTTAGCTTCATTTATCTAATGATGTATGTAATGCAGGAAAAAATGAAATAAATATATACTTGAAAGTGTTCAGAGTTTTATATAGGCAGGGTGTCAGGAAAAAAAAGACTTCTAGCAGGGGGCACTGGGACAACTTCTGAGACAAGTTAAAGTGAGTTTATCAGAGCTTTTTCGTTTAACTAAAACATGGGCTAGTGTCTAAGCATGTATTTAGCAATACCTTTAACTTGATAATAATAATATTCAGATTACTGACCAGGTACAGGTCTGCAGCAACGTTTATAAACCTGTTGGTAGTATTATTTATCAGAGTGTGATCTGATCTAGGAAAACATTTTAGCACAGTTCTAACAAAACCCATGTTTAATTTCTACTTTGGACTACAGTTTAAGCTTGTGTGTGGACACGGCTTAGGTGAGTGCTCACCTGTATACTCTCTGGTGTTTGTCAGTGCAATATTTACTCTCTCTGTGACCTGAGTGAGAGGAAATTGGGTTTATTGCTGGTGTGCGGGAGAAGACCTTTTTTGTGGTGCGTGGTATTACAAAGGTGTCAGGGAAGGCCACGGGCTCCAGTGCTGTGGAGGAGTTAGCATCAGTAGGTTTCACCTCCTCCTTCATCTGGTCTCTTTTCTCAAGTATTTACTCCAGCACATAGCCTAGAGTACCACCTACTTGTTAGGCTACAGATCTTGCCTTGAACCACAGGACAGGTTTCTGGAAATACAGCCCACCAGTCATGACTAGAGAAAAGCCCTGATACTCTCTCCATGTTATTTTTCCTGGCACATTTATGTAAAGAATCTCAAGGCAGTGAAGTATTCAGCACCTCACACCTTCAGTGCAAGGTACGCAACTGGATCCTATTGGGGATCTGTCCCTTTGTGTACTGCGACCTTCTTTCTCAGAGGATGTTCTTTCTCACAGGCATGTTCAGAAGATGGAATTACAAGGAAATGTAAAGCGTTATTTGTACTTATTTTAAGTGTTCCTTTCCTCACTGTTTAGTTGCTGCTGTGTTTGCCATTGTCTTGCATTTACCTAAATAACGGTTGCTTGGCCTTTCACGAACTTGTGAACAGGAAAGATGGTGACCACCTGAAACAATAATATCTGCGGCAGAATAGCCTGAGAACTTTAAATAACCAAAGGGGACCGTTTCCTAGGCAGCTAAGTGACCTTTGGATCCCAGAAGCGGGCTATTCATAGAGGCGAAGCCTTTGTCCTGCTTTGACCAGTGGTCAGTGAACTCTGGCAGGCCTCTCAGCTCACCATCTTGGCCCTAGACTAGCAGCTGGTGATTGATTCATTTAACTGTCCAGATTCACATTCTTCTGTCAAGGACTTGTCAAGGAAGAAAAAGGTTCTATGGAGGGCTATTCATTTTACTAAAAGGAAAGGGATGCATTATATGATTGAGTGGATTACTTTTGGGTCAGAAGAGTTCCTGCATTGCTCCGTTTTAATTCGGCCTTCAATCAAAGAGAGATTTAGTTTATCAACGCAGTGTGGTGCTCATGAAGAGGGACAGATCGTTTCAATTCCATCAGTGCAATAGGGCTGGTTTGTTTTGTGTTTTTTTTTTTGTTGTTCCACCCCCACTTCTATCATTCACACACACCCCGCCATTTTTTTGCCAACAAATCCATAGATTTTTGTGATTAGTTGGTATGACAGACGGCTAAGAATATTAATTTCTGTTAATCTCACTCTTAGTTTTAATGTGTATGATATATGAATATTAATGCTCCTATTAGCTCTCATATATGGTCTTAAGCAATCCATAAAAGCCTAGAGTAAGTAAAAGATTAGTGTGTTACCTCTGTTTTGGAAGCAGAGAAAACAGAGAAGAGAATAAATTCTACAGGATCAAACTAATAAATTACTTTCCTACAGATGACTCAGGCAGCTGTAAAGCTGAGGGTAGAACCTAGTATTTTCTATCCAGTCCCCATTTTCACCTGATACACAAGTTTGTTGTACAAACCCAGCATTTTTCAAATGTGCAAGAGTGCTATCTGTCCATTTGTCTGAAGGTTTAGAATCCCTATTTTTAAAAGAACAGGAGGGTGTTTCCATGCTTTGTGAAACTTGAATCGTGTTTTCAATTTTATAATTAATGTGTCAAAACCCCAGCTTTGAGTTGCACTAGGGAGGTGTGTTCCCTCTTCATCGTGTTTCCAGGCTCTTCTGTCCATCTTCCCTTCAGCTGGGCTGTTTCCCTTAGCATTATGATTTTTTTTGTGATTCTCTCCATGAAGTTCTGAGAAAAGAACGTCGTTGCTTAGCTCCTTCTGCTGGAAATAACAGGCATTAAAGAGCAGATCCCGCCAGTTAACCTTCTGCCTCCATTTCAATGAACATGATGAGCTGCAGCAGATGAAATATGACCTTCAAGTTTCTTTACCCTACTCTCATAAGCTATGTATTGTTTTGATTTGGCTTATTGAACGCATTGTGAGGGATTTCTGATTGGCTTCAGGCCAAGATGTTACGCCTCTGCTGATGGAAGTACACGTGCATAATTTAGAAGAAAATACAGTAAGGCTCGGTCTGTTGTATTCTTTTCTCTCCCTCTTTTTGAGGGAAAAGGGAGAATTTTGTATTTGTTGAGATAAATGAGCGGCTTAACTATCTTAAGAGCACAAGAGAGGAAGGAAGTCTGAGATAATCTAACCTTGCTTTACTCTTCTCTGTTATGTACTTCTATGTATGTGTCAGAAATCTGGGATAAGTACACCACCTGTTGAATAGGCTCCTTTCATGGAAGCCTGGTGGTATTCTTTTCATGTCTGCAGTTGCATTTTCTGGGGCTCAGTCCCATTTCTCGAAGCTTCCTTGTTTCAGGCTGGAGCATGATGTCTGAGGTGGGGGTACCGGCTTCTCTGTGCTCCAGATAACACTTCCCTCGGCAACTTCCTGGTGGCTTCGATTCATGGCCTTGAATTGGCAATAAATAATGACCTTTTGAAAATCATGGAAAAGGAAAATGGGTTGTCATTGTGCATTAGAGAATGTAAGTAATCAATCTAATAACCAAGGGTATTACCTACTTAGTAGAACATTGCTTGCATTAAGACTGGGCAAACTGGAAATCCAGCTATTGCTTCCCACCCAAGCAGTCAACAGCCATAGCAAGGTGACTTACTCTAAAGGCAAAATGTTTTGGTTTCTTCTGTTTGCCTTTGATATGAGAGTTTTTATGGTGCAATCAGAATAAATTTCCAGACACTTAAGGGAGTCAGAGAAATACACCTTGGGAAAAATATAAGGATTTCTATGACATTGAAGGCAATTACGATTTTTATCTGGAAGCCACACTTCTGATTTGTTTTATGTGAAAATTGCAAGAGATAAACATCTGATAGAGGATTTATGTAACTTCAGTAAATAAGCAGTACCGACAACGCCTTTTGTGACTTGTTTGTGTGTGAAGTTTGTTTCTGTTTTTCTCCCTGCTGCTCATTCAGAATTTTGCTGTTAGTTACTATGCTGTGTAGAAAGACTGTTATTGGGGAGAGATCTCTGGGCTGTGTAATGCAGCAGGGGGGCATTTGGTGACAGGGAAATGAGCTGCAGGCGTTTGGCCCTTGAGAGTGGAGGCATCTCTTCTTTCTTTTCCCCATGGGAATGCTGCAATGTTGACATTTGGAGAGGGGGCTGAAGGGCTTGAATTCCCAGCGCCTCTCCGCAGTTTTTTTGCAGTGAAATTGTGTCTTTCATCCTAGGATGCTGATTCTGAAACACTGTAAGCAAAAGATGGAGAGTGCTCGTATCTCTCAAGGATAGCATTTCTGACAGTCTGAAGACTTACAGCACCACCGTATCAGCTTACGGTCATTCGTATGTGGATGGAGCCGGTTTGCCACTGTATGAAATGAAACCTCTTCTTCCACCTCCCCCCAGATGTGAGGAAAGGCACAGTGGTGGGCGGCGCAGCAGAGGAATGTGTGGGGCCCCACTCCTGTCCTGGGATGCGCTCTGCGGTGCTTCCTCTGATTGATGAGCTGGGCAGGGTGAGGTGAAGAGCGGGTATTGCATTCTACTTAGGGTCTTGTTTTATTTTACCAGGAATAGCATTTATTTATTTTTAAAGGTACCTGACTGATAAATAGAGGTTTTACCCTTCAGCTGGCATCTGCAGTGAAATTCATTGATTGGAATGGGGCAGCTTTAGCGCTTCAGTGCTGGAGGCTCTTGTTGCACAGTGCTGAAATTGTCTTCTCTGTGTTGCACTGAGTGATTATTAAATTGTCATTGTTCTTTTTGGGGTTGTTCTTTGAGGAACCTTAGAACTGTAGCAGTCAATCTTTACTTTTCTATTTCTGTTTTTCTTTGGTGTTTTTTTTCTTTTGTTTTGCTTGGGTGTGGTTTTTTGTGGATGCCAAATTAGCATAGTTGTGAAGGGATACATTTTTTATTGCACAATCCTGCTTGTGTTCTGATCCTTCTCTTCATGTTGTAAAGTGCAAAACTGTGCTGGATATTCCCCATGCAACAGTTGGGCTATTAAGCAGAACTAATTCTTCACAGAATGGCAGCAACTCCAAAGAAAGGCATCTGTAGGATTAAGCATAGATACTAGAAGGCAATCACTTGGCAAACTGCTGAAGGAAAGCAGTCCTTGCAAAGGAGAAAGTGGTGTGTTCTTTCTCCTGAATGCATGCAGCCACACAAGTAGAACAGCTTTGAAGCTGGTTAATGTGGCTTCCTGTGTGCCTTTTCTGTACTATTTTCTACATTTCTTGTCTGCAGAAGAGCAGAGGGGAATTCCTTGATAAGTGCATTAGCATTTATTGTGCACTTCTGTGGCCACACACTGTTGCCTGGATGCTAGATAGACTGAGAAGGGAAAACCCCAGCTGGGATGCCTTCAAAAGTGAAAAGATCAAATCTATCATGCTTGTTCACATGCTTCAGTTGGGTATGTCAGTTACACCATTAATAAGCTGTTGAATGTATAGAATCATATATTTCTAAGCCTCAATCTTTTATTTCCTTTAAAACAGTGCTAATGATAACTCCTGAGGTGATATGTGTGCTTGGTTTCATTGGGAAGGGTGGTAATGATATATTTTTTGCCACTTATTAAATGGCTGAGGTCTGATAAGACAGTATGTGTGGTTATGTGAATAGCTTACACATAGCTGCAAGAGGTAGCAAGTGCTGTTGTTGCAATATCATTAGCTGCTTTGACCAAGGTAAAATAGAAAGATTTGGGTGTATTATCCTGTACTTTCTTCCTCCAGTGATTGGGAATTTTGATGCATGCCCCTGCATTGCAATTCTCCTGGGCCATCCTCTCAGTGTTGCTCTAAGAGCACCTGATGGGCCAGAGAACAAAGAGTAAAATAAGGCGCTCGTGGGTTGGTAGTTTGTCAGTTAGGATCCTCCTGATATTTTCTCTAGCACATTGGTGCTGTCTAGGATCCCATTTATTGTCACATTTATGTTAATATGTCATGAATAACAAGCTGTGTGTCTGTTCCAGTGGTCTGAAAAAATGAAGAGGAAACTGTACAGTCTAATCACCCTGTCAAATTGTATTTTTCTGTTCCTGCGTGCGTGTTTCTGCATTTAAGAGAACTTTTTGAAGGGTGATTATCTACTTCTGAGGAGCCTGTTTTCTTTAACTGTTTTAATGTTTTTTTCTTAACATACAGCAGTGATGCTAATTATAAACTCTTTCTGTTGCTATAACACTTTCCAAAATTTACAGTGAATGTATGTTGCCTATTTAGCAAAAGGAAAGAGCATATTTCATAAAATACAATATATCCTGAGATGAAGTGATTGCTTTTTCCTTGAAAAAATGGATCAGTATCATAGAACTCCTGGTGTATTGTGATGTTTATTATAATAATTTTGAATTCACAGTTTTACCTAAGAAGGAGAGCATAGACAGCCAACGACATGTTTAAATGTTGAGAGTCTAATGTGCAATTTGATGTATCCTGTGCCCAGAAAACTAACATGTACAGGGCTGAAAGCTTCTGAGACAATGGCAGTGATAGGGCTTGCTTCTGCCTTCGGTGGTGTCCATGTGTGTAGGAAGGGGCTGCATTTCCAAAACTGCCTCGCCAAAGGGAGGCTGTCCCAGAACCACATTCTTTTTTCCTCTGGAGCTGCCAAAGATGATACTTGGTCTTTGAGACCCTGTCTCCAGACCTTGTACTTCTGAAGAGCTCTTGCAAGAGGGGAAGAAAGTTTTGGTTTGTTTTTAATGAAAACAAAAACAAACTTGGGAAAGTCAGGACATACAAGGAAAAGACTATTCTCAGTTCTTCCTGGGCGGAGTAATTTTTCCTTATCTTGTCAGGTTTCTTCTCCTTTCTTGTCAGCTGTCTTCAATATGCATCCATTTGAGTCCTCCTTTCCTCTTGACTTTCTGCGTTGGGATCTATCAGAAAATCTCTCACAATAGCTTCCATTCTGTATGTAGAGAGGACAATATACTTTTCTACTTTCTGAGGATACTGTGAGAAAGAAGGAATAAGAGGATACTGTAGGAAAGAAAGAATAAATTAAAAACCTAAATAATAAGAAAGAATAAAATAAAAACCTGGCCCAAAATAGTCTACTTGACTTCCAAGTTTTCAGAAAGAGAAAACACTGCATATGAAACCTCAGACTAGTCTTAATTTTGAGAAGCTGCTGGTGAAAACTGTCTCTGTGTGTGTGTGTGTGTCTGTCTGTGTGTGGCCAGAAACACTTTTACAGAATCTAGTCCCAACCCAAACGGTGGAGAGCTTAGTGATCTTTGGTGGACATATTCAGGCTTGGTTATTCCTGTACAGCGTTTTTTAAAGTGATCATTTGTCAGCCACTGAATTAGGAGCTTTAAAGAAAGGAGCAGAGGGACCTGAAAGTGTTAGAGGAAACAAATGAGATTGCAGCTGACATCTCCAAGGGAACTTTTGTTCAAGGGTGCTCAGGCTGTTGACCTCTTTGCTTCTCCATTTCATTGCCTTTATAGCATTCTTCAGTACCAGAAAAGTGGTGGCTTGTTTGTGACTGGGCAAATGCTACCTTTCTCTTTTTTCTTTTTTTTTTCCTCTTTTTTATTTTTTTCCTCTTTTTTCTTTTTTTTTCCTCTTTTTTCTTTTTTTTTCCTCTTTTTTTCTTTTTTTCCTCTTTTTTCTTTTTTTTCCTCTTTTTTCTTTTTTTTTCCTCTTTTTTTCCTCTTTTTTCTTTTTTTTTCCTCTTTTTTCTTTTTTTTTCTTTTTTTTTTTCTCTTTTGGTAGGGGAGGCAATCATGGACATTGCTGTGCAAAGATTTTAATGCACAAAGAAATAGTTTTGTGTTGTATTTTAAAAATGTGGGTTTTATATATGAAGCTAATGATTTATTTCCTTTTCTCCCTTCTTATCAGAGATTGGAGAGTAATTCCTAGTGATCTGCATCTTAGTTTGGAAATCATCATCTAAAAATTACATTTCTAGATATCTGTCAGCAGGTTGGCAAAAATATGAGAGAGGAAAGGAAAAATTAAAACTTACTGTTGTTTCTCCCTTTTTTCATTCCTTTCTCTATTGTACATCCTTCTCTTTGTTTAGTTTTAATGGTGTAACTAAGTATATGGTAGGCTAGAGTAGATGTTTTTGCAATAAGGTGACCATAAGTTGTAGCAGAGCAGACTGTTTCCCAGGTGTAATTGACTGGTGGTTTGTTGGAGGCAAAACTGCACTAAGCTCTGCAAAGGAGCTCACCTGGTAGCTTGGCAGTCAGGGCCCTGGAGAAGATTTGTCCAGACCAGAGCAGAGGTAATGAATTAAGAACAGCAGAAAGGGCAGATGGCCCAAATCCTCACTCATTACCTTATCTGGGGTCTCCTTGGTATTTATCAGTGAAAGCTTTCTGTAATTACCCCTATGTGAAGAGCAGTATCTGGTCCCTCCAAAACTCAAAATGTGATTTTTGAAAGGGTCTCGCAGACTAATGCCTCAGAAAGATTTGTTCCTTGCCTACAACCTGCCAATACTATTCTGTGAACTGAAACGTGGGGAGCACATGGTGTGAAGGATCAGTGTTGTCTATAGGGAATGTGAAATTTCATGGCCAAACCCAGCTCATTCTTTGTGCTTAAATGTCTTTCACACTGTAAAATGGGGTTTCTAATCTTGTTAGTTTTTTGCAATATTACCTTTTTACTTTTGTTTATTGTTTAGGTTTGTGTTTTTAGTTGAGTATTGGCATATTTTGCATTTATTTATTTAAGAAAAAAAAAGATCTTTGTAACAAGTAGTAAAAGAAACCAGAACAACTCCCTTGCCTTCCAGCCTTCCTTCTTCCCTCCTTCTGATCCCAACAAAGCAATACATGTCAGAGTTCTGGAGTAATACATACACCATCTAGAGAACTGAGGAGGCAGGAGGCACAGTATTTTCTTAATAAAGGGTCTCTTATCTCTCTAAGGTAAGGCCCTGACTCAAAGCCTATTGAAATCAAGGGTGAGGCTCTTACTGGTCAACAGGTTGGAAAAAATGAAGAAATATGTATCAGCAGTCTTAAACGCCTGCTCTCAAACTCTCTGCATTTGTGAACATGAAGTGCATGGATGCCAATAAGCTATGCCAGTACCTCCCAAAATGTCATCTCATTTTGATAAAATCTATTCTTTGGCATAGGAAAAAAAAATGGTAGAAAGGGAAGAGGAACTCAAGTTTTAGTGCTAAGCTCTAGTGACTCCTAAAAATGCAGCTCTGTAGTTTCTCACTCTGCAGGGTTTTCCAAAGCATCAGAATAATAATGATCACTGTAGCATATGATTGTATTCTGAACAAGCTGTAATTCCAGTCCACCTTCTTTAAAATGTTAAAATGCCTGCTAGGAGATTCTAAAATCTTTGGGATAGACAGATTAATAGGTGTCCCATATCAATTATTGATGATGTCAAATCAATGCAGCAGTTTCAGTCTCATTTAACCTCCCTATTATTTAATTGTAATGCTCCAAGGTAATTGCCTGAGACTAGGCTCCTTTTTCAATACAATTCTGAACTATCGTCTTCAAAACTTGCTGCTATGGTGTTCATACTATAACGATCTAAGAATTTCTTAATATTGCTAAAGTCACAGAGGAACATTTCTTTATAATTTTGTTTTCACTTTAGGAAGAGAAAATTGGTGTTTTAGGTTTATCCTAGAAATACGTTTAACTCAAGAAATATCTGTTAAAATACACAGTGTAATCTGTTTCACAAATAGCATGGTGATAGGCTAAATGTTATCCTGCTTGCTGATATTTCCAGTATACACAGCAGGCTGTGGGATTTTGTTCTACATGTTCCTGAACAATGTAGAGAGAGTTTATTAAAAAGAGGGACCACTATTTACACTATTTCCTTCTTTTAAGGACATTTCCCTGCCACTTGGAGTGATTATAGAGGCGTTTTTCAAAACTACTCATGAGGAAAACCTGATTTTTCTGTGGTATTGACAGTATAGATTTAGGGCTAGATGCACAGTTAGATTTTTCTGTTGAATTTTCATCCTGCTAGCACAGTAGTTCTGCAGATCCATGAGCTTTTTGTCTTGTGAAAATACTCTGCTAGCTGTTGAGCTGCATGCTCAGATGTTTCTGGAGAAAGGTATTAACAAAGAATCTGAAAAGTACAGAAATATTTCTGTATGTAGAAATACTAACTTAGGTGCCAAGCCTTGCTTTGTAGCAATGTTAGTAGTAAAAAATGTACACCTGACTATAAGGGCTTTTAAACTGACAGGATACTGTGGTTTGAGGAGTCCTTTTATTTATGTAATGCTACTGTTTGCTTGTTTCCGTCTCTCTCATATTTTCTTTTTTCTTTCTGCCTTAAAATACTTATTTTCTGTTATGTAATATCTGATTTAGGTACTTTTTTTTTTTGTCATGTTTGGTGTTCAACCGCTAGGTTTTCCAGGAAAATTATTTTATTTTTCATGTTGGGAAATTAAATGCCATACTCGCTAATGGCAAACTAGCATATTTCTGTAATGTAATTTTAGGTCTATATCCTGTCTTCTTTCTAAGAGTGAGTTCTTAACTAACCAACTTGATAGAACAAAGGAGAGGAAGAAATTAAAGCTAAAATATGAAGCTGGAAAACAAAACAGAAAGGTAAAATGAATACCCTTAAACAGGGATGACCATGTTTCCAGCAATTCAAGCGAATACTGATTTTAAAGTCATGTCTAACAGTTTAGTGTTAGTACCTCATTAAAATCCAGGGATTAATAGCAGGAATCTCATTGTTGCACATTACAAGGATTTAGTTTAATTTGGGGTTAGAGGGTACAAGGTGCCATTCTAGCAAAGCTATACCCAAGGTATCAGTGAGGTGAAGTGGGATGGCCAAAAGACTGTGGTTTCTCTAACTGTACCAGTTACACTATTTATTTTTTTATATAAATATATACAGCTGTACGGATTTAAAAATTGTAATGAACTGGTTCAATAATCTTTTAATAATGTATGTTATCTTTGGAAGTGAAATTGTCTGGAAAAGCTTGTTTGAAATACTAAGAAAGGCAGCTGGAGTTATAGGTCCATGCCGCCTTTCTGGGACTGGAAGTGTGGTTGGGCTCAGGTTAGTTCAAGGACTTTAAAATCTCTGGATACTGATGTTGGAGATTCAACCTGTAAACGAGACTTCCTTGTGTATTAGATAAGGATAATGGGCAATATTCTGCCCTTCACCCCTGCGATGCAGCATGCGCAGGGTGTGTGAGTAGTTGGAACAGGGCTGGTTGTTATTCTCCTTCTTTTCATACTACAGGTGTTTCTGAGCATGCAAGCGAGAAGAACAACCATCTTGAGAGCCCTAATTTATGAATTAATGAATTTGAGGAGAGGCATAGGATGAGAGTATGGACACCACAGTCCCCTCCCTGGTTTTAGATTTTGGGGAGGAGAAGACGATTGGTTGGTTGTTATTGCTATCGGTTGCTTTTTGTTAAGCTATCTCAGCACATTAGTATGTCAATGTGTGGTAGCATTTACTGCCAGGGATTAATACAGAGAAAAAAAATTACAATTTTAAAATCCTAGTGTAAAAAGTTAAGCACCTGATATAGTGTTATCCAGAATTTTCATTATGAGTTCTTAACATCTTGACAGTGATGTCAGCAGCCAATGGCAGAAATTAAAAGTAACAGCTGGCTTTAGGGAAAAAGCCACACTTCCAATTTATCAGAAGAGTCAAATCTCTGGTAATTTACAAGAATGCCATTTACCAGTATGTTGTTTGAATTACAATCTCTTCTTCTTTAGTCTTTTATAAAAACAGTCACCATGAACTGACAATTCTCCTTTGTGCCTGAAAGAGCCAAATGTGTTCTGGATGATACCACTTCCTCTTACAGATGGAACTCAGTTCTGTCTCAAACTCAGTTGTTCACCTTAAATAATAGCCATTAAGAGGAGGAAAATATCTGTACGATGAGTGAAACTGAAGGAATCGAAAGTCTTTGTAGATGCTTGCATTTATGAGCTAAGCTACCAGAGGTCCATAGTTCAGAAGCAAATCTTTCTGATGCCTGGAGTGGTCAAGACTGGAGGACTAATGGTTGGGTCCCAAGTTAACACACACTGTTGCATTTCAAAGAAAAGCAAGGTAAGATAAAATCAAGTCTGATCCTCGGAGTTAGAGAAGGACCAATTAAAGGAGTGTGCTTTGCAAGATGCAAAATTCAACAAGTAGTCTCTTCCTCTGTTGTGTGTATGTGCGTGTTTTGGTTTTTTTTAATACTTTGTCTTTGGTTTTCTTCCAATTACATTGGATTTCATCCAGCTCGATGAAGAGGATGTCAGATGGTTTGTTCCTCAAATGTTTAGTTCATAATTATATGAAGACATGTTCTTTGGTATGGTGCTGCTGTCTTCATCTGGTCACAGTATATCAGTAAAATTAAATTTCCTCTTGATCTTGTCTCCTGCTGCTGCAGCTGTAGCAATGCCTCCACTGTGACAACAGTAGATTGTTGTCTGATTGCTTTCCAGAATGACTTAAAATTTCGGATGGACTTGCACTTACTTGCAGAGTAAGTACTTTTTCTGTGTAAGTGGTCCAATTAACTACAGTAATCCGAACAGGGACTTCAACATAGTTAACTTCAACATAGTTATAATACTTCTTTCACTTTATTCTTCTCTTTTTCTATTTTTTTAAATTTTATTTTCTTTCAGCAGAGGAAATTTATTGGCTGGGTAAAATCAGGCTGACACCTTGCAAATTTTCTCTTGCAGTCTTGGTCCTACTGATGTCCCCACTGACTCACAACACTGCAGGTTCTGAGTTTTTGCAGAGCAGGCAGTACCAGTGATGTGGTTACCTGAATTGTCCATGGTGTTTCGCTGAAAACAGATATAATTTGGACCAAATGAAGTCAACAGGAATCTGTAAGGAAAAGCTGAGCATTGTAATCTCTTTCATCAACTCTAGTGCCTATGTTCAGTATGGTAATCCCGCTGCATAATACATGCATTAATGAAGAGAAACTTGGGGGGGGAGAGAACCTGAAGGAAGGAAAGAAGGAAAAATCCAACTTCCTTGTTAATGGATTTAAGATTGTTGTGAATGGAATACATGCAGAAGACAGCATTTGCTTGTAATTGAGCAAATGTAGAAAAATTGTAGTCCATGTGCCAAGAAATTCACAATTTAAGTAGGAAAAAAGAGACAATAAAGAGACTCAGACAGGAGACTACAAGGAAATTATACTGGTCTACATGTTCTGCCTTGCTCTAGCAGTGTAACGGTTACTGAAATCTTTTTGAGTGCATCATGACATTGTAAGGACAGGTTAGATCAAGAACCTTAAAGCAGTCCCTGCTAGAATGTAGTGTTCTCTGATGCTCATACTTTATATGAGCATATCTGCTATTTTATATTCATATTTAGTGGTAACTGAAGATGTTCAGAGTCAATTGGAAGATTCTCGGTAATTTGGTGACTTAATTGTGAGGATATTATATTGCCTTTAAATAGTGATGCAAAGGAGATGTTTTTCTCGTGTCTGTAATATAAGTTACCATTTAAATCAGACCTTGAATGACCTAGAAGCAGCAAGTTCCTAACCCCTTGCGTAAAATACATGTCCTCTGAGATGACATTTACAGACTATGTGCTTCTGCATGAATTGATGTATAAACTGCTTCCTTAGCAGCTTACTAAACACAGGGCTTTTTAAATGCCTCAAGAGCTGTCATCTACCTGCGTCCTAGAAATCCTGTTTTATGAGACTTTGCAGGTATCTGGAGAGATTCTCCTTGTGTATCTAGGGTTCCGTACTAAAGTATGGAACCCTAAACCTATCGTGTGCAAACCTCATGAAGTTCAACAAGGCCAAGTGCAAGGTCCTGCACGTGGGTCAGGGGAATCCCAAGCACAAATACAGGCTAGGCGGAGAATGGATTGAGAGCAGCCCTAAGGAGAGGGACTTGGGGGTGTTGATGGATGAGAAGCTCAACACGAGCCAGCAATGTGCCCTCGCAGTGCGGAAAGCCAACAGCATCCTGGGCTGCATCCCTGGCAGTGTGGCCAGCAGGGCGAGGGAGGAGATTCTGCCCCTCTGCTCTGGGGAGACCCCACCTGCAGTGCTGCCTGCAGCTCTGGGGCCACCAACATGAGAAGGACATGGACCTGTTGGAGCGGGGCCAGAGGAGGGCCGTGAAGATGATCAGAGGGCTGGAGCCCCTCTGCTGTGAGGACAGGCTGAGAGAGTTGGGGTTGTTCAGCCTGGAGAAGAGAAGGCTCTGGGGAGACCTTACAGCAGCTTTACATTATCTGAAGGATGCCTATAAGGGAACTGGAGAGGGGCTTTTTACAAGGGCGTGCGGTGATAGGATGAGGGGTAATGGCCTCAAACTGGAAGAGGGGAGATTTAGATTTGATATTAGGAAGAAATGTTTCACTGTGAGGGTGGTGAGACACTGGCCCAGGTTGCCCAGAGAAGCTGTGGCTGCCCCATCCCTGGAGGTGTTCAAGGCCAGGCTGGATGGGGCTTGGAGCAGCCTGGTCTAGTGGGAGGTGTCCCTGCCCAGGGTAGGGGGTTGGCACTAGATGATCTTCAAGGTCCCTTCTAACCCAAACCATACTGTAATACTATGATTCTATGATCATTGTATGTTGTATGCCAAAATTGGCTTTATGATTTTTTTTTTAATTAAAATTATTAATTTTAAATTGAAGCACAACAGGTTATAACCTGCTTCATAATTTAAAAAAAAAGCCAATAATATTTTACTTTGAAAGATTTGGATTTCCCCATGTACTTTGAATTTGTTCTCTTTGCACACATGTCCCTCTAAAAAAGCAATACTCTCTTGTAGACTGCAGCCTATATGGATTAAAGATAGTCAGGTTTGTTTTGGACTGAACCGTTTAGGTTTGTGTTGCTGTAACACTTATCTTCAGTTCAACTTATTTTCAAATCATGAATACATCATTCAAAAAAGTAGGATGATGTTTTGTTTTTAAAAATCAGTAGGGCTGTCCTCCTCTTTCGAAGGTGGTTGAAGAGCTGTTGAGGCATCAGAGACTCCCTCCTGTACCTGTTGATCATCTTGTCACTTTTTTCCGTGAAATAAGTTTATTGACTCACTTAGCTTGAAAAGAATGGAGGTGTGGAAGGATACGGATCAAGCTATTGAAATGCATCAGCTGTTGAATAGTAAGTGTACAGACCATTGTCCGGGAGTAGTGGTCCCAGGTAAGGCCGAGGGTGGCACTCCTCAGGGGATTGGTGTCTGACTGACACAATACCAAGGGGTGCTGCTGGCACTGCCCCTGTGTTAGATACCCTTTTGTTTATGTACTAGCTTCATTATCTTATCTCCACAGATTTTAGGGCCTATCGATGTAAAACATATTGATAAAGCTCTGAAGAGCAAAGAAGAATGAAAGAGAAGGTGGAAGGGGAAGGCGGAAGGCTGGAAAACTGAAGAGCCTCTTCATACAAATCTACTCTGAATTGTCTTTTTGCTTGGGGGCGGGGGGAACAAAAGCATTAGTAGATTCTGGATGTTTCGGAAGGACAAAATTATTTTCTTTCTGAAAGGATCTTTACTGTAGCATTTGGTATGAGGAAAGTGGCAGGACCAGTGTCACTGCCCCAGGACAGGTAGGTGACAGCCCAGGCTCCCCTCTTGCTGGCGGTTGTATCACCTCCCTTACTTGCCTGGTCCTTGCTAATACATTTCCCTTTAGCAACCTCACCTGAACTTCCCCTTCTAGAGCTAAAGCCTCTTCCTGCTTTTTGTCTTCTTACTGATTAATGAGAGTCATTGCTCCCTGTCCTCTCTAATATCTTCTTTGTATATTTGTAAGACTGTCACTTCTCTCTTCAGTTTTCTTTCCCAGGGCTAATCAGGTCCCAGGTCTTAATCTTTTCTTACTGGTCAGGATCTCTTTTCTCCTGGAATCTCTCATTCTTATGCCTCACATCTTAAAAATAATAATTCTAGGTCAAACAACACTTTGTTAAAATTTTAAGGCTGAATGTAAGATAACACTGTGCTTGTGGTAGCACATACAGAATGCCCTTTCACAGTAATCCCTTTTCACTTACAGTTATGAGAAACTTTACCCATATTGCTTCATTTGTGTGACATTCACCTCTGAACTGTGTCTACTAAGTAGAACACGAGCTCCCAAATATTTTATTTAATTTTTACTAGCATCTCCTGGGAAAATCAGCAAACATCCACCCATTAGATCACTTGACGGCAGCTCCAGCTCTTGTTGAATTTTTAAACCCTGCTTCAGAGACAGAGAGCATCACGAAAACTAGATCAAAAGGAGAAAATTCATTATTAAATTTATCATGTGCTGTTCTGAAATGCATTTCTTTGGAAAAAGCCATAGCTTTTCTTTAACATGCAAGTTTATTTTTCTCAAATGAAACCTCTTCAACTGAGAATTTAAAAAAAAAAAAAGAAAGAAAAAGATTCTTGGTTTCATTTGAAGGGTTAGGGCTATTGTGTAATTCTCAGTAGCATTAACACATAAGTTCTGCAAATGGCATTATGCACTTTTGTTCTTTCCACCTGAGCAGTTCATCTTTCTGAGTGGCCGTTGTCTCTTGAGAAACACTGAAGTGGTCGGTGTCATGTGCTGGAGAGTTTCTGGCTATTTGCTGCATTCTGGTTACATGAAACCCAATTCTGTGCTACTGTTTCAGTTCAGAGAGTAATTTCAGTTGAGGGGCTTTATCTCCCATTCTTTCAGTTTCTGTATTACACAGTTGCAGTCCAGTCTGGGGCTAGTGTCAGCTGTGGTGAAACCAGCAAGCTTTAGCAATGATGAACATGTAGGTTGTTGGAATTTCTTTTGCTCCTTAAGAAAGCTCGTTCAGAAAATCACTTAATGCCACAAAGGGTGCGAGTAGAAAGTGCAGCATTTAAGGGAAAAAGTCACCTGGACTTGTGTTTGAATAAGCTTCAGGACTTCATTTCAGGAGTGAATGGAGTGGGTGTGTGTTGTGTTTCTTTCTTGTTTGTTTGTTTCTCTCTCTCTTTTTTTTTTCTTTTAATTTAAGTGAGTGAAGGACTGCTGCTGTATTTGAACAAAAAGGTGTGAGGGATGAGCTTCTTACGGTTTACTTTTTAGTACCTTAATAGTTAAGGCTATGTAAACCTGTTTAGGTACACAAATTATTTTTTTCATGCAGGCAGAATAGTATTCAATCTGTGTGTGGTGAAGGAGACACCAGCAGTGTTTCTCTAATATTTAATCAGTGTATGACAGCAAGTAATCATTTGGATTTTGAGTCTATGGATATTTGCCTGGATACCAGAACTGAACTCTGATTTCTCTCTGCATAGGTAACTTTATTGGACAAAACTGTGTTTTATACCATCAAAGATATTCATACTCAAAAGTAACTATACAAACACATGTTCCCATCACATAAATTGCAGGAGTTTATAAAAGTAAATACAGTTTCTAGCTATTGTTTTCTTCTTCTGTAAGCAGCATTTGGTATCTTGCAAGTTAAAAAGGGTGGGAGCATCAGGTTCTTGGAGCAACATTAATTGTTTTCTTTTGGCTATAAATCTGGGAACAAAATGATTAAATAGACTGGAGAAGAGGGGGAAACTCAAATAAAAAGGCACTTACATTTATTGCATTTTGCAGGGTTGTTTTCAGGAACAACGTATGTCTCTCGAGACTTTGTTTCTTATCCATTTTATAGAGCTCTGGCCTCTTAACAGCACTGCTTTAATGACTTTTTCTTGGGGTTCTGAGTTGGTATCAACGCTTGCCATGAAAACAAGCCTGTTACAAAGAGGTCAGGTTTCACGAGACAGCAATAGACTTGTAAAAACAGATTTTACTGGAACAAATAAAGTCAGAATTAAGAAGAAACCAGAGATTTGCGTAAAGAAACAAGATACAGAAGGGGCAAGTACTGAGATAAACTGATAAACAGTGTATAAATTTAGATGAGAGATAAGTGGGGATTTTTTGTTTCTAAAACCACATTTAGTGACATTAATGAGTTTTTCTGAAGATTTTGCGCAGTTCTCTGGAGTTCTGACTTTTGCTGTCTTTAAAGATTGATTTTCTGAGGAAATGCGTTGTTCCTGCTCAGGAGGAAAAAATATTCTTTAAATATCAGCTTCAATTAACAACTTGCATTGGATTTTCTAACTAGTATAGCTGAATCTGTTCTTGCTTGCTATCATGATGGCATTTTGTGTTCTGTGAAATACTAATGTTCCTCAGTTTCTTTTGTCGTTCTTGAGAGTATCACTTCTGTCTTTAATCTTCAGCTGTAATGTACCGGATGCATGGAAATAATTCTTTTTATATACATAAATGAAAACTGAATATTGTGTTTCTGTTGTCTCAATCTGTCCCTTTAAATAATAGTGCTGATGTAAGAAAATTCTGGGTGTGATTTTTATAGTTTCTATGGAGATGAAACTTCTAAAAGGCGTGCAAGAGCTTTGCTTCGATAAGGCTGGCTTTCTGCCGTGTTAAAATGGTCCTTTCTTATACCGCTGGCTGTGTGGTGCAGCCGTGCTACATGATGGTCTGAAACTCGAGTTACGTTGATTTGTGTTGTTCTTATTGTCTATGCCTTCATTACATTCCTAGAGCTTTTATTTTAAAGCTAAGGAGGCTTGCCTGGTTTGCTACATTGTACTTTCAGTAAATAAATGAAGAATGCAAAGCACTACGTTTTCTGTTAGAAAATCTGTTAGGAACAGCACTAGGGAAATAGTATTCTGACTCCAGGTGAACACGTTTTCTGTGTAGGAAGGAGTTAGAACGGAGAAGGAGGGATGGGAGGAAGTAAGACAACCCTGGATGCCTTTTTTTTTTTTCCTCTTTTTTTTCACCACTCTCTTCTGTGGTGGAAAACTACGGGAGAGTTGGACTGCATGAAATTAATCAGAAAGCAAATCCAGAAAGTTTCAGAGTTTCAGGAACAACCTGCTGTATGTGTAGGTGATTTGACTTGCACTGAGTCTGTCTGTTCTGTGAAGCTGAACTTCTGTAGGTAGGCAAAGAACTATTAAGTCTCTTTTTTCTTCTGATGATTCTTTAGCAAGCAAAAGAAAATCTGTTTAAGGAGAGAACTATTTTCCTGTCTTCCCTCAACAGGCTTTAAATGTAAGACTTGTGTTGTAACATTTTTATGCAAGTTGTGGGGTTTTTTTGTTTTATCTTGGACCTGGTACTGCTCATAAATGAAACAAAGAACAAAAAGTGGAACGTAGGGAACTGTGTTAAATTCTGCTGGTGAGAGAGGCTAGCTCTGTCTGCAGTGAAGGTGGGTAGGGAGCAGGCTGCAGAGTGTGCTGGGGCTGTGGGGACCCGCTGCCAAAAGCACCGGACTGGTTGTAAAAATGGATGCTAGCAGCATCTCTGCTTGTGTACTGGGCATATGAATCACATTTGAGGTGCCAGACCTAGTTTCCAACAGCCATGGTGTTTGCATCATGTGGCCACAACTGCTTTCAGGTGATTTTGCTGTACAAGGTGGTTCGGTTGTCTTGTTAATCACAGTCTTGGAGAGGTCTGTTCACAAAGCTGTTTTCTATATAATTTATACAAGATTTATGTTTCTATATAACTTATACATGAGTAGAAATTTATTTGAAATCTGATTTTTTTAAAAAACAAATCAGTACCATTGAGTTTATGCAGAGGTTGTTCCCTGCGCAGTCATGGGGGGTGGGAATGTGTGTGGAATTATTTGAGTTGCAAGTTATCCAAAAAGAGTTGCCTCTGAAGAGTTGTTCTTTCTGTTAATTATGTTGTAAGTAGCAGTAAATGGAGCAATTAATTAGAGGGGCTTGTATTCCTTTCCCTTTGGCTTTTATTTTCTGAGCAAAGAAATCCAACTACTGATCAATTTCTTAGGTGTCTGTTATCTGGAAGGTATTTATTGATCTGCCACTTCAATTGTCTCAGTTTTGTGAACTCCTTAAGTTGTAAATGCTTGAAATTATATTGGTGCTTTATGCATCAGACATCCTCTCAGTGACTGCTCGGACTGTTGGGATGAAAGTGTTCTTACATGATTAAACTTATTTTGAGATCTTTGGTTTTGATTTCTTTTTCTTATCAAACATGAACTTGTACAATTATATAAATGCTTTTACTACAGTGAGTATTATTAAAGGACTAAAATATGACTGTCAGGGACCAAATGTTGTTTTGGAAATTCTCTAGCGCAGTCAGATTTTTATTTTTTTTTTTTTTTTATGTATAGTGGGGTGGTCAGTCGCAAAAGAGTTGAACTGACATGAACTTCAGTAGTTTAATAATTGATGTGCTTTCCAGCAGCATGCCAGTCAATTTCTATGCTTAATTCTGTTTGAGAGTGTCATCTTCATTGTCATTGAAACATTTTTGTACCAAATTAGGTTAAACCAAAGTTATTTTAAGTAAATCTTCAACCGATGAAACCATGCTATTGAGCAAAGCTGACAGGGTAATTAGACCTATCTTTCTTTGCATGTGGAAAAGACTGCTATTAGAAGTATTTCTGGGTATTTTTGCAAGTTGATCTATGATCTGGAGTTTGGTTTAGAGAGGAATTTTTCCTCTCTTTAGCCCTTTAAATTCAATGTTCTCTTACTTTTAGCGATTTCTGCATTTGAAGTCCAGCCACTTTCGACTGAGGTCCAAGAAGGTGGAGTAGCTCGATTTGCCTGTAAAATAACAGCAAACCCTCCTGCTACTGTGACATGGGAAGTGAATCGAACAACTTTACCTTTAGTCATGGACAGGTATGTATAGTTACGCATCTTAGCATGTCATTTATTTCCTGTGATAATTTTGAGCCTGCTACAAGAAGAAAATCTGAATACTTGCAATGCCATTAAATAAAAAAGGTTCCATGTGTATTGTATGTCAACTATTAAAATAGCTAGTAATAGTTATGTTGTTAATGAATTTTAAACAGGTGTTATGAGTGCAGACCAGAATCACTCGCTATTGTCTACACAGTAATCATTGACCGATGAATTGTCATTGGAGAATTTTGTATGAAAGCCCTCTTCAGGAATGGCATTTGCTGAGGGATACAGAATAGATGGACTTGGGCTGTGGGAGTGGTTTGAACTAGAGGGTTTGCTTTCACAGAAGAATTGGTGCTGAACCTGTTTTTCTTTAGAGGGCCAATAAAGAATTATATGTACAGAAAATTGAGTTTAAACACTTCATGCTAGGGAAATTTTGCACAGGGGGACTTATCTTGAATTAATAACCTTGAAGCGTACAGCCTGCTCCCTGCTAGGTTCTTTCCCTGTCCAGATTGTATTTGTTGAACCTACTCCCATCCTTCTCGACATGTAACTTTTGTTGAACATGTCTAAGATACCTAGCATGCAAAGGAAGGCAAAAAGCGAAACGTAAAAATTGAAAGCATAGATGGGTTTCTGGGAACCGTATACCAGTTATGCCAGTATATCAGAAATTGCTGCCAAAAATCAGCCAACCTGAATAGTATGAACGTAGTAGCTGGCTAAAGAAGGTTAGGATTGTTGCTTCTGAGGGTGAGAAAGGTCTGCTTGTTGAAAGTAAATTCCTCTGCTCTCATCGTGGTGCTGGGGGAATCTTGCCACTAGTTCAGAAATGTGGGGAGATGAGTCATATATAGAGAATGTTTTTGAGTCACCAGCCTTCTGTTCCCAAGTCAGTGTAGGTTGTTTGTAAATCAAGTAATTAATTCCATGATGGTGTTCATTGGCTGAATGTTTATCCACGTTTCTTTTTTTGTTTCTGTGACAGGATAACTGCTCTACCTACAGGAGTTCTTCAGATCTATGGTGTTGAACAGACGGATGCTGGGAATTATCGCTGTGTTGCCACAACAATAGCCAATAGACGTAAAAGCACTGAGGCAGTGCTGAGTGTTATTCCAGGTACATGTGAGATTTTTTTCAATGGCATTATAGTCTTTTTTACATTATAGCAAAAACACTTACGTGTGTTGAAGAGCTGTAACAGTCCTCCGAATCACTTGCCCAAATAATAATTTTGCTTGCTTGTATCTTGTGGCTAAAATATGTCCAGTGTAAGTTTCCACAATTACTGAAATAGGGCTTTGGTGTAAATTTAATTGTAAGCATCCTTAAAAAAAGTCATGTTTTATTTCCTATTTAATTAAGGTTTTGTTTAATTGTTATCACTTTCTTTGATTATTTTTTTTTCCTCCCCTTCAAAGCCTCAGACTTGAAGCCTTTTCACAAGCCATCTATAATAGCTGGTCCTCAAAACATTACGGCATCTCTTCATCAAACTGTCATACTGGAGTGTGTAGCCACAGGGAATCCAAAGCCAATCATCTCATGGAGCCGGTTAGGTAGGTCTTAAAATTACAGCATGTGACCTTCAGCCTGTGGAGAGGAAGTGAAACTGGAAAGAAAGGATTTCAGCAATTAGGTTGCTGTTCTGAGGCTTCATGTAGTAGGTAATGATTAGTAGGTTAGGGTAGGATAAGTGAAGCACTCTTAGCTGCATACTTCCATACTGCTGTTAAGAAGTTGTGAGGTTTTCTGAGGCTTTAGGCTCCCCAATTCTGCTGTCAATCCTGCACTGCCCCCAGCACCATCTGGGCAAAGTGTTGGGTAAGGTGGTGACCTCCAGGGATCTGTGACTCGGAGTAGAATCAATGGTGAGTTAGTGCAGGTTGGAGTGGTTGCATCCAGTGAAATATTCCTGTAAGTGTTTCTCCCCCTCTTCTTAGAAGCCGCATATGAATGTGATTTGGACCTTGTGTTAGTGAGCCCTTTGGACTATGGATAGGTATAGTCAAACCCCCAATAGTCTGCCTAGAAGGGGAGAAGAGAGGGAATGCAGTAAGAATAATAACATCCATCAGCGCATCCCATTTTTCCATGAAAACTACCTCTGTTTTTATTCTGACGTGTACCTAAATATGAAAGTCAGGACTGTGTCTGTAGAAGCATGAAAAATTTTACATTTTTATTTCTAAAAGTGGGAGAAATAAACATATGTTTCTTGGTTTATTCAATGGCTCTTATAGACAAATAAGTAAGAAAAAAGCTACCTAACAGTCACAGAGCATTTGCTTTGAAAATAAAATAAAATATGTGGTAATCAGATGTACTGATTTTGTCCCCAGCATCATTCAGAAGGAAACAGATGATCTCTGTTTGTAAAGATGTTGTGGATGTTGGTAGCGATGAACCGAATTGTAGTGCAAGGCAACGGGGGAGGCTAACTGGGAAAACGGCATTAGGTTTTTTAGCTGTGACGATAAATTTTAGATACAAACCACTTACCAAGTGGTGAGACCCAGCCATCTGAATGGTTCAGATAACTAGAGTAAAGTGCAAAGCAAATGCAAAATGGAAACCTCTGAAAGCTCATCTGTGATTATCCTTTGCATTTTTTGACTTTTAAAATCTAATCTATGCCATTACTGCCTAAGCAACCCTATTTAGGTAAGTTATTTAGGTGCATTGAACAGCCTTATAACCACACTTCTCCCACTCTCTCAAATAGACCATAAGTCCATTGATGTCTTCAATACCCGTGTCCTTGGAAATGGGAACCTCATGATCTCTGACGTAAAGGTGCAACATGCAGGCGTGTATGTCTGTCGAGCCACCATTCCAGGCACACGAAACTTCACAGTCGCAATGGCAACTCTCACTGTGCTCGGTGAGCCTGCTTTGACTTCCACTGTGTGTTTTAACTTGTGTCCGTCTTGAGCTGTACTATGTACTGTGCTGAATTTTTTTATCTCAAACGTAGCACACCAAGGGCTGTAGGGAGACTGCAGAGATGAAACAGATCACAGTGGCTGCCTTCTTCTGTCTGTTGACTTAGATGAGAAGTGTCAGATACTCAACGTTTGAGTTATAAACTAGCAGTTCATTTGCGCTTGGAGATACCCAGGTGCAATGTTTGCTCTGGGAAGACAAGCTTTCAACACAGGAAAAAAAAATAATCCCATAACCAAGTAGAAATATGTAATATACATGCATGCTTTGTGAGCAGTATGTCGTAGGCTGGAGTTTGATTTTTTTGTATTAATAAATGCATAACAAAAATGTGTAGAAATGTTGCTATCTGTGCAGATAGTATGTGTCTTTAAACAAACGTGCTTTGTTTACATGGAATGTGCTTTCTGCATGGGTGTATGTGTATTTGAGTGGCCTGAGGAGAGAGATTGGTGTGTGGAAAATTCATTATTATTCTGACTGTCCTTGCATTTGTGGGGGCTTGATTTTTATTTTATTTTTCTTCCCCTTGTTACTTACCTGTAGCTCCACCTTCATTTGTGGAATGGCCGGAAAGTTTAACAAGGCCTAGAGCTGGTACTGCTCGTTTTGCTTGTCAGGCAGATGGAAATCCTGCCCCCAAAATTTCATGGTTAAAAAATGGAAGGAGAATACACTCCAATGGTAGAATAAAAATGTACAACAGGTAAGATTACAATTGCTGTATGAGAGCTGTGCTACCTACCAAAGGATAAAATTCCAGTAACTAAATGTAGCCAAGCAAGATAAAACTCAAGTAAACATGAAATCAGACATTAAATGTAGTTATGATATTTCCTTGGCAGAAGGAATGCAGATTAATCAATACCTAAAATCCCCAGCAAAGCTTTTGTGATCACTGCCTTACCTGGGGGGGAAACTGAGGTGATTTCTCCACAGTGTTGCTCTAGATTTACAGTAGTGTAGCAGAGACCAGAATCTTGCTAGCTGTTTGAGGCTCCAGTTAACTACTTCTCTATAGTGAGCAGCTCTTTGATATGAGTTGGTTAAGGTATGACAGTCCTAAGATTGTGCTTTCTGCAGGCGGGAAATAGATTTTCAGGCTTCTTTTCACTGTGCCTGCCTTTGCAGGCAAAAACATAAACATGGCATATTTTGAAAAACACTTCAAGTTGCTAAATTTCACAGCTGCACATCCATTTCTAATAGAAGAGTTTGTGGCATGCAAGTCAATTATACAAAACTCATGAAGCAGAGGCAAACTTAACTGTTTCTGAATTATGTACAGCTGAGTTTACCCATGATGTGAGCTTTTTTCCTCCTTTTTCTTCCTTTTGGATTCAGTAAATTGGTGATTAACCAGATCATTCCTGAAGACGATGCCATTTATCAGTGCATGGCTGAGAATAGCCAGGGATCTATTCTCTCCAGGGCCAGGCTTACTGTAGTTATGTCAGAAGACAGACCCAGTGCACCTTACAATGTCCATGCTGAAACGATGTCAAGCTCAGCGATCCTGCTAGCGTGGGAGAGGCCACTGTATAATTCAGACAAAGTGATTGCATACTCCGTGCATTATATGAAAGCAGAAGGTAAGCAGCTTGATTTAAATGCTGTTTAAGTACTTGTGTGTGGTAAGAACTTGAATATCCTTGCAAAGACTGTCAAATTTGAATGGTTCATAACCAGGGCTGCATCAGAGCATACCAGCATATAAATGGATATTGTAATCAATAGGCATGCCTGGAGAAAAATACTTTTGCCACACCATCTCATTTGTGGCACTGAGTGTTCTTCCAACTCGCCCTTGTCTGATCGCTCCAGTGAGCAGATTTTGAAGCTAGGAATGGGCTTTAAAACCTGGGGCCTCCATACTACTATATGGATTTCCCTCTGTCCTCAGCAGGAGCTTCTACCTACTCTCTTCTCTGTGTGTGCTTGTCAGGGAAGGACAGAGCATACAGAATCCTGAAGGCTTACAGAGTTGAACTTTTCACCACAGACAGCTCTTTTGTCTAGATGCCCAAATTCTAGTGACTTTACTGGCGTTCATATATTTTTGAGTAGAATAATTGATACTTTATTGACTTAATTATCTTATCTTAGAATGAATATTGGCTGAATGGGAAAATCTGCTCTCCTTTCAACCCTTGGTCTCCTATAATGAGAAAAGAATACTCGAACTCTAAAATGTACTGAAATAGCCATGAATGGTTTATCCTTGTCTCTGAAATGATATATCAATTTCTGTATAAAAGGGAATGGATAGTTAGAATAAAAATGAGTAACTAGACATCTTAAAACCCCTTAGTACTGTGTAATTGCTTTAAGTTAAGGTAATTTGTAAGCTGATAGAAAACAGACATTTTTCATAAGCAGGAGTAGTGATTGCCAAGTGACTTGAAAATTTGCTAGGTGCATGGCTTAAACTAAGCTGTGATGCAGCTCTGTTTTCTAGGGGTGGTTTCTTTTTCCATTTCTATTCAGTAAGTGGTTTATTCAAGGACAGGACTGCAGATGCTCAGCTCTGTGCGGAATACCAGTCTGCCATCTGCTAAGCAGAGGACAGGAAGAACAGCTTAATTACTCTAATACTGATGCAGGAATAGCTGCCTTTGCTTTTGCAAGTGGGATATTTCAGGACACAAGAGAATTTTGTCTGAAGGAAGGAAGGAAGGAGTTTTAAAAGATAATGCAGACAAGAGGTGCGGGAAATTACCCCCCACACTTTCAGTCACTGAGGTATTGTGCTCACAACCCCCTCTTAAAGCTAATATGAATAAAGTCACACTAGATAAGTTATCTGGGTAATTGTGTGCCCGGTGCCAGCGTGGAGAGCAGAGACTGAATAACTTCAAAGAAAACTGGAAAACTGTCCTTAGGGAAGTGTGTGTTTGTGCAGGAAATACTCTTGCACAGTAGTGAAAGGAGGTATCTTCTGAAATGTCTTTTCTGCAAAATCATTATGCAATCCCTGCTTCATTTGCTTACTTATCCAAAGGTTATATCTTGTGAAATGTGGTCGTAGCTTGTCTTGGTTTAAAAACCAAAACAAACTCCAAACAAAAGACCAAACCAACCAACCAACCAAAAAAACTCTGATTTATTTGAACTTGCTTTCTCAAATACCCATTTTTTTCATCTTTCCAAACTGTCTTGTGATATTTACTTTATTTAATATAGTGCTGTTGTGCATCCTTTCACATTAGTAAAGAAATACACACAGGTAGCGTGGAGAGGGCTGTATTAAGAGGAGTAATAACAGTGGTGGGAATCAAAATGTAGGTGATTTCCATGTATTTTTTATTTTGGTAACATGATTGGGTAGTACCAGAAGATCTGCATCAGGACACAAAAACACTTTTGTCTTGTTTTGTAGAAAAAATGTTGAGCTTAAAAGGCTAGTGGGCTGCATTTCTGTAAAAATAATTGCTTTCAAGTGATAGCCTGTAAACCTTTCTGAGGATGTTGACCACATATCAGAGGCATTATTAAAAACCTAGAAAATGCCTTTATCAGAAAGTATCCCATCAGCCACCTCTCTGATGTAAATTTAGAAGCAACTGTATTTAAAGAAATGCAAATTAAATATTAAGGAAAATCTTTTGATGACTTTCACACCATACCAGGCCATAGAGGTGCTAACATAGACTGTTCACCTTGTCAACACCTTATTTACTCTGTAAGAATTCTCGATAATTATGTATTAATGTAAATAGTTTGTATTAATTTCTTTCATTATTCCTTTCAGCCTGTCTTTCCCTGGTCCACCCTCACATCCCGTTTCAGACCCATGAAGATTAAAAATTATCCTAGATGTATCTGACTTAATCAGAGTATATCTTGCTTGCTCAAAGCTTCTCATGTGTAACTTTATACATTTGTGTCCATATGTTACTCTTTTTTTTTTTTAAGTTAGGAACCACATTTTTCAGTGTGAGTAAAGAACATTTTATTGCAAAAGAAGAACAGTGCTTGCTAAGTCTCCTAAGTTGTACTGATGCTTATGATTCCATAAACTTTAAACGGAAAGGAAAACTGGATAATACACTAATAATATGCAGTTCTGTAGAGTTTTTTTCTGTAGACTTCACAATGTGGTAGGTGCTTTGAATACAAAAGATACCATCACTCATCATTTAATTTCACAACTCGAGTATTCTGATGTTTCGCTTGTAAAAACAGGCTCAGGTCCTCTTCCCTATTTAAAAAAAAAAAAAGTTAGTGTTTTAATCAAGTTAGTTGAAGAAACTAACAGGTGGGGTTTTGTGTTTTTGTTTTTTGTTTCTTTAAGCAGAATATTTTACATTCAAATCAGGGTCATAGTAGCAAGAAGAATAAGGGTCTGATGAGCGTGCATGTTGGAGTGTGTTAATTCCTTGTTAGTGATTTAGAAAAGGCACAAAGGGAACACTGATTGTGGTGGAAGGCAAGCCTTGTTCTCTATTATGGCTGTTTCATTAGGGCCTCTGCATGAGGCCTAGCAATCCATTCAATGAGAGAACAAGTCCTTTTAATTTGAGCTCAAGGATCTTGTTTAGCAGGTCAGAAATCGTGCCTTGCGATTCCTAATTAACAAGCCATTAACTAGTCTGTTGTGAGATGCTCGTAATCTTGTCTAATTAAAATGCTATCAAGTTAATTCATAAATGTGGGAAAACTTAATGGTGGAATTTGCCTTTCGTTTTGTTTATAAATTCAGTTGTGAAGAGGAGGAGGAGGTGGCTCTTACAGAGTTTTGATTAAGTTGACATGCACTTGGTGTGAATTGTTCGTTAACACAGCAGCTTTCACCACACTTATTCCACTTTATAGCCTTCCTCTATAGGAATAAAGCCCAACAAAGACAAGGACTGCTGCATGCATTGCTATGCATATTTTAATGTGAATTGCTGAGAATTCCCCCCCCCCCTTTTTTTTTTTAACAACTCACTAAGGAGCCAAACATTTTTGAAGCTCATTCTGGTCTGTTCTTATTGGCCTTTCTCCAAATTAAAGAAAAAAAACGTGTCAATCAAATGTAATAGAATTTGCAGGGCTAAAATGAGATCCTTTTGCTGAATAAATTCTTTCTGTTTGTTTCTTTGGGGGGGTGGTGGTGTTTGTTTTGTTTTTGATGGAGTGGAGCCCTCGCATTCCTTGCAGTCTGCTATAGAAAAGCTCTGTAAATAGGTTTTGAAAAAACCTCCCTGACTCTAAACAAATAGATTTAGAAGCTTGGTATGAATGATAAGGCTATTAGAGCTTGTCTGTTGTGTTACTGTACATTGGGCACAGTTTGTTGTGACTAATTCTAAATAGGGTTTAGAATTGCATTCAGCATCCCTTATTCAGGAAAATCCTGAAACACCATAATCTACACCAGAGCAAGACACAGTTACTCCTGTGCATAAAAGAGCTTTTACTTACTAGGGTTGAAAAAATAGAGGTAGGCTGGGGAAGAACATGAAATAACTTTGTAAGATCTTAAAGCCAAGATACTGTGATGTTTAGGGATTGTCAGAATTTTTTGTTTGTCTAACCCTTGTTTTATGCCAGGTTTAAACAACGAAGAGTACCAAGTGGTCATTGGAAATGATACAACCCATTACATTATTGATGACTTGGAACCAGCCAGCAACTACACCTTCTATATTGTAGCTTATATGCCCCTGGGAGCCAGTCAGATGTCAGATCATGTGACTCAGCACACCCTTGAAGATGGTAAGACAAATACTACTGATTTAGGTGAACATTTTAATTTGCACTGAATAGAAATGTGCAATCCAGTGCTAGCAGCTCTCGAGGATCCCAAACTTCTGTTGACATCGGTGAGACTTCTGATAACGTGCAATGTAAGATTGAGCCAGCTAATTAAAGGAATGAGGATAAAATAACATTCTGACAGGGCAACATCGTATGTTACACGGTGTCTTTCTAAGTTGAAAGACATTTCATTAAATCATGTAAATAACTATTCTAAATCTTTAAGAACTTCCTCAGTGGTAAGAATTTGATGATAGCCTAGGATTCAGTCTCTATGACTCTCCCTTGTGCATCTGAAACACGAATCAAACCACACACCCACTGCATCTTTTGCAAGTTTTGAAGGAAAATTTGGAAAAAATTTGCTATAACAAAAAAGTAACTTTTTAAAAAAATCTATGTGCTTGTTAGTAGAATCAGAATTTCATAAAAGACTCCACTGACTTATTTCTGTGCAGTGATTTAACTATCTGAACATCAAGGCAACAACAAACTGTTTAGTATAGTTCATTAGAACTGGTTAATAAATTCTGACAGGGTTAAGCGTTGGCAGTGTGGAACGTTGCCAGTTCCAGTTGTCTGCCTGTCTCTTTGCCAGGAGTTACTACCCTCGTTACATGATTGGTGGAAGAGAACATACACTGAGTCTTCAAGAGTACAGGTTGTTGTCTAGGCTCTTGGTTTAAGCTGCTGCATCTAACCTTGACAGTCAGTTTGTCAGAACACTAAGGTGCTGATTGCCTTTGATTACTGCTGTCAGTAATAAGAGAAGAAAATGTTGAGGGCCTTACAGAAAGGAGCTTGCTAAGGCTATACTGCACGCAGAAGGTGAGAAGTATGAGCAGTGTCAAGTTATCCTTAAAATAAACAAGAATCTACAAAACTTGGATTATTTATGTTACTAGCACCTCATCACAGGCTACAGTGTCAGATGAGAATTTTCCATCTCTCTCTTTCCTGAGCTCAAAAGCTTTGCCTTTTCCTTTTAGTTCCCTTAAGAGCTCCTGAAATTAGTTTGACGAGCAGGAGTCCTACGGATATTCTCATCTCTTGGCTGCCAATTCCCGCAAAATACAGGAGAGGTCAGGTGGTCCTGTACCGTCTGTCTTTCCGCCTCAGCACAGAGACCAAAGTCCAAGTCTTGGAGCTTCCAGGGACTTCAGATGAATATCTCCTCGAAGGCCTGAGGCCTGACAGTGTCTACTTGGTTCGTATCACTGCTGCAACAAGGATTGGCTGGGGAGAGGCATCTTTGTGGACTTCCCACCGGACTCCCAAAGCTACAAGTGTGAAAGGTAATTGCAGGAGTCAATTGCAGGCTTCCTCTGAAGACTATGAATTTTTCTGACAGGTAGTGCAAGGACGTGAAGTAGGTTTTCCCATTACATGTTCTTGTTCTGGTGATCTAGGAAATAGTTTTCTAACCATGACTCTGTGCATAATTTGCAAAACCTTCTGATTCCTTTAATAAATTAAATGCAGTTAATACATAGTTTCAGGATCAAAAGTTGAAGAGGAACTAATCTGTTTTATGAAAGGCCTTATATGTGACAAGAAAAGGAAAAGCTGATATATTATTTTGGTGTCAATCTTTGATTGTTTCCACATGTTGATGTTCACATATTTGACATGGTGGCAAGAAACTTTAATTCCTATTTGTGAGCTGCTCAAATGTTTTAGCTTGTAGACTTATTTTCAATGATAATACAGTTTTTATCCTGTTCTATATAAATAGAGTAAAAAAATTCAACAAACCCAAACCCCATTGTTGTTCAGTGTAAAAGATCTGAGTTGATGCATGAATGTCTGTATTACAAACAAAATGCACATGTTTTGAATATGCAATTTGACATTATATTTGAAGTCTTAATTTAAGTTGTTGTAACTGAATTTTGGATTAGATTACTATTTAGTAATGTGACGCAGAAGAGCATTCAACTTCGCATGAATGGCTTGAAAAAAATGTAGATTTGAATTTCTAGCTTTTTTTCTTAGCTGTAACACACATCCATCCACTTTGGATGGCATTGAGTTTTGACTACTATAGCAAATTATTAGCACTTGATGAACTGTGATGTTATTCTTAATCACATTTGCTCTTGCTCACTTTAAAACAGGAGGTAATTTTATAACTCTCTTCGGAGTGTTTTCATTTTTCTTTGAAAATAACTACCTTATAAATTTGATTAATTGATTAAGATGAAGAATTAAAAAATGTTTCTGTTCTGATTTATCCTAAACTAAGTTGTTAGATTAGCTTATAGGGAGTCAGACATCATAATAAAGAAACAATTGTTTCTTGATGAGCTAGATGAGCTAGAATCAAAGTCTTGAGTGAACTTTGGACTGATGGGCATCCAAATTTTTGCGTGAAAATTAGTTGTTTCTGGAATATAAGAATATTATATATGTTTCTCTAAAACCAGCACCAAAGTCTCCTGAGCTGCGTTTGGAGCCGATGAACTGTACAACCATTACAGTACAGTGGCAGCAGGACTCTGAGGACACTGCAGCTATTCAGGGGTACAAACTGTACTACAAGGAAGAAGGCCAGCAGGAGAATGGGCCAATTCTGTTGGGTGCCAGTGATCTCGAGTATACTGTCAGTGGTTTAGGTGAGTATATAAAATATTTCTTAACTGTTCTGGAGGACAGTGAAGTCAAGGACATCTTGGAGACCGTAAATCATTAGACCTGTAAGGCAACAATGTTAGGTCTGACCATCTAGTTTCCCAGCAATAAACTTTGCAAGCTTCAGTTAAGCTGCTGATGGAATAATCCTCTCCCAAAATATGTGTTGTACAACTCTTAGATAACCAGATCTTATAAATCTTGTGTAAGTTGGAAGGACACTCAACTACTTATCACAAGTAAGTACAGAACTTATAGTTAGTAAATACTGCTAGTAAATGCTAGACATAGCTTTTTAACGTTCCATTTAATACTAATTTTTTTCAGCTTTTGTGTATTCATGTCTGATCTAGTAACAGTGAAAGATTAAAATAAAAAAGACTTTTCTCTGGTATTTCTAGCCTATTTGTCTGTTATTTGTAGCCTTTGTGACAGCTGTACTGCACAACAAGCGCTGCTTGCTCACCACAGTAGCAAGCAGCCCTTGTGCATGTTGTTCTCCTGTTAATATTTTTAAGAAGTACTGGTAAATATTTGCAGGACTGATCACAAAGATTAGGGCACAGAGCTTGCTGAGTCACACTGAAGTCTTTCCATTGATCATCTGACTCTGTTTCCTCCTGTAGCTCTTGTGATGTGTATTAGCACAGAAGTGTTGGTATTATCCCTAGGTAGAAGGTGCTTCTGTTTACATATATAAAACTGAGTATTTATTTCATAAAAAGATGCGATCTGTAATGTAATCAGTAAAAGTAATATAGGACTTGACACTTAATGTTTGAAGTATGTTGAGATAGTTTACTTAGGGGTAGTGTAGAGAATTAATCTTGACTAAATTATCAAAATTGACCTGCAGTCGTAAGTAGGTCGAATGGCCTCTTGACCATGCTCAGGTATTCTCATCTGCTGCATACAGTTGAGATGCTATTTTAGGGGAGATTTAGAGGAGAGTATTCTGGTCTCTTAACTGGACAACTGACCATCTGTGACCATTTCTAGCCAGAGCATCTGGCAGCAGCTGACTGTTTAACAGAGCTGTGAGACAAAAGAACAGTGGGTTGAAAGGATGTGGTGTCTCTGTGTCCTAGGACATACATGCATTTTTTTTTTGTCTTCTCGTCATGCAGTTACGGAGCAGTCATTTCAGACACATGCGAATTTATTAACTGTGTGATCCACATCATACAGATTTTCTCAGTATACTAATCCTCCTCAGATTAAAATATTATTTTCAAGAATTATGTTAGAATGTATATTAACTGTGTGTTTTTATTGGTTTTTCTTTCCAGTAAGCATGTAGACAGAGGGGAAAACAAAAGCAAAGTGAGTTTGGGAAATTACAACTTCCACACGGTCACATTGTTAACTGAATTACAAGAAGTGTGGGCATGGAAGAATTCATGTGCTTGAGTTAACCATTCAGTCATGGTGCATGTGATGTGCTGAGTTTTTATTCCTTATCATAATTCTAAGTATCTCAATATAGTTACCAAAACATGATACATTCCATATAATCTGATTGCCGTAATTTATATTTTTCATATATGTGTAATTGTGATGTGCTGAGTTTTTATTCCTTATCATAATTCTAAGTATCTCAATATAGTTACCAAAACATGATACATTCCATATAATCTGATTGCCATAATTTATATTTTCCATATATGTGTAATTTATGCTGCCATGGGTTAGATCAACTGAAGAGTATTTTTTTTCAAATAACTTCAGTAGAAGTAATCTTTTTTTTTTCTTTTTTTAATTTTTAATGTGATTTTTTGAGCTATTTGAAGTGCATATCGACTATGGGAAGTTTTCCTGTGTAAGTTTCCTTGCTGGTTTGTTACTTTTGTTTGCTTTGTAACATTTACAGAAAAAGGATTCATTGCTACAGGTACAAAAGACTGACTTGGCACAGGAAACTTGATTAAGTCATGATTTTCCACTGCTAAGATGTTGAAGCCTAGGAAGTTCACATAGACTTCTCATAGTGACAGTGCCTGTCTGACTACTGTATTTGCCCATGGAGAAGCTTCTGTTTGAAATACTTGTGCACGCTAAATTATTTCTTAGAAAACAGTACTCAACCAACCTTCTGCCTGTGGCAGCTGCACATGTGGAGAATATAGCACGTAAAATTATATGCAACATACAAACCCACAAAGACTGTAGCAACACTCTCACATTAAGAAGGGGACTAATTTGTATTTCTCTTTATTTCTTGTGAATAATCTAAATCATTTGGACAAGGTTATTTTATTTATGCATTTCAAATTTAATATACTACTTACCAAGAAGTGGCCCTACCTGGTAGAATTCGAGAGGCAAGCCACTGCTCTAGGTTTTGTGACCATGGTAAACTGAATCTTCATGAACTGGACAGAGGCTTTGAGGACTTATGTTCTGTCATCCATTTGCCTCTCCTGAGGACACTAAACTACTGATTTATTGACAGCCTCTTTAAAATAAATGTCTTCATTATGAGCTACAGAGATTAGCAGAATACTGCAAGTGTGAAACCTGAAGGGGAAAGGTGTGTTTTAAGATTTTTGGTTTCATGTATGTTGGATAACATGGTTAAAAGAAGAGGTTATTCCTGATTTGGAAGAATATGCTAATAGTATTAGGTGCTTCCCAGTGGCAAAGATGAAGTAGTTTCTCATGCATTATCTGTTGCCACTGAAGTTATGTGGCTTCCAAACACTCCATCTTCATGTCTTAGTTTGTCATGACCTAAGGCTGCTCTACCATTTCCCATTCTCTCACATAGTTAATAAACTGCAGATAGACTTCTAGTGACATTTGGAGCATGTCAGTATGTCTCTCCGTGGAACTTTCTACAGGTGTTGGTACAACTGCCAATTGTGCAAAATATGTGTATTTAAAGAAGACGGTTCACTTACTCTGTGTCAGTTGAACCACATTACCAAATCAGAATTCATAATATTCTCTAATCAAAGAGAACATTAGCATTGATATCATAAGCACTGTTGATTGCATTGATTGTTGATAGCATTGATATAACTACTGTAAATGATTTGTAAGTGTCTACAGGACTCTTGATGGAGGGACAAGTATGATAGGTAAAGCAGAATCAGCAATGCTAGTGTAAAATAAGTTACAATGATTGAACATGAAATATAGCAATATGAGTATTATGCTATTTTAATCTTTTCGTGGTTCCTACCTTTTTTTTTGAGAACTGACCTCTTACTCCAGTGTAGGTTTACCCAGTTACTTCTGTGTATTTTTAAACTGGATTATTTAGCATGATAGTCACCATGTAAATAGAACTAAATGATCTGATCAGAGTCAGGGCTGCCATTCTCAAAATAAATATCCACAGTTTCACATAGACATTTGTTTGTGTTAAAGGTCTTGGCATTTATTTTTCAATAGCAGGCCATTTCCTAGTCCAGTGTAAAATTCCATTATCACTTGAATTTGCCACAGGAGCAGACCCTTGGGTGCATACCATGCATTTTTGCCTCTATTTTTAATTCCTCGTTTGCTTCCTCCTGCTGTAGAAAGTTTTCCCTAACAGAAAGTCTTTCATTGTGAGACTTGTTGAGTCTGCTGGTACAGGTTCTGTTTCTGTAATGTTTCAGAATATGTGTGTTCAGAAGTTGAAGTGAGTTTTTTTGGTGGAAGAGTTTGGGAACGTTCTCACTGTGCAACAGGAGAGGGATTGGCAGAGCTTGAAAGTTAAAACAAAGGGAGTGTCCAGAGAAGTTCATCTCCCCCTTTAAATGTCTTCAAATTACTTTTTTCAAAAAGTATTTTAAGCATATGCATATGCATCTCTGCCTCAGCGTTGTTGGTGCTCACTGCTGTGCTGGGTGGACTGTTTGCCGGTCACAGCTTGTTGTGTTTGCAGCTATATGACCAGTCAGAAGGTGGAACCTATACAAGATGGACAGTGACTCAGAAGAACCCATTTTAAGCTTATCTGGTTTACTGGAGCCAAGAGCTCTTCATAACTAGGTTGTAATGCTCATAGAAATCTCATCCTGGAACTGATATCTAGGGAGAATAAAATAAAATTCAGCTTCTTGGTTAACAAACTCAAGAAAGCGTGGTCAATTCTGATGCTGTAACACAAGAACACTGTTCTTCAAGCTGCCTGGAAGTTTCCCTCTCTGAACTTTTTTTTATTTTTCAATTCTTATCATGCTAGTAAAAGCAGTATTTTTACTACTTAAATGAATGCCACTGGTGGTGGGGGAATGCAGTATGTTCTTGTGCCATTAATCCCTTCTATACTGGGAGGGAGGGACGAAAGCAAGAATTCACTTTGCGAATTCATCCTTCTGTAGTTGCTGTCTGGGAGCTGTACACCTTGAGTGCTGGTAGTTACAGTGAGGATTTCAGAAAGTTGCACTTTGGTGACAAGGCTATAACATAGCATCTCACTAAATGCAAAAGAAACCTTGAGGCAAGCGGGTTGTGGCAGGGATGCGTGCACCTTAGGTGCTCTTTTGTTTCTCTTGCATACAAGATGATATCGCAGTAAATAACCGTTTTCAGGCAGACACCTTAGGGGATGGAAAAACTGGTCTGTTAGCTTTGGTGAAAATGCCTTGAGCATGGGAGCCCACATACCTTGTCCTTTCCCTGCCGAAGGCCCCTCCCCAGGAGAGCCTGTGGAGTGGAGTGTCCTGCGCTGGGAGCTGCAACCCCCCGGGAGCACTGCTGGCTCCCCAGGGCTTGGCATGCTTGCAGGCTGCAGGGCACGGGGGAGAAACTACCAAGTGATTTGATGGCCGTGAAATGGAGTATATCTGCTTTAAAAAAAAATAATAAAAAAAATAAAAAAATTGGTTGGTGATTCCTCTGAGGTTTGGTGAGACTGCAGGCTCTCTCTCTGGGAAAGCTGCTTCTATGCGGACTGGGGTCATGTAAGCTGCTTGGCATGAGGGGCATCACAACCCCGTGCTGTTTCTCCTGGTACTCCAATTTTACATTAGCCGGTGGCATTTTCCCCTGCTCCAATCTAGTTCTTCTGGAAAAACAATTAGATTCTGTCAGACTCCTTTGTGCAATTTACTTCAAAAAGTTTGGTCTTAATCAGAAAAACTTCCCTGCCTCAAAGTTCTTCTGTGTCCTACCTCTTTCCAGTTGCAGAGAGGAGAAATAAGGGAAAGTGCATTTCTTCACTCCCCCAACCCCCGATTGGGACCAAATTTCCAAGTGAAGAATTTGTCAAAGTCTAAATGACACAAAGGCACATTTTGTGACCCTGCATGGCACTGCTCTCTGAAAAGGGGGCTTGTGCTGAAGAAGTAGCCAACTACCTACTACACTTAGCATTCCCCCAGAGACTTGGCCTTCAGTTGTTTAATTTCCCCTGGATCTATTTATATCGCATTACAGCCATGATTACAGCTAAGCTTTAGTCCAGGGCAGCAAAGATGACAAGGTGATTCTACAGTCTATAGAAATTAAATAAAGGTGTGTAAGAAGAGTCAATGCAAAGAATTTCTCCAATTAAACTGCCTGATGCATGTCACCTAAGTGTCTCTTGTAATAATTCTGTGAAAATTCTTATAAAGGTTCGTAAAGCAGTTGATATGATGGTCAGATATGACATAGCGGTTTCATTTGCACCATATTGCAAGTGGATGTGCTAGAAAAACATAAATTAAAAAAAATTTAATGACAACTTTGACAGCTTTGATCATCTTTCTCATTAAGAACTGCAGATGCTGTAATACTGAGAAGGAATACTGGAAGAGCATTACATCTGTTAACGTAATTATTTCTGATAGCTAGAGCTATAATTTCAGTTTTATCCCAGGTTTTGTTGGTATCAAAATGTAGTCTTACATATTTGTATCTGAACATTCTGGGCTATCCAAAACGGTGTATGTGGGACTTGATATTGCTTTTTGGTTATAAGTTACCATGGAAATTTAGCTTGGGATTCCCATAAAAAATCAAGGAGCCAGGCATTCCTCCAGTTTCATAAAATGATGTGAAAGAAACACAGGTCTCTTCCCTCAACACTCAATTTATTTTTTTTTTTTAATTTCATAGTTAATGGTTTTCAAATGGCATTCCATAAAATATCATCTAGTATTACATACATATTCTATTTCTGGTTGAGGTATTTTAGATTAGACATTCACAGTTAATGAAATGTTGATTTAAACAAGCTACATCTCTGTTTAAAAAAAAAAAAAGAAAGATCAAAAATTACTTTAGTTCTTAACAAAGATCAACTAAAAGCTCAGTTTTCTTGCTTGGAGAAGCAGATGATAGCACTGTATGCTATATATACTGTAGCAATTATATTTACATTGTTACATACTGAAAAGTGTCTAATAGCTCAGTAGGTGACCAGGACAAATATTGTCATTTATTTCCACTGTTTACAGCTGGGTCAGTCTAGTGTTTACTCACGCTGATTACATCCTTAAACTAAACCTCTTATCTGTCAATTCTCCTGATTGTGTGTAACAGGCTTGCTACTACTACTTATCAGCTAAAACATAAGGGATTTGCTGAGAGAGGGGAGGAGGAATTGGTCATATTGCACAGGAATAAAAGCAAAAGCCCTAGAAGCAGACTGGGCATGTTTAAAAGCAACCTCTTCCTCAGCTAACTGTGGCCTCTTTCTCTTACACAGACATGGGGGTTTATGTATATTTGTACTTAACAAACCTGAGCTCTTGCCTAGTCCTGGTATGATAGTGCACTTCCCCTACACGTCAGTAAACAAGACACACATTCCTTACTTCATAATCATGAAAGGCAGACCTGTCACCACTCTAAATGAGCCTGTCTTCCAGATGCAGACATGGCATATCTGCATATCATTTTTTTCCTTGTTTTTTTTTTTCTTTCAGGGTTTAAAAGGGGAGGGGGAGAAACCCTTACAGATTAAAAGAGTGAAGGGGAGGGGGCTTTATTACCCTGTAACTTTTTTTACCTGCAAAATATCAAAGCAAATACTGCTTTGATAAGCTTTTACTTCTTTTATAGAAGGAACCATATTGCATTTAACAGGCTGTAAGTGTAAATAGAGATCAGACTGGGTTTTTTTCTATTTTGTTGTTGGCATTTACAAACAGTCACCTCATGTTTTGTTTCCAATGTACGTCAGTGCTAGTAATTTCTCTAGATATGTTTGTAGCGGAGAGCTCCTTTTAGATTCCGTGTTCTTGCTTGTACAAGAACTAGGTTGAGTGGCAGAGGCAGGGAAGGAATCAAACCTCTGTCTTGTGCAGTGTTTCTGATTATCTACTTGTTGGTCCCTGTGCAGCTTGATATGTACTAGAACAAGCGAGCAGGGAATATCAGGAGGTTGCACAGTGCAAATATACTGATGTGAGGTGACCAGACAAACTGATTTGCAGACTTGCCTACTTGGTTCATGCCTTCCTTATGGAAGAAAAATACTAAACTGCTCTGTTCAGATGAAAAATTGATTCACTCAGGTTGTAAATTGAATTTTTACTGAGCAAAACTGAAGCTCGTGTTTAACTATGTGGCCCTTTGTTAGAGCTTAGTGGCATGGCATCCATTACAACTGTGTCTTTGGCTCAGCTTTATTTAAGCACTCTTACACACGACTGAGTGGGAATCCTAGATAAATATCAGCTTGTTCTGAGCAGATTTGCTGAGGAGAGGCCAGTTAACTATCAGCTGCTAATGCTGCATGCTTATTATGCAGTTCAAGTGCCACATCTGTAAAAATGTAGTGCCTTCCTTCCTGTGTAGTTCAGCCATTATTGCTCTTGCTCTGTGCACTATAGCAGATTTGTGTCATAATTACGTATTTTCACTTTACTTTGTGCTCTTAAAAAAGAGAAAAGATTACTTTGTCATGTATTATTTCTGACGGCATTTAAGTTTGTTTCTATTAGAGAAATTGGATTTATCAATTTTTTTTTAATTCTTATCTCAGTTACTTCTGTGCATGTTCTCGTTTTTTGAAAGTAAATGTCATTTTCACAGAGTTCATTTGTAATGGAAAGCTTTAATTAATGTTTAATGCATTTGTCAATTTTAAGTTACGCCATCAAGCCTCTCAATAGTTTACTGATTTAGCCAGTAATCAACTTTCGTAGGCGCTGGAATACTGAAATTTGTTACATCTGCATTAGCAGCATAACTAGTTTTGGTGCTGATTAAAATGTTGCATATGACAGACACTTAGTAAGAGGAATCTCTAGGCTTTCTTTGAATTAACTGCAGAGTCTTAAAATGGCCCTAAAACTCATGGAAAATTATTAAATTTTCTACATGCTAAGCACCTAATCTTGGGTCAGAAAGATGCATTCTTGCTCTCTTAGATAGTTAAGATCTTTCAGAAACAGGTGGGTTGTGTGTTGGAAGGATTGCCTAATATATTTTTATGTAACCTTCTTGAATGTGTTCTCTGAACTGTTCCAGTTTGAACCCGTTTATCTGGGAAAATAGTCCTGAGATCCTTATTTAAACATGTCTTGACTTTTGCAGTAATTAATTTTAACTTCCCAAGCTAGTGACTCTGTAAAGGGGAAGGACATGGTGAGGGAGGAGATACCCAAGTGCAGAATAAAGATTGAATGTACTGTACTTCAAAAAACAAAATAGAGTGCTAAGACCAGTTAAGCCTGGCTCTCTAAAGAGATAGCGGGAGCCCTCAGGATGAGGGAAGTTTCATTATTTCACGGGACAACGCCTTGTATCAATTTTAAAGGTAAAAATGTAAAGATGCAGGCTTTACTATGGGAACAGGAGAGGTAATGTTGCATGGGCCAACTCCACTAGCATGGAGGGTTGCTGCCTGTTTTTGAGACTTTCTGTCTCTTTATCAACTGTCACCATAACTGAATCAGATGCAGTTTTTTCTCTCAGGACATCAGACTAATTGTGTCACAAGCTGAAGAACTGGAATCAAGAGTGCCGCAAAGCCTTGGAATAGGAGGGGGAGATTTTTTGCACTCTGGCAAGATAACTATAATAAAGCAAAATATGTCATCTTCAAAGTATTTAAAGGTAAAATTTTCAGTGGTGGGAAAGCGATTAGAATCTTGCAGGAAATGCTCTCTGCTGCCTGCGTTCTCAGGGTAGAAATTCCACCATTTAAAGCTAAACCTGTGTGGGAATTCAGTTGGGAAATTGTGTCATGTTGATTGAGTAACAGTTAGGATGTATGCAAATAGTGTTTCATTGTTCGTTTGTTGGAGCTGAAGGTTAAAATTTGCTTTGTGAAAAGGACATATTGATCACTTTTTACATCAAGAAAGTTGTAAATTATTTTAAATAAAAACCCTCAAAGTTGCTTTTGAAATGTTTGTAAGTATTACAATGAGTATGCATTTTTATAGCTATAATGTAAAAGGGACTAATAAAGACAGACTAATGTCTTGGAAGTGGAAATTAAGTTAAATGTGTACTCGCTTTAAAGAGAAAAAAGAGCAAGCAGTTGACAGTGGCAGGAATGACCAGATAATTGCTCAAGTTTCTTAAACAAAACAACAAAATAAACCAAACAAAAAAGCCCCCAACAACTATGTACATTCCTGCTATACAACCTTTTTTAGATTTGAACAGAACTTTAAATACGGTGGTTGGTTTTGCTGGTGTGGTTTTTTTTCTTTCTTTCTTTTTTTTTCCTGAAATGGGAGGATTTGTCTCTGGGAGACAGCATTATTTAATTTGCTATTTATTGGACTTCATTAGTAAAATACTTAAGTCCTGGATTGCAAAAGACTGCTCCTTGGAGAAAGCTTAGAGAAAACTCCTGTTATAGGAAATTAAATCAACATTGTCCATTAATCATACTGCATGTCAACCCCCAGACCTCTCTTGATTGTTCTTGGTGAATGTGAGGAACCATTAGATGTGTGAGGTCCTTAAAGGTCTGAGTAAGTCAAAGGGGAAGAGTTTAAAAAAATGCCACCATTAGCACATGAAAGAGACTTCAGAGTGGACAGCAGAAAACATTTGCTGTACAGGGCTAGTTAGATTTCTTAATTTTTTCCCATTTTTTTTAAAATTATTTTCTTCCTTTGTTTAACAACAAGCTAGATGTCGTGATCAAAATATTAACTTAATTTCTCCTGAGGTTTTTTTCATTAACTTTTTTTTGGGTCATGTTACTACTTGTGATAGTTGTATGGGAAAGATAATAGCAGGGGCTCTTTGCAAATTCTGTGTTAGTGATAAGGAAATGTACTTCTGAAGCTAAGCTAATATGTTTTCTGGTAGCTTTCCTGCCTTGAATAACACCTTGGTTATATATTTGCCATGAAGGCATTATTGCTATCAGAAGCATTTTTCTATTTTGGGAAAAGATGCAATTTTGGAAAAGGTAATGGTTTTGGTTTTTTTTTTTTTCAGGCTGCCTGCAGTCACACTTTTGTGGCAAATGAAGGCGGGGTGTGCAGGAAGCGGGGGCAAAAACAATCTTGTGTTGGAATAAGCAGCTCTTGCTGTGAAACTTCTCTTCCAAACTTGCGATTTTTGCATATGGCAAAAAAAGTTTAGTAGAAATAAGTTTTGCATAAAAAGCCTATTTCTGTATTTATACTCACTTCCACAGTGTTTTTACCATTATCACAACTGAATATTGTACCCTGACACAAGCTGGTTATCATTACAAAACAAAGATACTTCTTACTACACATGTTTATAGAAGCTGGGACAGGGAAATACATTCTTGATTCTGTTTGGTAGATCAGTTAAAGACTTGAGTTTTCTGCCTCTTGTGTGCGTCCAGCTGCGCATGCTGTGGCTCTTTGTACAACTGACATTTGTATATTCAGACAAAGGAGGAGACATAAAATATCGTATGCAGACACATCTTGAAAATGTGGTCAGCATATCAGATTCCAGGGCTTCTTTTAAGGCAGTTGAGCTGGAGATTTGTAGAAGCAGGAGGGTAGGACGGTGTATATAGGGGAAGAGAGGCAGATGGGTAGGTGTTGCAGTGCTGTGCCTTGTGTCCATTTACCCATCGATTCCCCACTTTCTCCTTTGTCTATTTAAGACGCAAGGAGGAATGTGCTCACAGCCTGTTGCCTAGCTCTGTATCTGTGTCTATATTTGCATGTGTATATAGAAACTGTTGGGAGAAAAATAGGATGTCTTCTGGCTTCATGATCCTCTTTGTCTAGTCCAGCACTTCTCCATCAGAAGCATACCCCTCACTGTATTAGTCCTTTGTATTAATTTTTATTTTCATGATAATTGTTAATGTTGGCCTAACCTAGCCTCCTTCTCTATTCGTGTCTTTTGGCCACCTTCCTACTGCTTCTCACCTGCCTTTATCTCATTTTTCATAGTTTCCCATCAATCCTTGTTGCCTCAGTGACAGACGCTTGCCTTGGAAAACCCATAGCTGTACCACTCCCTACCAGTTATTTGTGCTGTAAACTTTGCTCAGGCGTGGCTTGAATGTATTAAGTCTTTGTATGTTATCCAAGCAGAGTAGACGGGTATGCATGGGCTGTGATTGGAAAAGCCCTGTCATATATGCAGTGATAATCATCCCTCTCCTTCAGAAATGACAGCCAGATCATGCTCCCAATCAACCCAATAAAATACCTGAAGAAAAGCACCAAAGGAGGTTTAGTTGTAGGACAGACAAGTGAATTGCTTAGCATGATTCAGAGTGCAGGCACGAGTGCAGGGTACTCCGGCTGGCCCAGCAGTGCCTACACCTCCCTCTTTTGCTTGAGCCTGTCTGTTGGAAGATCTGCCTCTGAAGGGTCGTCTTCCCTCTTGTTGAAGCCAGAGTTGTCTCCCATGTGGGACCCCAGAGCCTGTGTTGTCCCTTGTGCCCCTGTGCAAGGCAGCTGAAGCACGTTGCCTGGTGTGGTGTGACAAAAACCCACTTTGGGCAGTTATTCGTATTTCTACTTTTCTTTGTTATTTCTGCTAATGACACATGTTGTGTTCTTCCAGGACTTTGTAACCATTCCAGTGAGTTTCACAGGTGGATGAGTGTTCACTGCCCCATCTTACAAACTGGGTACCTGAAACACAAGGAAGAGAAGGGTCATTTTCATACAGTTACTCAGGTACTGGTGGATTAAACAGAGTGCGATATGGTATCCCCAAAATCAGTGACAGAACTGATCTGTAAATTTCCAGATTTCCAGCTTTGCATTCAGTCTATTAGATAACAGCTCCCCCTTGAGGAAACTTCTTTTATTAATAAATTCATAACACAGCTATTCTATCATTGGAGTTCTTGCGTGGACAGGTTTGAGGGTTGTGATTTCACCAGGCTGCGTAAGATGAAACAGACCCATGGTGGCTGTGTTGTGTCCTAACCAGCTGGCCACAGCTGGGAGTAGCGAGGTGGTTGTGCCAGTGGCTCGTTCTGCTGCCTCGGGATGTTGCTTAGTTCTCAGAGTTCATCAAAGTACAACTCAGAGCATGATAAAGTAGCAAAAGCTGGCACTTTTGGAAGAAAGCACCCTGCTTTCCTTGTGTACCTGTCTGTGCTAATTTGTGCTGCTCCTCTCTGTGCTTGCATTAACACTTGTGTGGTTGCACAAGGACAGGGTGGGAAGCTGGCCTGAATGCAAAATAACTTGGCAAACAAAGGTTGTGGTAGGAGCGAGTGGCTGAAGGGTGAGGGGAAGCAGGCTGGCTTCTTTCAGCAGCAGTGTTGCTAATGCTGGGTTAAAATGCTCATCAAACTGCAGGCTCAACGTAGCATTTGTAAAACTGAATTAATGATGGGAAACCCTTTTAATTGTACAAAGGAAGATAGCTAGCTAAGAGTTAAGTAGCTGTATGTTTATTTTACTTAAGTAATCAATCAGTCAGACTGCTTTCCATTTTCTAAGTGTTGTATAAACTTCATATGCAGAGGAATTACATCAAGATAATTTTCTCTTTTTCAATCAAGATAGCAATATAGCTTGGATTTAAATCTTCAGTGCATTAGGAAAGATAACAAAAATGACCTTGATTACAAGTAGTCTCCTAGTCTTTTACTCTGTACCTTTCAGTTTGTTGATGCAATGTTTGATATGTCTTCAGTGCTTGTTCTTCACAACTAATTAAAAAATACAGCAGGTATAGCAAAAGATTTAAATTACAACTGGTCTGTGGTCAAACATTTTGACAACAACAGCATTGGTTCCCATGAGAAGTGATTTTATTTAAAAAAAAAAAAAAAGTTAAAGACATTTTGAAGGAAAAATTTCAGCCTGACCAAATTCCCATGTATATAATTATGGAAGATACTTTAAGATACTTTACATGCGTATTCTTGGAAAAAGGGACACAATGTGTGAAATTCTATTCCAGATTCTGCAAAGTTGTAATTTACTTTTCCATGTTGTTATTGCTTTCTGTGTTATTCTAAGCATCCTTTAAAGTACAGTAGTATTTACCTGTAGTAAGTAGTATTTACATTAAAAACATGTTGTAATCCGTCTCCAAGCGGGGGCAAAATGCACTTTTTACAAAACACCAGAAAGTGTAAAGGAAATAGTAGGTGCTGTGTTGTTAGCTAGAAGAGCAAAAGCTTTTCAGAAGTTTCATGAAGCCTGAAATCTTTCAAGCTACTCTTGTTTAGATGTGTCTTTGTATGGACATTAAACAACATTTTTGTAGAAGGGTATTAGGACCTGGAATCCAGTTCAAAGAAATTATTCTGAGTAAAGGATTTGAGCTCCTGAGAATATTAGGTCCAAATTTAGAATGCGCACGTTAACCCCTTTACACCACCTGCAAGGCCTGTCAAGAATACTGTCCAGAAATTTGGTCTTAATTAAATAGTTTTCAAATAAACAGTTAACGTCTATTTAACTAAAAGCAACAACAGCATTAACTTGCACAGCTGCTGCTACTAATATAGATTGAGTAATCCTTCTGGTGAATTATCTTAGAAGAGCAGAGTCCTGGCCTGGAAAGAGATGCCATTGAAATACGGTTTTAGGTGGAATCAGTTTGGAGATGAAAAGGTGGTATAATTTTTACAGAGAAGCAAATTCTCTTGGCCTTCTAGATGGGTATTTGTACCAAATTTAAGCTTACTGAAAGCATTCAAGAAGGAATATAAGTATGTAGTGTATCAGGCTTCATCGCCTGGTAACAAGCTGTCACCTACTGGCTTCTTTTAATAAACTTTTTTTGTGCAAATTGCTACCACAAAATTAGTTATGAATAGCTCATGCCAGTGTGCCATTGAATATGACAGCAGTGCCTATTAGAGCCAAGGACGTTGTAGGGTCCTGGATGCTTTTATTATCATCACAAATGGAAATTTTCTTCAGGGCATGTTTTAGAAATCCAGGATGTGCTGTATGAAAATGTAAAGGCTAAAAATAACATTGCTGTGCCAAACCACTAGGGACGTTGTTCAGCATAAGCTAAATGTAATTAAAATGAATACCCTGGCTAAATGTCAAAGATATGCAACCAGTCAGAGAGGCTATAGAGAATGAGGCATCTAAGAAGATAGTAACGGAGAAGTAATGGACGTGTTCATGTATGGAGAGAGATACGGCAATGTATTTTGTGGCTGAGGAAATGGAGACCTGTGTCCTCATGCCACCACGCTTCAGGTGAAATTACCTGCTGAGCTATGGTACTTGAGATGAACTCTTTTACAAGTGCTATTAGCTGCCTTTCCTGCTTCCTCATTTATTAACGTTGGTAATTGGAATATGTTTAGCATTATATGCTGAGTTTTCAATGAATGCTTTGCATTAAAAGTAGTGTACAAAGGAAGCTTGATGCCAGCCTTTTATTTTAAGCCTTTTTAATGCATCTGGATTGAACTTCAGCAGATGAAGTATGAGAGTTGTCATAGTAGAAGCAGTAAATGCGTATCAGACTAGCTGGCAGTCTATGACAAGTGCGTCAGTTTAGCAAATTCACTATAAAACTTGTCAGCCTTCTAGGTGAACTCGCTCCTCCACCCTGTATTCAACAAAGGAGTGTCAAATTTTGAGCTTCATTAAGCAGTTGCTTTATTTACATTTGCAAAGTGTCTTGTATAATAATAGTTCAGCACTCACACAACTGGGCATGCTGGCAAGCCCCTGGACATGGCGTGTAGATTAGGTATCTATCTGTCTAGTAGGTGCGCCACCACAGCCTGCTGTCTGACAACGAAAAGGGAGTGCTGCGTGAGCGGGAGCACACATGGCCCCTGACACCTGCAATAACAGAATATCCCACTGAAGTTAGGGCCCTAATTATAGATTCAGCTGGGTATTGGCTATGCAGCCAATATTTGCCTTAAGAAAAATACAGTGGTGGTTTCTACTTGCATATATTTTGTTTGTTTTTCTGTCATAACTGACTTGTTTTACGTCTAGCAATTTGAATGTGTTCTAGTGCAGTTTCTTGTTGCCCTCTCACGGAGGAGAGAGCCAGGCTGATTGTTAGTTGCCTACCTGAAACCTGTGCATCTTGCAGTCACGCTTGCAACAGCACAACTCCTAAAGCTTGAGATCTGAGAAGAGTCACCAGACCACAGATGTTTTTGCAATGAAACCGTGCACCTCCTAGAAAGTCACTGTGGTGCAAGTAATGATAGATAGTGTTTTCATTTTGCTGCACAAAAGGGTCAAAATGGCATGGGGAGTCCATGACAGACCAGCAGAAAATGTTGATTCTGAAAGAAAATTTATTTCATAGCTTCAGGGGAAAGTTTGGGCGCTGCGAACAGATTGCCTTTGTCATTGTGTAAAAATGTGTTGTTTGTAAGGTGATGCTGGATGTCGGGCAGGCAGTGCATATGTGTGATAGAGCCTGGTATCTAAACAGATGTTAAACCAAACTTGGTAGAGTGCTTATTGCATCGTGTTTCAATGCATTTTCTGGAAGCATTCCTCTAAGCATGAAACTTGGGCAAATTCTCTAAACTTCCTTCCCACATGCAACCCAAAAACGTTGGTCTTCCCTGGGGAGATCGTCTTTTCAATCTCATCTATCTTATGGAAAAGAACTTTTTGTAGTACGCTCCTGTTTTGAGGCGTGATTGTAGCAGCATTTGTGTCGGTGTGTGTTTTTGTTTTTGTTTTTTTTCCCCCCGACCCTCTACTGTAATGTTTGATTTCAGTAACTGTTGTGTCACTCCTGCATGGGTCAGCTGCTATATGTAAGGGAACCTGTTGTACGGGACGGCACATCCCATTTGGACCACTGCGTGAATTCTCAGTGGACATATCTGTGTTAGTAACTGGGGGTAATTAAGGCTCTGCCGGCTCCTTCGGACACTCTTTCCCTCCCCCCTCGCCCTCCCTTTCTTCTTCCAGAGATGGCCTCTCTACATAATTCCATTAAAGTGATTGTGCTCGGAGGGGTGGACTGAGGGGCAGTGCTCTCATCTTTCAAAGCAGGACCAATGAGCTATGTGCTTTCCACTGGGCAGCAACAAAAGAAAAGGTCTCTCAGAAGAAAAGACGAGCACAAAAGATCAAAATTAGGTGTTTGTCCAGGCCTCTGGTATTGCTTTCAAGTTAGCTTTTGAGGGCTCACTTTGAAAACGGTGAGCCAGGCTAGTTAACATAAGGGTGTCTGCTAGATGTAGAGTGTGTTGTTAGAATAATATTGGAAGAGAGCTTTTTCCTTGTGCAATTTAACCGTTCTCTAAAGCGCAAGAGAAACATAGGGACTGATGGAAAACGTTGCAGGCGTAGTGGTAGTGTTCTATCCCCATAAGGAAATCAAGCAAACTTAAAATCCTTCAGATTTGCTTTACTTCTTTTAAAAAGATTAAAAAGAAAAGATAGTTCTCTTGTTTCTGTAGTCTCCCAAAGGCCAAAATGCTGTATGCTGGGATTCACCCTGCCCAGCTAGCCCTCCCCCCCCAGCCCCCCTGTTTTTTGTATAAAGCTGCTATTGCTGATGGTGGGCAGTAGGAGAGGTGATGTTTTTACTGCAAGGGGGTGTGAGGTGTTGTTTGTCCTGGGGCCCTGGAAGGGGATAGCGCAAAGCTACAAAAGGGATACAGACCCTTTTCAGATTTAGACAAATAAGCTAGAGCCGTCCAAAGCCGTGGAAAGCCAGACCGTTTAGTTGGATCAATTCACATATGTCATATGTTCTAGTTTCTACCAAAATAAACTTTTGCAATGTTGTACAAAGAACAAATTGCTCAGTTTCTACTTCAGTTATTTGGTTTGCAAAGGAAAACATGAGTATCACAGACAGTCTTTGTTCCATCTAACTGTTTAAAGTTACCTTTAAATTGAAAAAGAAACCATGAGATGTAAAACGGTGATTTCTCACCTCTCAAGCTATTCTAATCTGATATTAAAAAGTAGTTATTTAAAACGTGCGATCAATTGAAATTCCAACTCCTTTAAATATAGAAGTAATTAAACATTATTATCTGAAGCTAGTAATAATGCTTAGAAATTACATACCCAGAGCCTTGACAAGATTTTAAAATCTATAATAGAACAGGATTGCTAACCTGTGTTTATTTGCTTAATCATATGTACTCAAGTAAGGTAAAAGGGGATTTTTTAGAGAAGAGAAATAAAATCCAGTACTGAAAATCTGAGAGGGAATACCTGCTTTCGAGAGGAACAGACCTGAATCTGTACCATCCTTCTACTTCCCGGCTTTATGTTACTGTTTGGCTTGATGCGCTTCTCTCCATCCCTTTCGTCTAGTGTGTTTGAAATGTATTTGCTTATTTTCCTAATAAGTTTCTGCTGTATTTACATTACTTTGCTTCAAAAGTACATTTTTTAAGGATAGTATTTCTCAGTGCTCTTCCTTTCCCACCCTTCCCCCTTAATAATTCCCCTGGACCTCTGTTGCTTGGAGCAGACTTTGGCTAGCCCCAGATTCGATGTCAAAGGCCATGACCCCATGTCAGAGCAGCCCATGCTGCTGGCCTCTTCTTTGAATAATTATCTGGAGTTTATTGTGTTGGAGGGACGGGCTTGGGGGCAGTGCAGTCACCCTGGCAAACCTGGCCAATGAGCTATCCAGCCGGACCACTACCCAACAATGGACCCGTAGGTTACACAGAAAATCCAGCAGCACAAAAGATTACATTAAAAATGGACATTTGGCCACAGAAGTTTTGTCCTCGCAACAACCATTTTTTCAGCCTTATGAGTGTAGTGTGGTTTTGATATCTTTAATTGAAAGGAAAAAAGTAGTATTTAAAATTTTGTGTGTAAGCTAGAATAAAACTGAAATATATTTCTTTATCCCCTTCCCCAGCTGTTAGAATTGCCATATTGGATGTAGCTTAAGAGGTTGTTTCTAGGTTTCTAGTTGCTAACTTGACTCAGAACATCAAGCCACTGAACTTTTTTTGTTTTTTCTCTAGAAATTCCATGCAGTCCTAATTCTTTCAGAAACAAGAACACGCCCCCCAATACTTTTATTTCTACCAATATTTTCCTTTGAAAGTGCTGAGAATGAGGATGTTCAGAAGTGGTATGAAAGTATGTTCAGTATCCAGACTTAATGAGTCAACAGTAAATGATAGTAAAACTTCTTTGGGCTTCCTTATCTTTTCCTCTCCCCAAAGAGGACTTAAAAAGCCTGAAATCCAGATTGTGGAGTGCTGTCTCTTCTTATCAGGACTGAATGAAAGGCTGCTGGAGGTGGGCTCACTGTTCTGGAGGCGTGGAAAAAAAAAAAAAGTTCTTTCATGGTCTGACCTCGGATTCTTTCTTAATTTTATCTAGCCCTGACCTGTTGGCTCTGCTCTGGCTCCTTTCAAGGCCTTCGTAGCTTCACAAACATGCAGCAGCTGAAAGAAACAATGACAGGGCTTTTAGGGGTTGCAATATTACACTCTCTTGTAACCTTGGCTAAGTAGCCTGTAAACAGATACTTTCTATGAAGCATTTGCCAGAAAGCCAAAATTTTGGCTGTGTTGATATCAGCAAATAGAGCTATGTAACACTCTTGATTTAGGACTCTACATTTTGTATTCAATATAAGCTTCAGCTGAATGAAGAGTTACCCAGAGCATGTCTCGTGTGTGCAATGTGGTTGTGGAACCTGCTTTTACAGCTTTTATACTTATCTTTAATGCTATAAATTTACCTGGAATAGAAGAATCACGTCAAAATCTGAATGGGATAAAAGCAGTTCGGTCTTTTGCAGAAAACTGATTTGCAGATAGTGTTAAAATGTAATCAGGACATATACATTTTTATGTATTCTTTTGAGAAGGGAGGATGGAATTATGTATGGATTGGGATTTTTCATTGGCTGTGTTGTTAGTGTCATGCTGCTGTAAGTTTAGAGGCTTTTAATGATGTAATAGAATGTATTGAGAATGGAATTTTTGTTCCATCGTGAATACAGAAGTGAAATTATTGTTCTTTGTAACTTTTCCTAAAAGTTCAGTCTGTGCAATCTTGGTCATTTAAGAATGAGGTAGTTGCATTAAAAAGTACTTCACCAGCTGCAAAGTGATTAGAAGCACATTTTTGGTTTTAGTTGTTTAACTGCTAATACAGGCATTTAATCTTTGAAGCCACTAGTTTTTCCAGCTGTGTTCTTTGGAAGTGCATGAGGACACCATCTGGCAGTAATGAGGTATAACTCTACCAGATGGAACTAACCCACGTTTGTTGGAGAGATGTGCCTTCCTCTCCCCATGTCACTTTTATCACTGGGGAAATGTCTTCAAAATAGAGGAACTTTTTTTTTTTTTCTTTTTTTCCCCTGCTTCCTCCAAATAATGAGCTGCTACAGCAGTTATCCCAGCAAAATCTAGGTTTTCAGAGGCCAGTAAGGGTCAACAGAAGCATCATTTATGCTATTGTGGAACAATGCCAGATTGTTCTAAATATTTTTGCGTATTTGTCTTGATGTTTTAGAAGAACTGAAGAACTAAGTTTGAGACAGTAACTTTTAACGGAATTCCATGGAATACACCAACATACGCTAAAACTAGTTCTGGCATGAGAAGATACCAACTCTGTAGTTGCTTTTGCCTACCATTGTGTATGTATCTACTAGACCATTTATATTTTGCTGAGCTTTGAAAACTGGGCTCTGTATGTTTAATCCAAGTTTAAATAATAAATAGATATCATTTGAACATAGTAAAAAAATAAATTTTGGAAAAGAAAATGGGAAAATCCAAATACGAGTATTTCTGACTGACAGCTGCTTTGCAGTAGCAACTTCTCCCCTTACTGAAAGAGAAATGGAAGATTTACGTAGAAGCAAGGCTGATGGCAGTAGTAAAGAATACTGCATAACTCTGAGCTGATGCAATAGAACATGGATGTTCCAATGAACTGTAGAGCAGTAGAACTGCTAATAAATCAAGTCTCAGTTCTTCATGAGATATTTTTGCAGTTTCATTCAGTTTCTCTCGCATCCAGACAGATAAGCAGCTGTGGTTCTCCCACCATGCTGGGAAATGAAATGACTTGTCACAAAAACAGGGTTGGAACATCTGAGTGCACTGTAACATTTTTCTTGAAGAATCTGTTTTTACAGCAGTAATACCAGTAACTGCTGTGAGCTTCCTATCTGCTGCCTGAGAAACTGAATATAATCTCTGAGATTATATCTCAGGGATGTAGCAAGACAGTAAAATACTCAAGTAAATCATTGTCCTCTGAACTCTTACCAAGCTTCAGCTGCTGTAATGTTTATGTTTTTTCCAAGTTACAATCCCTGTTGGTTTTTTTTTGCTCGTACTTGCAGTATTTAGCTTTGCCATAGTTCTCCTGTAAGGTGTAGAACCTATTCATAGACTCACAAACCAAAGAAAAGGTTCTCCCATGTGTCTTGCTGCTGAAAGACCTATCAGGGTTGAATCCACAGGGCTGACTGCAGATTTTTATGGGAGAGAGAATGACAGGATATGGGATTCCAGAGGCGTATCACCAGGGAGCAGTGACCTACCTACAAAAACTGCCATAGGAAAATGAGGCTGATCCTACATAAACTGTAAACCAGTGATTTTTGGGACGGTATCTATGTTGATAATTTGAAATTAATCAAGATAAGGCATATTTAGCTTTTTCCTACTCTTATTTTATAGGAATACTATTACCAGAGGTGAAATTTGTGCCTCTGGTTGAACTATTATTCATGTGTTTTTAATACTGACAGGTTTTGGTTATATAAAAAGGGTATGCGAGGCAGATCCATTGTACTGTGTGAAGCTATGCCAGTTTATCATATCCAGCCTATAGTATCTTTTAAAAGACAGTCTCTGTGTATTCCAGAGGCAGTCTTGCAACAAAATTATTAATTAGGTCTAGCATGTTTATATCAACATCACTGTGGCCCCTTGATTTGTACAAACAGTGTAGTGCTTGTGTCTACCAGCTGATTTAAGTAACAACAATAAAAATACCTATTAAAAAGCTGTAGGTGCCGTTACACTTAATTTTACAACAACCTAATGCCAGCAGCACTAAAAAAAAACAAACTAAAACAAACCTCATTCGGCAGAAACAAATTAACTAAAAAAATTCAGCAAGTTGGCAAATAGGCTACAAAATTGTTCCTGTTCACCTTAGGTCTGGGAACAAGCCTTCAGCCATTACGCAAATGCTGGCAATTGCAAGAGAATTAATTAAAATGACTCAGTGTTATCAGGCTGTTTAGAGAAATTTTGAAAATGCAGAGGTGAAATCCTGATGTGAGTTTTGTTGTTGTTTTTACTTAAACTGAATGTATGTGTTGAATGGATTGAGTAAATCACTGCACCTGATTCATTTCTGAATAGCCGTGCTCTTCTGTGGAGAGATGTGTTACTCTGGGGTCTGTTGTGAGCGTGACTGATGGCCTCAATACTCGCTTTCCTGATTTCTGAGCCTCTCAAGCCTCCTGTTGCTATAGAGTGTGCATGGCTGGCATACACTGAATCTGAGACAGGCAACCCCCCAGGTGGCCATGCTATCCCCAATCTTTTATCAATGATTTATGTGTAAACTATTCAGGATATCTATGCTGGTTAAAGATAAGAAAGCTCCCGAAGTTTGTTTTCTCTCTAAGGATAGGTCTGGCTTTGAATGTTTGATCCAGCTGATGAACTGCAAGATGAAAGTGTTTATGCCAAGTTTGTATTGGGATTGCAATTGAGGAGTAAATCATATCATAAACCTCTAAACAAAACTAACAATTGTTAAAAATATCCTAAACGTAGGCTACTTCAAAAAAACCCCAAATATTTTCCACCACTTCATAAAACAAATAGTGTGCAAGTATCTGTTGAAAATGGAGGCAGATCTTTGGCTGTCGGTTATCTTGTGTTGCATACAGTGAAGCTATGACCAGCATGGAAGAGCATCACAGCAGGCACTTTGAGTTGGTCTTCAAATAACATAACCCACAAAGGAAGTTTCATATCAATTTCTTTTGCTGCTTGGTACATTGTCTTTAAAATTGTTTTATATTCTCCTTTTTAGATTACTATAACGTTTTGCCTTTTCTAGGCCAGTACATAATGCAGCTGCTCTCAGTCTCTGTTTCAATTACAGATACCAGCAGCGGGTTTTCCAACCACAGAAGCAATAATGTGTGATGGCTTGATTCTGACATGGCTTTTGGATTGAACTAGTCTTGCTACCAATTGAACCATGATGTCCTAAAGTGGAAATAACCTTGTTTTTAGATGGTAGAAACTAGTGAGAGACTTTATTTTTAAACAGGTGGTTCTATGTAAAGATAGTTCTTTTTGAAACTTCTTGCATTACAGAAGAGTAAGTTGAATAGTATTAAACATTGTGCTTTTTCTAAATGTAGAGCATTAAAGACACTTAAAAATAAGATTAAGAAAATGTGTTTTTCTCAAAGACATTTGAATTTTTTTGTGGGATGCCTTTCTTACGCATGCCATTATTCTTCCTCTCCTCCCCAATCAAGTGTTAATGAGGAATTCAGGTTTTTAAAAAAAAAAAAAAAAAAAAAGGCAATGAGGATAAACAGACCTCACAGGCTCCTCATTCAGCTCAGCAGGGCACTAGACCTTAGCTATTCTTCATTTCACAGTGAAGATGATCAGTTCTGGGTGACCACTTTCAAAGGGCACAGGGTTTTTGAAGGTGCTCGGCAGGATGATAAATCGTCGTGTCTGTCATCCTGTGTCTTGCGGAAATGCAGCAGGGGTCTCTTCTGCAGGAACTTGTAAAGGAAAAGATAGACTGTGACACTTGGCCGGCTGGATGCCGCCTGTTTCCGTGGAATCTGTTCAAGGGTCTGCTAAATAGTACCCGAAGTCAAGTTTTTTCTACAAATGGATGGGGAGAATTGATTATTATAACAACCTCCAAAGCATAATCCTAAATATGTCTTGATGGCCTCTTTTTTAAATTTTGGCTTTATTTTTGAATATTTCAGTTATGAGCTAAATATACGTATTCCTACCGCAGGTTAAGAAGCCTGGGAAAGTACATATTTCTGCTTTTCTGAGATGCATGCGTTCACCTCAATAAGTCACCGTAACTTCATTTTGGTGTACTCAAATCACATCTTTTTGTTGGCCTCAGTGTTTTTAAATGCACCTTCCCTTTATATGTCTTGTTTTTTACAATTTTTTAAGAGATTGCAATGATTTATATATAATATCTTACTATCTTTCTGAATTTTCTATATTAAATTTCCATATTTTATTTTATTACATGCCTAAGGTTATTCTGTGTGTTTCTGTCCATCTCCTTTTCTCTGATTGTAATTTCTTAGTGAGGAACAACTGATGTCATCTGTTAAAGTGATATTGTAAAGTGGAAAAAAAAACCCACTTCAAAGCAAATGAGAATTCTACTCTAGTTTTAAAAACCCTCATTTTTTGACATTTTGTTATTTATATTGTCTACTTGTGATATTAAAATCTATTTGAAAAATGGAAATTGGCTCCTCTCTCCTATTCTACCATTAGTATTAAACACATCAAAGCAATACTTTAATCCAAATTTAAGAGCCCCTTTTCCTTTACACCTATATTTAGATTTTGGTAAAATAGTCTTTTAAAAAGAAACATACATAGAGAGGCAAACTCTATATAGCTATATCTCATTTAAAGCTGATGTTGGTAACAACAGCACAAAAAGATTGTCTATTTCAAAATAAAGATGAAAAGATTTTACAAAATGCGTTAGTGTGAAATTACTGTGCCGTCTTTACGGAGGCATCCAAGGGAGCTGTCACGACTGTCCTGCTGGCGCGGAGGCTGCAGAGGGAGCTCACGGGCTGATGCGAACAACGGTCCGGTTCGTGGGGAAGACACGTCGGGGTTTGTGTTCCTGTTTTTTCATGAAAGGCCGTGTCAAATCTCAGCTAAAATGAGAAAGCGGAGAGTTTATTTTGAGAGAGAGTGTATTATGGTATTTTAGGGCACGGAATAAAGAAATAAACAAGATCAGCCCTGTTATATAACATCTGTCTAGACCTCCTCAAAATCTTAATAGAAAGAAATAGGTTCATGACAACAGAAGAGGAAAATGTCCTAATATCTGCGTCAGTACTGGGGTGAAGTTTAGCTGGACCCAGAAGAGCTTTTATGTACTAGTAGCAAGTGCCACCACCTTGCAAATCATCATTGTGCGGAGGGATTTGTTGCAGCCAGCGTGGCAGGGGAGCAGGCTGGGGAGCAGCAGTGCGGCCATCCTGCGGGTTTGCACTCCCAGCCACCTGCAGGTACCCCACACCACCTCCACTTACTGAAGGCTCGAGGCCCCTTTCTGACTCATTCCTCTGTAGTAACTTTTCACCTGGGTGAAGGCCAGCATGTCATTAACAGAACTGAGAGAAGCAGCAAACTGCAATATGGGTACCCAAAGATGTGGCCGGAGAAAGGGAAACAGGGAGACCCTTCAAGCTAGGAACAGTGACCCTTAAAAATACCAGAACCAGCTTTCAAGAAAACATTTGGAAGCGGAAGTTGTGAGTCAAAGGCATTGTTAACAATCTGTTGTTTCACAGTGTATCTCCTCTGGGAGCCTGGAACCAAAACATTTCCCATTTCTTTGCTGGGTCCTGTCTTTCCTGCTTTGTTTTGATTACCCTGCTTCATTACAGCCTGCTTATCCAGAAATAAATGTTGCTTTCTGTGGACCCCGTGCTGTTTGTTTTAACAAGTCTTTATTGCAGACTGAAAGTGCTTTCAATGTGCTGAATAATACTATTAAATTCTAGCTCTGTAGCTGTGAAGGTGTGACTTTGTTATGGATAGAAATGTGATATTTATCCTACTCCCACTGTTTACTGTTTCAAACTTCAATTTCAGGCTAACGGAAGCAAGACTGGGAGTTATGTGACTGATTCTAGTGCAGTCTGGGCAGAGATTCAGGGAAATTCACAGAGCTGGAGAAAAGACAGCTTCCAGGCATCCAGCCTGTTCATCAGTCTGCTGATTGTAGCAGACAAATTTTGAGCAAAACTTGCAGGAGAATTCAGTTATCTCACAATCTGTAGAAGTCTGAAAATCCTTATATTTTTTTCTTGAGTCTAATTATTTGTTTTCTCTTTGTGCAGATCCTAGAAGAAAGTATCATGTAAGGCTGCTGGCATATAACAGCATGGAAGAAGGTTATCAGGCAGACCAAACAGTCAGCACTCCAGGATGTGTCTGTAAGTGTTGTAGATGCATGAAGAATTTATTAAGAGCTGAGCTGTTTCAAGGTCCCAGCAGCTCTGTGTTTTTAACCTATAAATAATCAATTAAGTCAGTGTAAAACAGAGAACCAGAAAGATCGTATCTGCGACAAATGCTATCCTGGTCATCCTGCAACCAAGACAGTCTCCTGTGTTCATGAACTGCAGCCGAGGAAACAAGATAGCTACCAAATGCCTTTTCCTCCCCTATTGGATTGCCTTCGTCATCTAACCAGTGGTGTATCGTGTATCTTACGAGAGATTTATCTCTGTCTCTTGTCCCTGTTTATAGTTTTGACTTTGTTTTTGACTAAACAAGTGGGACTACAGAATATGTGACGTGTATTGGTTTAATAGCTTGAACCAGATTCCTGGATCTGAATACCAGGCAGTGCTGGGTAGGGGCAGACTGGAATCTAAACCTGTGGGCTCAGACCTGTCTCTTAATCTTACCAGTATCTGTATACAGTTCATTAAATAATTCATGCTCCTTTTTTGTTCTTAACAGCTGTCCGCGATCGCATGGTGCCACCGCCACCACCTCCTCACCACCTCTATGCCAAAGCTAACACCTCATCTTCTATCTACCTGCACTGGGGAAAGCCTGCCTTTACATCTGCGCAAGTCATTAACTACACAATCCGCTGCAACCCGGTGGGGCTGCAGAATGCTTCTCTGGTTCTCTACCTTCAAACGTAAGTGCAGCGCTACTAATGAGTCTTAGTTTCCTGTTTCCAGATCCTTCCCACTCAGTTTCTACTCTTCCTGCCCCCTCTTAATTGCCTTTTACTGTAACAACTTTTATCTCCCTTAGAGGACTGTGTGTTTTGCCCGGTGGCTGCTAGTTCTGTTTCTTGGGTTATTTAAGATGTGTTGGTAGAACAGCTTAATTCTCTACCTGTGATCCTTGTGTTGGGTCCATGGACGAGCTCTTGAATTTTTAATGGATTTTTAGCTGTCTAAGTTGAATTTAATTTTAAGGTTGTATTCAGCCAAATAAAAGAGATTACTTATTTTAGGTAGCTTGTCTGGGCAAAGACGGGACTTAGCGCAGTGTCTAATTTTAAGACTGGAAAAAGAATTTTTGACTTTTGAGGGGTTGAGCGTGTTATTGTGGGAATGCCACATTCATGGCTGTGTGGCATCCTGCCAGGAGGAAGCTGAGTAGGAATTACAGCTTGCTTTTCAGAGAAGCAATGCATGAGCCACAGAATGGCAGGATGGGGAAGAAATTCTGCCTGGGCTTGGTGTGCGGCTCGCTGCCCAGGTGGTATGGGAGCAGAAGACTTTGCTCCATTGTGACTGCCTTTGCTGGGGGCCACGGTGCTGTTGATGGAATCCATATGTGGGCGTCTCCCTCAATACTTGTGTTTACTTACGCCTTCTAAATAAGAAAAATGCTCTCTTAAAAGATAGTCACTATCCTAATGTTGATGATTTTCTCTTCAAAGAACACATTCCCTGCTGTATAACTCCTGACTTAACAATTAGACACAGTATAATCACCGTGTAAAATTCTTAGTGTGCAATATGGAGCATAGCAATGAATGCTGCTTTTTGTGATAGGATGAAACGATTGCAAATATTGGTGACTGCCTTTGCAGTATGGAAGATTAAAATACTAAATAAGAGTTAATAAAGCAATATCTGTGGAGTAACACTATTTTAAACTGAGATTTAATCTCCAGTATTATCACCTGGAATTAACCCTGGTGTATATGAAAGATTTCCCCCGCCCCCCGAATCAAAATAAAGCAGAATGTCTACAATTGACTTTGTCATCAAGTAGTGAATTGCAATATTACAATTAATATAATCAATTTTACAATTAATAAATTACGAAATATGACTACAAGATAAATAGGGAATATTCATGTTCTACAGACATCCTCTAAACACAAGGTGATAGAGGCCATAAGTGGAAGGGGAAATTGGGCACATAGCCCATGTCTGTTGTGTGAATTGAGAAGCAGATCCAGGAAGAGCTGGTGGAGACAATAGCATGTGCCTGTTCGGCTGTGGTGCTGGTTGTAGTTTAAGCGTTACTCCAGCTTGAAGCGTAGTGTCCTATGGATGAATGTGGAAAGAGCTGAGTTTGGGATACCTGTTGGTGACGTGAGCCGTAATGTTCTTGGACTTGCTTGTGCATCAGCTGTCCAAACATCCTTGATAAAAACTTGAGCTCAAGTCAACTGACAGCAGACATAATATCCTCCAGAGAGCTCCAGGGTTAGTACAATTAGATTTTCAGGTAGACAATGCAGGTGGACCACACGTCTGGACTTGAACTGGTTTGTGTTGATCTGACAGTGAGAATCTACACACAGTGGCTACAAGATATCGTTTGAGTTTGGGATCTTCAAGTCAGCTGCTGCTATTAAATTTATTCTATTCCTTCATCTGTACAGGTCAGAGACTCACATGTTAGTTCAAGGTCTTGAGCCAAAAACCATGTATGAATTTGCAGTTCGGCTGCACGTGGACCAGCTCTCCAGTCCCTGGAGTCCAGTAGTCTACCATACTACCCTTCCAGAAGGTAAGGCTCTAGGAGAGGACCATGTGGTTCTAAAAAGAAAGCTCTGGGAACCAAATGGCCTGAAAAATTGCTTATTAATTTTAAGCTGTCTGTAGGAGAGAGAAATACTTTCCTCTGAGATACAGATACTGCACTTCTCGCTGAGAGAGAGAAAAATGCTATCAGGAAAATCCATGGTTTGGAACTGGGAAATTATCTTTTGAAATCTACCTAAAATCAGCAAGGATTTTTATATAAAACATGATATACTTACACCATTAGCGACCACTGAATGAGAATAACGAATAAAAAATTTAAAATGTGTATTGAAGAGACATGGCTGATTCATAGGCATCATGAAAACATATTTTAAAAAGCAGAAGTTTTGGCAACTGTAAAAATATTACACATCTACTGCCCGAGCTGCTGGTTTGCTTTTCTGTCAGCTTGGTCAGTGAAAATCAAAAACGTGAGTTTGACGTTCTCAGCATTGCAATGTTTGGGACGTACCTGTTCACAGGGTGATGATGCGATTGTTTTGTCAGTAACTGTTTCCTTCTGGACTTGAAGGAAAAATTTGGGATTTGCTTTTACAAGATTTAAGCTATTAACCAGATGAGAGTTAACAGGGAAGTTTCTCTTGAGGAGCAGTGAGTATGTCTTTGTTTATATGTTGTTTATCTGGGATGTAGCAGTAGCCATTAGGTCTGCACATCAGTTTCTTTCTGAGCAATATAATTGCATGTAAATTAGGTTAGCCTAATAGCATTGTGTTACTGTTCTCACAGCACCATCTGGCCCTCCAGTAGGAGTGAAGGTGACTTTGATAGAGGATGATACTGCTTTGGTTTCCTGGAAGCCACCCGACGGTCCTGAAACAGTTGTTACACGATACACTATCCTCTATGCATCCAGGAAGTCTTGGATTGCCGGGGAATGGCAAGTGTTGCATAGAGAAGGTAAACTAAAATCATAAACCTATGAACTGGGCAAAAAATGATGCTACTTACGAGATGCTTGGTTACTTTCAGCTCCCTTGGTCTACAATAAGAAAGAAATTCGTATAAATGTTCACATAAAAGTTATAATTCGTTTAGAATTATTCCCATGGTTGTGATAAAAACATATTAAAACCCAATTAATACTCAGAAGGTGAGGGGGGAGGAGCTGTCTGTGTTGCTTTGGAGCTCAGTGTGTGCATGTGAACCAAAATGTCTCATAAATCCAATTATATCCATCGTAGTTCCGTTGTAACCATGATTGTGATGGTTTCGTTTTGTAAATGCATTCTTTCAAATCTGAAGTCTCAGAGATGTCTTGCTCTCCAGAAATAAGTTTATAAATGTGGCTGTCCGGGTTTATATGTTTCTTTTGATCACTGCCAACCCAGTTAGCTCAGTTTGCTTAATGAACTTTCTCCTACTCCCAGTAAATTGCTCTGCAAATTCAATTTAACTCTCTGACTCTATTGTACTGCTGAGCCCCAGCTAGCTAATCTAACAGTAGCTCAGGTATGGTGATATGGACTGCGCTCACAGCTTTGTGATTAGATGTAAATATAGCCTAAATTTTAATAGGCATTTTCCAAAATAATGCTACAATATGAAGAGCTGCATCAAGAAATCAAGAACAGATCTCTACTATAGCCAGAAAAAAAAGAAAAAGGCATTTACGGTTCAGTTGGTATTCAAAACAGACAGAGGCAGTTCAGAATAGGTAATATTCTAATAATGTATTCAACCAGAGAGGGAAGCTCAGTGTTACAGAGTCAAGTCACGTGCTTGAGTAGCTTATTTAAGAGGATTGCCCAGGAAAAGTTAGTATTTTGTTGCTCTGTGTTGTTTCATGGCTGAAAGCTTAGTTGTCAGCAGAGAGTAAGGCTTTAAGTTTTCTGTGAAGAAAATTCATAAAACTTAATGAGTGCGCTCGCAGCGGACAATTTGTTTCGCCATCAGTGAGAGAGAACTGGTTCAGTTCAAAGGCTGGGGTTGTCCTTTGTGCTGCTCCTGAAGACGGGAGGAAGGACCAACAGCCATTTTGAGGGGTGGCAGGGCCGCTTTGTCTTTGCTGGCACAGAATGGTGTTTCTTGGGCTGGCCTCAAATAGAATGGTCAGCTGTGAAGAATAACAGTGAAGTTATTATTAATCTTAAGCTAAATTTGTGAAAAATAACTAGTCTCTGAAATATCAGTGAGGTCAATCAGAGGGGAAGATTGAGCCCATGGTTTCTCGCTATTAAAATTGTTCAAAGAAACAGTGATATAAAGTTGTCCCATTAAATTTTTCAAAGAAATGGTGATGTAAATCGTAATATTAAAGGAAAAATTTAATATTAATTTTTACTCACTAAAAACCCAGCAGATTTAAATTCACAGCCTATATTTGAAGAATAAATCTTGTCATTCTGGTGATGATAGGCTGTATTTTTTGCGTGCAGCAAAGTGGCTGAATTGCTTTCAGGTACGTACTTCAGCTCAGCCATGACTGTGAAACCGAACAGTACCCCAAATAGTATTTTACCACAGGTATTTTGGATGAGGGGATGGCAACAGCAGTAAACATTTTCATGTGTTCCTGAAAGTGTTGGAGGGAATGAGCAAATGGAGAGCTATAAATCTCAGTGTATTACTATGTCCATCAACATTAGAGTCACTAATTTTGTATTTTGACAGATATATTAGGGTTTGAGGCATGGCATGGAATTTGGGCATCTTGATACGTCAGGACAACCTGTAATGCTCTTAGTTAAAGTACAGATGAAAAGGCCTGTGAAAGAAAATGAGTATGTAGAGGTAAAATTGGGCAAATACTGTGATAGTCCTGTGACAGTCCTTTCATAGGTAGAAGCAGGGTTTGTTTTGTTGAATGCATTTATTCTGATAAGATCAGCAAACCCTATGCAATAAATAGCATTGTTTTGTCTTGACACTAAACTTGTTCTGATGAAGAATTGTGAAATCTTAACCCCATTCCTTTCCCATACCTCCAAAAAACCCCCCAAATAAAAAAATTTAAAAACTCACTAAACCAAAACAAAAAACCACCAACCAACCCTACCACTTATAAAAGTGGGTTATAAAAGCATGGGCTTTATTTTATGCATGAAAATTTCTACCAACCCACCAACTTGAAAAAACAAAACCCTAATTTGCCTGAGCTCGTGTTAGCCATGTCAGAATTAGAAAATATAACTGCAGTTTGTGGCTGATTTGTGATGTGAGTTATCTTCCACCTCCCCCCTTTTCCCCAGCTCTCTTCAAGTGGATCACAAGTTACAGCCTTTACACACTTGGTGTGCAGTAAATCAGCACAAAGTGCTTACTTGCTTTAGCAATGCAGCAGATTTGAAAGGAGCTGGTGGGAAAGAGCCTGTAATACTGAAACGTGACCTTTCGCCCTTGCTGGTGCTAAATATTACAGCTCCTTTGGTTACAGATACCTCACATTTTACTTCAAATGCTTTCAGCTAATGGGTGTTTTTTATGGAAGAGCTGAAATAGCTTTTGAAGTAGCTTCCCTTTTGCCAAATGTATAATCTTTTCTGTCAACACATCAACCTTATATTTTATACGCTCCCATGATACTATAAATTCTGACTACTGAAACTGATTTGAAAGGTTGAAATTTAGACTTAAGTCTGAGAAAGTAAATGGAATATGTGAAAGAGAACAAGGGATAGATTTGGTCCTGTAACTGCCACTATTTAGGGAAAGAAAAGCAATATATTTCTCTGGTAGGAAGAAACACAGGCATTGTAGAAAGGAATTGAATTTTAAGCAGCAGTATGCAGTCCCTGGACAGGCAAAGCTCTCATTGACTTTGATAGGAGTTCTGCCTGTCTAAGGTCGATGCAAGTGAATCCTGTTTATGTTCTTAATCTGTTATTCCTGCCTTCAGGGACTTTAGGAAATGAATCCTTAGCATGTGAGAAAGACATTTTCTGTAATATTTTTAGGAGCACAGCTTAGATGCACAGTAATCAAGGAAGCCTACGCAGGCCTAAATGGGTTTAATTTTATTTTTAAAGCATGGCATAATGTACTCTTCCAAATCTGTTGTGTATATTTTACCAACTAGACCTGAAATTTAATAAGCTGATCCTGAATTATTTTGTTATGACAATTTTCATTCACATTCATGGTACAGTGGATCTAGGAGAGGCATATAGATTAGTAAATGAGAGGTCTAACGTTCTACTTTCTCTGCCTGGAAGTCTGGTTAATGCTTGGAGCATCTCCTCACAGATACAATCACAACATAAACGCTATCACACTGAAATGCAGCTAGCACTAGATTTAGGCTTAGTGTGCTGTGTATTGCAGCCAATACTTGACTCTTGGTTTTGAACTGTACTGGCACTTCACAGCGTGCTGTGTTGAAGCAGTATGGAGAGAAAGGACAGAAGGGACAAGAAGGCAACCTCAGTGTTCGTTCTGTACCCTGTGTATGCAAGATAGAACGTATAAAAGTGATCACGGTCCTCAAATGAGATTTGGAGGTGGTATTGGAAAGAAAGCGTACGTCCCAATGTCTAAATCTCAGTCTGTTCCCATAGATTTTGTCTAACTGGAACTGTTTATCCAATCTTTTCATAGGAGCAATGACCATGGCTTTGCTGGAAAACCTTGTAGCAGGAAATGTCTACTTGGTCAAAATAGCAGCATCCAATGAAGTGGGAGAAGGACCCTTCTCAAATGCCGTAGAACTTGCTGTCCTGCCAAAGGAGACATCAGAGTCTAATCAGAGACCTAAACGCTTGGATTCAGGAGGTTCCGCAAGTCAGTAGCAATGTTTTGGTTACTGCTGTCACAAGTACCAGGAAAAAAGATCCCTGTTTGTTTCAGCTTGTTTAGCTTTCTGTTTTATGTGAGGCAGTCCTAACAGTCCTTAGCATTTTCTTCTAAATGAAATCATTTTGGAATTTTTACCTCAGTTCAACTCAGAACTGGTTTCTTTTACTCAGAAGATGGAAGTTTGCCTTCCAAATGAGAATACATAATTGGTTTGAATTTTACATCAATATCAACTTTGCAGCCACTGTTTTAAGGAACTTCCTTTAAGTCCTTTATCTGGCACTGGGTAACCAGACAGCCCAGCAGAGATGAGATGGCATCTCAAATAAATCTGTTGAAATTTTCTGGTTCCTGGTGTTCCAGCAACCGAATCAACCTGTCCGGCAGTGATATACCAGCATATATTTTCACCAAAGAAGTCAGCCCCACCTGCAGCTCTTTGGGGAAAACTATGTGTTACCTTGCGGACATTGAGGTAACATCAGTGGTTTCTCCATATAAGAATGGAAGAACACATTGTCGTTGTCTGACATAGAAAAGGATTTCTCTTGGTGACTTGGTACAGATTTTAAAGCTATTTGGGGAGACAAGAGCTAGTAATTATTCAGGTACATGAACCTTTTAACCTTTCCTTGTTGCTACACACTGAATTGTGATTAAAACACAGGGATTTTTCTTGCTTAGGTTTTCTCGCTTCCTGGAATTTAGTTATATTTTAGGTCTGAATAAGCAAATAGGGTCATGCCCTCAGGATTAGGTTAATAGACGTATGATGTCAAAGCATAAACCAAAGCGAACCCTCCTAGGTCACAGTGCTTGGAATTCTCCAGGCCTTTTCCCTTTGTTGTCTACTAGCGCCCTGTAAGGAAGGGGTTGGAGAGAGCTCCTCTGCTCCGCGTTGTAGGTCACTGCAGAGGCTGCGGTGTGGGGCAGTCCCTTCTTCCCCTCCCACACCAGGGCTGCATACACTGCTCTGTTTGGTCTACAAGTTTTATTTTCAAAAGCGTCAAAATGTATGACAGAGAAGGTCTGGAAGTCTCATTAAAAGGAAGCATTTGTCTCTGTGGTTGTGACTGTGACCCTATTAATTTCCTGACAGGTAGCAGGGGGTAACTCTTCTTATTTACTGAGCCTTTCTATGTTCTTTTTTGCTATAGCTTATTCTGACTATTACCATCTGGACCAGAAATCAATGACTGGCATTGTTGTTGGGGTTTGCATAGCCTTGACCTGCATCCTTATCTGCATCCTGATCTTAATTTATCGCAGTAAAGCCAGGTACGTTCTTGTTCTTGAAGGCTGAGGTCTCTCTCGGTTCTTGGGAGATGCCTTCTTTTCCAAGACTACGAAGTTCTCTGAAGTACTCTGTCTCTTCACCTATTCCTAACAGCAGTGGAAACAAAGCACTTTGTTGGCTCTTCCTACTCTACCTGAGTCCCTTCTCCAATGAAAAGAAGGAAGAACCCACAGAGTGAGTCAGTGGTGCTTTGGCAACTAAGTATGAGGCACGTTTCCAAATAAAAAAAACCCCTTTTGAGTCAGATAAGCATGCTGCTTTACATCATCTGCTCCTCCTGCTTAACCCTCCAGCCTGCCCAGACCTGGTTTGCCAGGCTTTAACCCTCTGGTGTTGCTGGACAAGAGGAACTCTGACATAAAGCAGTTCCATGATGCAGTTTCTTTGCAGAGGTGCAAGCCAGCACCTGTCCATCCTGTCATCAGCTGCCGTGGGCCATAAACTGGCCCAGTGACTCTGCCCATAACTTTGGGTTCAGAACAAATATAACTTACTTGAAATAATAAATTAAAAACTATCTGAAAGTACATTTTGAGTAACAAGGGCGTTTAGCATACATGCAGGAAAAAATACGGATTGGGAGACAGTCTCTGCGTAGCATGGTAGAAAAGTCTTAATATCATTAGTGGTTACTTCCTCCAAGTAATATTACTAATCATGACAATTCCTGTCTGCACATAAGCTTGTAGCCTACTGTGTAGGATTAACTGGAAGCAGTTATTTTTATCACAAGCAATAACATTTAAATTCCATGAGAGTTAGGAGTATCATATGACAAAATGTAAATGCCAAGAATATACCAATATTACTTGATTAATAATAGCTTTAAAGTTTATCCTTGATTTTTTTTTTTTTGTATTTTCTTCCTGTGGGTCAATTTTATTCCTGCTTAACATTGTGTAGGAAAACATCTGCTCCTAAACCTGTGCAGCAAAGCACTGACCAGCTGTCACATACCAGCATCTCATTAGCCAGTGCTAATGAGGTGGAGAAGAGTATTGAAGGAATTGCAGAGAATGAAGAATCCTTATTGCCAATGATAGTGGGAAGCAGCTTCATCGATGCTAAGGTACTGTGAGCTTTACTCACTCCCAAACCAGAAATCTTTCTGAAGAATTCATTGCTCATTCATTCATCTCAGCCCTTATCAAAAGTAAAATACGTACACTACAAATCCACAGCAGGTTTTTTTAATGGGATGAGCACAAGTTTGGCAATCCAGGGTCAAATTTTCAAGACTCATCTTAAAGTTCAGCTAGAGATCTGATTCAGTACACTTGTCTGATGCGGTACTCTGCAGATTGCAGAGTCTGGCTCTGGCACAGCATCAAAGGATAAAAGCTCCATAGACGTCGGGCTGCTAGGTGGCCTCTGCTAGTCCAGGGAGGTAGGTGAGAGAGTCCTTGTCACCACCTAGTTCAGTAGGTACCTGTCCATGATCTAGTCAAGTATGACACTGAGCAAGTATTAAAGAAAATATTATTTTTCTGTATATTTACTGGTAAGGCAATGTTACATTTTATAAACTCATGTTTGGTCAAATTATAAACTAATCTAGATGGCAGGATGTATCAGCGGGTATGTAGAATCATACAGTCCAGGAGTCCAGTGTGACCAAACCACACTGGCCTTAGTTTCACATGCAGACATACTGACTTAAGGCTTGTTCTGTACACACTATGAACTTGAATAAAGCTGCCCCCTGAGGATATATAGAGCTGGGAAATGGAAATGGCTGCCCGTACAGGCACAGACACTGTGTCTACGAATGGTCGCATTCAAAGCAGTAGAGTAAGAGCAGTGGCTGGAATATTTTGTTGTGTGTTTGTAGTATTATAGCTGTTGGGTCTGGCCTGTGGGCTTGCCAGAGTTAGTAGATCTGTCTTGACTTGTCTTAAGCAGTAGATGAATACCAGACCACAAAAACGTGACTGAATGCTAAGACTTCGTTTTCCTTTTCAGTATGGAGACAATAGGTAGGAATAGAAAAATATATGCAAGTACCTTAGAAACTTAGTTTGTTAAAATAAATGTCTGTGTGTCTCCCTCCATTGTAGGGGGGATCTGATCTGATTATTAACAGCTATGGACCTGTCACAAAGACTAACTGCAAGAAAAGGTGGCTGTTCTTCCAAGATACTAAGAAGGTGAAGACTGAGGAGGTAATTGGTCTAATGGGCAGAGATGCGCAGGCTTTACTGTAATACCCTGTGTTTGCAAAGGAAGATGTGCAGTTTTTTATTTATGGAAAAGCATAATCAGTGTTCTAAGTTTTAATTGGATAGTTTCGGCTGTGTTAAGGTTGATGGTGTTCTACCTCGTTGTAAAGTCTTACGGAAGTTTCATTTTCTATCCCAAGTTATCAGATATTGTGTTTACAGTTAATGGATTGCTTTCCTGCCTGTGCCCTTTTATCTGTGGGCAAAAGGATTTCTGCGTACTGGGTCTATGCATAGCATCTACAGTACTACCTCTGCAGAGACTTGGTATGAATATAAATTAAATATGTATTTATAAATAAAAATAACATAAAAATATAAAGAATCCCCTCCTACCCCGACAGGTAAAACTTTGTTTTCTGAAGAGAAACCAAAAGACAGGAATTAAATGATTTTACCCAAAGTACTGAAGAAACTGAGAATCTGAGTAGAACTGTCTGGCTTGTGAAATTGTTGCTCTGGACACATTTGCTATTTGGATGAGAAAAATAACACTTTAAAACTGAAGTGTTAAACCAGATCCTGAATGTTATCATGCAAATTCACACCTACAGGGCATCTAACTAATGTTTGTTGAATTGTAACTTGTATTGTGCTCTTGTATGTTTAAGGATAGGAAGTCTTGATATCCGTGTTGTAAATGTGTATTCTAAAATATTTCCAGAAGCAGCTGCATATTTCTGATGCTTCTATAAGCAAAATATTTGCTACCACCCAAGAAGTAATGCTTAAAGAATATGCATGAAGGGATGGGAGAGAGCTTTACCAAGTATGTTTTTAAAATACCATTCAAGTCTCTCCAGTGAAATCGTTCTTGATTAGCCATGCTTAGCTAGAAGGGATTATTTCATCTATTATGGAAGAGAAAAGTATTAGCAAGACTTGAGATTGATTCTTTTTAACCTCCTGTAGGAAAGCCCAGATTGTTCCGAGCCAATGCTGTCAGAGGCACTCTGGCAGAATAGGAGATAGGAAATGCAGCAAAAATTCAAATTACGGCTCAGCTTTTCAGAGGCTGAACGACCTTATTCTTTCTGCTTTTTATGTAGCCTCAGAGAAGATTTGTCCAGGCGGTGTGTCTGTACCAGCCAGGCACCACTGTGCTGATCAGTGAGGATGACTCCCCCAGCTCCCCCGGCCAGCAGTCTAATTGCCAGGTGCCGTTCAGTATTGTCGCCGATACGGAGCATTCGGCCAACAGCGAAGGAAGCCACGAGACTGGTGACTCTGGAAGATTTTCTCACGAGTCCAATGATGAGATACACCTCCCCTCTGTGACGAGCGCCACGCCTCCCACTACCAGTCCTTTTGTAAGCAGTGACTTGGGTACGAACACGATGAGCCCTGCCATAAGTAACTGCACAGAGTCCCCTCTGCCGTTCGCCACTGACCAGACTCCTACCTCACCTCTTCAAATACACCCTGCGGTGCAAAACTGACATCCTTAGAGCCACGCCAGACATTCTTGCAGTGTATGTCTGTTCGAAGGACAATGAACAGGGAGCCAAAGTTTTATTGTGGAAAGCCTGACTAACCTAGCAGGTGATCCCATATTTCTATTGAATGTTGGGGTTTTTTTGTGTTTTGTTTTGTTTGTTTTTTAAAACTCACTCATTTTGAATGTTCAGTGGTCAACAAATGTGAAAGGACAGTGAAGATTTCTGACTAAAGTTAAAAATATGTCACTGGAGCAAAGGGAAGGCTGTTGGCCCTTTTGCTGACTATCTACCTCAGTTTGCCGAGAGGTGAACTCTGAATGACGACTGCTTTACCTCATTTGTGTTCTAGTTGGTCTCAGCTATGGAACTGATGATACTTCCTAGTAGTATTGTTCTATTTTGGTTTTTTTTTTTTTCAGTTGTGCGTAGAATGTGTGTGTGTGTGTGCGCGCGCATGTGTGCGCTCAGTGATCAGGGAGTTGTATAGGTAGGTGAACAAGATTGTTTACCTGAAGCTCTGTCTTTAGAAAGAAGGCAACCTCAGAGTATAAAATGTAATGATTTAATGTGATTGACACAGAGGATGTTAAAAACTGGGAAAACGAGTTGGTGCTTCCACGTATACAGCCACAGGAAATCTTTTGTACCTCTTGATTTCTCATAACCCCAGTAAGCCTAGGACAGTGCCTTTCCCCAGAAACTTGTGCCAGCAATTGCTGGCAGGATGTATGCTATATCTTTAGGGCTCTGGGACGTGTTGGGTTCCCCACAGTGACAAATGTTGCCCCTTTATTGACAGTTAATGCTAAAAAGCATGGCAAAATGAAGAAGTATTCAGTATTTCCAAACGGTTTGGCTCTGCCTGAGAGTCATGGAATAGATAATAACGCCGAGTATTCCAGTATCACAGTACTTCTTAGCAATGGTGCCTTGCATTATATATTATAAAATTTCTGATTTGCCTTATGCCTTTTTAGTATTCATAAAGTTGCTTTGGAGTACAGACAGATGCCTTAAATGCTTCTTAGATGTTTTAGGTAAACTGTATCATGAGTTTACCGTGCATTTTTACCCAGCTTTGAGTGCTGATAAGCACTGCTGGCATCGTAGTACGTCTCAGAGCTGTTGTGAGGCTGCAACCCTGCTCCTTGCCTTCGCCTAGTGTGCTGTTAGCCAGGAATTTTAGCTCAGGGAGTGACTTTATCCACATGCCAATTTAAAACTCTGATTAGGCTACCATCAGAAATAAAAAAGCCAGAGCTTTAGTTGAAGAGTCTGTTGAAAGAGGTGAGTATTGCTACTGCCTTGAACCCATGCAATTCCTGTTTTATACTACCTCCTTTAAAAGTTATTCTAGTGGGTTTTTGGGTTTTTTGTTGTTGTTTTTTCCTGTACTCAGGGAACAGTTTGTTACTTTTGAGCTGCCTCACGGAAACGTGGAGCAAACTGACAGGGTATCATGTTTTGTTTTTTAATAGGAGAGAGGGAGAGAGAGGGAGGAGGTTGGAATCATCCAATGTTATAAACTTGCCTGTATCTATATCCAGTCCTCTTCTCCACTCCTCTTTCCCTGTTTTACTTTAAAAAAAAAAAAAAAAAAAGAAAAGAAAAAAAAGTAGGCATATGTTTTTACTTTTAAAAAAATGTTTAAAATGTAATGTTGTGAGAAAGCAACCATAGGAACTCCTGGCTCTATTTAAGTCTGTCAGAACTCCCGTTGACTTTAGTGGGCCAAGACGTCACCCCACAGGTAGGCCAGGCTGACTGTTGTGTTGTTCCTCGTGTATCAGAAGGTGGTCAGAGGTGGTCAGTAAGCCCTACTGTTCTGTCTTCTCTGTGTTGATGGATCAGCCCCTAGTGACTGTAGTTCTTTACCTTGTAACTGTTTGCTAGTTCTGAACCAGGCACTACACATTCACCTTTCCATACAGTGTGGATTCAAACGCTTTAAAAACAATCTTGTACCAAAGACTTTTCTGTAGAAGAGAAGGAAGCCACATATTGTCAAGAAATAATTGAACTAGTTAAAAGCTATAGGTTTGAAGAGCTGAATACATTTTATTGTATGGAGTTACTAACAAAAAACATTAAGGCTTCTTGATTGTAGTAGTTGATGGCATAGATGAGTCGTATGCTTCTACAATTTTAACTACCTTGTTGTTACAAGAGCCTTTAAAGAAAGTTATAATAATACCAGCAGATACCTCCAAAGACTTCCAAGTGTAATTTTTTTCTCCAGCATGTAGTTGATTAACAATACAGTATTAAAAAAGAATATTTTTGAACAGTTTTTTATCTACTTGCTGAAGAAAAAGAAAACCTTTTCACCAAAGATTTATTTTTGGTCTTGTCAGGCAGAATGTTTAGTGTACAGCAGAGTACTGTTTCTAGTTAGGTAAAGTGTGAATTAATCAAAACTAGATTAAGAATGTGTAACTGTAGCATGAAGTTTCACACTTCATCTTTCAGAGTAGCCTCTTTTGTTAGCTTCATTCAGAAAGCGCTGATATGCAGATGGTAACTGCTTCTCCAAAGACTTGTTTGCTGTAAGTACCGATGATCGGATGTAATTTTATGACCCTCATTACAGGTAAATACTTTAAATCCTAAACTTTTTCTTCCAGAGACCCACTCTGTAGTTTAAACCCATGAGTAATTTGAGAGAAAAAATAAAATCATCATATAAAATTTGTCAATCTAATATAGATGCTCTAACTTCAATAGCCAAAGAGTTGAAAATATTCAGTGTATTAGAGAGCAGTGCATCCACAACTCTAGTCATCAATTAATGTTTTATTACGGTACTTTTTATCAGCAAATAAAGAAAACCAAAGATATTTAAGGTTACCTCAGCATATAGGCAAGCTTAGTTAGACATTAATTATTCTGTCTTTTTCTTTATTTTTATGTTAACCAAATATAATATGTTTCTCCAGAACCCAGTCAACATTCATGTGCTTCCCTTTACTTTGTCACATAGTCACGAATACTACAGAACAAAAAATACATTCTCCTCAAAATTCATGGCCTACGACTAATATATCATACGATTTTGTGAGAGAAAATTTGTCTTATGATTGAAAACTCCACCAATGTAAACAAAGGAATCTCCAGAAAAATTGTGTAGAAATTGATACTTTCTTGATTGAACTCAATAGCAGAATCGATCCTTCATCATTGTAACAGTGTAAAATTGGGCTCAAAGTTTAAATGCTTCATGTCCTTGAGGCCAACACGTATAATTTTAGATATGATATTATAGATACTAATTTTCTTAAAGGTTTATACCTGTGGCTAAGGAAATCATTTTTTCATATGTAAACTTGGTTCATTCCATTTACTAGAAAGAGCTGGCAGAACACAGCAGGCAGAGTGGTTTCGGGTTTTCCAGTATTCTTTTTTCTTGGCTACATCTGTAGAAACTGGGTCCTGGAGAAAAAAAATATCATTTTTTAATTATGAATTTTACTAAGTATGTTCTGGAAGATGAACATAAATGTGGAATTTAGTGTTACACTATGTGAATTGATTTTGTTTAAGTGTATTAAGAACTAAGGAGCCATGGCTGGTGTAATGAGTGTATATGCAACCCTTGTACTTTAAAATGCAAGCAAAAATGTTACAGTTGATGTGACTTGAAAAGCACCAAAACTTAGAGAGGAAATCTTGAAACTGGCTTACCGAGCTAATTGTGTTTCCACATGAGGACCCTGCCCTTCAATTGCAACAGCAATGCCTGTTCTGCAGGACCAAGCCCAAACGTGCAATCTGCCCACAGTTACACTTGTGTACTTTCTTCATATTTAACGTATAAAGAAGCATTCTCATCTTTAAGGAGTTATTTAGGAGAACTGGGAATGTGCATGCTGTGTAGAACAGGGCCTATCAGTTGGTTATTATTTTTTTTAATAGCCCTGCTTTTGTAAGAGAAACTTGAACAATCTACATATCACTTTTAATAATTTCCTATATTAGCTGTGCATTTTCTGTATAACTTCTGAGATTTTAACAGAAAAGAATATTGAGAGATTTCTTTACCTGTTTTTTATTTTTCTTCGTAGTTCATTCCCTCTTTGGTTCTAGTCCCTTGAGCTTGTTTGCCTTATTCGAATCAGGGTCCTCATCGTGTTTCTTTTTAAGTCAATGGGAGAATTAATTTTTATTACAGTTTGCATGGTCTGGACAGACAAAATCAGCTTTCTGTTTGTCTGTCTGCTTTTTAAATCTTCACAGTATTATTTTTAAAGGACAGAACTCTTACATGGTTAAAACTCCCATTGGCAAATGGATTTTTGTAAGATAAGAAGTTACCACGCATCAGAGGTCCACTGTAACTCTCCATGCATCCAGTCTTAGCCTGTCGTAAATACTGAGTATTTCAAGTCAGTTTACCTGTTTTTCATTGCAAACTAAGTCAATTTGCATGACTTACCATTTGCTGCAACCTGAGTGTACACAAGCACCGTTACCATGGGCTGCTCGGTCTCAGTAACGTTACTCTGACCCTGCTTGTAAGCCCTCAGACCAAGGGCTCTTGCTCATTTTATTTGTTACAGAACGAAGTTCACGGAGAGAAAAGTCCATTTCCAAACACGGGGAATGTTGATAGGCTTTGTAGGGCATTCCATGTTTAGCCAAAAATCTCACTCACACCAACTGCAAAAAGAGCTGCATGTGTTTTAACTCTGGTGGTATTTCACAGAAATCAATTTACTGAAGCTATTCTGATAAAATGGAAAGCAGAATGACACCTAGTAGTTGAACGACTCTTACGTGCTTACTAGTTGTTGCAACTGCAGCTCTGCTAATAGTAAGCAATTTCTAAAACAGAGGAATTTGCAGGAAATATTTAGCACCTTTTTGTAATAACGTAAGTTAAAAATATATTATTTATGTAACTGTATATTTTGGAACATGTGTTTCAAAAAATACCGTTCTTCAATACAAGTCCAAACCCATATAGCTTTCTGCTCTTAGAGGCCCGTATGGAAAACACAAATTCAATTTGGCTCAAATATAAGTAAGTTTATTTCTTTGGAATTCTTCTAGATTTACACGGAGACTGGTCCCGATTGGCTCAGGAGGGATGTGAACACATGCTTAAGGTTTTGCCGTGTTGGGCCCTGGGGTTCCATTGTGAACTGTGCTCCCTCTGGAAGTTTTCATGGTTGCATATACCCGCATTGCGTCTGCCTGGTGTGTTTTCAGTAAAGACTGACTGTATATGAATAACTGACTTATACAAATGTTGCTTTTTGATTGTTTGGCTTTTGGGTTTGTGGTTTTTTGTTTTTTTGTTTGTTTTTTTTTTTTTTTTTTTTAAAGTTGTGAATGAATTGCCAGTGTAGGAGCCAGGTATGTATCTCATATTGTGGTGTTCTGGATCCTTTCACTCCATGTGCCATTTTCTTCTAAGGGCAGCAGTGGCCGACTGGCTAATGGAGGATGGAGCTGAATTGTATTAATTTTATATTTGTCTCAGGGGATCAGCTCTGTGAATTCCATTGCATGAGGGAAGCTAATGTTTGCCCTGATTTGAATGTAACTTTTTAATGTCTTTTAAAAACTATTTTGTTTAATAATGTGGATTTGTTTTTCTAGCATTCTAGTAAATGTTACCTAGTGTGTTGGTTCATTTTTCCCCTGCAGGGTTGTTGATATACTACCCCAAGGTCATGCCAAAAAGTAATAGAAGTTTAAATGCCAAATCTTTATGAAACTGCTGTCTAAATACTGATTGATTGCACAGTTGAAATAAAAGTTTTCCTTAGTAAAAGTGCTACTTGATAAATATTTTATTTTCAGTGTCTCTGATGAGTGGCTCAAAACAAGGAAGATACAAATACAGTGCCTCATTTTAGGCTGAGCGGCTAGGGTGTCGCCATAAAAAGAGGTAGAGAGTAAACTGCACATGCCTTATCACTGAAATTCACAGAACCTTCCCAAACATGTATTCATGTATCATTTATGTACCTGGAGTTATTTCCCACCTAAAAACTCTCTCTGTGTCCCACTACTGTCAAACACCTGTGCAAGATCTCTGTTCGGGTTTACTTTCACTGGGCGTGGAAGATGTGCTTCTCAGCACAGTTGTTCTCAGAAGTCTGGAAAGCTGCCGGCAAAGCGGCACAACCAAGTTTTTCCCAGCATTTTTACACCTGCTAACTGCTTGAACCTCGTATTTCAATGTATGACAAGACTATGAAAATGCAGTTGCTGTTGGTCAAAAGGGAACCTGCTATTTTTACAAAGGACTATGATCTAAACGAAAGTCTAGTTAAATTAGTGAGGAAATTCTGTTCTATAGGGATGAAAAGGTTTCTATTGCTAGCAGGTTGATTACTGATTGCCACTTGAAAGCAACTGAAAAACTGGCCAGGCGGTTTGGAGTTAGGTACAGGGTTGAATTTAGTGTAGTGGTGCCCGTGCAAATCTTACACTACTGGAAATTAAATCACAGTAATTACTGCAGTTATTTACAGGGTCTCTAGGGACAATAAAACCAAAACAGGATTGGAATCAGAACTCATGCAACACTTTGGTAGGTTTGACTTCAGTTTTTCATCTATATTGTTCCTTAAAAGACTGGAACTCTTCACTGGCACTGAATATACTTAATGGGAAAGAAAAGGTATTTCACTGATATTTCAAAGCTTTGAAATCACAGCATTGGGAACTGAAGATTTGAAATAAAAGTTCACTACCTTTCTTCTATGTCCAGGAAATGACTGCTTCTGAATACATTAATTTTTACTCTTACTTTGACCCTCTCTAAGAGGCACGTGCCCTTGTCACTTACGGGTGCCCCTGGGAGGCAGAGCCTTTCTGCTCTGGCAGTGTCTCGTGCTGCTGAGTCGGGCTGCCTGGATTCTCCAGCAGAACCGTGATGGCTTGCTTTCCTATTGAATTTTCAGAAGACAAAGGAAATCCAAAAAGCCTCATCATCCTTCTTTATGAATCACAGATGTTCTTACCTGCAGAGTCTGCTTATAGAACAGTTCTGCCTAGTTGGGTAGCTCATATGACACTTATCCCTGGGAGTATTAGTGCACCAGCTGTGGTGACTACTTATAAAACAAACTCTAATCCAAAATTCTTTATTCCTTATATTCAAATATAGGAACACTGAAATATTGTTATTCAGAAGTAATTGAGCAAATTAGACCAATGCTGAAAAAAATAAAGTATTTTAACAATGTAATTGTAAAAAAAAAAAAAAATCTTAAATATAGTAAATAAATTTAAAAAGATAACAAAGAATTTCTAAAAGGTAGGGAGCAGTGAGTCTTGAACTGCCAAGTGATACGAAAGCTTTACCAATGAGTTCCACCAGAGATGCTGTTCTTTCTCTAAGCAAGAACAGGAACCAACGTGATTTCCTGATTACATTACTGCTGGTGAGTACAGGTACAGTTTATAGTCCATAATCCTCATTCTTAATAGCAATAAATAAGTAGTAAAGCCCCATCTTTCAAGCAAATCTTTAAAATAGCCCTGGATTGTGACCTGATGCTGTGCTACCTGCCTGCAGCCTGCCACCCACCTGAACGTCTGAGCTTCAGACAGGTGAGCTCTGTGGGCCACTTACATTGAATGGCCGCAGTAATTAAAATGACAGCATTGCTCTTTCTTTGTTTAGTTTACCAGTGACAACAATCTACTGTCATTGCTTCTCTGTTTTTGGGATAAAAGACCAATACCTTGGAATACTTTGCAGGTTGCTTAGCCCCCAGCAAATGGGAAAGCAGGGAGCAGGGAAGGAAAAGGACCTGCAGTTGTGCACCACACCAGGATTTCGGTACGTGAAACAGCCCTTGCACTACAACAGGTGAGCAGCAGCTCTTTATGGGTTAATTCCTCTCCCTGTCCTCATCCTTTCACTCAGTGGGTAGAACTGGCATCTCTGCTAAGAAGCAGAGTCTGTGCCTGTATTTGGCTGCTAATACTGTGCAGAGCACCATGCCTTAATGAAACTGGCTGCCCTAAGGTCTAAACTAGAAAACCAGCCCAGTTCTCCACTAAATCTGGAGCTCTGGTGACTGCAGATTTGGAATCTCTTTTGCACCTAAAGCCAGATTTTGCATTTTGTTACGTGGCAAAAAAAGACATCTACTTTCCTTTCATTTATTCCTTGTTATTTCTCTGAATATTTACAAGTAAATCCAGTTGGGTTTTCGGGTTGGGGATGCATAAGCATTTGTTATCAGCAGGATTAACCTATGCCATATCTTATTTCTTATGTTGGCACTGTGCAGCCCAGTCTATCTCCCCTTTTTCCTTCATCTGCAATCATGGTCTCCAGATGGGTGCTGGACAGTAAAGCATATCCTCTGTCAGCAAGAGAGAAGCTGTAGGTGCTCATGCTGTTGCTGCGCATATTGCAGTGTCCTACTCTTTCCGTAATTAATGTATTAAGACTTGGCTTCACCTTTTTCTCCCCACACAATGAAGAGGGTGGGATTTGAACCCTCTTATCTGCGCATACCTGCATGCCCCAGGTGAACAAGCTCAGATTTGACAAAGATACCATGTTGTTTCTACCTGAAAGTGGATTGTAAGCTTTATTTAAATCCCATAATTTAAATCCTATTTACACAGGAACGCATCATTAAGATATACAGAAAATACAAATAACTCAGAACCTAGCTGTAGGATCTCCCTTGGCTGGCAACAGAGGTCAGGGCGCTGGCAAACATTTGGGGGCCAGCTGCTCTATGGAGAGATTTCTGCCCTTACTGTCAGGCATGAATCCCCGTTTGGCCTTCAAGAACCAGCTGAGATGGTTTTCCGGCAGTGCTGCAAAGTGGTCCAAGTTCCTCAGGGTTTCTCTGGGGAGATGGTGCAAGCGTCACTGGAAGTTGACCAAAATTTCAGGTGGGTCCAGGGAATGCTAAATACTGCAATCATCTGCAGTTTTGAAGGATGAACATGAATTTCTGTGGGTGACTGAAGATGTGTTTCCTATTATACTGCTCCATGTGAAGTTTTAAATCAGTGCCCAAAACACTGGATTCTGTTTTAGCTGGAAATTGACTGGGGACTCCCCAGAGGTCACGTTAATAGAATGGTTTTGAATTGCCTTTTTAGCTGCATAGGAATAAACTGGGAAAAAAGAAGATTTTCTTTAGTAAAGCAGCAGATTTTTGCCTAGGCTGCCAGGCGACTGCACCACATGAAAGCAGGAAGAGTGTTGCTTGCACTACAGCCTTTAAGAATTTGCATTTCGGTGTGCAGGTCTAGGAAATTAACGCCCCTGCTTTGCTGAAAGCTATCACCAGGGCATGAGTGCCAGAGCTTAATATTTGCTGCCTCCTCACTTTTTGCAGTTTACAGTCATTTTAGCTTAAAACAATGCCACTGACCTACTTGCTCACAGCCTTCCCTATATTAGGTTTTTATATTAGGCAACTGAAGCTGGACGTAAGATAGTTTACGGCACAGACTGTAAAATTAAAAAAAAAAAAAATCCATTAAAAAAATATCATTCTTGTTAGCAGCCATCATGCTTTGGAATAGATCCTGAATATTTAAAAGTCAGTAACAGCTTGCTCAGTCTCTACCAAATAAAACAATCTGGCTTTGCTTTACACAAAACCCACAGTCAAGGCAGAATGAATCCCTTGAGATCAAGATTTCCAACTTCAAAGGATAAGTTAACTCCAAGCCTGAGTTCTAAGTATTTCAATTAAAATTCTTCTGCAATATCAAAAGCAAGACAACCTCCAGTTCACAACAGGAAAGAATTCTGATACTGGCTTTTACAACACTTTACAGAAAAATTACTATATTAAAGAGGAAAGCACACGCTTATTTTTTATTTACTGCACCTCTAGCTGTAGATCGCAGATCTGCACATGGCAAGATGAAATCAGTGAAGAATGTCTGCATATTAGAAGCCACTGTAGCACAGCCTCGGAGCACAGTCAAAACCCAAGAGTCCGCTTCTGCCATTGTAAAGACTCGGAGGTTTACCCCACCTGGACTACCTCCATGATTAGCCTTTGAGCACTGGCTGGAGATGGCAGAAGCGTGCTGGCAGCCAGCAGAGCGTCCTGGCTTGCACCATATCCTATGATTTCGAAGTCTTGGTCTGAGTGATGAGGTTGCCGTTCAGTAGGGTTGACTGGGAACAGCCTTTTAATAGCAGCACTCCACAACTTGATTTTGCGTTCAGCAAGGGTTTAAGGGTTTGTGATGATGTTTCTCTTCTGTAGCTCAGCTGGGCCAAAACTTAGAGCCCAGCCCTGCAGTTGCAGATAACTAAATGACAGGATTCCCGTAGGAACCGATGTATAGCACCCTAAAATGTCTGTCTGTAAATTTCAGATTGTGAATCGTACTCACTAGGCAGAATACATGTCAAGCAATTTAATCCAGTTTGGTGTTTGCGGACAGATAGTGCATATATTTTAAGTAATTAGTTCCACATTCTTTTCTTGAAATCCTGGATTTCATATGAATTTTAGCCTGGGGATTAGGGAAGCTGCTCTCAGATGTTGATGGGTGAGTGCAGCATCTATGTAACTAGGTCAGAGTGTACTTAGGCATATTTAGTTATCTGTTCTTGTGTTCTTCCCTACTTTTGTTGCACAATAAACAAAAGAGGTAAGTAAGTTTGATTTGTTATCTCTTCTTAAAGATGGCAGAATTCTGAGATTTCATAGTGGTGGTTTTTTACTGCATTTTCTAACAATTTGTGGTATGTTTTCTTTCATTTTGATTTTTTTTTGTGCTGCTTTAGCTGCATTTTCCTTTCATCATCTACAAACCCCCAAATTCAGATGCTAGTTGGCTCCTGCTTCCCTGGAGATCTCCTATTACTCAGACATAGTTTCTTGTTCAAAATAGAGGTTTTGTTACCGCATTACAGTAAATATTTTCCTTAAAAATTAAGACTAAGTTATAGTTGCCAAAAAAAGAAAAAGACATAGCACGTACTGTCATGTAGCAGTCCCCTTGATTGTCTATCAACTATATTTCCTTATTACTTGCTAATTGTGGAGATGCTTGGTAATTACTGCAAATACATGAGGTCTTACTGTACGAAGGTCTGTAACACTATAGCGGGTTACCTGTAGCTGGCTGCCAGGTGCCCACCAAGCTGCTCTCTCCCTCACCCCCCTCAACAGAATGGGGAGAAAATAAAATGGAAAAGCTCAAGGGTCAAGATAAAGACAGCGAGATCGCTTACCCATTTCCATCACAGGCAAAACAGACTTGATTTGGGCAAGATTAATTTATTGCTCCTGGTCTGTACTCACAGAGGCTACCCCTGCAAGCCCCCCTGCTACTGACACCAAGCCACCTACACCCAATACAAATGTTAATGATATTGTTATACTAAGATTTTGGTCCCATTTGGTGTTTATTATAAAGCTGGCTTCTGAGCATCCTGCTCTTAATTTCAAAGAAACAAAATTGTAGTTGAAGAACTCAACTACTGATCTGGATGGAGGGAAAGGCAAGTGATATCATTTGACTGAAGTGGCTATAAAATTAATTGTTCCTCTTGACAGACATGTTCTTGATAAAATCTGTGCCCATTCTTGGCTATCCATGTCCTTCCTAGAGAGATCAGATCTACCCCATAAGCCCCAGTACAGGGTCCTCCAAAGACAAACTAGTATAGAAATATCAAAACCAGCTGGCCTCTAAATCTGGAGGTTTGTAGCCATGAGCTGAGCATCCGTATTTTGTCTCACTACTAATGCATGCCAGTTTTCATTGAAGACAGTGAATCACAAATGCATGGATTAAATCTATTCCTTCGTGTGCTGAGGTAGTGATCCTCTTCCTCAGTGCAGAAAGCTGTTATTTACCCATCTGTAACTCGGGTTAGAGCAACGGTGGTATGGCCAGAAGCTGCATATAGTGCTGTCACATAATCCCAGACAGTCAGAGGTACTGAGGGAGGCTCTGTTGTTCTCCCAGTGACTGCCTGATACTCTGAGCTGCGGTTTCCATCTGGGCTTAACCGACTGGACAAGCAGTCCTAGTGGTTGAAATCCAAGGACTTCAGTCAGCAATGTTCAACGGGTCTGATCCATCCCAGGGGCAGCGCCCTGTGAACTGCACTCTTCAAAATCATCAAAAGCAGACCATAAACCAAAACAAATGCATTTTTTGTATGTGGAAGTTTCTATAATATATAGATCTTCTCAAATGACTATGACTTGCAAAATTTTGTAAAGAAGTTGTGGGTGGTGTGTAAAAGAAAAGAGGCAGCGTACCCAGGGAGGGATGGCTCAGGAAGCTCCGTGCCTGTTGGGGCTGGTGCTGTGGCACGGGGCCGCAATGGGAGCACACCTGCACTACCCTGCGAAGCCTGGAGAGCTTTTTCTGCAAGAGGCTCCACTACCTCTTGTTAGCATCACCGCTCCTTCAGTTTTATGGCAAAGGTTTCACTTTGGTAATTCTGCAATCCAAACTCCAGAAGAGTCTTTGCCTAAATTTAATTACTTCCTTACAAATACACTGATGCATAGCACAGCCCGGAACATGGCTTCCTCGGGTTTCTACAGCAACAAACTTTATCATTTTGACTCTCAGCAAAGTCATTGACACAGTCTGGATCCAAGAGCAGATTCATAACCAATTATTGCAAAGATCAGCGTGGCCTTTGCAGAAAACTAGAAAAGACCCTTGAGAGAACTGAGTAAGTGCAGGAATTAAATGCTTGCCTCTCTTTTCATCAAATCATGATAAACAGGAAAATGTAAAGGATTAAAGATGATAATCCAGAAGCGCAAGAAATTGCATTTCTTTCTTTTCCCCACAGAGTGTCCCCATTTCACTATTCATTGCTCAACAGGCGACCACTTCTTTGAGTAGGTAGTAGTCCATTTTGCAGAGGAGCCCACAAAGGTTTGTTAAACGTGTATTTGCCCCTTTTAAAAATTTATTATATTGATAATGTTAATGTGTCGAACTGAAAGTTCCTTTCTACATATCATAGAGGTAAAGGGGAAAGTATTCTTAGGTTCCTTGGTAACTTGAAGATCAAATGTGAGGGGTGTTTAATGCATATATATGTATTTATATATATACACACACATATACAGACACACTGGATTTCTTGTCAAAAGTTTTATACTTTGGCATATAAATAAATACAATAATGAAACTTCCTAGATTAAAGTTCCCAGATAAAACATGAAGACAGACATTGATTAAATGTTTAGGTTCTATACTTACTACTTTTTACATACTGGCTATAAAATTTTATAGTTAAAAAACATCGGTAATTCGTAGGTTTTAACTTTATAACCTTTATAGGTTTTAACTTCATAAGCTTTTAACTTTATATGTGTTGGCAAGAGTATCTGAGTGCATCGAAGATTGTTTCCTGAAATACTTGAGCATGGCTATATTTTAACTGTAAGTTGAAAAGGTAAGTGTGCACTCAAAAAAAGAACCCAATTAGTCTTGCTAAGTTTCAGAACTGTCCAAGAGCTTACTTTGAACTTTAAAATTTTTATTCCACTATGGATATTGCACTAGAGTGTCCTTTGCACACATTTCTGAGACATTTTTTGATTGGTCCACTAATAACTTGTCTTGCAAAAATCAGCCAATTACTTGCTATGCGATTGCACAAAAGTATGATCATTCTCAGGATTTTTACTTGACTTCCAAGATGTATCAAGGAAGAAAACTAACACAATGCACTACAGAAAAAATCTGACATTCTTTCATGGACTAACCCTTAAAGCAATCTGTTCTGCGCTTGTTCCCTATGAACAGTTTTGTATTAATTTCAGAATAAAGTTGAAACATGAACAGACAATTGATTTAGATTTTGGTTTGTACTTTATATTATGCGGATGAATGGTTAATGCGGAAGTTTAGACAGTCTTAATTTTTGTTGATTAAAAGCAGAAATGAAACAGACATGGGCTTGTGAGACCTGGTTTACATCACCATAACAGATGTAGCATTCACCAGTAGGCGAGCAATTTGCACTAAAATAGCTTCTATGACTTGTGTTCAAACTGTTTCAGTTACACACCCTGAGACTGGCAGAGAGATGCTCTACATCTGATAGACCCAGAAGGGACCTGGTTAACACATTTTTCCAGAGCAATACCAACTGTGTAACCAGCTAGACTAAAAAGGCATAAAAAGCACATCTCTCTGTAACTTATAAACACGCACATGTTCAGTTTTACTATCCTGAAAAAGGGAGATGTGGAGGAGGAGAACAAATGAGTCTGGAAGAAGAGGTGTTAACTCCTGCGTAACAGCAAAAACAGATTTTTATAGTTGTCTCAGGGCTGACAAGAAACTCCCTCCAGCCTTGATAAATAGTCCTACTGATCACAATAGTATTGTGAAACATGTACAAGTTTGTATAACTAGCACTTTAATTTGTATAACATGAAAAAGGGGCTTTTAGAAAAATTAATTATTGATTTTATTTGTTTCCCTCATAGCAGGTGGGGGAATCAAATTTACTGATGCTGGAAGACTGTTACGAGCTAAGGCTATCACAATCCAAATTTCCTTAGCCGTGTCCCTTTTCTCCAGCTGAACACTTTCTGTCCAGGTGGCAGAGAGACTACTGGCTGCTTGGCTTCTGTGTCCACACGCCAGAAACTCTGTGCAGGTGCTGACGGATCTTGCCGTGCGTGTGCCGTACCTTGACACTGCCCAGGCAGCCTGCTGGACTCCCAGCTTCACGTCCATTGCGCAGGGGTCCATTTCTGTCTCACTGTGTGTGAAATCTTCTGTGATGAGTGGATAAACTACAGTCACTGCAGGTTAGAGCTGACTGTACTTTATTTTAGAAAATCTATGGCTTACATGAGAGGAAAACTTCTGTATTTTCCCCTTTTTCCCTTCTAATGTCGTGCTTTCTTTTTTCTTTCCTAATTTTATCCATCTGGGATGAAATCTTGGCCCCCATAAAAACAAATAGAACAAATCATTCACTTTTTCCTTTTTTGAATTCCTTAACTGTCAGTAAATTTCTCCAAGGTGTTCACATTTTTTCCATTAGCACATTTGCATACATTCATATGTAGCCAAAATGGACTCTACGCTACTCTGCTCCTGAGATATGCGGTGGATAATGGGTTTTACTGCATCTTTTCACATCTACATGTTAACGCTCTGTTGTGGATCCACATCTCATTGATACTTCTCTCCTGATAACGTAATGCAGTGTTGCATGTTCAGATACTACGACAACAATTAGTAAAAGAACTTCCTTTATATACTAGTAGTTTGTACAGAAAGGCTCTTTTAGGAGCCTTCTTTTTAACTTGAATTCAGAAGGAAACGAACCTAGAAGTTACCAAAAGCAGCTCTTGTATACTGAGTAAACATTTTTGGGCCTGATGATTGAAGTTACTATTATGTCACCAAAGCCACCCTTTTCAACAGTCAGGGTGAGTTATAAATTATTTAACTTAAATAGTATTTGTTCACAACTGAGTACTCTGGCAGGGAGCAAGGGCTTCCTGTCTGGTTGGTTATTGTTAAAAAGAAAATTATTTCAGAATCACAGAATCATTACAGTTTGAAGGGACCTTGGGAAGTCTTGACTTTTCCTGCACAAAGCAAAGTTAATGCTGAACTTGGGCCAGGATACTCTGGGCTACTTTCAAGACCTTCTTGGGTCTTGAAAACCTCCCAGGATGGAGATTCTACAATTTCTTTAGTTTCTTGTCTCAATACTTGCTTAGCTTCAAATCAAGTCCACCACCCACCACGCCCAACTCCCACAGCCAGCTGGAACCCCGTTTCAAATTATGACCACTGAGTCTCATTTTCCTGTTACGTACTTTAGTAAAGAGCCTGCCTCTCTCGTCTTGGTAGCCTCCACTTAGGTGTTGAACGGTTGCTACTATGTGCCCCTAAACTTTCTTATGAATGCCAACTTTTGAGAGGAAGAAATATTGGAATAATTTTAAGGACAACCAGTGAGCAGCCAGGCTATCAGGTGGTGAATGGTGTGTGATAACAAGAACTTCCATAGACTTTTTGGGAATATTTGAGATGCTGGTGTAGGCACCTGAGCAAGTGAATGAATTCTCTTCAGACATCATGTCAGCCCTTTCCAATGTAAGTTTAAAAGTGTAAAGTCCGTCCAACAGGATTCTCACAGACTACTCACAAAAGACCTGAGAGTAAGTTCAAGCTGAATTTGGATGAAGAGCAAAACATAGTTTTTTTGTAACTGGAGCACTGGGTTAAATCTGAATTCCCTGCTCACACTTCTGATGCAGACAATCTTGCCCTAGGAACCTTTATAGACTTAGTGACATCAATCTGTGCATCCATAATTACAGTCTACATGCTATTACAAGGCAGCCTTGCACAAAAGCTCGTGCAGTCCTGGGAGAATCATCTAGGCCTACAGCAAGCTCCATCACAGAAAATGCAAATCTCTTCACAGATAAGACACATCTTCCTCCAAATATAGACTAGCTCACACCCACCTTGCTAATAACAAGCTCACTTCTCTTCACCAAGATTACACAAAATTAACCACCAGATCCCACGAGAACACTGGCAATTCGCTGTAAATGCATTCTGGGATTGCTGCAAAGTAAGAGGCTGTGGACAAATAAAAACTATGTCTAGGGAAGGCCAGAAATCAACATAAAAAATCTGAATGACTTTCTCGTTTTATTTAGTTAGCCATGCAAAATGTAAAAGCAAAACCATAGTGATACCGATACCTTAAGCTTTACATAAACACCACTTTTTTTCCCCGCCTCAGAAAAAGTGTTCCAAATACTAGTAAAGTACCAACTATCCATCTAACAAGAAGGTATGTAAAGAAATAGTGCTGCTAGGTATTGTGACGTAAAGGGTGTGAGCAAAACCCGGACTTTACAGCTGGACATCTTTGTTCCAGTTAAGGGAGGATAAATCCTTATTCAAAAGATAGTTATGTAGAATACAGTTAACAGATTTGATCAAGGATGAAGACTCTGTAGGTAACACCTCTGAAATGCAGCCACTTTAGAGGATGGGAAACTGTGGCAGAATGTATGTTTCCACAAAATGGCAGTGACAGAGCAGTGATCTACCTATCAACTTGTGTTTTTCAAGCGTTCGGAAGGGTTCACCCACACCATAAGGGCCACCAGTTGGGCCCAGCAGGTTCTGTCTCCTCAGGCTGGGGAGCAATACCAGTGTGGCAGGAGCCCTCCTCGGAGAGGGTCCTCCACCTGGCATGGACCTACCTGGAGGGAGCCGCTGGAGCCCGGGGCTTCAGCTCAATGCCCGCCTGGACGGGGAGGAACTGGGGCTGCGGCCTGGAGGGGAGAAGAACGCGTTAGCGGAGAGGTGAACAGCAAAGCCATTAAAAACCCGGGGTGCGCAGCCCAGACCGAAACCCGAGAAGCCATTACCCGTGGGCGACCGTGGCTGAGAAGTGGCCAGAAGGAGCCCGGCGTGGTGGCCCCGTCCCTCGCCCGTCCCTGTCTCTTCCAGTCAGGGCGGGCAGCGACCGCTCGCGCCCCGGCCCCCGCCCTCGCGCGCACTAACGGTCCCCGCGGCCGCGCGCCGGCCCCTCAGCAGCCGAGCCCGCCCCGGGGCCGGCGCCTCGCCCAGAGCGTCCCGCCGGCCGCTGGCCCGCGGCGGAGCCCGCCCCAGCCCCGCCGCGTCTTTGTTCCCCCGGGGAAAGGCCGCGCTTATGGCGGGAGCGCGGGGAGCCCCGCCGCCGCCGGAGCTGCGGGGCCAGCGGCCGGCCAGCAACGGCGGCTGTGGCCCGGCGCGGTGAGCGGCGCCAGTGGCCGGGGAGGGCGCTGTGCGGGGCGGCGGGGCCTGGCAGCCCCGGTGGTGGGCGCCGAGCGAGGCGGGCTCCCGCAGCCCGCGGGGACCCTGCCCGGCGCGGCTCGGCGCTCCACGCACCCCCCGGGCAGTGGCCCTCCGCTCGCCGGGGCCCGCCTCGCCCGGCCCCTGCCGCGGGCCGCCGCGGAGCCTTCCCGCGCCCAAACTTTGCAAAGTCTGGCAGCTCCGCTGCTGGGGCGGCGGCGGCGGCTACGGCTGCGGCGGGCGGGGGCGGCGGAGGAGGAGGCGGGGGCGGAGGGGGCGGGGTGCGGGCCGGCGGCGGCGGCAGCAGCAGCAGCAGCATCAAAGAGCCCCGATTCCTGCCGCCCGGGGAGCCATGCGCTGCTGTCTGTAATGTCAGCGGAACAGGAGAAGGACCCCATCGCGCTGAAGAGATCCCGAGGTACGGGGAGGGCCCGGGGGGATGGCCGCAGCTTAGGGCCTAACTCCCTTGAGGGGAGCTGGGATGCGCCCGCTGGCCCGGCCCCACCACCGCTGCCCGCCGGGCTCCGGGCTGGGCCGCCCGCGGTCCCTCCCTGCGGCTGCCGGCGGTGGCGGAGCGGGAGCCGCGCTAAGTTTGCACGGTGGGGCCCGGTCCGGCCCCGCGGGTTCCCCCGCAGCCCCCGGGCCTTGAGATGGCAAACCGGGAGGGGGGCTGGCAGTGCCCGCAGCTGTGCCCCGCCAGTGGAGGCGTGCGGGAGCGCGGCGGAGTCCCCTGTGTTTTTCTGGATGTGCTGGCCATTAGTATGCAGTGTGCGTACTGCTGGTGCAAGGGAATACGGCGGCGGTGCCACATGTCCGAGTTAGTGTTGATGCAGAGCCCATAAATTACACTTGAGTGTTCGCTTCTCTACCCCGAGTCTGCTTCTTGGGCTTGATTCTAGTTGGGGGTTTGCTTTTTTCTCTTTTCGGGAAATGAAAAATTTATCAAAATACTATTCTTTAATAGTAGCACTGATGTATGCCTCTAGTGAGGTTTGAAGTATGCATTTCTTTGAGATGTGTAAGGAGAAGGTAGAAATACGGTTTCTCTTCTGACTTCGTCTGGGCAACTGACTTTAATGGCAGTAGCACATCAGTCTGCGTAATGGTAGTGGTGTCCTTATAGTCTTTAAAACCAGAAATGCATTTCTGAATGAAATAACGAAAGACAGTAGGGTGACTGAGTTGGTGAAAATCATGGCAAAATGATAGGATCTGCAATTTATTGTTTCTCTGTTCCTTGCCTCCTGTTTTGCCCCTGGAATTCTATTGCTCTTGATATTTTAAGCTTTTTTATGGTTGGGTAAGTGGGGAAAGGTGTGGATTTTGCTATCCACGTTGTCATTAATTTACAGTTTGCTTTTCTAAAACTGCTCTAGTAACAGCTGGATTGCAACCTTGAGAATGAGAGAATGAAAATATGCAGCAGTGTTACAAAGGAGACTGGGATTCATTAGACTCCTTTACTCTCAATCCCTGATTCTGCAAATATTTAAGCACATACAGTTTCACATGCCTGAGTTACCCACCGAGTTCCATACATTTACGGCTTAATATCAAAACTGTTTACAGTATCAGGGCCGCAGAATAGGCTTACCAAATCTGGTTGAACTTAGACTCTTTTTAGTTTTGTCTATAATGAAAAGTTTATTCGGCCATTTATGATTCTTGGGAAAACGTTCTCACCGAGATAAAGCACTGTTTAAAAAGACTCTGGCATCCATCCTGTAAAAACCTAGACAGAGATTTGTCAGTGAATATGAAAATGCTCCATAGTGGTTTTGCAGTGTGTTCAGTATGGCATAAAAGGCACGCGAAGCCATCAACTCTTAATGTGTAAATGGAACTCCAAGTTGCAGTCCTCCTGACTAACACTGAAAATGTCTATTTTGTGTATGTATGAAGTAAAAAAGAATAGGGGAATTATTTATTTCTTCTTTTCCCAAAAGTAAATGGCTGAAATACATTTTATCTGTTAATAAATAAAGGTAATAGTTAGCAGATATGTATTTATTTCTCTAGATCCGTTACATATACAATATCCCAGTCAAAAGGATTGTATTTTTTCCTGGAAAACTAGTCTCAGACAATGAAATAATTTTTTGTACTCTTAGTGCAACATTCCAAAATGCTTGGTACACCTTTTAATGCAAGTCTGTGTGGTAGGTACCGAAAGTGACTTTCTGCAAAGTTTATTTTGGCTGCATGAAAATGACCCTTATTCATTCTCTTTTTGGAGGTATGCTAGGACTAACATTCTATTTCCTTTCATGTATAAATTAAATCATTATAAAATCCACAGGGAAAATATAAATTCGTAGGGCTAAATTAAATCATTGGCCTCACACAGTGAGAACTGAAAATACAAAAGCTTTGTACCTTTCCAGACGTAGGACTCAGTTCTGCAAACCATATGAATGGCATATGAATGGCTTCACCCATGTAATTCATTCATGTGGAAATTGGTGGAACTTGTCACTGAAGTTCTAATATTCATATGCTTCTGCTTTTGAAGAATGATATCCCAGAGAGGGAATTTATACATAATTTTATAAAGTTTTAATTTATGCTCCTGTAAAACAGCACTTGCATATGATCCTCAGTATTCTTGTTGATCGCCAATTTATTAATATCTCAGCTGCTAGTTGTTGTATTTATTAAAACAAACCTGGATATTTGTAATATTTTGCTATTGGTGGTTAATGTCATTTATGTAGTAAGAGTAAAGGACATGAACAGGAGTGTATTTTATGCAGTTGTGAGGAATGGTGTTCACAGTACAATCTCCCACTGAATTTATGAAAAACGTATAGGAATGCTGGAGAAGAAGCTAATGGAAAGTGCAGGGACAGTTTTGAGCAAATAGTTTATCAAGAAGATGATTTGTAGAGTTGGAATTTAAGGGAGATGTGGCATTCTTTATGTAAAATTTTATGCTGTGATTATTTAGTATCTACAGTTAATGTAGTGGCAGTGCTTCATAGTGCAGTAAGTAAGCACGGGGTTTTGTATTCTAAATCAAGGCAAAAAGGACTTTTTTTTTTTTTGAAGAGTAATCCCTAGTTAGTCTGATGGTGGGTTATACTGTGTTACGCTATGCTCAAGCATGAGTTTATTTTGATAACATGATTGTGACTTCATGCCCTAGTCTTTAAAATTCAGACTTAAAATTTGATAGGTGTTAATTTGGGATGTCCACATTATCTTCCTTATGTATAATAAAAAATGAAATAAAATTTCAACAGTGACAGCCTAAGCCAAAAGGCACGTATTAAAGCAGAGGCAGAACTGGATTCTTACTTGAGGTAGAACCAATAAATTCCCTGAAACCTCAAAAAAGGAGTGGGGGAGAAAGGAAGTGCTAGGTGTGAAAATTTGTCAGGCCTCCTTTGATCAGGAGTATGTGAAATAACTGTTGGATATTTCAGCCTGTATACAGTAGGTCTTCTACTTCCCTGTGAGAAGAGATTTTGTGTTACTTTACTGAGTAGTCCTAAAGCTGGCTTAGCTGTCTGCTGGGAATACTTGTCTAACATAGAGCGAGCGGTGTAATGTCATACATTATGCGTCTTTGCATAATACTACTGGTAATTCACAGTTATCTTCAGGTTGCCTTTGGTAATAAAAACAAACCTGTGTGTTCAGCTGTATGCTTGCATCTTGATAAAGTTTGACTTGTATTCTGAATACGAGTTTTAAACAAAGAACAGTAAATTTTTTAAGTTGGATTGCCCACTTTCTAATGTTCTGTATGGTTACTGTGTATATATATAATTTATTTTAAGAACAAATAAACTATTATCTTAATGGACCTGGGAAAAAGAATGAATTAATATATAGTTTCTTAATGTAATGTTAGTATATTAACATGTATTGCTTTCATATCATCTGATTTTCATACTTCGGCTCAGGGTTTTCTTTGCATTCCCATGTGATGGGAAATCTACTTTAGCCCCCATGAAGGCAGACCGACTGGGATAATAAGGAATGTGCTAGAATCTTTTTTTGTTGTTGTTTTTTGTTTGTCTATGGTCTAACTAGAGTTTTAAAAATGAAAGCCACAATTTATATTACTTTGAGAGCTTCTCCTACTGCTATGAAAGATGAAGAGGAATCCCAGGTGAAGCACAGATATCTCTTTGTACTGCTCAGAGTTAAGCCTGATCGAATGACCAATAAAATGAGCATTCTTTACTTCTTCTTGTGCCAGAGCAGCCGTGCTCAATTATTCTGTGCGGTTTCTGCAGAGTAAGGCGAGTTCACTTAGAGCCCCTCTCGTTTTTGGCAGGTGTCTCTTTGTCTCATCAAGTCTTGCATTTAGTGAAATTTAGATCTCATAAACTGGAGATCTGTCTAAACAGCATGGCATGTTTTCAGTGGTTTTTATTCATGCATCTACTACCGTTTGCTTTTTTTTTATAGTGTATTGTAACATACTGTTGTATATTGGTACAGTGAGTTTGATAAATGCTATGTCTGCGTAAGGGAAATAAGAGGTGGATCTTAAGCATAGTTTTAAGCACTTCTTTTGAAAGTTTTATGCATTATGCAAACAAGAAATACTTCTAACTGGTGAAGTGGAGATGTTAAGAACCGAGGGACAGATAAACATAAAATAAATGGAAATGTTTATTCCAACTGCAATGAGCAGGAATTGGACATTAAAGTGGTAATAGAGTAAGATAGCTGTATATGAGGTACGTTAACTTTTACCTCCAGATATTTGCTAGGACTTGCAATGTAAGGCAGCAGAATTAGTGCAAGTTCAGTATTTGTAATAGATACTGGTTGCTATGACAGACGGAGGCAAACTTAAATCCATTCTGTAAGAAAACTAATGCAGTATTGCCCTGATTGAAATTTTGTAGGTGGTGACAGTGGATTGGATGGGTTAGGAGGACCAGGAGTACAACTTGGAAGCCCCGATAAGAAAAAGCGCAAAGCAAACACACAGGTAAATTCCCTTTGGTTCTTTTGATTTCTAATAAATAGTGCACTCAGATGTTGTTTGCTGGTATGACTATGTCGCATTGTTCAGAATATCAGTCTGTTCTCACAAATAGCAGTTACATACAAAAAATACTTCAGTTGTACTGTGAAGGTGAAATCTTCATAATACTAGCTATTCTCACTGAAGTTATTTTAATCTCTGTAGGATGCCAAAGACCTATAAAGAGAGGAGTACAGTGAGACTGCAACCACTTGTATTTTACCATATGGATTTAATTCTGAGACAGACTTTCTTTTAATGACTTTTTAGCCATTGGTAGAAATCTGTACAGCATGAGTAGTTGCCATGAGACTACTTTTCTTCGTACTTTTATTCCTAGATGTGTAGGTTTGTGGGCTAATGGGTCAGTATGGTTTGTTAATGCCTTGACCAAACTCTTGGCATATTCCCCAAGTGATTTTCAAGCAAAAGCTGTGAGGCAGGTTCGGCTCCTTTCCAGTGAATCCCTACAATTTGGCATTTCTGTACAGTTTCTGTTTCCAGAAAAAGGAAGCCTGAATACAAAACATCTAAAGCAATTAGATATTTGTAGTGCAGAATTTTCCTTTGTGTGTTCATTCAGCTTTGAATGAGACTATCTGTTAATTCGGTACTGCCCAGTGAGAGTAATTTTATTTATGTAGGTCAAACAACCACCTTCTGTTAGGCCTATCCAGATTCCATTGAGATGTGGATCTGTTCTCTTAGTTTTTGTTTTGTTTTAAAGTAGTCATGGTGAGAAATACTCGGTTAATTGAAGGGTTTCAGACCTCTTTCTGGGTGGAGCTTTCCTTGTGTTCTGGAATGGTGATAACTGTAGAGGGCATGCAGATTAGTTTCCTCTCTTTTCTTACCAGGTTCAAAATTTGCAGCACAGCAAAAATTTTTTGGGAAAAAAATAAATAAATGTTCAGTCTTAGTTTATTGGTATTTAGGAGGAAAAGCTTTCTGTGAGCATGGTTAGTGTGAGGGTGAACCAGCTAGATGTTCCCCACAGGCTAGTCTACAACTGAATTTCATTCTGTAGCTACTCTGATGACATTTAAACAGCCTCTGGGCTCGATTAAACACTTGGTTATGCTCTGTAACCAGAAATCCTTGTATTTTATACATACTGACTATGCTTTGCAAACTGTCCACAATCACTGAATGCTCATAAGGGACACCTCTGTTTGGTACACAGACTATAGAAAATTCCTATATGCAAACTCCTATATTCTATATACCGTTTTCTAGGGTTAGAGCTACATTAGGTTTGTATATTGTCATAGAAGTGGGGTGTCTTAAGAGATGTATATTCATTAAAATGAACCCAAAATGATACTAAGGAAATGCTTCAAATCTGCTCTTCAATGTTTGGAAATATTTTGTGCATGTGTTTAAGTGACACATGGCTTTCTGTGTTTTTGTTTTTCTTATGTAAAAGATTAAGAACTAGAAGTCACACGGCAAGTAGTATATTCAGAAGCATGGTTGTGCAACTGCACAATTTTAAAAACACTGAGATCACTATAAATCACTGTGTTGTCTGGAGCCCAAACTCCTCTCTTGCCTCTGTACTGAAATTTCAGACAGCCTGGCAGGGTACAGTGGGTGAGCCTTACACAACAGCTGAACAGTTCTTTTAGCAGTAGTGCTATTAATCTAGGACCTTTGAGGTTGGTCTGTCTTGCGGGGAAGTACTAAAACTAATTTAAATGTTGTATTTAAAATATTTTTAGGGATCATCATTTCCTCCTCCATCTGAATATGCTCCACCGCCGAATCCAAGCTCTGACCACCTTGTAGCTGCAAATCCATTTGATGACAACTATAATACTGTGTCTTATAAACCACTTCCTTCAGGAAATCCATATTTTAGTAATCCTGGTTATCCTGGCTTTGGAGGCTATAACACTTTCAGAATGCCACCTCACATGCTGCCCAGAGTGTCCTCGCCATATGGTGGTTCTTACTCCCTCAGAAACCAACCACATCCCCTTCCTCAAAACCCTGTGGGAATGGGTTTTAGCCGACCCCACTCTTTCAGCTTCGGGCCACATGATAACCCAGGTTTTGGGAATCAACCACCTTACGGTAGTGGTCAGATAAATCAAAATGTCAATATGCCTGGTCAGCATTTCAGACCAAATCCTGGTGAGAACTTTGGCCATTCTGGTCAGATACCTCACCCTGATGTGCCATCTAACTTTGGTCCTGGAAACAATCCAAATTTCCCAAATTCTCAGCTAGAGTCAAACCATTCTTTTGTTCCTCCACCAAATGCATACAACCAGACAAAATCATCAGCACAAAAGCAAGACTTCAGTCAAGGTGCAAGCAAAGCATCCAGCCAGAACACTGCTGCTCATCAGCATCATCACAGGACAGAGGACACTGTGAGTCAAGGTAACAGTGACCTAAAAAATGTTACCCGAAACAATGTGGTAAATCAGGATAATAGCCATTCTAATAGTGCTGATAACACTAATTCTGGCCATTCAAATGGGACTCAGAGTAAGTCCCGCCAGCCTCGAGGTACTGCTGAAGGATGCAACTCTGAAAAGAGCAGCAAAACAGCCCTCCATCCCAGTCGTCATGGTCACTCGTCCTCTGAACCCGTCTATCCGTGTGGAATTTGTACACATGAAGTTAACGATGACCAGGATGCCATCCTGTGTGAAGCCTCTTGTCAAAAATGGTTTCATCGGATCTGTACAGGCATGACTGAGTCAGCTTATGGCCTTCTTACAGCAGAGGCATCGGCGGTATGGGGCTGTGATACTTGCATGGCTGACAAAGATGTCCAGTTAATGCGTACAAGAGAGACTGCAGGACCACCTCCATTGAATACGGACGGCTAACAACGTGAATTGGTGGTAGTGGTTGAAATACTTGCTATGAAGATTTGGTTGCAAATTGGGTACTTCACTTTCTGCAGACAATCAGTTGTGTTTGATTGCTGTCGTCCTTTTTTCCCTAATCTGTTTTCATTCATAAACTTCCATCTCAGCTTTTGTACTCTTCGTTTTATGTGTGCAAATGTTTTACAGGATGGACTATTTTTCATTTCTGATTGAACTGTAAAACATCACTGACAACTGATCAGAAGGAGGATGTGCGTTGACAATTTTATTGAAGGCAAAAATGTGCCTGTATGAATAGCCCCTAATTTGCTAGTGTTAATTTGTTAGTAAATAACACTAGCATTTAGTGCTTGGGTTTATGGTACTGTATTTGCAAGTACTCATTACATTTTATTTTTTTGGGGTGAATGTCCATTACTTATGTTCTTGCTATTTTTTCTTTGAATGTAGTGGAGATGACATGGAGGAATGTGCAGTACTAACAGTTTTTATTTTAGGGTAAATATGGAGAATTTCATGTGTGCTTTTTCCTATTTTTGAAGTAAAGCATTAATACACTATTAAAAAATTGATGACTTCATGCTTAGTAAGACAACAAAACCTGCTAACTCTTACACATTTATATTTCCTTGAGAAGGCAATGATCTGTTTTGACTTCTCAGCAAATACTTACTTGCTGAAGTCTCTTGCTAGGTCTTGCAGGATTTGGAAATAATTACAAAATATGATTACATTGGAGAAAGAACACATCAAGTTTATGAAGGCCAGTGCTTTAAATCTAGAGAATACCAAAACTGGGGTTGCGTATGTAACTTTAATTTACCTTAAGCACATACATTAGGAAACAGGTCTCTGCATCTGTCATGGCTGTTCAGTCATGCACCCCTCTCTCATCCTTTCTCGTTGATGGTTCTGGTCTGCCGTCTCAGTGCTGCCTGGGAATTGTGAATGAACTAGTGCAGGGAAAGTCCTACCCATCTTCTAGGGCTTAGAGCTAGAGCCTGCTCAGTCATCCTGAGCTTTCACAGTCCACTTGACATGAAGGAGGGTGCAGGTGACGGACTGTGCTCAGCACAGGCTCTGAGTTGCAAGACAATTTGGCCAGCAAAGTCTTAAAACTGAATTCCCACCGCTGTCTCAGACAGCCTTGCAGTGAGGGGGTGGGAAATCTAGGGTGAAGGAAAATACAGCTTTCACATCGGGTGAGTTTAGCTCACATCAGGAGCAAGTAATTGGAATTTAGCTTCTTTGCTAAACTTGATATCCAACTGACAAGTATGAATGGCACTAGAGCTTCATGTGTGATGCTAAGAATTCTATTTTAATATGGGTAATTTGATCTTATTCTTGATCTCAAAAATACCCCCCCCCCTTTTTTCTTTAATGTGGGGAAACATCCAGCCTTGAAGACTTAAGCCTTAGCAGCGTGATAAAGTTGCATATGCAACTGAAAATGAGTGTTTCTGTAGAGAGAAGCGTTGTTTTAACTTAACAAAAAGGTGGCACTCTAGTAACAGACTCTGCTTGTAATGCTCACCACTGTACTGGAAACTTATTTTTTAAACAATCAGCAATTAAATCGTATGTCAGGCATTACAGGTACTAGTTACGTTCCTTAATGTGATAAATTGTTTGGGCCTGTGTTGATGAGTGATGAAGGAGCTTATATAGACTACAGTCATCTATATAAAGAGGTAGTTTTTATGGTAAGCTATGCTAACGAGTGAAAAGCAAGGCCTGTTGCTAGTTCATCATTGTGTGTGATTTTTAAACAGGGTTTACGGTGGTACTTTCCTGGAAGACATTGTGCAGATCTACATAACTGTCCTTGTTTTATTTTAAAAGTGAAAAGTTTTGTATACTCTTTTACTGGAGAAGTGCAGTATTGTTCTCCTTTTTTGTCTTGCCTCTTACCAGGACAAAGGAAATGTCTAAAGTATAAATGACACAGTTCTTACCTTGAGGATTTCCTGTATTGGGATGTAAAGAAAGTGTAAGGCAGATCCAGGGCTTCTGTTTTCATCACTATTTGCTTTATTTAGTACAGAGACTAAACTTAATCTTTTTCTTTTTTTTAGAGGTGTGATATTTAAAAACAAACAAAAAAACAACCAAGCAACAACCTCTGTTAGAGAGATTTATTCTTCGGTAGTTTTCCTAATGACTGACTAACTGTTAAGAATTTGCTTTTGTTATCTAAAGTAGAAATTAAACCAAACCTAGTTTAGATAGATTTGTTCCTCTGGGAATCAGTGTAATCTCTGCAACAATTTGCACTGTGAAGGTAGTGGAGCTGATTCCGACTTACAGCAATATCAATGAAATAAAAAAATTTTGGTCAGTGAAAAATCAACAAAAGCTCCAATGATGATATTGTTACCCAAGTGTGATATTCACAGTACCTTTCCCACTCCCACCCCTCATTCCTGTTGTGAGAAGATGTTTGGGGCATTTGTTCTCAGAAGTCAAATTAATGTTTTAACCTTCTGGAACAGACATTGTATTTAAAATAGCCATGTTTTTCTTAATCTCTTCCTCAACTCTACGTTAAGTTAGGCAAGTGTTTTCTATGTTAGCTACCAAGACATTAGAATTTAAATATAGTGTTCTTACAAACTTAAAATCAACTGGGGTATCACTTTATAAGGCCTTAAATTGTATATCTGTGAAAGTTATTCTAACAATTTATTTCAGTTTTTCTAAACTGGTACTATGTTGGGTTTGTAACCCAGTAAATTTTCTGTGTTTATTAGCCTACAAATTCAAGGCATTAGCAAATGCCAATTATATGAAATAAAAACAAATGAACAACAAAACCAAACTTGTTACCACACGGATCATAGAGATATGACTGATTAGGATCTCCGAAAGTCATCCAGCCAATATGCTTGCCCTACTGATACGCTCTTGGCATACCTGGACTCTTCATCTAGAAAGAGGATTATACTTTGTTTTTCTCTGCATGTATTGACTAGTAGTAGTTCAAGTATGCACAGGAAAAACAGCAGTCATGTTTTGTTAGTAAGGTACTAGGAAAATGTCAGCTGGTTAGAATTAGAAATTAGTTATAGAAGGGTGGGTGGGAGGGAGGGTTGATTAGAATAGGTGAGGTTTTTTGTAATACTCTACATGAAACAATTTGTATTAAACTATCATGTGCTTCTTTCATTACTAGTGATTTAGACTGTACTGGTGCTGCACAGCAAAAATATTGCAAAGATTTTGTAAATCTTACAAACCTTAACATTTTTGTGTCCTTTTTAAATAGCTCCTCCTTGTCATGATCAGAAATACAGCCTATATTGCCCAAAATGTTTTGAAGTTTGTTTGTTTTTTTTTCCTTTAGGCTGAAATAAATAGGTATAAACTGGATTGAACTGCCCTTGATACTTAGGGGGTTTTGCCCCTTTAAAATACTTGTTTCATTGGTGGCAGGGTAAGTGACAGTGGTGCAAATAGGCTAGAGGGTATGTATCAAAAATCCTGTTTCTGGCTGTTTTACTGATCCCTTCTACAACTTGAGACAAGCAGGTTAACTGTTTGTGCCTCCATCTGTTCTTCCAGAAGATTGGACTAATGCTTACTTCCCGAGGGTGTTTAGAGGCCTAGTTATTTGAGATCTTCGGGTGAAAGAGACTAGATAAAAGTAATAAAGTTTGCTCTGTTTAAAACAGAAATATAACTTTGAGGGCGGCTCAAAGAAGAATATAATTTGTGGCCTCTGAAGTTTTTCATCTAAGAACGAGTTTTGTAATTGCATTGTTCAGGCTTAACTTCAAGCACGTGAGAATTAATGCAGTCAGTGGAACTGCATGCACACAGTAGAGAATGTTTCAAAGTGTTTGCAGTTCGGGGCTGTGATACTTGCAAGTGAAATGCTTTTTATGGTTTGAGATTTTTACAAAATCAATGGTGTTCAAATGTAGCACCTTTTAAACATTTGTCTTTATTCCAACTTAATACGATAACACATCTGCATTAGATATATCCCTTTCATTCTATAAATAAACATTGCCTGGCAGTAAAAGTATTGGTGTAACATTTTTTAAAAAGGAAGTCATGCTTCTTATCATGTTGTATGTGACTTAAATGACTGTTTCATATTAAAACTAACCTTTCCTTATGTACTGCTTAAATATACCTGTTTTGGGATATCAGTTCAGTACTTTTTATACAATCTTGAATGTGTTCCACATTGGTGACATGTATTTTTGCAACAACCTTTTTGTTTCGATTTTAAATTAGAGCATGTCTGAAGTAATACATGCATTAGTGCTGTGGTGTGTGGCAAAGTTAATGTATGTAATTCAAATTGGAAGAAAGTTTCCAGACTTTGTCCAACATTAACCCTGTGGCCAGGGATTAAATTACTATGTAATACAAATTATTTCATATCACGATGTGTTTTAAGCTACTCTATGAAGTATGTGAAACATTATTGTTTATGGATTGGTAGCTGGCGTGGTATCTTGCATAGAATGAGGTATGATAGATGGTAGCAATTCATGGTAATTACAACTGATTACCTTTCAGAACACGCAGCACTTAGGTGCATTGTCATCTTGTTGCCATAACTGTTAGTATGAATTTCTTTATATTACCCACTGACAAATGTGTGAACATTTGGTAATAAGCTCCTGGGTGTGAAAATTCTATTCTAACACTCTTTATTTGGTTTACAAAACATGTAATTTTTTTATCTATTGGATGTGATTAGATATATGCAGGCGGATGTAGAACTGGATGTATTTTAAAGTTATTCTGCAATTACTGAGTTTTGTCTGAAGCTTTCTATATTAGAATAGACTCTTCCTTAAAATTGGAAAATTAAGTGTACTTAGCAGAACTCTTAAGGCAATATAACTATCCTACACTACATCTTGAGTTATGCACATTCACTTCTTTGTATGGAACTCCTCTGATTCTTGTTGGCTTATGCTTTATATGGAAATAAAGGGTCCCTTTAGTGCCCTAGTGTTGTGTGTCATCAGTTCTGAGGTAATTAATTCTGAATGGTGTTCAGCCCCTTAGAGGTGCTGCCTATAGCTTGAAGTATTCAATGTTGCCCTTAGTTTCCTGGTTCAGAAACAGCTTGTCCCAACACCATAGTGAATACCTATTTTTGTATTGTTTGCCATACATGATTAAATTTCCTTTTCGAGTTCAAACAAATGGTCTGTCTCAAAATAATTTTTGATACAACCCCACCTTTTTACTCAGAGGTTTGTGCACTCTAATTCAGGAATTGCTGTACTGGAGACAGTTTGGGATTGGAGTCAGGAGAGAGAGCGCTGTTGTGTCTATTCCTAGACACTCACCTCATCTCCTAAAGGATGGTCTAAATCTGAACTACCATATAACTTAAGGAGGGCAAGCTCTTAATATATTTCTTCTTTTTGTTGCTTTTCTTGAATTTTTTTTTTCTGAAATGTGAAATAATATGGAGTTGTTGAGGGATTTTTACTTAAAAGACAGTATGTCCTCCAAGCTTTTGTATATGGCCTTTAGAGCAGACACTGTTCTTTAGGGCCTTCTGACTTGGAAATTTTTGGTCCGTGTTCTTTCATTGTTAAAGATGAGTTGAAAAAGGCAAGTTACCAATCTACTGCCATCCAAACAATGCAAAATATAAGCTGATTAAGATTATTGACATTTAATTTTTTTGTTAATAATGATGTGATATTCTACCTTTTAGAAGAACATATATTAGAGTCTGATTCAAGCGTTCTTGGAAAATGTATATGGTAGATTTTGTCCAGCACTGTATGTAACTTTTTTGCTTTCTGTTGTCTGGTTTCAGTTTCTTTTAAAATAAAGACAATTTTTGCGGGGAAGTTGCCTGTTGATTTTATGAAGATTGATGTAATGCCTAGATTAACTCTTCTGATGTTTTGCCTGTGGGAATCATTTGGATTAGTCATAATCCTGTGAGAAACAGTATGAGGTCATACTGATCAGAAAAGACAGCTCTTGCCTTTTTTGGAGAGGACCACTGTTCTGTAAAGGCATTAATCTGAAGTAACTTCAAAGCAGATTAGAAGAGGTCTTGCACCATAAACCCCATTTCTTTCTTACAGGATGGGAGGGAAGGCTCAGGCACCACCTGGCTGAAGAGAGTTTTTTTTAGAGCTTTCTGCACTTGGGAAGAGATTATGCAAAGAATTATTTACTCTAATTTATAAAATTGTTTCTAAGCCATTCCTGTTTGTTGAAATGCCAGAACTAACACGTACCACATCAGTACCTTACTAGCGATTTTTTAAAAGCAACTGATAGGGGTGGTCCCAAGCCACACATGCAAAACAGTTCGTTGGAGTAAATAGCATCTCATAACATGTTCCTGCTCTTCTTGCAAAATATGGAGGAATGAAAGAAATTAGAGAGAATTTAGAAAGGATTGGAGAAAAAAAGGTTATTTATTAAATTAAAGATAAGAACATGTAAACTATTTAAAGGCTTTTTCCCCCCTGTATATTAAAACCTCTGAAGCTGTTAGAAGTGAAATAACACCTGGAAGAGATGTATGTATGTATGTATATAATGGCAGCTGGAAGGTCCAGAGTATTAGTAATATTATTAACATTGGACTGGAATATAAATGTCCATCCTTCATAGCACAAGAGATGGGAATTTAAGAATAAAGTTTTCCAGGGACAATTTTATATCCTCTCACTACGAAGTTTCTTGCACTTGTAACTGATAAGTTAATGCCAACAGAAGAAAGATCCTGGATGGACCTCTCCTTTGGTTTATTTTACAAAAGTGTCACAGTGAGAGCTCACTTATTTGTCCAAGTAAGCTAGCAATACGGAATGTGTATGACAGAGGTGGTGTTTCTGCAGATACACATCAATATTGGATTTTTAAGGTTGATCCAAGACCTTGCTCAGTCCCTTTTGTGTCTTTCCGCAGGTAAATCTGCTATTTTGACTTAGAAATGTGTTAGTGACGTTTACTGTGTTTTCTACAAGCAAAATACATAGCTTTGCATTGGAGATCTAGCTTTGAAGTAAATAGACTTTTTTGTTAATGTATTGGAGCTATTTTGTGTAGCTTGAGAACACCAAATACAGGTAGCCATGACTATGTCCTGTCTTGTAAAGTGTGTATACGTAGTATGTCCTTTCTGGCAGGAGTAGATAATAAGCTGCTTTGTTTCAGTATATTCTCTGTGATTAAACTAAAAATTACACCTGGATGGCCAAGGCAGAAGACCAGCACTCAACAGATCTAAGACTTTTATTGTCCATGAATGAACTCTCCAAACTGAAGGATGCGTTCTGGATGACTACAGCCCCACTCTGGACTGGTAGGAGATTGAGTTACTATTACATTATAATCATTCTAGCCAGTGCTGCTATTGGAACACCCTGATTTAAAACAAAACAAAACACTATCAACTCCAACCCCCAACTCTTCCGTTACTTCATCTAGGAAGCGGGTAAATAGGATTTTGACTCCTGTGTGCAGTTTTGGCCTCTCCATTTTCAATGTACTAGAACTGGGAAAGCTTCAGAGTCAGCAAGGCAGATAAAGCTATGTAAAAGAAAAGTAAGCAAGCTAAAAGTGTTTCTAGGTAAAAAGAGCATCCCTCAGAGTGGAGAAAGGTCTGTCTGCACTTGCCTGAAGTTTGTCTTGCAATACAGACAACTAAGAGAGATTAAATAAAGGTAACACGAGACAGGTTTAAAACAAACAGGAGTTTTGTTCTCACAGGAAGAATCTTTCCTCAGCTTTTATTTACTTACTTATTTTCTCTTACAGTTTCTTAGACCGATAGCAGTCTGTTTATGGAGATGTCACGTGTAAGTCTGGGTTCAGAACTATAAATCACACAAGTCTCATCTTCTGCAGCTGACAGCAAGACTCCTTATGTCATAGTGCAGATCCTGCCGTAAGTCTGAAAGTATGTATTGTGTAAGGTTTAAAAGAAAAAAAACAAACCAAAACAAAAAAGTCAGCTGTGCCAAAAATACCTAAAGCATTTTGACTTTCAGCTAAATCTGTTTCCTCTTCTACTTTTGAATGCTCTTGGAGTAAGGAATTTAATTCAGTTCTGGGATTCCAGTCCATGCAAGCATTCATCCAGTTGATACTGATGAGGGTAAGGGTGGAGAATAACCCAGGATTCACATCAATTATGATGGATTTCTTGCTATGAAAAAGTTTTAAACGTCTGTGATATACAGTTATATGTATACATACTACTTAATAGTAACCACTACCATTTGAACATTGCTTTGGAATATAGATAACAGAACATAAAAATCGTATCTTCAGTGATACACATCAGAAATCTTAGCTCAGTTTTCCTTGGTCATATTTTAAAAGAAAGAAAAGGAGGAAAACTGGACTTGTTGTTCTGTTTTTTTTCCAAATAGTTCTAACAACTGTTTTTCTTTTGAGGGACTCGGGCATAATGGGATGTTTATCCAGATGTGTTTGGCTCGGCTCTCAAGCACCCCAGCAGCCGCTGCTTTTCATACAGTAGCCATCGTTTCGGCAGGTAGAGTTACTGTGCGTTTGAGGGAGGCTGAGCAGCACCGTGCACATCGCCACCCGGTTCTCGGCGGCGGCAATCCTGTGAGGCAACCGGTGCTTCGGCGGACACGGGGAAGTTTCAGTGCATTGCTAAATCAGCCCTCAGCTTTTAATAGCTTTTACCAGACGTTCTCAGGCAGCAGTTTGTCTCTTTATGGAAATGCATTTGGATCGCGAGAGCCGCATTCCTCCCCGCTCTGCTGAGGTGTCACTAACAAAAAACATCTCACCGGGGCCTGACAGCACTTCCGGGTCTCTCCGCGCTGTCCCCGGAAGTGCTCTTGGAGAGCACCGGAAGTTCTGCCCCTAGCAACGGCGGCGCGTCCGTAGCGACAGGCGCCGCCATGCCGGTGTGGCTGCGGGAGCACCGCTGGCGGCAGACCGCCTCCGCCGTCTACCTCTCGCTGCCCGTGCGCGGCCTTCGGGTCACCCCCGCCAACATCTTCTGCACCGACCGGTACCTGAAGGTGGGGCGGCCGCACTCCTCTCAGGGGGCTGCTGTCCTGCCGTGTCGCCACCTTGGGACGCGTTGTACCCGTGGGCTGTGGCTTGGCCTTGCTTTATAGCTCTGTTAAAAAGCACAGGCTTAATACACCATGGCAGCAATGCTGTCAAGTTTATAATCTTTTATAATATTTAATCTGTAACCTCCCTTTGCATGCTGCAGGCTGGTAAATACCTATCCCACCAGAGATAATGGCTTTACCAGTGTTCATTCTCCTCCATACTAATTCTCTTGCTAACTCAAAAGGTGTCATCTGCTGTTTCTCTCATAAATGGCCTGAATTATACACAGCTGCTTATATTATGACTAATAATTCTAAATTTGAGGTCCATGGCTTCTGTTGCAGTGCTGAAGAACCAACTTTTGAAATCTCTTTTATCTGGTCTAATAGCATATAGAACCTCCATGCTGCATATTAAGCAAATTAGTTTTGTCAACAACATGTGTTTCTTGGGGTTTACTGTATGCTGGTACTAAGTATTTTGAATATGTGAAATTTAATTAAAAATTGTAAATATTAGTACACATTAATTATATTTTTATAGGTAAGCATCCCTCCCTTTTTATTTGAAGCCATTTTATATGCTCCTATTGATGACACAAATAGCACAGCAAAGATCGGAAATGGAATCATTTTCTTCACTTTGTATAAAAAAGAGGTGGCCATGTGGGATTCCCTAACTCTAGCAACTGGTAAGTTCTCTACTGTGAAAAGCAGGTTGTGTGTAAGAAACCCAAACTGAGCCAAAACTTTACAAACTATAATAAGCAATGCGAAACTTCTGCTGCCAGATATCTGATAAGTTTAACCTGTTGTTCATTGTTAAGAACAGAAAGTATATGAAAACGGCAAAGAACATCTACTGGCTCTAGGGCACAGAACACAAAACGATGTTTCTTGTAAAACTTACATTTTGTGTGTTAGCAAATCTTAATTTTCTCTTTTTTTAGACATGGGCTTGATAGAGACTACTTTCTGAAATTTGAACCATGTTGCATTTTCCCAGACAAAGTAGCAAAAGAAATCCTGTTTTTATGAATGTGACACATAACAGTAGAACTTCACGCCTAACTTACTAAAATATTTTTGTTTGTTTTTCAAGCTAACAAGGAGAAACTGCAGTATCTAAGAGAGAATGCTGTTCTAAAAGCACATGAAAAGGCAAAAGAGGAGACAGAGGCAAAAAGAGTTACAAAACAGGAACACAAAAAATATGCTTTGGAAGCCACAATGAAGGTAAGCTTAGAAGGAACTCTGCAAGACATATACATGTAAACAATTACCAACTAATCTGGCAGCTGCTTGGTTAAATATACCTTAAAAAATATGAAAAGTACTGATTTTTATTACAGTGGTGAACTTTGTTATTTCTTTGTAGTTAAAACATACCTATTACCAAATAGGAAAACGATACAGAAAAAAATATTTAGAATTTTCCGCTAGTAATACTAAAATAATAAAAATAATTGGTGAGGGGCTCGTATTTTTGTCAGTTGAAAGAAGACTACAATAATGTGACAAAACCATAATCTCTTGTGGCTTTTGCATCAGTACAAGTGTCTAGTCATTTGGCACTGTCAAAAAGACTGATTTTTAGAAAAATCTTTTTTGTTGTTGTTATATCAGACTTGCTGTTCATTGCTTTTTGTGTTTATGTATCTTTGTCATTCTGCATTTTATGTGTATTTTGAGAGAAATTATTTTCTTCGAAATTTTTATGCATATAAAAGTCTGGTCACTTCATTTGTGTTTAAAAGGATTTTAAAAAGTATACAATGAAATTTTAAGATTGCATATGTGATTTGGATCAAAATGAACTGCAGTTGGTGACTTTCTTAGTAGCAACATTGCATCCATTCTGCCTATGTAATAATCTCAAAGAGGAGAAGTAAGAAAAAGTGTATTAAAATTAAGCCATATATTTTACATTTATGTATATTCCAGAGGTCTGCATTGGAATATGGGCAAGATTTTCATTGTTTACAAGTAAAACTTATTTCTGAATGTTTCTGGATCATACTGTAGTAGTGGTAGAAAATAGTGAAAAGATATGACTTTTAAAAGCTAACCAGAAATCTTTACTCTCTCAATCATTTTTAAGCATCTTTCATAACTCTGCTCGTACAATCACATCAATGATGATGCTATGCTTGGGATATGAAACTGGGAAAATAATGGTAACTTAGTCATCTTACTATTATCAGTTGTTACATATCTCATAGGTTTATCATTAAACAGCTAGAAGAAGCAGAAAGAAAAAGAATTGAAGATCTGAAAGAAAAGGAGCGGCAGAAGGTCACTGAGGAGTTGGAGTTATGGAAAAAACAGCAAGATGCTGCTGAGAAACAAAAGAGGGTACAAAAAGAAGGGGAACTACATCAAGAAGTAGAGCAATTAAAGGAGAAGAAAAAGGAAAAAAATAACAAAACTAGGATTCCTAATGAAGGAAATTCTGAGACCAGAATCAAAGCTACTAAAGGTTGTATTATTGGAGTGTATTTTATTATTCTTTAAAGTGTGGGTATAAGTTTATTCCTAGATATTTCTGTTCTTCGTTTATCTTTGTCTCCACCATACTGAACTTATTCTTTTAGCTTGCAGTTATTTTAGTGTCTTTATTTTCAGGCAATTTATTGAGCCTAAAGCATGCGAGTTCTTAGCTCTTGTTTAAGTCTTTGGAAATACAAGGACAGATTTTGTTCTAAGCTTCAGAAGTAAAACAGCAAGCCTTTCTGACAGCGTAATGCAGACTTTGAGGGTGGAGTTCACGTTTCCCTAAGTTACCTAACTGCTGGTTTTTGTTGAAATATGCAATCTCCTTTCACCCTCTCTATCCCATGTCTTGGCGCCAGAGAGAGCCAATTCAGGGAACTAAAACAACAGAAAATATTTCATTTTTGTTTTGCTTGTTTATTTTGGTAAGTTTAGTTCTAGCTTCTGCAGTTGCCCTGTCAGAGAATCACAGAAGTGGCAAAGATAGTGATGTAAGAGAAGTTTAAGTTAATTTCTGACAGATAATGTAGCCAGTAAATAAATGGCACGATACAGCCAGAACAAACATTTGTTTAAACCTTCCCTTCAAAAGACAAGTCTAAACCTATTAGAGGGTTAGTTCTAATGTGCATAATTTCTAAATTAGGTGTTCTTTGGACTTTGATAGAAAAACAGAAAAATCCCTTTTGCTTCATTTTTCATTTCCAGTACTCCAATTCTCTTCATAGGTCGTGGTTCCTATAGTATGTTTTCAGAAAATTTGAAAGAAGAACAGCTACCAGCTCCTCGATCTACTGCTACAATTAAAATCAACTTTACATCACGAGTTTTTCCTACAGCTCTACGAGAATCTCGTGTCACAGAAGAGGAGGAGGTAAGGATTGCGCTCTGGTTGCTTCTACTGTCTTACAAGGTGGTCAATTATTTACCGTTTATTCAGTAAGTTGGCAAAAATGTTACCTGTGCCAAGAAATGCTACCTGTGCAATATCCTTATCTTCTAAGGAAGAAAGTCTTATTTAAGTGAAGATTTAAAGAAACACTTTTATATAAAAATTGTTTTCACCAAGCATGTGATTATGCAGATTAATAAATAGCGTGTACCTTTTTTTGGAGGGGGGGCGGGGGGAAGCAGCAATATTAATTGAATTCCTTGAAGTACAAAATTTGAAATGTCTTTACTCTGAGATTCTTTAAGTTCTGCCTTCTTAAAAAGAAGCTCACAGTTATCTTGTTTGAGCTCTATTAAATGAGCACAAAGAGTCATTTTGGAAGTTCCAAAACAAACACACAAACAAAAATGTATTAGTGATGCAGTAACCTTACTTCTCACATAGTAATAAAATATTTGGGGAAACTTGGAAGTTTTTCATGTCTGACATTATTAAATATTTCTCCCTGCCCAAAATATGTGGCAAACAGAATTCTTTTGATAGGACTGAGTGAAGAGGTGAAAACAAAATCCTTTTTTTGGATTTGAATTTTCCTTCAGAAATAATCTTTGCACATTGTATGTTTACAGTGGCTACGTAAACAAGCAGAAGCTCGAAGAACAATAAGTGATGATTTGGCTGAGCTGGAAGATTTAAAAGAAGAGGAGAAGAATCCAGATTGGTTGAAGGACAAAGGAAAGTAAGTTAGATTCCATTTGAAGATGTATTTAAAATGAAATATTAGTTATATAGTGTGTGTCTATTGTTTAGCTTTGATATTTTCGATTTATCCTAGACACAAATGGATTTCCTTTCATTTGTACTTTTTCTTGAGAGGTTAAACATCCATCAAAACGAATGTTAGGAATTTGATAAAAATATTGGTATGTTTCTGTAGCTGTGTTATAGAGAAAGGTTTGATTAGGGGATTGTAATCAGATACGTAGTTTTCAAAATTAGTCCTCTGTCTGCAAAGATATGCCCACATCTTACTGTTCTTCATTACATTTAAGCAGTGACTATTTTTGTTAAGTCGTGTGTCTATATGCTTTATTGTCAGCATCAAGTTTGACTGAACTTCAGCTATGTTCTCTCAGTATAGGCTATAAGTGGCCATTTCCAAGGAGAAGTCGATAATACTTCAATTTTTTTTTTAAATTAATTGTTAATAATAAGTAGTTAGTTATTTTGTGATGTATCACCTTGTTTAAAGTGCGTATTTCACTTTTTGTTTCATACTTAGCAAAATGTTTGCAACGGGAAACTATCTTGCGGCTGTAAATGCATATAACCTCGCAGTGCGGCTAAACAATAAGCTTCCCCTACTGTATCTGAATCGTGCTGCTTGCCACCTTAAACTGAGAAATTTACATAAAGTTATTGAAGATTCCTCTAAGGTATAAATACATAGGTTCTCAAACTGTCATCTTATACGTGATTGTGATTTATTACTGTGATGCTTCTGTTTCATGCAGATCTGTAAACACTTACTCGTGCGATTCAAACTTTTTAAATTCAAAATTAATAAATTCAAAATTAATATAATGAAGCCATGGTGAAATATTAAAACTTGCTAGTGATTGATCAATGAACTTTCAGAAATTTTAAACAAAACAACAACCAAAAAACCTCCAAACCATGCTTCCACACGTTTAGGCCAAATGGGCAGTACATGTTTCTTTACAGGTAAAATAGTGTAGCAATATATACACTTGGAAAAAAAGACAACTTTGAGCAGGAAAAAAAAGGAAAATATGCACTGACATCTTTTGTATTATGTTGTGGTGTTCTTCATTTGGTGGGAAGAAGATAAAAAGGTGGTGGTAATGAGGAAGATACTTAAAAAAAAAAAAAGCAGCGGACCAGACGTTTTTAAAGGACTGTATCAACTCAATGTTTTCGCAGCCATTATTTGTGCCATGAGGGGTGATCTCAAAAGACACGTAAATAATTTGTAAAAAGTTGTCCCAGAATTACTATTTTTTGAACTAATAAGTACTTGAGGCTTGAAACTTTTTTTTTTAGTACCTGCTGCTACAACACGTACTTTTTTAGGGCTGCTATTTTTTTTTTTTTTTTGTAGCATGGTATGTAATATCATGTATGAAAATAGAATACATTAGTTGACTGTAATAAACATTTAACATGTTATTTGTCAGTTTTTAGTTATGGCAATGAAACTGTATTTAGCAAACTGTGGGGTGACAAATACAAATCTTAATGACTAAAATCACAATCCACATAGTTAAATTTGAATAGTTATTTTCTATTTCTATTTGAATATAATATTACTGTATAATAATAGTAATTAGGTGAGAGAAGTGTGTGTAAATGAGAAAAACACCAAAATTATGGAAAATCTACCTCTAAATATTTTGGGTATTTTCATTTGTAAAGGCACTAGAACTGCTGACACCACCTGTTCCTGATAATGAGAATGCTCGAGTAAAAGCATATGTGAGACGTGGAACAGCGTTTTGTCAGCTGGAATTATATACTGAAGGTGAGACCTTGATTTTGTGAAAGTGTGCACGTGGATTTATAGTGACATGGAAGTAATTCTGTTCAGCTCAATGAGATGGCTCACACCTTTATTTTTTCAGGAGAGATGTTAAAGGAGGCCAATGCAATCTGTGTCTCTTTGTTATGAACCTTTATACCACATTCCTTAATTATTATTCTTTTTTTAATTACTGGCTAATTGCAATTCCACTTGAAAAATCTTTACAACTTTTAAGAAAATAGATTGTACTCCTAATTCAAGGAATACAAATTATTTTTTCCATTGAGGAAAAGGCTTTAGTGAGTTGTGTATCCTCTGTTTGGTCTGTTGGGTAGTTGGTCTGTCTGTGCGTAACGGCCAACTAGTGACCATAGCAGCATGGTGGCCATGGAAGGTATTAGTAAGGAGCGAACGAGAGGTCAGAGATGACATATTTGCATTGGGAAGCATTCAAATGTAGGATACAGACCGATATGAAACTAGGTTGCAGTAGTTTTGCTGTTCATGAAGCAATGTTTTATTGGTTTTGAGATTATATTTGCAGTGGTTCCAATTATAGAACAAATTAACTTAAAATAACCTGAAATATTTCTAAAATATTTGCTCATGAAGTGCTTAGTACCACATCTCTGTAAAGTGATGTATGAAACCTGTATTGGTGAGCAAAATGTTTCATCAAGTATGTGTGATTTGTGTGAAAATACCTGAATTAAATGTCTCTAGTGAGTTCTCTAAGAGCATCAGTTTAGGTTTGTAAGGCAAATTTACAAGTGAAAGTTGATAATAGAAAGTGAGGAATATTCAAAATGTCAGTGTTGAAATACTAAGCTTTTCCCATTGGTTACCTTTTTCTGCCTATGGCTTGCTTTGTCTTACCCTTACAGCTTCATTTGCACTTGGAACCTGTATAAAAAAGACAATTAAAGAAGATTTTATTTTACTTTCTGTACTCGTGGTTTGCTTTTTTCTCCCCAAGCTCTAGTATTCACAGTTCATGTCTTTTTTTTTTTCTTGTTTTCACACACTTTCATTCTGTTATTCAATTTTTCTCTCTTGTGAAGAACACTTCTGAACATGCGTGTGTGCACATATATATATGTGAATGAAGAGGCCCTGTTTTCATGTTTCAGTACCTGAAAATGTTTATGTAGTAGAGTGTTTCTGCCAAAATGTTTTGTAAAGTAATATTGACAAAATACAAATTTATTCACTGACAAAAGTTAAACCTAATGTAATTCTGATTCTATCTTGCTCAGTAACAAAACTCAAGATCAATACTTCATGCATATGGTTAGGGAACTGTTATTGCCAGGTAGTTGCTAAAGAGGATGCTCTTACATTATTGATTGACATTCTTATCGATGTATCTATATTAGGTCTCCAGGATTATGAAGCAGCTCTCAAGATTGATCCCAAAAATGAAAATATAGAAAAAGATGCTGAGAAGATTCGACAGCTAATTCAAGGAACAACACAAGATTCTTAATTTAAAAAAAAAAAAAAAAAAGGAACTTTAAGGATCTTTTTGACAGGGGTGCCTTTTGAGGGCACCAGAAGGAATCTTAGTTCTCTTCAATATGTTGTTAACTAGACATTTTTCTGTTTCACTCAGAACACCTACAGAATTGGTAAAAGGTTGTGTAAGTGAATTACTATTTTTGGAAATTATAGTATTATAACAAATAAGATTAGATATATTTGATATAATTTTGATACAAAGTTGTCATGATTTTGCTTTCATGGCTTTGAAATATTGGTGGGCCGAATATTAAAACATGCTTTTGGTACTTGATTTAAAGTTACTCATAACTAAATGAAGTATCTGTCTGGAAATATCTACTGAATCTTGACAAAGGGTTTTCAGACAACTTCAGTAGCTCCATATAGTCAACACCTGTTAACTTGTCTTTCTGTTCTCCATGAAAGCTGAAACAGATATGTGTGCTATGGTTATGGTTATATGCTTTTCTCTTTTCTTATTCACAGTGTTTGGCACATCTGAAACTAAGATAGAGAATTTAGATTAGATTCAGGCATCTAATTTGGAAAACCTCCACCTGGAAGGATAGAGGTAGATTTTATGTAGTGCAGAACATTCTTTTTAACATTACGCAATGTACATTGAATATTTTCAGACTATTTTGAAACATTTGGGCTGATTAAACAAGGTAATTGGAAAAAATATAAACCTGTAGTGTTGTAGTGTAATGTAGTGGTAAATTAATCCTGTGATAAATTGTCCTATCAATGAAAAAGACTTACTTCTTCCATCCTACTAGAATTAGTAATCTCAGTGTATCTGTAAAGCATATTCTAAATCAAAAACATGGTTATTTTTAGGAGCATATGTACTTTTCTTGAGCTAGCATTTTAATTTGTACTCTGTTGACATTGGCCAGTATCTCAGGAGTACTGGTGTGATTAAAGATTCGTAAAAGAGGGACCATCCTGGTGAGGCTACAAATGTTGAAAAAGGACATGAAGTATGACACTGTGCTTTGAAGTCCTGCACCTGTTGTTTTGGATAGAGGAAGAATGTATTATAGAATTGTATTGTCTATATATAAATGTTAGCATTTGTATTGCCATGACAACCTGGAACACTGGACTTGAAGTGGTTGTGTTTTGTTAGGCATTCTATGGAAATTGTGACCATTTCAACTACACTCCCTTCAGTAGCAGTTTTAGCAGACTTCTGAATTTTCCACGTCAGCCTGTTTCCTGAGTACCATTTATGACTGATTTCTGTCTTTAGAAGAAAATATTTATTATGCAGATATATGTTATTCTTTGTAAATTTTATACTCTTGTAACAGGGAGAAGGTGGCAGGTGTTGATTCCAGTCACTTTACTTAGAGCCTTGAGAGGAGTGCTGAGGTGAGTCAGAAATGTCTGGGGTAGCTGCCGTTCTTCTTTTGTATTGCATTGCATTGCAATGGAAGGGGGTGAGAATATTTTATTTATAGCAGTTGGAAGGAGGGCAGTGCAGGAGCTTTAGTGCCTTAGTTGAGTGTAATGGTATGCTTGCCAAAATGTGGCTTTTTGCTGAGAGGAAGTGGGGGCTAAGGAGGAGAGGCAGTGGCAATGAGAAAAAGAAAATGCAAAGAAGCAGATGCTGGTTCAAAGTTCCTAATTTTCTGTTTTGCGTCCAGAGCCTATTAGAACAATCTACATACATCTGTATAGGCTGTTTGTATTGTAGTGATTTGTTACAGCTACTCAAGGCTATTTTTGATGTAGACATGCACCTTTTTCTACTGCTATGAAATAGAAACAGTGACTTCTTTAAAGGTTCGGGAAGCGAGTGTGTGTACATCGTATCAAAGTCATGCATTGTGTTGGTATTAGTGTCCTAAGATGTAGGAATGTGCAGAATGACTTTAGGTTTTAAAACCAGAAAATACTTAAATTAAAACAAATAGACCTTCAGGTCTATGTCTCTTGCACTTAACTCTTTCTGTAAAATTGGAGTTCCACGTTTATGTTACCAGTTTCAAAAGTTTTATTTTTATGGGTTTAAGTATGGTTGAGAAAAGTGTATCATTAAATCAGCTACATCTTTTTTGATAGATCTTATTCAACCCAGCAAAACCAAAATAAAACAGATATTGACAGTTATTCCTAGAATGACTGAAATAACGGATTGGTTTTCTTAAAGCTAGTCTAAGTCTATGACATAAAGATGGAGATGCATTTTTACAGAGTATGCTGTAAATTGGGGTAGTCATATACCCTACTTCTGTCAATGGCAGTGTTTAAATAACTACCTTGAAATGACCCACAAGTGAGTAAGTGTTTTGAAAAGGTTTGATCTATTGGGTGATAAGTACGAGGTACCATCTGTGAGATAGGTGGAATAGCACCATATTTCCTTGAAGTTGTTTTAAACAGTAAAACCTGAGGCTTTGTCAAAGAACCATTGGTCATGAGTGTTTTCGGGTCCAGCATACAGGAAAACACCAGATTGCCAGGATTTGTGCAGAGAGGCGGAGGAGGAGGTTGGTTTTGCTTTGTGTTTGGACTTGATGGCAGTTTCTCATCAGAAGTCATCTTCTTTCCCTGCTGAGGAGACAGATTTTAATTCAGCTTTTCAAATAACAGGGCAAAGCATTTCACATTTGTTAAATGTTTGTGGTCAGGGCAAATGTTGCTCAAGACATGTATTGAAATACATGCACGGTGGAGAGTGAGGAACTTAACACTGCAGACTTTTGACCTTATTTAGTAAACTGTGGACAGTGATCAATGGACTCATGTTGACTATGAACTATAGTAAAAACTGGAATTTGCATCAATTTCTGCATTAGCGATAATCTTGAACACAGAAAATACCTTAAAATGTGTTGCAGAAATGATTAGTATGTATAATAAAAACATGAATGAGAGTAAGAACATAGCGAGGCTTTGTGGGTGCTTTGTTTTGGTTTTGACATTTCCTTTTCTAATATATAGAAATATGTATGCTAAAACAGAGCCCTAAACAAACCTCCAAATGACTCTATTTCCTCGCTCATGTTCACATACATGCGTTTGTTTTGGTGCTTTTTTTTTTCCCCTCTGTGGGGAGTGAATTAAGATGACTGATACTTGGTAGTACATTCATGCAAAGTGCTCTAATGCGGTATTGACATGTGGGGTAAGACGGCACTGAATCAGGTACCTCCCTTAGTTTTGCTGAGCGAGCCACTCAAGCCCTGCTCTTCAGAGGCGCAATGAAATCTTTTTTCTCTATTTCTCAATCACTTAAAAGATGAACAAAACACTGAAGTTGCTAGCTGACTTAGAGATTCAGACTTTCCCTTTGCTGTGTTTATTAACGAGGCCTGTTGTCGTTTCCCGTTTATTTTTTGCACCGGTACCGCAGCCCTGCTGTGCTGAGACCCCAGGGCCTTGCTCGGCGGGGCCCGTTGATGGGGGGCGAGAGCTGCCTTACCCCGGTCGCGGGCTGCCCTCGGGACGGACAGCTACTCCTGGAGCAGTTTCAAGCCTCCGCTGTTGGGAAACTTTCCAAATTAGTTAATTCTCCGTCATCCACTCGAAGGATCAAGTCTTCCTAGCCCACAGGCAGGCCCGGCCCGGCGCTCGGCGGCGCAGCGTTGCTATGGCAGCGGGGGCCCGGCGGGGCGGGGCGTGCCGCCCGCCGCGGTGCATGCTGGACGCTGTAGTTCCCCAGGCGCGCGGGGCGGCCGGCGGCCGCGGGGCGCGGACTACAGTGCCCAGGGTGCGGCGGGGCGCCGCCGCAGTGCGCAGCCGCGGCCCTGGCGGGTCGGTGTTGTTTTTGACGGCGTCACCGGCGGCGGTGGCGGCCCCTCGTCCGTGCCGGGCCCCGCTGGGGCCGCGCTCAGGTAAAGCGGCGGGAGCGACCTGCGGGGCGGTGGCGGCTGCCGCCTCCCGGCCCGGCCTTGGTACGCAGCCCCGTGGGGAGAGCGGCGTCCCGGGCCGCGGAGGGGCTGCCTGGAGCCGGGGGGAAGCCCGGGGGCGCTGGGGTCGGGGCAGGGAGCCAGTGAGCGGGGCGCGGCGGCGGCCGCCGGGCCTCTCTGAGGCGGCCGAGCGGGCTCCGCGGGCCGCGGTCCCCGCCGGGCCGGCCCGGCCGCGGGCGCTGGCCTTTGCCAACTTCCTCCTCTTTCATCATATGCCTCGGTCTCCTCGGCTGATGCAAGGTGTTCTCTTTCATAAATGGTGTTATTGTGGCTGTAGCGGCCCGGCCCGCGCTTCGCTGCAGGTGCGACCGTGAGGGCAGCGGCTGGGGCTGGGCGGGCAGCGCCCGGGCCTGGGGTGGGCTGGCGTCTGCTGCCCGGGCCTGGCTGGAAGTCATGGCAGGCAAATAGTCTTTGTGGGTTGCTAAGTATATTCACCAAGAAGAACGCTACTTTGGGGAAGAAGTTACACCGCTGTGTAGAAATAATAAACTTGCACAAAACCCCTGAGGTATGATATTGCTCTAACATGTTTTTATTTCTGCTGTGCAGCAAAGAAGCTACTGTAGAACAGAACTGTGAGTTTTTGCTTGGAATGACAGCATAGCAAACTCTAAAGAATGCCAATTCCTGTCAGTGCCTTGTTATTCATCTTTTCATTTGTCAATGCTTATTGAGGTTTTTTTAGTCTAGGAGATCCTCTTTGCAGACAGAAGAACTTGTTTAGATTGGAATAGTTATTCTCTCTGAGACTGGTATTCTGGTTCACAGTGGATAAATAGGATGTGATATGTATTATGTTGTCAACAATACATATGGCTGTAAACTTATACATCTTATGCTTCTGGTTTGCGTTTCACTAGGCTTAGGAAAGTAGTTCACATTTCTCATTCCCTGCCCCCTCCCCCCCGCCCCCAACAAAAATACATAGAGGTTGAACTCTGAATATAATGGATATTTATTTTATCTAGATAGAAACTTAACAAAAGGCAATATCACTGTGAACATAGGACATTTATGGGCCTAGAGTCAGCTTTGCAGTTTTGACTGGAGCATAGAAGAACTTGAACTGTAACTTTCTTTTGAAACCTAGTGGCAGTGAAGGTATTTAGTGAGAAGCCAAACCAGTGAAGCTGTCTCTGGGGGGTGTTTTTCTTTTTTTCCAAGCTTTCCTTCTGGCTTGGCCTGACATATAGGAGGTGTGGAATACTCTACTGTATCCTTCAGTTATCCCTGCTGTTATTGGTCAAAAAAACACCCATTAGTATCATCTTGATTCGCTAGGAAGTTTGCAGGTGTCATATCTGTTGAATTCCTGCCCCAAGTGACTTGTTTTTGTAGTAGCTTGCATTCAGGAAGGCAGTGCCAACCATATCCAGCACCCTTGGGTGGGTAGGAAAAACCTCCTGGTTCTTAGTGGGTCTCTGTCATTTGGTGGTGGAGAATGCAAGCTGGTGAAGATTTTGTGAGTAGGTCAGTTTGGCCATCGGGCTCAGATTAGCCTTCCATATTTCAGTTTACTTAAGGGACTGTATTTGATCTCAGATGTGGTTATGACTATGTGAGTTATGTTAATCTTTTACAGAAATAAGTTTTTACAGAAATTAGTTCTAGCCAATGGTTGAAGTTTAGGAACATTGCACCTAGGTATTTTTTATTTAAACTTTTTAGGCTGTTTTGCTCTTTTAGAGCTAACTAATAATAATTAATGAAATGCTTTACTTTTGATAACTGTTTCACATGTGTATGTGTGCTGAACGTGCTTGTAGGAACATAGGCACCCTAGAGATACCCTTCAGTCTGATGCCATGCTATCTGTCTTTCATCTTTGATAAATTTAACAGTTCCACCTGTAAATCCCAACAATTCTGTCATTGTTCTTTTTTATTGCAATCTTTTTCTTGTTATTAAAAACTTTTCTAGTTTGGAGATTGATCACCTGTATGCAGTTAAATATGCAGTTTTAATATAATATTCTGGTTGAATACAAGATAAGTGAGGCCAGCAAGTAACAGAAAATAATGGTTGTTTGTCTGTGTGTTCCTCTGTTTGCTCTTTAGATATTTTTTGATTATGCCAATACTCACATAGTTAGGTCCCAAAGCTTTTATTTGGGAAGGGAAGACAGGTGATTAATGCTTCTTGGAGCCTGAGGCCATGGTTGTGTATTCAGTAGAATTGGTTTTATGCCGTGCTCAATTACCTGTCAGTCTGTGATCTGGCTGGAGGGGGAGAATGGGATAGATGATGAAATGCTGAGTTAGCTAGAGGAAGGCACACGTTAAAATGTTCAGCACAGAGTCTACTGTTAAAACCTGCTCTTTCCAAATTTGTAAATGCACTTGTATCAACAGAAGGGTTTTTTTGGCTTATTAAAGTATTTGCATTGTGTGACTTCATTGTTTTTCATCTAGCACTGAGAGGCACTAAAACTGGAATTGCCATATTATGAAACCACAGCCTGAATTTCTTCCCTAGTGGAGATCAGACTCGCTAGTAAGGACTGGGTGGCTGCCTGTACTATATTTGCCTCAAGCTGTATTTTTTGTGGTTACAAAGGAGGCATGGTTTTCAATGGCAATAAATTTGGTACTCTTATGATCGCTCTATTCACTGAAATGTAAAATAATTAAATGGAAGTGCTTTTGTACTGGGGAGAATTCTTAAAAGATAATTTCAGATCACTGGTACAGTTTTTGCAACGTAGCCAGTGATGTTTCTGATAGGTAGTGAGTTCTGGTGCTGGTAGTTACCTTCCCCTGGAAGGAATGTTGCTGCTGAATGCCTGGTCAAATTTAAAATAATTCAGTGGCAGCAAGCAGATGTTATTGTCTTGTGAGAACTCTTGAACACAGTCTTTGCCATTTGGGCATTTGTTATTTTTGATGATTGAAGAAGTATGATTTAAAAAAACCCATGATTTTAAAAAAAGATTTGATGATTGAATACAGCATGATTTAAAAAAACCAAACAAACAAACCAACCAAAAAATGAAAAACAAACAAACCAAAAAAACACCAAACAAAAAGCCCACCCAAAACAAACCCACCCCCACCATGATGTTCCCTACCTGAGATTCCAGGAAAAGCATTAATGAAGGAAGAAAAAGATTTAAAGGAAAATGACAACCATACTCAAAGTAGGGTTTTATAATAAATGGAAATCCTATTTGTTTGTAAGTTTGATACCTACATTGATTGTTAGTCAATATTTTTGCGTTATAAACTGTGCTTGTGATGGTCACCATTGCCTTTTTTACAGAGGAACCCCAAATATATTAATTGCAGTTGATGAGGGAAAAGTGTTACATTAGAGAAACGTATGATAACTACCATAATGCAGAGATATGAGACAAATGTTTACTCTATTTTTTAAGAAGACTAAATGGAATTGGAAGTTTCATATTTTGTTGTGCAAAATTCTAGGCCACACTGGCATATTTAGATATTCTAATTCAAGGTTTGTGTATATGTTCTGTGTTAACAAACTGGGAGTAAAGACAGGATTGATAATAAAGTAGGGAGTAAAACAATTTAAACAAATAGGTGCTTTTCTCTGTGTTCCTACTGGAAATAACTAGGTGTGGGAAATAAAGCAGATGTCTGAAGTTCTCTGAACTCTCTGCTTTTCTATAAAACAACAGTTATATTGACAGCTCTATTGAACTATGATTTCTTTTGCTGTTTTATTACATTGGATGTATAACGTAACACACAATTAATTGGAAATCGTTCTATTTTGGGGAAGTTTTTTCCCCCTGAGGTAAATCTGTAGTCAATTTTATTAACAACTTGATATATTTTTATTTTAAGGAACAAGAAATACTAAATTTATTTTAAAAGTCTTTTTTGTTAGTGAAGAACTTTAAAAAATAACCTGGATGTGTAACAATAATGAATACTGTGTATTCCTGGTACAGGAGAAAAAATAAACAGGCAGCTGCAGCCAGACAGTTCTCTTCTGAAAATAACTACCAAAATCATCCGGTTGTATTGTAACAAGTAAAATTTGTACTTTGGTTTTTTTTGTTCTGTTTTTGTACTCTCCAGGTACTCTCTCAATTTTCTTCACAATCAGTATTTTTAAGAGTACTTGAAAGGAGTGAAAGAAACATGAATCATTGTTTTGCCCAGTAGTTGAAGAGAGTTAGTTCCAAAAGATCCTAGTTTGTGTCCTCTCCAGAAAAGGTGTTTTTCTTGAATGATCTGTTAGTTCTTGTGCATGTGACAATTCACAAATGACTACCTACTGAAGTATGTCTTTAATTTTGTCTGTAGCATCATTGTTTGAATGTAATTATTGATTTATTGGCTAGCTCTGTGTGTGTGTGTTCTTAGCTAGTCTAAGAGCTTTTTGACTGGCTAAAATAGGTATGTACCCAGCAAAGCCATATTTGCTCCGAGTATAAAAAGATAATAGGAAGTATGCACAAAATAATATATTTTCTCTCTAAACTTCTCTTCTATATTTTTTTTTTCAATTCCAGAATAACAGTTTGTGAGTTAGTGTAGTGTTCTGTAACATCATGATTTGGATTCTTCTGTTTTCTTTGTTTTTTTCAAGTGAGCAGTAAAATTACATATCTTGCATGTTAAAATAATCTACTTTTACTTGCAGTGTGCTTTGAAAATGTCTGAAAACTCCAGTGACAGTGATTCGTCTTGTGGCTGGACTGTCATCAATCATGAGGTACCTGATCTCAAATTAATCAAGTTCTGTCAGTTTAAGACTAGCCACATAGAGTAAAATATAATTTCAACTTTGTAGTTCATGTTTTATGTGGATATTGCATCTCAACAGAGAATATAGGAGAGATTTATAAATAGGAAAGCATAAATCTACTGTTTACAAATGTGTATCCTTTACTATAGCTGATATAAATTTTATTTAAAAGAATATTTTTTTTCTTCAAAGTTTTTACTTTGAGGAATTGCTAGAATTTTAGTGAGATGTTCTCCTTTGTTCCATCTTTCCTGAAAACATTGATGTTCTATGTAACTTGTCTGTTGTTGCTAATATATTTTTAGTTTTTCTTTCAAATTCCCTTCTATCCCTATCCCCCCCCCCCGAAAAAAATAAAAAGGTTGGGAATAGTGGGCAGGAAAAATATCTCATGCAGAAGGAAATGATGCCATGAGTTCTCCAGGTGTTTTCTTCTACTACACTGGCTGATCCTAGCCTCAACAGTTGCTGGTTAGGAGCAGCCCTCTGTCCTTACTTTCTGTCTTTCTTACTATGAAGCTACAGTGAGTAAAGGAGCGACAAGATTTTATTAGGTTTATTGGGAAATGAAAGTGATGGGAGGACAGGGCAGCTCTCTTTACATCTGTGCTCTAAGGTCAGGAATGAGAAGAATAGCCTGCTTGGAGCTTAAAATGGTGATTGGTGAACCTTGCCATACTTAGGCTTAGAGGGTCTTGAAAACAGCCTGGAAGAACCTTGGGGGAGTGGTAAGAGTTTCTTCTGTAGGAAGGACTGAGTTTTGAAGTTACTTTCTTTTGTGTTTTACAGGGACTTGCAGCAGCTTTTAGCACAAGTTCTTTGCAATTCATACTGAAATTCTGGGTTTCCTTGGCCTTGTTGTTCAGGCAGGAGAGCGTGAGGCATAAAATACATAAAATAATCTGGATGTTGGCACCTTGTGGAGGAGGAATTCATATGGCAGTGCAAGACTGAGCTAATGGCAGCAACTATGAGAATGGCTTTTTGTCCATGAGGCAAACTGTCACTGAAGGGGTATCCTGCTTAAGGACGTGTACAAAAGCAATCTAATTATTGTATAAGGAAGTTGTGATGGTAGATTGTGTGGCAGCAGGTGGAAAGAGCTAACAGGCAAAAGACTGTTCGTGGTTCAAAACCCTTACTGTTTTTTAGAATCTATTCAGTTGATGTGTGGAGCTCTTATCAAATTTGTATGGTTTCAGTTGTGTTTCTGTCCATCTCCTGAACTCTGCTATAGCTTCATTTACTAGGCGTACTTTTCTTTGGGATGAAATGCTAGAATTCTCTCTTTCTTTGGTCAAGTCTTGGGGTATAGCTCTTTGTAAAGTCACTGTTATGTCTGTGTAGTCCTGGTTTAATTTGTGTGTTTGTTTCCTGTCTTCTGATGTTTGGTTAGTTATATAAAGTGACAATGGCTTTATTAAAACAAAAGTAATTTTTAATTGCAAGTAGAATAAAACTTGAGACAAAAGAAAAAAAAAAAGCGAAGCGATTAAAGGTCTGTTGGGATGGGATTTGTTGTTGCCTAGGTGTCTACAGGGTAGGTGTCTGAATCTGATGTCGCTGCCTAAGTTTGCTTTGTACAGATTAAATCAATACAATCAATTGAGTCTAAAGAGCAGTAATTCTTGTGCGAAGGTCAACATTTATTTTTGATCAAATGACTTGGTGTTTTTAATTCTGCTGACTGTATCCTTCATGAAGGTCCCTTCAACAGTTTGCTCAGGTGTAGACACTTGAAGTTAGATAAGATTAATGTTTTTATCTTACTTTCCCCTAGTAGTGAACAGGGCAGGCCTGAGTTGCTTAGAAGCTCTGAGGGGCCCTACCTTTTAGTGTGAACCTCCAGTATACCTTTCTACTTAAGTCCTGAGGATTTTTTGTATCTCTTCAGATCTTGGCTGATGTGTGGGTCCAGTATGGGGTGAGGTTTCTTTTGTTTGTTTTGTTTTTTAAGTATTTAGCATTGTCTTGGAAACTGAGCGCGCTTCTGAGCCAGAATCCTCAGAGTAAATGGGTTAGCTGTTTCCCTGGAATGATATGTATTGTTTGCCTGTATCTTCTTGTTGCCTGCCCCAAAACATTTCAAGGAATAGTACTTGAAATCTAGGAGGAAAATAGGAAATAACGGGAAGATATCATGGGTAGTGATCAGCTGTTTCTCCTTCACTGCATGCTCCCCTATTTGCCGATTATAATGAAAATGTAGGTAATTCAAAAGGCAAGCCATTACAAGCTTGTGATCGTACTCAAGTTTTGAAAGCTCAGTTCGGTTTCAGAAGTGGTGTACAGGAGTGCACAGGCTATCAGACTTTAGAGATATCTAATAAATGTGAAAGAATTTAGGAGTTGCCTACAACAGTTGGGTCACTCAGCTGTGAATTGCAGGCTTACTTTCATACTTGGGGTGCTTATTCTACACTGTAACTGAAAATGTATTATGCAGTCTAAATAAATTAACATAATACAAGATTATAGGAAGGCAGGGATTTGTCTAGCAGAACAGATTTCTGTGGTGCAGAACAGATTTCTGTGGTGTAGAGGTTTTCTGTTCACGGTTATTCCTCCCTCATTAAAAGAAACAAGATTGTTTGGTTCGGGGTGGGGAAAATACTGTTTTTTAAGCACCCCTGTTATTTATGTTCTCCTGACAAGACAGCTTTGAACCTGAGCATGAAGAGGGTAGAATGAATGGGATGGCTAAATACCCTTCATGCACTTGTTATCCAGGGAAGGGCTGGCATGTGGACCACTGTGTACTTCAGGGAAATTATTTAGATATTTAGGAAAGGGATAGAGCCAAGGATTAGACAAATTTGGCATACTGTAATATTCTCTCAGGTATTATTGCGACCTGTATTGATGAGGACACAAAAGAATCAGTTTCTGGATTTGTTTTGCCATTTACAAAGGCACCAAGTTAGGAGGGGCAAGAAATGGTAATTGTCTAGATTGTGATTGCAGAGAGCTGACAGCTGTGTATGCTGAATTCATTGTCTGCTTTGAACAGAGAAGTGATGCTGTGTATCGTTGGACTACTTGTAAGAATGGATTTACTAATTTTGTGTAGGAGTGTAGGAAAAGGAGTGTAGTGAGGAGACAGTATCCTTTCTCAGCCTCTTTGCTGTTGATGAAGTGGAAGGCTGGTGGAGGTCTAGCAACAGATTAAGTGAATTAGAGAGTTCATACATCCACACCAGAATGCATGTGTTTAAAAAAGGGTGGCTTACCTTGTACTCAGCTACCCCAGTTTCTTGGGGTTTTAGCTACAATTTTTATCTGTTTTAAAATGATATTCCTGCTCTTTGTCTTGTGGAGCCTGCTCAAACTAAATTTCTGTTATTCTTTTTTTTTTCTTCACAACTTAGGAAACAAAAGTAATGGTTCTATTACACCAGAGAAAAATTGTCACATAGTCTATAAAACCCAACCAAGTCAAAAACAGCGAATAATTTTGTATTTTCTTTCCTGAGATTTCACTCAGATTTTAGTAAGTTACTTATAATTGAGTGGCAAATTTCTGTAGAACATTTGAGTTCAAAATTGTGACACTTTTTTAGTCAAAAGAAAAAAAATACACAGTATTTGTTAAAGTACTAAAACAGTTAATTTTTGAAGCATTTTGAAAGGGAATATAACTTTGTGATGTGATTATAGAATGTATCTTAAGCAACTCTTCTTGAGGTATCTAACCTTCCTGAAGTACAGCCTTCTCTTAAAAACAAAAACGTACATGTTTGCTTGAGTCCTGAAATGAGACAGCTAGGGAAACTGATCTGGAGTATTACTACTACTGTAATTTCACACCTGCTGTTGCAAAAATAACTATCTCTGTTTACAAAAACAGCTCAAGTTATTTATGGATCAGGGTGACTTAGTATTTTTCAGTTACCTTTTGCATGTTTATAGTTTTCTAATAACCTTACTGGAGTTGGATCAGTTTTTTTAAACAAAAATTACAATATGAAAATTCAATATTTGGAGTTGTCAATGATATCGCTTGCCTTTAGTGCCCTGCAGGTTCTGAGCCCTGTTTATCTTCAGTTCCTGTTTTGCTCTGAGGTTGTTGCTGACTGGCAGCTGACTAATAACTAAGGCTCCTTTCTGGATTAAAAACAGAAATCCAATTTATAGACTGTATAAATATTTGTTTTCCTGGTGTCAGAGATGTACTATTAAAACAGCCATTCAGATTTCCTGAGAGGAACTGGGATGGAGTAGAGTGATACATATTTTTTTCCTGGTACTAGTACTTACTAGAGTTGATGGTGGTACTCTTGAAGTTCCATTTTTGGGGGTGGGTGGGTGGTATGTTTACATACAATACATGGGCATGTATGTAGAGTTAGATTCCATATTCAAAATTAATTTGACAACCTCCTCTGTCTCTCTAAATTCTGTTAAATAAATAGGTCTAATAAAGCTAATAAAAATAATTATTTAAAATACTTAGCATAGTTGTTAATTGATGCCTAAATTGCCCTTTTTTTCCTAAAATTGTCTTTCTCTGCCTTTTTTCAATCATGGCCATAAGTATTACACAATAAAAGTTGTTTCCCTGTAGTTAATTACTTTGTATTTCTCTTGCTTTTCGTTGCTTAAAATCTTCTTCAGTTTTAAAGGTTATTATTCTTCTCTTCTGTTTTTATTGTTAATGTCCTGTTTTATTTGTAACCCTTTCCTTCTGCTTTATTGACGGAAACCCCAATAACTGTAATGTTCATTTAAAACTCTTGAACTCCAGGGTTCTGACATAGAGACGGTGACTTCAGAAAATGGAAGCACAAATGATAACCATGAGTTTGTTTCAGAAGAATATGTTTCTTTGCAAGAAGAGGAGCAACCAGTTGATTTGCAAGGTAAGATATTAAAAGAGGAGTAGTTCCATAAAATAGGTAAGCGTCTGTTGTATCATGGGCACAAAATTCGTGTTTTTAATAGAGTTTGTATACTTTGTAGGCCTCTGTCAAAGTACCTGCTTCATCAGTGTTATGGAAGATATTCAGTTATCAACTTCATAAAAGGATATTTTCTTTAAATGAAATTAGTAGAATGTTTTTCATTTTGTCAATATTTTAGATGTGTTATAGAATAGTATACACTGGTGTTGCTAGAAAGTGTTTTATAGAAGTGCTACTGATAAAAGAAAATTACTATATAAACATTCCTTAATACTGTCCTAGATCAAATAAGAGTACTTTGGAAGAAACCGTTAATGCTTTTACACCTAAAAATAACATTGTGGCACTGTGTTAGCGTTGGAAGTGTAACGTCTGGTGCATATTAATATAATGAAAATCCTTCCACTTATTTTAATTACGTAGGGATATTAAAAATGAGACTTAGGTATTTTTAGAAAATCTTCCCTGATATGAGTAGATAATAGAAATTTGTCACAATTACACATATTTTAATATATGGGAGTGGGCATAATATGTGGAGTTAACTGGTTTTAATCCCATGTCTGTTTGTTTTTTCCTCTTTTTATTTATATAGCTCAGTGCAGCAATGATGGAGAGATACCAGTGGTAGATAACACTCTCTCTGCTTTTGAGGAAACTCAGACAGTTCCAGAGGTAAATTATGTTATGTTTTTCAGAAGCTTCTGTAAACCCCATCTGCCAATGTCAAATAATGTTTTGAAGGCATTAAAATAAAGATACTGATTTTTCCTTTCTTTAAAGCATTAAGAATTCTTGCTATTTTTAAAAGTTACTTTATATTGTATGTATCTGAATAATTTTAACATTGCCGATTTCCACAGGGAAAGAAAGAAAAAATCCCTGATGATGGGTCCTGCATTGGAACGATTAGTGATGATTCTGATATTGTTACACTTGAAGCTCCAAAACCAGAAGAAACTCAAAGTCAGGAGGAAGCTCCAGCTGATGGTGAAGAAGCTCAAAATTCAGAGGATTTTAACATGGGCTCCTCCTCTAGCAGTCAATATGCGTTTTCCCATCTGGAAACTGGTAAGAGCGATAAATTACTAAGCAATGGTGTGCAAAAATGTCGGTGGGGTGGGGGAAATAATCTTTGCTTAGGGAACCTTCTTTGGCTGCAGAGGGTGAAAAAATTGGTCTTGTTGAGTACAGTTCCAACTGTTTGCAGTCTCTAGGACATCTCTAGTTGCCCTAACTCTGAAACTTTGTCTAAATGTATGTCTGCTGTCTTTTTATTTGAAGGCATTCTCTCCCGTTAAGTTTGAACTATTTTGAATAGAAAGTAAATTTCTAGCATATTTTTGAGAATTAAAATGACTTTTAGTTCATAGAATAATTGTAGGTTTTCTCTTGGCATTTTTTTTGGCTTTTATAGAGTTGGCATAACTAACTAGCAACTGGGAGAGGATTGATTTTTGGAGCTGTGAGGACTAATAGCAGGATGACTACAAAAACTTTGCTTAGCTTTATAGCTATGTAGAATATATATATTTATTTTTTTAAGATACTTCCAGTACTTGGCAGAAATGCAATGCATGATATTCAGGAGGAAGGACGTGAATATTTGTCCAATTTAAAGCAAACAAAAACCCAAACGAAAAAACTTACTGTTGTGTTACTCTTCTCTAGTCTTCCTTTTTAATTCTGTTTGGATGGTTATTTGTAACTTTTTCTGTTCTCTTTATTCTCTGTAACACTTTTGTGTGACTGACTTTTACCTTTCAAAGTAAGTTTATTGCAAGAGCAGGATTTTTCTTAAAATGCTGTTTTATCTTAGAAGTAGAATACATCATCGTTAAAGGTTCATGTATGTGTATAGTATCCATTGGAATTGGAAAACGACAGCTTATCTTCTAATTATGAGCAGTGATGATTTGTAACAAAGCTATTGCCACCTTTAAGTCTCCTGATGACTTGACTTAATTTTTAATTTAAAATTTCGTTGACTTTCTTTTTTTCTTTTAGGTCTAAGTGCTAAAATTGTTTTGTTTTTTTTTTTCCCCCCCATGTTTTTGTACACAAAAGTCAGTTGGCTGGAGAAGCTGAGGAAGATTCCTGATTGTGTAAGGGGATGGGGAAATGAGGTGAAAGAGCATGTGTCTCGCAGTCCTCCTTTCCAAGGTGGTGTGATTAAATTCGATCAGCTTGTGTAAAGCTGATTGCTTATGGCTTGCATGGAGTGTTCTTAAAATTATCAGTAGCAATCTGACTTGACCGTGTACTACTGATATTCCAAAAGGATGCTGAAAGCCACTCCTCACTGAAAAATTTGACTAAGCAGACAGTGTTTTATTTGCTTTTTTGAAAAATGTTTAACTTGCATGTAAATTTGGAATGGGCTTCAGTAAGCTTTGGAGTACATCTTAATATGTATGCTTGACCATTTAAATTAATGGTTCTGGTTGGATCCCAAATATATGTGTGTCTGGTAAAAAGAATTTCTTCCTTCTAACTTAAGCTGATTTCAGCATGATCTTTATTGCTGTGCATTTGATTGACCAAGAGCTACAGAAAATGTCTGGAGTACTTTTACATTTATTTGAAATGCCAAAGCTTTAGTAGTCAAAATTTTCATGCCACTTTTTGGCAATGGAAGTCTTTGACATCCACTTCTTGTTGAGTTTTCTATTGTGTTGGAAAAGGACGAGTTTCAGATTTTCCTGATGTAGATACTGAAGTGTTCTACAAGGATTTTCTGCCACTTTTACTTGCTGTTTAGGCTGTCTTCACCATACAAACAGAAATGATTTGATACTGCTTCACAAATGAAGTTAACTAGCAGAAGAGCTCGTATACTGAAATAAACTGCATCTAGGCTTGAGATGTGTCTGTGCAGAAGCATCAAAGAAAATCACATTCTTAACTGACATGGTTGCTTCATCTAGTTCCTCGTGTATATCTGACACTTCAAAATCATAGCAGAAGCTAGAATTTTGTGCTGCTACTGTGGTCACATTTTGTTTCATTCATTTCATCCTGTGAATTTTAGAGTACAGCTTTGTGCTGAATTCTTAGAGCAGCTGTAAGGCAATGTCGTTTTTGTCCAAAACTGTAATGCTGTTGACAACTTGCTAGTAAGTGCTTAGGCATGGTTCTAAGCGTCTTACAGCATTTTCTCTTTGCTTTCTGATTGTTTGTTTCTTTTTTCCTTTTCTATACTTTGCTGTCCAATGTATATCAAAGAATTTCTTATTTGGCTAGAAGTAACTTGTTCCTTAATGATTTTTATATTCCATATGTGTAAGCTTCTTTGGTTGTTGAAAAAACCCTAAAAAATCAAATAAGCAATAATAACACCTGTCTTACTAGGTGTGTCCTGTATAATCCTTTATAATGTCTGACCTCTGCATTTTAATAATACTACTTCTCTCCCGACTAATTTCTGAATGCTTGTCTTTATTGTCCAGGATTGGAGAAGAATGCATCTGCTTAAGTGACTGATTATAAAATACTGTTCTTTTCTGCCAAGCTATATAAATTCATTTAAGAATCTGCATGTCAAGTAGCTGTTTAAGTATTTGTCTTTATTGCAATGTCTACTTGGTCAGTCTGGTCTGACTAATTGGCTAAAATGGAATTATTTTTTTTTTTTTAGTAAGAGGGGAAGTTTTCTTTCACTATCTGGCCTGTTGCTTGTCCGTGGAGTCAGAAATTAGACATGTATTCCAGATACCAATTAGTAACCTTTTCTGGGGTTGATGCAATTACTTCTATGAAGTTGGAATTTATTTTCAGTGAAGAATTTTAACTGGTAATGCTTTGTATAGGTAATGGCTGGCACTGCTTGGCATTCTTTTATGTTCAGTGATGTGTGCATGGCTCTGCTCAAACAAATGATTTTCAGTTGTGAATATTCAAGGACAGTAACTCTGTATTTATATTTTTACATTTGAGTGATGATCTGTGATATGAGAATGACCAACCATATTTCTAGAAGGGGCATTGGCATTGTGTAATTGCAGGCGTCAAATTTAGAACTATCTGAGCAGGAGCACTTTGTCATGTGCTGGAGGCTTCATTCATCACATGGAATCTATTTCAGGCATGTGAATTAGGTACATGAACATAAATTTTGAAAGCTTTTTTTTCAACCTGCTGCTGCTTCCCCTTGATATTTGCCTTACCCTTGAAAATGATGCTTTCGAAGGACGGGGATTAAGTAATCATTACTGTACTGGATTACAGTACTGGATTATATAAATTAGTTTACAGTATGTGCAGCAAGCATTGGTACCACTAATAGCAACAAGCAATTACAGCTCTCTTGTTATTGTCCCAAGTAGAATATATGGCTTTTGGGCCATAGGAACATGAACATACAAATGGTATCATAAATACCATTTTACAAAAATGTTATAAAGGATACTTTTTATGGTTAGAATTTGTTCTTATCTCAAATCCTGGCCGATTCAATCTTCTAAAACATCATTCAGGTAACAGAAGCATTTTGGATTCAGAGTGTTAGGGCAGGACAAACACAGAAGCACCCGAGTGGTTCTTTTCCAGTGCGGTAGTGATTGAAAATGTCTTTTTTGAAAGGTGGGTAAAGGTGTTAATAGGTGGTATGCGGTAGATATTAAAAGTAAACAAAATTACATATTTAAATAATTTTGCAATACAAAGCTTTTTTGGGGTATTTATAATAACTACATTAATGGAACCCTAATGGAATATTGTCTGCAGCGGCATGTAGATCACAGAATGAAGTTTTTGGAGAAGATATAATAAAATCATGTCTGTCTTTTAGGAGGCTTTATTTTAGCAAGTCTTTCTGTTGCTTTTTTGTTATTAAATAGTTAAATCTCAATATCTGTAAGAGAAGGAAAACTGAATTTTAACCTTTCTACTTCACGAGAATTTGCAGAGGTGGTACATGTAGGTGCTTTGAGGCGGGATTGTCTGAAAGAAATACTTTCTAATCAGTGAATGATAAGGTATGGGGAAGTGCCATAGACCTTTTTTTTCTCATTTCTTGATTATCTTTTCCTTTTAAAAAATGAATTTTTGGCTTTGGAGATCAAGCGATCCTTGCATAATATCCAGCATAAACTATCACACTAAAAAATTTTATTTTGTCTTAATGTTCTCTAAGATAAATGACAAATACATTTTGCATAAATATGATAGATTTTGGTACTCAAGTCGAATTTTAAAGCAACAATTAGTGCATTTTAAAGACTGTTCTGTGTTGGTTTTCAGTTTTTTCGTCTCAGGCTAGCAATGATGAATCAAGTAGCGATGAAACTAGCAATCAGTCCAGTCCCGCAGTACGAAAACGTCGAGCTAAGAAGAGGCTGATCTCCAGCTCCGAGGCTGAGGGTGCGTCACCTGCTGAACCACAGCCTGAACCTCCCAGAGAAGAGCAGCACAAACGCCAGTTCGGTAGCGGCCTTAACAGATGCATCATACTGGCTTTGGTGATTGCAATCAGCATGGGCTTTGGACACTTCTATGGTGAGTTTATAGAAAACAAAATACATAGAATCAACATCGTGCATAACAAATACTCTTTTATTGTGACTCTGATTTGTTTTTCTTTTGTATTCTCTGCTAACAATCTAAACCTAAAAATGAGAAAAAGCAACTGCTAATGTATGGATAATATAGGGAGGCCCTTCAGCGGTGCAATTGTACTTAACTACTTTAAGATTAAGGTAAATAAAAAGAAATCAATGTTTGGTTCCTTTCCAGATAGAACTTTCTTGTTGTTCTCATAATGCAGTGCGTACCCTTCATTTTTCACATCTATGCTTTTGAAATAAATTTGTGGTAGTGCTTATTGTTCCTAACAGCATTCACAGAGCTATTGCAGGCTTTTGTCCCATATGTACTTACCTGGTAAATGTAAGAGCAAGGCATATGTTTTTTACAGGAGTTCATAGTATCAATATTTTTCTCTCTCCTTTGGAGAAAAAAATGTTGTACTTGTCCTTGCAATTCGAGAGTGGTTTAGGGAACTGAGGATAGCAGCAATTTTTCTGTGTTCAGTGCGACGCCTTAAGTTAAGCGTTACACAGATTGTTACTACATTTAACAAAAGAGCAGAACTAATTACAGATCTAAATCTACATGGTGCAGTTCTGATCCTCTAAGATACATGTGTTATGATGAAAATGATAGAGGGCATTTATTTTTAATAGTAGTTTTTCCTGAGTAGTTTTAGTTTTATATGAAAATGTGCCTTCTTATGAAGTGATGCAATTTGAGACTGGGAATATGATACTAATTGGATTTGATTTTGAGTAATTGTTCGGGTCTAAATTTTGAGATTTATACTAATTTTCACTCGACCCTGATTTCTTTTGTCCTTAGGTAAACCTGAAGGTAAGAGTCATGAGTGATGTATTGTGGATGCTGTGCTTGCATTCAGATTTCCTTTTAAAATTGTGCGTGTTCATGTATACACACACATCTGTGTATGTATGCATACTTACATGAAAAAAAAATTAATAAAATGAAGTCTGAAGAATTACTAGTGTAAGTGGTATTATAGGTATGACTAATCCAGTCATGTAAAATACTTCTTATTTAGCAGTTGCAGCTAGTAGTAGCTGGTGTAAAAACTGATTGATGTATATTGGTATGCTAGAAGCAGAGAGGAGCACAATGGCTAGACCAATCTTTGATAGTGCTTTGTGGTGGTTACTTGAGGTTTCACTTCTGTTAATCATTTTGCTGTGTTTAAATTGGGGTTAAGGGATAAATACTATCCTTTTAAAGAACTTTGAGATCTATGGGTGAGAAATAGATCTTGGAAATGTACTCAAGGTCATATCTTTATTTAGGAATTCGTTTTGCCTTGTTCATTCATTGAATTTGTACTTCTAAATAAAAATTGCCATCACTGATGACAGTGCTGACAGCACCTCAGCAGAAAGAAGGAAATTCTGCCTGGCTTTAGTTTTTGCTTCTTCGAGTGAAAGTTCTTCATGGTCATGTGATAACTAATCTTTCTACCACTAGAAAGAAAATCAAACCCTGCTTTCCATCTTCCTGGTTTTTGTTTGGTTTTGTTTTGTTTTTTGTTTTGTTTTTTTTTTTTTTTTAAAACACAAACTTGCAAAGAAAAATCCAGCTCCCTAGAAGACTGCTTTGCATCTTTGTGATTCAGCCTGGAATAAACGTTTTCCACAGCAGTCTTTTAATGCTAGGCTAATTGCTGTATAAGAGGATTGGAAAGGGTTACTTTTTATGAAATTATTTTTTTGGGGGTGGGGGTTGGTGTGTGTGTGTGTTAGTATCAGGATAGTGTTTCCCTTTAGCTAGAGCTCCAGGATCCCTTTAAGACGTTTGAAGATGTAGAAGGCAACTAGGATTAGGTTTTAATCAAGAACTGTATCCTAATCAGTATTAAACTGAGTTAGTTGGCTTTGTGATGTTCTAGGAGGGAGATCTGAAAGAGGGAAGCTTTCCAGGAAAATAGGTAACTGGAAAAGCTAAAGTTAGGAAACTCATGCCAGAAGAGTGTCTCCTTATGGACATTCAGATATTTAATTTTTTTCTTTAACCAGAATGTACAAAAGGGGATATTGCTGTAATGCTAGAGATTTGGATAGATTGCTTAAAGAATTTGAAGTATACTGTGACTTAGAGTACCAGCTGGAAATCCAAACCAATTACGGGGGAATGGTACCTCATTATGTGCATTTTCAGTGTCTTTGCTACCCTTTCTGTGTTGCTAAATGTCATTTTTCCTTACCGTATCTAAATTATAATTCTTGATAAACAGAGAAATAGAGTTTGAGTGTTTTTCTGTAATTTGGGTTCCTCTTAACATGAACCCTTTACACTAACCGATGATTTTTCAGAGGCAGTCTTCAGATTTTTAGTGTCAATGGACTTCTTTAAAAGTATCTATAAAACATAAATATGAAAAAGAAACTTACAGTCAATATACTTAAATTCACTTATGCAAGGATCTGTGCTTCCAATGAGTGTTTATTAGGACCCTTCAAACTTAAAATCATTGCTGTAAAAACGTTGCTTTCCCTTAGCTGAATTCAACTATTGAGGTTCAGCTTGGTTTAATAGTGTTGTCTGTTTTGAAGTTCATACTTGACAACGTGTTAAATAGAAATCAAGAGAGCGCAAAAAATTCTTCAGTATAATAGTATTTCTAGAATTTCTTCTGTTTAATAATATACCCCCCCCTTTAGATACAGGAATAGAAATCTGCCTATGCTGCATTGGTTTGGAAAGAAATACTTAATACTTGCTGTTGACACTTGCTGCAGAGTCAATTGAAGATAATTTTAAAAGCAAAGCTCTAAAAATTACATCAGTGTTAGGATTTACAGAACGTGTATAGTACCAGTAAAGAAGTTTTACTGGAGCGGAAAAATTGGTGGCTAGTATTATGAAGATACTTTTTCAGAAAACTAGAAAACTAGTGCCTTTCTCTGACAATTGAAAGGATATTTGCGTACTCTTCAGTCTTTACTCATGGATAAGAATGACAAGATAGGGCCTGCAAACGCCTGCTGCTTTGTGAGCAGTGTGTAATAATTGTATTTCTGCATGGAAATTTAAATACTGTGTTAAGATCCTCTTATTCACGTAACCTGACTTAACAGTAGAAGTTGTAGTTCTGAAATTGATAATGCATGGACTAATGGTTTCCCTTTTATCCTGACTGGTTTGCATGTTACTAAAAAAAAGAAGAAAAAAAAAAAAAATCACACATACCCTTTCCTGCATAACTTCCATTGTTTTGTATCTAATTTACTTCTACGTAGTGTTCCAAAATTCCTTCATTTGTTATCATCAAATAAAAGACAGTGAATTTTGGGGTCTTCTTGAGAAATAGTTTATCATTGGAAGAAACAAAATCAGTATGTAACAATCTGGTTTTATAATCTATATTTTGTTGCAGCTAAACAGTTGCTAGTAAGTACCGGGCAGAAATTGCATACTAAGAATGCTTTTGAATTTGCAGAGAAAATAGAGATGTTTAGTTTGTCTGCTTCTCTAACTACTTAATGTAAGTCAGCCTATCAAAAGAAAGTTTTTATCTTTCTAGGTACAATACAGGTCCAGAAACGTCAGCAGCTGGTGACAAAGACACGTGAATTAAAGGATATGAAAGATGACCTTTACCAGTGCCAACAAGAGCAAGGAGAAAACATGCATCATAAAGTGGGGGTAGGCATGAGTTTAGCTGGAAGTCGTTGGGTTATTCTGTCATTATGTGTGCAATTTACACAAAGTGAAATTGATCTATCACACAAATCCATTACATTTTTTTCTTTAGGAAGTTCTTTCTGAGAATGTAATTTTTCTTTTCCTGAACTCTTGACAAAGATTTCGTATTTTGATCAAATTTGTTATTAGAATGTTTTTAAACATACTATTTTTAATGTATATAGTCTAGGAGTTATCTGGACACAGAGACTGTTTATTTCCCTATGACATAATGCCAGGTTGTCATTAATGACATGCTGGAAAAAAACTATTGCAGGTTGAACCTACAGGTTTTGTGAATTTGCTTTCTAAATTGTCAGTGTTTATAAATTTTTTTAAATACTTCACCTGTGCTTTTAGTTTTTTACTGTTGGATCATTGAGAGAGAAGATTAGGGAGTGCTTTGTGTGTGCACGTCCTTTTTTTTTTTTTTTTAAAGTTTTCTTTTATGTTGCTGATAGCAGCATTTATACATTATTCAACATGTTTGGTTCTAGAGTTTGTCAAGGATGCCAAGAGACTGCGGCAGTCCTTTTTGTGTTAGGATATAGTTACATGAACATGTATTTTCAGCAGCAAATTTGGTTCAGAATAGGTTCCTGAATTTCTGCCCCGATTGTTGAATGCCCTTGCTTCTGCCAATGTACTTGGGTTTGCAATGTCTAAACCCAGTTTGCTGAACATAAATCAGCAGCAAACACACACATTTTCATTTTCTTTTAAGATAGATCAATTCACGTACCCAGTTTGCTGTCCTTCAACTAGTGAAACCAATATAAGTGAGGGGTGATGACCTCTGGTTGAAAACGGGGGCGGGGGGACCTCTCACGTGGTCTTTGTTGCCAAGAAAGTGTTTGTGTGTACATCCGAGATAAACAAACTAGCTCTATTTTTGCATCTTGCTGCAACATGTTTCACTGCATCCAAAATGATAAGTAAACTCTGTCTGGGCTAGTGTCGTCTTTTATCTTTCTAGCTGAAATTGTTACAATTCTCATGGAAGTATTTTTGCTTGTTTTCTTTTTGTTTACATCAGTCACCAAAGGGAGATCTTGCCACATGTTTGACCTCTACTGAGGTGGAGAAGAAATCCTTTGAATCTCAAAAAAAAAGTCTCGCTGCAGAAAATCAGCACTTAAGAGAATCTCTAGAGAAGGAAGAAAAAGCTTTGGCCTCACTTCAGGAGGAATTAAGAAAGCTAAGACAACAAATCAGAAACTTAGAAGACAAAGGTACTAGCACTGAGTCTATTGTAATGGAAAATCAGAAACTAAGGGAACATTTGGAAGAGGAAAAGCAAAGAAACCACAACTTTCTTAGGCAAAAGGAAACACTCTTTGCAGAGGCACAGATGTTAAGGAGAGAACTAGACAAAGAACGTCATGTTACAGAAGCTCTAAAAAAGGAACTGGAACAGTTAAGCTCTCGTCAAACACCTGACAGTGCTGATGATGATACATTAAGAGAAAATCAAGAAATAGAAATCCTGCGAGGAAGACTAGTAGAACTAGAAAAAAAGCTAAACTTTGAGCAACAGCGCTCTGACTTATGGGAGAAGCTGTATGTTGAAGCGAAAGACCAAACTAAAAAACAAGAAATGAATGAAAAGGGACAGAAGAAAAGTGGTAAAGGGCAAAATAAGACTAAAAAGAAATCAAAGGAATCATTTTTTGGTTCAGTTAAAGAAACATTTGATGCTATGAAAAATTCCACAAAGGAGTTTGTAAGACACCATAAAGAAAAGATAAAGCAGGCTAAAGAAGCAGTGAAAGAAAATCTGAAAAAATTCTCTGATTCTGTAAAGTCTACATTCAGACACTTCAAAGATACCACAAAGAACATCTTTGATGAAAAGAAGAAGTTGAGTGATAAAAGACACGAGGCAAACAAGAAAGCTCGAACTTTTTACCGAGAACCTAACTCTTATGAGAATCTGAAGCACACGCATTACAGGGGACCCAACATGCCAAAAGAATTCAGAGATGGAAGAAAGCAGCAGTTTACAACATTTGAAAAAGATACAGATTCGCAGAAATGCCTCAATGATCCTTTGTGTAATAGAAAACATCAGTTTGTCCTAAAGGGCTGCTCTGGTATTTTTGAATGTGCTCATCAAGAATTCATTAGTCTCTTTAACAGAGTATCGGATCCTATCAGGGTGGATGAATTTAATCGGCTAATGAAAAAGTATTTGCAACAAGTTGTACATAACTTTCATCACTGGAGAGAACTAGAAAGTTTCATCAATAAGTTTTTTCATAACGGGGTATTTATACATGACCAGATGCTGTTCACTGATTTTGTTAATGATGTCAAGGATTACCTGGAAGATATGAAGGAATACCAAAACAATAATGAAAAGGTTTTTGAGGATTTGGACCAATACATCTACAGATACTACTTTCATTATGATAATTTACCCCAGTATGGACCCAGGTTTGTTTCCATGTTTCCTGAACTTGTTAACACAATGAAGTAGTCTTTGTAAAGACAATAGTGTCCTTTTTCTAATAGGTGGTCTTCTAGCATGTGTGTATATACGTATATCCATGCTACAAGACTTTCTGAAGGACTCAATGGAAATATTAAATTGTGTTATGTGAAGTGGATCTGTAGTACCTTATATATAAATGTTGTTTGTGTGTGATGTTGGTTTGGCACGCACTGCAGATCCACCGTACATAGCACAATCTAATATTTCTACTGAGTTCTTTAGAAATCTGTGTAGCTGCAAGTAGGATTACTTTAGACTGAACAGCTGTGATTGCCTATCTGATGGAATGAATAACTAGCTCAGAAGCACTTCGTAGGACTTCCTTGTTGTCCTTCCCTGAATGAGAAGGGATGTTTTTGGATATATTTGAACAGTCTCAAACGTCTTGTTCTGGCAGGTATGTTCCCTGCTGGCTTTTCAGGAACTTCAGTACTCTCTTGTAGCTTAGTATGAGCTAGTCTGTGTGCCCCACAGCAGAGGTACTCAAATGGCAGGCTTTAGTTCAGATCCTGACCCTGACTATGTTTTGTTCAGACTTCCTTACAAAGGTCCTTGGCGTGATTTGTTTTCCTATGTTACTTTCCTGTATCTACTGGTATTCTCAGGGCTTCTACAGAGCGGTTGAGGTATGCTGCCTGGCTGGCCCAAGGGAGCTGGATATGGTGGACTGTTTCTACTGTCTAGACTTTGGTGAAAGAAAATTAAGCAAGGAGCCTTAATATACTGTGTGGAACTTGCTCTTTCTGGAACACTTCTGTATATACTTTTTGTGGCTTTTAATATCATTGCTATTACAAAATTGACTATGTAGTCTCTTGTACTAGTATTTATTCTGATCAGGTGAGAATAAATGTGATATATTAGCTAGTTTATAATACACAAGAAGTTGTCCTTGTAGACATAACAGAGCATTTCCCCGTGCTGGTGTTCAGTGCAAAGCATATTATTTAGATCAAGGTGCAGTTCTTCAGTCAGGTTTCTCTTTTGGACTTGTGTTGTTTATTATTTCATGCGTTTTATTGCAGCAGGAAGTCTGAGAACTACTTTGGGGTTACTAAATATTATATGAGGTAGTACTTTATTAAAAGTTGAACCATGAGGATGACACTCCTATTATCAGCTACCAAGTAGCCTTTTTAATGTGTAGTTTTGGCAAACACATAAGTGTTTATGTTTTTATTTATAGTCTAAGTATTTCTTACTAATTATTTAAATTAACTTTAATTTTTAATTAATTTAAATACTTCTTTTTTGTATACTTTAATTCAGTTTGCAGAAAAACAGAATTTCAAATCCATTTAGTGATAGTATTATACAGAAGTTTGTATGATACTGAGGATGGAAATAGCCTTAACTTAGCCTAGCAGAAGGCTAGAGATGCTAGTCATATGATAACAGCATGTAGTATAATGGGACTGTTTGCATCAAAAACTGCCACAGGTGAGCAACAGTGATTTGTCAGTGCCCCTCTCTCTGTATAAATGTACGTACTGTACATGAAAACTGCTGAAGTGCCTATGTTTATACCCAAAGGATGCTTTCCTAAGGATCTGTAAAGTTTTCACTATTTTTATAGGACAGAATTTAATAGAATAACTGAAAAAGAGATTAAGACCTCCCTCAAGCATAACAGCAGGGATAATCAAACAGCTGTTTACCTAGCTTTATTCTGAAAAGAACTTTGGGCAACCGGCTGCAGAGTGTTTTTATTTTTAGAAAGGATTTCAAATATACCAGCTTACTGATGATTTAAAGATACAAATAAACCCTAGCCCCATTTTGCTTGCAAGAGAAACGACTACTTCTTAATACTAATTATTTCTTTTCAGTCAACCTCAGCATGTTAAAAATTGTTCTTGACAATGTAATTGTGTTTCAAAACGCTTTTAGAGATGCTGTCATAAGAGTAGTAATAAGCTTTTGTTTGCTCCTTGCAGTCGACCTAAAAGGCCTTCTTTTACACAAACTGAAAATTCCAGACACGAAAAACAAGCTCAGAAGTACCACCACCGTAATAAAAGAGAAGGTAAATGGCATAAACATGGTCGCACTAATGGAAGACACATGGCAAATCTTGAAATAGAGTTGGGGCAGTTACCCTTTGATCCAAAATATTGAGTAATTTATGGTAAAAATAAGATTAGAATTAATAGTTCACATCTCCGGAAACTAATTGTTTTTCAGCAAAGCAGCAAGATGCAAGTTTTTTCTCTAATTTGATTTTTACATTTTTGTTAAAAGGCAGAAGTCAAGCTTTCTAATTTGCATATTCTGTACTGTTGCTTTAACTGTTCTTTGGAAGTGATGGTAGTTTGGGTGCCAGCAGTATTGTTGCAGAAGCTAGGCATGCAATGACTCGTGTATGAAAAATATGCTTAATTGCATTCCATTAGTGTAGTTCAAGCTTGAGTCATGCATAATGTACAAATAATTAACTCCAATGTTTGATATACTAACTTCATCTCATCCTTCAAAAAATAGGTCTACATTATGGTAATGTATTTGCTAGTATTTTGTAATCTTACACTTGCTTCTTGTCTTGGGGGGGGCGGGGCGTTCAAGAGCCTGTTGAATTGTGAACAATTTGCTGTGCTGCATTCTAATCAGCTTGCTGATTTAAGCACTTGAAATGTCTTGCATATCTGCATATTGTAGAAGAAAAATAAAGAGACATTGTGGGTAAAAGTCTTTATTTTATAACACAAACCTAGCATAGCTGTACACTTCTATAAAAATGGTCCAGTCTTGTCGTAATTTGTTATTAAGTAGTCATGTGGTAACTTTGGTCTTCCTGATATTTTCTAGTGTTTGTAAGGTAGGTCAACACCCCCACCCTCTCACATTGCTACTGAAGTTGCCTTCAGGAAGAGGTTTAGGTGTTTCCAGACAGCCAGTGGCTGCCTAATCAGGCTGCCCCATTTGACTTACCCGGTTTCAGACTCACTACTCTCTCCTGTCTGCAGTACAAGATCTTCTAAGCATAGTACTGCTATGCAAAACTGATCTCATTAGGTCTTAAGTCTAGAAACTGATCTTCAGGTATGATTCATTTCAGGTTTTTTTCCTGTAGACGTAGATGTGGCTTCCAACTCGCCCTTGAGGTACATGAGTGTGAAAGACAGTGGCTGTTTTCTCATAGCCCCTTAAAGCTAGAAATGATGATATTTCCTGTAAATGAACATACATTAGTTTCCACAGTCAGAAAGTGTAGTTGGGAGCATCAGAACAGTGTTCCAAAGTCTTCTGAAAACCATCAATTCAACTTTTCCCTGGAAGTTTTATCATTTATTTTAGGAAAGACTGCTAGAAAAAGAGGTACCTATCCTGTTTGATCCTGTCTGGAGTGGATATTCCTCAGAGACTGTTGTTTGAGTACATGGAGACTTCATAGAAGAATTGAGGGGAAAAGGTACTCTGGCTGCAGGCATTTTTGCTTGTTGTTGTTGCTAACTTAAGTGTATGGTTCTGGGAACAGAATGCACTTTGTTTCAATATGGTGTGAGGAGAATTCCATAAAACATTACTTTATGGCATACAGAATTCACACAGAAGAGAGGGCACACGTGAAAGTTAAGTATATCTCACTGGAATGGTATCTATACTATATTATGGACTAGAAGATTCAATTTTCATTTAAGCTGTGTTTTAAAAAGTTGTGGACAACAATTTGAAAAAAATCTTAACTATAACTCTCCCTTCATTTATTTTGGAACTTGACCTCAAAACTAGTTTGTTTCATCTTTCAGTTACCATACCTGTTCTAGCACACTGAAGAAGATCAAGTGACTGGGTAATAACGTATCATTGTGAAACTCCTTATTAAGCCAGCTGAGTGGGTTAGAGTAAAACACATCTGCTTCATCAATATAGCTCTCATTTCCAGTTAGGTCTGGGGGACACCGAAGGAATCTCATTTTTAGAGGACAGTGAACATGACTAGGGAGAAAAACAAAACAAACACTTCAGGATAAACCGACCAATATCTAAGACTTGAAATGACTCATCCCTTAAAGATACCTCAGTCAAAACCAAGATTGAATAATTACTTTATTTCCCCTCCTCGAGTCATATTTTCTTCCCCTATGTACTTCATAAGAAAGCAAAAGTAGAAAAAGCGGATTCCGCTACAAACTGCTGTGACTATGTTGTTAGTAGTTCACAGAAAGCAGATTTATCTTAATACCACCTGTATAACATCAGTTTCTTAAAAAGGAACTTTTCCGTATCATCTTCACTGTTTATATCTGCTTTAACGTTTTGTTTACTTACCAGGATCTATTGCAAACTTTTTGGAACAGTGACTTCAGTCATTGTATGTTGTAATTACATTTCTTTACTCTCTAGCAGCAGAAGTAAAGGTAAAATTGAGACATTTTTACTGTAACAATTAGTTTTAGTTTTGCTACAAAAGTTACCATGAGGCAGTATGAATTACTTTCAGAGGTTATAAGACTTGGCGCGTACCCTCATACAAAGCTATTTTACAAAAACTGAATAAAGCTCAGATGCTGAATTTTATTCTGTGGTATAAGCATTTGGCATATTTCCCCTATTCATTCTGTATTAGCTATATGAAAAAAATCAAAACTCCTTCTGTATACATCTATCCATCTCGATTTATTAAGCTTAGGGAAAAAAAAAATCTTAATTTCTGCTTAAGTGTACAGATTTTAATGTGGTACACTATGTACTTAATGTAGTTAACTATTTTAATACCTGTAAAATGGAGTAGAGTGGCATGGCATCATGAAGAAGACAAAAGCTTGTGACTGGTAAGAGTTACTACAGAGTTGCTGTACGTGACTCATAACATCAAGAGAGCCTCGCTGGTGAATCAAGCCTGTATACAGGGCTGGGACTAAGTTTGATAAAAGCAGGAAACTTGCTGCAGATTTCCTCCATGATTTCAGGTGTTTCAAAGAATATCCTAGAGAAATATTTGAGTAAGTTTTGGAGATAAACAAATACTAACAGTTCTACACAGTATTTTTGAAAGTACTGTAACTTACTAGGAAACCATTACTTGACTGATAACAATACCTTGCTTTGAGGTATTTTAATACAGCTTTCTTTCAGTCTTTACTCTTTAAATGGAAGTTCAAAGGTTAGACTTTGCCCTTAGTAATTCTTGGATTTAACAGTGTAAATGTTAAGCCCATACCTGTCTTTTGAAGTACGGAAGTTCAATTTCAAAGCCAATGCTTTGCCTCTTTAGAGCTTGATTTTAATCTCTTGTGGGAGAAAAAATAGTCTCTATTCAGTAGTTTGGATGAATGATATGTGGTGACTTACGGATGTGTTCTGATTCACGCATGTCCAAGTAGAGCCAGAATAAATGGTAACTACATGTGCTGCGATATGGCTTTGGTATTCTTTTTCTCCAACATGCGGAAAGCTACAGCATTCCCTTATTGTTAGTCATTTTTGAGCTGCTATCCCTGGAAAAGTTTACTCTTCCATCTTTTCCCATCTCCCATCCTTGCTTTTCCTGAAGGAGCTAATAATAGGAAGAGGCGTTTCTCCTGGTGGGAGATCGCTGTGTAAATCTGTTTCTCACAACCACAACTTAAAATGAACCTGGCACAGAAGACAGCTTCACGTTGCAGCCAGTCTGGAAACCCTTAAGTCGTGTGCTCGTCAGTATTAGGAGATATATATTCTATGCAGCCTAGCTCTGTGACCGCCTCTGCTGACTCCCAAGAAACAAGTTAAATAGGCCTGTTTCAGAAGTGAGTAACGAGTAAGTTAAAGTAGTCTTCAGTTGGTTTGTTCTGACAAATTGCAGATCTTTATTGTGGATGAAAACGAAGTCCACTAATTAGTCTGTGGTTTAAACATGAGCAGAAACATTCTATTATAGGCCTTTTTTTTACTGCTTTTGTGAGATGCTCTTATCTTTAAGAGTGCTTGGAAATTACTTTGAAATTGATGTGGGTTTTTTTCTGCTTTTATGTATAATGTTTTGAGCAATTTAAAGACCTCTTTGTAAACACTGAGTTCTCAGAAATAACTTTTGTTGTTGTTTTTTTACTTAAGTATCCGAACAGATGATAATTAGCTCTTGATAAATTGAGATGACCTCATTCCCTTACAGACGTGACAGTTAAGAGGGATATTAACAGAAAATAACGGTCTGATTGGAATTTTTCTCCATGCGAGGTAGAACTGGTTCATCTTAAATCTGCTATTGAACTGAACATTGAACTAAGCCAAGGCATACGACATATCTGATCTCAGTAGAGAGCAAAATTATTGAGATAACATCTCCTTTTGTTTAGACTTGCAAAACAGGTTAAAGAAAATTACAATTTTCATTGATTCATCTGTTTTGAAACTAAAGCTATACAGCTTCATGATCCAGAAGTTTTATTTTTCCTTTGTAACTTTTTGGTGTACTAGACTTTACGTCATTTTACTTTTCCTATAGATACAGTAGTGTAGTTAATACCTAGTTTTGTAAAATATAAAGTGCTTCCTTATTAGGCTCTCTTCTTTGCTTAAAAGAAAAAAATACAAAACAAAACAGGGGAAAAAAGATAAATTAATACTTTAGAAGTTTCTGTTCAAGTATCAGAAAAATCTTATTAGCAAAAGTAATACGCTTTACAGTTTAAATTGTGGACAGATTTTCTTTAATTATAAGTTAACCACATTACTTTAGGGACCTTATTCCTGTTTTAAGAAATTCACCTTAGTATGCCTGAAGGAAAAAGTTATCATATTAACTGCTCTAGAACTTCTGTGGGAAGTAGCCTCGAGCCGGTGATTGGTCAAGAGCAGACAGAAAACTAGCATCATCTGCTAACACACGTCAACCTAGAAAAGGATCATTTTAGGTTTTGAATACTTTAATTTTTTTTGTCGCATACTCAAGGGCATTTGTCAGGCATGTTTGAGAGAAGCAGGTGGAAAAATACTACAAAGGAGCCAAGGAACAAAATGCACTGTAAGGGTGGCATTGCAAAAAAGTTAGGAGTCACTGAGGCAGGTTTTTGTGTGGTGGTTTTTTTTTTTCTTTTTTTGCAGGAAGTACTTTTACCTATGCTAAGGATTCTCCATATTTGCTTCAGTCATTTGCTGTTCCTCATCTTTTTTTTTTTTTTTTTTTCCCTAGCTGTAAGAAAAGGTTAGGTTAGTTCTAAGAATCCTTTGTCAAATACCTACGTTGACTATTAACAGTCTCTCTTTAGGTAAAAATCATACACAGGGAAGGTTGCAAGACATTTGAAACCAATGCTTACCACAAAAAACCATGCAAAATGGTAGTACTGGATAGATGAACCTGAATTCTTTATGGCTCAGTGTGCTGTAATAAAACACATAGAATGCTAGAGCGAGAAAGTTAAATGCTTCAGTTCTGTTGACAAAGTATGTTTTAGAGCATGGAGGACTGGAAGAAAAGCACATGCATGTACTAAAAAGCTTTTGGCATTTAAGCAGTTTAGAGTAAAAATGCAAATTGTCACTTTATAAATATAACGAGTACATTCAAATTAAGATTATTTGGTCAGTTAACCCAAGCACTAATAAAAGTACCTGGCTGCTATAGTAATTAAGTGGTCTGATTCTATGACTACTAAATATCGCTTAGGCTGTACTTCACCAATTTGCTTTCTGTAATAATACGCAAGAAAAAGTCTGTACGGTAAGCTAAGATTCAAGTACGCATTTGTATCTAACAAAGTAACATTCGCCTGTGCTAATTCAACTGTACACAATTTCCCATCCTAATTTTTGGGTCTTTCTTGGGGATTATTGTAAGACTTGTGTCATGGGAATCAAACAGATTCATACAAGACTAAGGCCTAAAACCAGCAGAGCTACATCCAGTTTTGAGTTGGACTGAAAGAAGAGATGACATTTGTGGCCTCACTACTGTTCTGATGCATTTTATCACTACTGTAGTGCATTATCATTTATTAATTTGCTGTACCTTTTCTTGCCTGACAGCGTGTCTCGTTTAATCTACAGTTAATTCTGATGCCTTAGAAACAGCTTACCGTGTCTTCTACTTCTCAACTTAAAATCAGACATACAGTTCTATGATAAAAGTTAAGAGCTCTGTGTAGACCTGTGAATGGATTAAGTTTTAGAAGCTGAAGAACCTCTCTCATCTTACTGGGGATGTATTAAAGAACCAAATGAAATGGTATTGTCATTAACAGGCATCCAGTAAACACATTTTTCTAACTAGTTCTATTGTTCCTTAAACACCTCTTAGGTGGTTGAGCGTTTGGGGTTTTTTTCATTTCCCATTGAATTTCATGCTGAATTTTTATTCTTTAAGTATCTAATCAATTCTAAAAATACATGTGTGGTAATGATAAAAGTAGTATTACATAAAATTCTAGAAACTATTGTATAATTGACTGCATTTCTTGGGAGTATTTGAATAGCTTAAAGTTTTCTCTCACTTAACCTGAATACTATACTTTTTTGTTCTAGAGAGGACGTGAGTTCTGAAAAGAACACAACCAGAGAAATATAGTAGGTACACTTAAGAGAAATTACCTGTACACCAACACTGTCCAAATCACTGTCATTAGAAAGATGCGATACCTTTTCGGTGCCAGCACACAGCCATAAATAAAGAAAGGCAGATGGGTACCCAAGATGACTGGTAGTCCCTGAGTGAAGTACCAGTGCCAAGGATGAGATCCATAAAATGTTCCCAAATTCTGCAGCACGTTGAATTTCAAGAAGTTCAGCTGAACCAGTACCCACTGGGAAATTTAGGGGAGGGGAGGAGAAAAAGTTAAATACAAATCCAAAGTGAAAACCAACAGCTAAGTTGAATTACAGAGTCATCACTGGCCTTAAATGATACAGCATCTTCATTCGTACTTATTTTTTTTTTCTACTAAGACTTGTCGCAGATTTCCTATATTTAGCAATTAAACAGAAGTTTGTAACTTTTGTGGCTAGTTGCTAACTATTGATTTATTGAGAGTTGAGCGTACTGATTTTAAGTAACAGTCTGCCATTGAAAATAACCAAGAAGTCAGTGTTTAAGGGTTTATGGATGAGGATATAATTAGAGATCATAGGCCAGACACAGTCACAGAACTAACAGAAGTTAGAAACATCTGTCCATGTTAAAATGCTAAAAATTAACCTTTTTCTTTAAGTGAAGTTTAAAGCAACTTACCTTACCAAAAAACACACGGTCAATTATTAAAGAGGTTCCTACTGTGACCAATCTGCAAAAATGGAAAGTTGGTTGCACTGATATTGCCTGAATTACTTTTGTATCAGATTATATGTTTCTCCAAATAGCTGTCAAAACTCCTTGAATAATTATTCTTGATTTTTTTTTGAGATTATCCACACTCATGGCCATTTTAAAGTGGCCAGTTACCATCACCTGGTATCCTTGGCACAATCCCAGATGAAGTGGGAATGCTGTTCATGTTCTCATCCTCATGAAACCTCTCCTGGTGTTTTTCTGCAGTATATACATAAATTTAACGGAAGCATGCCCCTTCTTTAAACTTTTGCAAAAATACTTTATTTTTTCCTTGTTTTTCACATCAAATCAGCTTTTCTGGGTTGTCTGCCTTTGCAGTGGTAAAATCAATCTTAAAATACAGCTACGCACAGTCATAGTTTAAATTCAGTAAGAACTTACCCAACTGGAATGCAGTTGTGTAGGATAAGGTCTGCTTTCCTCTGTTCTTGCAAAAAATGACTGAAGACCAAAGGTATCCATGGGATAACAGCGGTAGGACGGATAACAATTGCAAATGCTATCAAAGCTAAATATTTGCAACTAGAATGAGGGGAACATAAGAAAAACAGAAGTTTACCTAAAAGTTTGGTCAATTCTTTTGCAGACAGTGACATTTCAACTATTTAAATACTGTCATGTCTCTGACCAAAAGCTTTTCATAGTGTGGTTAACTTTCATCCTCTCAGTGCAGATACTCTGTTTTGCTTGGATGGTTGCCAACTATATGATTGCTTTTTTTTAGCAATGGAGTTGCTAACTAGAAGCACATATTTAAAATAGATAGCTGGCAAAGAAAGTTGTAACCACAAGTTGACCTATGTCTGAACCCAAACAAGCTTTTGTTATCTTTTCCCAAGTTACCACAGATTCCAGTCCTTTAAAATTTAAATTAAAGTTTCCCATAAAGTGATAGTTTGTGCAAGGGAACTGAAGATAAGTAATTTTATGTATCAGTTATATCACGGCTTCAGGTAAATTTTAGAGGAAATACTACAATGCTGTTCCTTTCAACATCTGGAGCTCTTGCTATGTATTTTTGGTTGCCTGCTATTTTATGGTAAAAGTTAGAATTTTAAACGCTATCAGTAGATTGGTGTTATCCCAAGCCAAAAATTATCAGTACTGTTAGTAGAAAGTTTCTCACCTGCTCCCCTTCTTGGAACCTTTTATCGGATAGTAGGAGAGAGCAAAAATGGTAAGAAGAGTTTCCATGGTGTTTGTTAGAGTTCTGGTACAGGAATACCATGTGAACCAGGAACACAGCTGGCAGAAGTACTGAAAATAATTATGAACAACAGGATGCACAGGGAGAAACATTAGAACGAATTCTCTAGTTTTAAATGGTGATATTCTTCAAGGTATGACTTACTATCATTTTGCTGTTGTTTACACTGCAACAGTGTTTATTAACACACACAAAGTTTTTTTAAAAGGCTGACACTCACCACATACTTTGCTGTTTCTGCATTTTCAAGGTGTTGCACTAATGAATAAAGCTTCACATCGGCAAAAGCTGCCAGCACTGCCTGTGCAAGTCTAGGGACCCATATCTAGGTAAGCAGAGAGAAAATTTTACTTGCAACAAACCTGCTAAATTCCAAGTTGGACGAGAGGACTACTGCATTAATGAGTGCCTGTTCAGACATGAAAATAGTGAGTGAATTACTGAGTATTTTCTATAGCTTTTTATGATTTTCTAATAAAAAGAGTAAGGTCCTTTGGTAGGACTAATATTTCTGCCAAAACAAACTTGAAAGTTCAGATGAAGATGTTCAGAAATTGAAAACAGAATTTATTGCCATTCACCCCTAACAGAAGTCAAAAGGGGCTGCTGTTACTGAGTTTAATACAAATATATATTATTAAACACTTTGGAAAACTGAACCACTGAGCAATTATGAGGTAGTGTCAAACAATATCAGTATGAAACTCAAGGAGACTGACAGAGGCCAAGAATGGCTGCAGTCACAGGCATCAGTACTGTGACAGGAGATCCATGAATAAGTTCCGCACCCGTGCGATACACTTCAGAGAGGTCTCCGTGCTCGCATATCTCTAATTGCCAGATTCAAGGCTTTGTATTTTACCTGGACAGTGATAAAAATATACTGATTTTAAATACAATGCTTTGAAATTGAATTTAAGAAGTAGATGCGTTCTTTTGATCATACTCACCAGCAGCTGGACATCATCCTTAGCCAGCAGCTGTAAAGCTTTGTAGATGCTTGCAAAGATCAGTGGGTACGAGTAGCCCCTTAAGCCGCTTGCCCATTCCCAAGTCAGGTAGCCATAATTATTAATATTAAGGATCGATAATGAGCAACTGAAACAGGAAGTTTCATTTGAGCCGTGTCATTCTCAGACCTTTACCCTTGTGTCCAAAAGCCGAGGGTGGGGTGGGGGGTATTTCTGTCACTGGCCAAGCCAGCACCCTGCTGCCGCGGATCGCGACCCCCGCCCGCGACCCCTCGGTGGCCGCGGTACGAAGCGGGGCCGTGTTCCCACCCCCCCCGGGCCCGCTGCAAGCCACGGCCGTGAGGGCCGAGAGGATATTTGAAGGCCATGCGATGCGCCACCTCCAGCGACTGCCAGTACTCGTCCGGGACGAAGCTGGTCTGGACGAGGAAGCAGTTGAGCGTCCGCAGCCCCACCGTCAGCGCCAGCAGCGCCGCCGGCCCGCCGGCCGCCCCTGCGGAAGGGAAGGCTGTCCGTCGAGGACCCCTCCGAGGGCCGCCGTCCCCCCGCCCCGTCCCGCCCCGCCCCGCTTACCGACGCCCCGCTGCCCAGGGTCGCTGTACAGCACCGACCGCCGCTTGCGGAGCCGCACCGCCGCCGGCCTCCGCGCCCGGACCCGCGCCAGCAGCCCGCCGGCCGCCTCCATCCGCAGGGGCGGGGACACCGCCGCCACTTCCTTCCGGTCACTCTAGCAAACGGGAGACCTCCGCTCGGTGGTTTCCCGTCCTTCAGGTGAGGGGCGCCGGGGCCGTGGGGCGAAGCGCTGCCGGTGCGGGGAGCGCCGGGATTTCCGTTCCCCTTTTCCTCTCTCCCCGTCGGGGAGTGAAGGCGCGTCCGAAGAGCGCGGAGCGGCCGCGGCGCCTCACGCTCGTGTTCGCGGGTGCGGTAGCGCCGCCTGCCGCCATGTGGGGGCGGCTGCCTCTGCCTCAGGTGGCCCTGGCCGTGGCGCTCGGCGTGGCCAGCGGCCTCTACATCTACCGGCCCGTCTTCCAGCCGCCCCCACAGCCCCCCGACGGCGCGGTGGGGCCGCCGGCGGACGCCGTGCCGGCGAAGAGGCCGTGAGGGAGTCGTGTGAGCCGCGCCGTTCCCCGGTACCGCCTGGCAGCCCGGACCTGTGCGCCCCCCCGGCAGAGAAAATGGCGCCCAAGCATCTCAGCGTTCGTCGCCGGCCGGGGAACGTTCCTCCGGCGGCGGGCGCCAGCCGTGGCCATCCCCAGCAGCCGCCTCGGCAGCCCGGCCCGGCCCCGCAGCACCCCGCCGGCTGGAGGTGTACCTGCGGACCTGGTGTGACTGGTACCGGCCTGTCCCGGCGTGAACGTTGACATTCATATAAAATCCTGAATGTTTAAAGGGTTGTCTTCGCGTCTGAGTTTAAATAACCAGTGGGGAACTGGAAAAAGAAAGGCGCTGTTGCACGGTTACACTTCATGGTGTTTTCTGTTTTGTTTTGGTTTTTTTTGCCTGGATCTGATCTGATCCTCCAAGCGATAAATATTGTTTTTATCTACTTGTCACGGTTTCAGTTCTTAATACTTCAGTTCTGTTGGGGAATGCAGTTGTACTGATGGCTGAGGAGGGAACTGCACCCAGCTTTGGTGTCCTTGGCTTACACTCATACCTGTACGTGCATACACACGCGCGCCACAGAATGAGGCTGGAGTGACAATTTAAGAGATAAGGTTGCCTGAAAGTCAGGTTGTACTTGGAGAAGTGCTTCAGCATGTAGCTGTATTAATCTTGCAATATCTGACAAAAGAGAACAGAATCCGAGCTTCAGGGAAACTACAGCAGTAGATACTTCAAGACTTTAGTAATTCTAGAAAGAAGCCAAAACCTGCGGATCTGGGGAGGAACTTCTTTCAGGTTTTAGTTTTAACACAAGATCTTGTTTGGACAGCATGAGGGAAGAAATCCTTTCCCCGGATGTGCTTTTATTTAAAGCCAGGAACGATGCGCTGGCTGGAGGCAGTGGACAGACCCCAGGGGAGCTGAGAGGAGAGGACAGCAGCAGAAGCTGGACGGGGAGGTGCAGCTGAGCGTGATAAATCTGGCTTGGGCACGAGGAAATGCCACAAGGGTGAAATGAGAGCAACCGCAACTGCTGTGGGGGACTCCAGCAGCTTCCTCTGTTTACAAGACCATTAAAAGGCTATTTTGAAAAGGTATAACTGAAGTCTAGTAGGCGCTTTTCTAAGCGTAATTACTGGAAGTTTGTCCACAAAGGTGGCAGTTAATTTTGAAAAGTCTCAGGAAAGAGGATGCCTGAACTGATGCAGAGGGAAGGGGTTATTGATGCCGCTAAGCTTGCTGAATTCTGGAGACATTTTAAAGCGGGTTTATTTTTGAGAGAGCACCATGTGCTTCCCTCCCGGGAGGGGTCAGCCAGCAGGCGGCAGAGATGCCTCGCTGAACCCGCATTACCTGGCACAACGTATTGTCCCTTCAAAACCTGTTTTGCCTCTCGCGAATTTTTATTAAAACGATGTATGAGCTTCCAGGGGAGCGAGGAGGAGGACGACTGAAGAGCCGGCCTCTTTAATTAAAACCGCCCTTCCAAATGAGCACAGCGGGCGGCAGGAGGCAGCGCCGCTCCCGCCCCTACCTCGGCCCTTACGGGAAGTGATGTTGCCTTGACGGAAAAGGCACGCTTGCAGCCCAAAAAAAGGCAGGCGCGGAGGGACGCGGCGCTGGGGGAGGCGAGCAGGTAGGGGGGCGGCGAGCCGGGGTGGGGGGCGGTTGGATGCAGGGGGGGGGCTTCAGAGCAACGCCTCCGCTGCGGAAGGAGTTAAATCATCTCGGGGCGAGTGGTTTGGGCAGGGAACTGGGAGTACTGGGGGGCGGGGAGGGCAGAGGTGATTTCCCTGTGCTGCGGAGCGGGGCAGCGTCCCAGGCTGCTGGCACCTCTCTGCCGGCGCTGCTGCCGTGAACGCGAGCACACAAATAGTCCCTCTCGGGCCTTCACATGTAGCAGCTGTCGGACCTGCAAGTTTCCCACCGCTCCGCGCATGCGTTTCTTTTGCAAAACTGAAAAGTGGATTGCATGTCTGGGTGTTTTTTGGGTTTTTTTTTTCGATTTTAAAAAAAGCCTTTAAAATGGTAAATTGTTGAGGGAGCACTGTAAGTGTGTTTTATCTGTTTAGCCAGTACTTAAATCATGTATTTGAGTATGAACAGATCTGTTGCTCCTTTCTGAACACTGCAGGTTTGTCTGACAGTCTGCGTGCTGAGAGGGTTCGGGAGGTCTCTTCAGCCTGATTTGTAATGCTTGGGCTAAACTAACGCTTTGATGATCTTGGATCTAAAGAAAGCTAAATCCATCAGAAAAACGTCTTGGTTTTTCTAGCTCTGTAAGTAACTAGATTATATTCATATATAAGTGGTATTTTTTTACAGTGCTAGCAAAGTTCAAAGGACATGCCTAGAACGGTGAAAACCACCCAACTTTATTTTTTATCTCTCCTTAGAGATGCATCAGGTGTATTTTGAGCTTTCTGATCCTATGACTCCTGAAACACTTTCCTTAATGATTACTGCGTATGAGTTTTTCATCAGGATAACACATATGCATGTTTGGAGTTCTGCAAAGTGATGTTTCTCTATGCTTACCATTTTTATTGAAACTCTACAAAACCTGTATTGATTTCCACACATAAAATGCATTAGCAGCACGAATCAGTTTCTAAAGTCTATTCTGCCTGCCTTTTCTTGGAAACTTATTCTTACATAGACTTGTCTGCTCAGCCCTTTTTTCTTTTCATAGACTTACACTACTTCTGTGACTGTCCCAGTTATTTTCCAGCCAGGGAAAAGCATATAATACAATATGCATTTCAAATGTTGATACGTAACTGTAGGAATAGTACTTTGATGTTAAATGGGTGTCTGAAAAGCATGATTAAAAAGATGGAAAAAGAACAGCATGTTCCTGTGTTTCTAGTTCAGGGTTCTAATTTTACGTCTACTTAATCTCTTGCACAAAGGAGTTCTGGGTGGGGGGAATGTGCTGCAACTTAATGTATTTTATTTTTCCAGTTAATAAAATTTCTCATCTGCAACCAGATATCTATAGCCAGATTGTAATTTTGTTTTCATCACTATCATTAAACATGGGAACACATTATTTTATCACTTGACTACACATTTCCTTTTCTTTCAAAGAGAAGATTGGTGAGATAAAAGAATTTTTAACTAGCTTTTAGCATTTACAGAAACAAGTATTATGAGCAATAATCCTTGTGTGTCTTCTTTGGATTCTTGGTTGTTCTGTTACCACCAGGTATCTGCTGTGCGGGCATAATGACCATTGATTAGTCTTGCTGGTTTTCAGCATAACCCTGGACTTGCAGGTCAACACCATTACTAATAACAGTCTGTCATGGTCAGCAGAGGGCTAGCAAGAATTTAATTTAGAAACAGGCAAAATTGGCACTAGAGATGGAATATAAGGAATGACAACTCCTTTTTGCCATTAATGTCTCAGCAGATAATTATAACAAAGTGCTCTCTTCTGTATTAAAGCTGTGTTATTGTATTCCACTGCACATGTGATCTGATCCTGCAGATAGTTAAGTTTGTTCTTCAGTAATTTCAAAGGGTTACTTACATATTTATAGCTAAGCATTTGCTGGGCTGAGCATGTCAAGTGCACAAGGACTTGCTTTTGCTCCTCTTCTCTTGCAGATACCACTTATGCTGGAGATACAATCGTGTTTACAGAACTGACTTCAAATAATGGCTGAAACGTTGTTTAAGTGCAGCATAGTTTAAGAGAACTTATCTAAAAGGCAGCTTTTTATAGCAGCTACACTCCCCCCCCCCCCCCCCCCCCCATTTATACAAATATATTCCCAACCAGTCTTCCTCTGGGAATAGCATCTGGTTATGATATTTCTTTTCCCCATTTCTTTTTTTGGTCTTCGTCTGAAAACAGCATCACTGTTGGGAGGCAGGACTAACTTGAACCACATTAAATCAGCTGAGATCATACCCTTTTATCTCTAGTGACGGTAAAACCATAGTGAATGAGAAGTCCTAGCCCCTAATTTCTTTCCTGGAACATCCTTGTATTGTTTTGTTTTCATACATAATACAACAGAATTTACTTTTGATTATTGTAGTGCGTAGTCTCAATGTCTGTCATTTATTTTCCAAGCTAATAAGCTTTGAAGATTAAGTTATGGCATATAGATTAAAATATGACATATAACCAGCACAGCTTTTTCCTCTGATGTTGCTGTGGCTTCAAGGGGTTGAAAATACTCTGATATGTGTATAGCAGTTTTGCATAATACCAGGTGTTGGAATCCTTTTCACATACTGGCCAGCACTTTGGAGCTGACCTGACAAGTTCTTCTGTATTTTAAAATACCGCAGGGGGAAAAAAAGCAAATGTCCTTGCTTTTACCACTCTGAAGATAGTATCAAAGCGTAAACCAATGCAGTGCTATTTTCCTGAGTTTGCAAATCCATTTCCCATAGCTGTTCTCTTTCTTTCTGTCTGATTCTTTTACTGATGAGAAATGGGTAAGACTAAACCATATTAGAAGTCAGCACTTCTGGAACACAGTGTGAAGACTGGTAGTAAGATAGGAAAGGGGCAGGAAGCAGCAATGAAGATACAAGCTTATTAGGAGGAGTACAGCTTTTCTAGAAATTTATGGTTTGCAGTGGAAAAACGAAGTTGGTAGATACATGAGCAGTGTTTTGAAATTAAAAGTTAAATTTATGGGCACTTGCAAATAGTATTTTGAAAATCACTCTACGCTTCTGCAGTGATTCTTTGTGCAAAAAGAGTTACGTGAATGAAAGGACTGTAAGGAATATACCTAGCTGAAATATTTTGTATGCAAATAAAACACTGGATGGATAAAGGACAACTGCTACAAAAATCAAGTAGCAGATTCCAGATTAACTTTGGAGTTTATGATCGCAGTTTTGCAGCTGGCCATTTCAGTTGAAAAGGTGATAAAAGGATAAAGAAATAGATAGCAAAATAGTTCAGTATTACTCAGGATTCCTTTTTTTTTTTTTCCTTTCGGGTAAGGTGAGAGCTCCATGGCAGAAGTAATGCCTTTTATTAGACCAACTTATGTTGTTGAAAAGGGTATGTGAGCTTTCAGATATATAAGCCTCTTTCAGGTTTGAATTAGAAACAGCAGAATAAAAAAAAAACCCTGAAAACAATTGATACACAATCTTTACAGTACTTCTGTTAAGCATATTAAGCCATGAGGCAGCATATGCAGGCTTTGAGCAGCCTGGTCTAGTGGGAGGTGTCCCTGCGCGTGGCAGGGGGGTTGGAATTAGATGATCTTTAAGATCCCTTCCAACCCAAACCATTCTATGATTCTGTATGTCATTAGAAGGTGATGAAGGTTCTCTTGCAGAAGTACTACTGTTTTAAAGGTGTCCTCCCATTTCTAATTAAGCACTTCAAAATGACAGTGCTGCCATGGGAGCTGCTATACAACCATGAGAGTCAACAGCACGTGCTGGCTAAAGTCGACCAAGTTTCACTCTGAGGGCCTATCTCATTATTTTCATAACTGTTGGATATTTCATTTGGTTCTTGTTGCTCTGTGAACTGAAAAGGAAGAAAACCATTCTTTCCACTAACATCCCTGGGGAACGGGAATATTTCAGGGAACTATCAGTACTAGACTGAAGGCATTTATTAGTGATAAGGACTAATAAAGCATGTATGTTAGGTAGGAGGAAAAGAAAAGTTGATTCATTTCTATGATTAAAAAATGGACGTTTTCTGGTTTTCTTGTATGTCCCTGCCAGTCTTGCAAGTATAATATTTTATACTAGTAGTTGCTGAGGGAGATTACATTCCTCCTGGAAATCCCTGCTGATAATTGCGTGACTAGCATGGACCATGATGCATTTTGAAAACTTCAGGATATCACTCAAAGCTAGCAGTCGTGGGAGTTGCTGGTGCCGTGAAACTGTTTTATGTGAGGTTTGCATGAGAGATGAATCGCTGTTATAGTTATTGCCAATGGGTGGTGCTTTCCCAGTCTACTTTGAAGCCTAGCTAACATTCAGAATGTGGATTATAGCAAAAAAGGATTTTTTCGGTGGTGTTTTGTTTTTTTAATTGCAAATGTTAATCATAATTCCCCTCCCCTTCCTTGTTTGGTTCCAAACCAAACTTTATGCGTGACTGAATGTAACCCAAAATACAGGTATCGGGTTAGGTTCTAGCCCTGCTAGTATCATCCATTTGCAACAGAGTGTTTCTCATCCAGCAGTTTTAAGATCCTGTGCACGTAACAGCACATGCTCTGCTGACTTTCTCCTCTAACAATGATTCAACTTGGCAGGTCTTTTCTGCTGGGGCATGAACTGTCTGGCTATACTTAATTTTTCCATATTCTTTCTTGCATTAGAATGGTGTCAGGATAAACATATCTGTACAGAGATGGTGTCATCCAAGTTTGAAGACAGTACTGGCTGAATTTGATTGTATTTCTTCTGAATTTGATAGCAAAACTCTCATAATTTTAGTTCAGACAAAAGTAGCTCTAAGTTGGAACTGTTAAAGTGGTATTTTTATAAATGTTCTTTATCTGTGAAGTAAAAGAGGTGACTATAAATATTTATTTGATAGTTTTCTAGAATTGTCATTTTGGATATAGTACCCAATGCACAGGACAGGGGCTGAGATCCTGCTGTGTGTCAGTAGAAGCTGAAGAGTAGGCTTTGGAAGACCTATGAAAAGAACACGTTGCAACAGTAGAATCATGATTTCTAGTAGGTTTAAAAACAAAACAAAACACAACCTCCCCCCCCAAAATCGAGCTGCTAATACAGTGAAATTCAACTAGGTTTTATTCTATTAACTTTTTAATAACAGATGTGTTTAAATTTAATTTGCTTTTAAATAGAAAATGTCTTTAAATCCAAATTGAAAGTAAATGTAAAGTTGAATGATTGTGACAGTACGTGCTGCGGCTAGTCTGGAGCAATTTGGCCAGCTAGTGGGTGTCCTATTTAGACCTGAAAACCTGTAACTGCTGGCTTTCAGTGTCGGTGTGCATCTGACCCTTTCCTTTATCCCACTGCAGATTTTTCACAAAGTGTATAGGAACTTCACATCTTTGTGGGGTCTTCCCCTCTGTGAAGGAGTGCTAAAACTGATCAACAGATTCAAATGTTGGGGGAGAAGGCAGAAATGAGAGAAATTCTGTGTCTCTGCCCCTCTCTCTTTGGTTCCTTAGGAAGCCAGGCTAAGAGGCAAGTCCTCATTTCAGATTTGTTTTTTGCATTGCAAATTTGGAGCTTTGCTCCAAGAAGCCCTTATAGCATTTGCAATCTCCAGTGCGGTGTGTTGAGCCTTAGGAAATTTTTCTTCAGCCTAGCATCCTGAGGGATCATGAGGAGTGGGAGCAGTAACATTTTTTGTAACTGGGAGTTGCACAGGGAGTGGAATAGGGCCAATGGAACTGAAAGACCGACTTTGGTAATGTCCTCCAGAACCACTACCTCTACAAGCCCACTCATTCCTCTTGCACGTTCTGAAGGCAATAAGATCAACCAGTCAGTTTAGTCATACAAAGGGAGTCACAGAATAATTGTGGAAATGAAGGAGCTCTAATGTTAATGATGTTCATGGTTTAAGAAATGGTAGAGGAGAATAATAGGCATCACAGGTGTTTAGTTAGGTTTCATATGCTTCATTGCGTGGAAGATCAAACAGTAATATAGGACAAAAGGAATACTTTGCTGTAGCTGAGAAGAGGCACACTTCTCTATCTGTCAAATAGTGCAAATAACTACCCTTTCAGTTTTTCCTCCTGAGAGCAAATCTCAAATGGAAAAGACACTGTTGTCAGCTTATGGGGGGAATGAAGGACCACTTGTCCTATTAAGTAGATTTACAAAAGATGTGAACAGGGTCGTCTTGTGCTGGAAAGAAAGCCCAGCTGCGTCCAAATTGTAACTCTGCTGAGATCAGTTACAAAAAGCAGTGTGTTTTACTTGGCAATGACATTGTGTATCAGGTCATGCAAAGAAGAAATGCATATCAATTAAGCTTAAGCATGTATAAAAATATGAAAGCAACTTTCAAAAATGTATTAATTTTGCAAGATTGTAAAACACTGAAAACGCTTTCTAAGGAAGCTGTAGCACACGTTTCCTTTACATCAGTACAACAGCTTCCTGTAAAGCTACAACATTTTTTTTATTAAAAAAATACACTTAGTTATCAACCCTTTTAATATGTAGATAAAGATCATTGATCTAAAATGAGATTTGTGACTCTTCAGACAGCGACATCAGATTATTAGTGTGTTTTTACAGCTTCTTGCCAAAACGCAGGGACACTTGTATCCCTATGCATTACTGTCCTAGGTTACTCTTTTCATGCACTCAGGCACCCACTTCATCAGTTTTACAAAACGTGGAACCAACATACATCTCACAGAAGAGCTGTAGCATGTTGAGTAATTCATGCATCTTTAGGTTAGATATTCCTCTTTTGAGTACAGATGATGTATTTTGAATAGTGTGAATGTTGCCAAAATATCTTTTCCTACATGCAAAAGGATCAAATTTGTTCCTTTCAGTCAAAATGAATAATCATGTTTATTCTTACAGTAACACATTTTATTACCATTTTAAATACAGAAATTTTTATTTAGCGTTTCTTGATGCTTAACACCTTGTACATGGACAATGTATTTTTTTTTATTTTCTTTCTAATATTTCACAACTGTAATAAGAGAGAGGGAATCTGATTTAGGAATTATTTTTTTTTTTCTCTCCCTTTTCTTCAGGTCTGGAGCAAGCACCTATGCTTTTGGCTTTGCTTCAGTGTAAACTGTGCCTACACTGACATTAATATAGTGTTGTGGTGGCAGTAAACTTGTAGTTCAACAGAATTGACAAATCAATTAGATCCACTTGTTTGGGATAATTTTACTAGTCTTCTCTGAGATACGAACAGGTTCTTCAGATATAAGCAATTTTTTTTTTTCAGGAAGCAATCTTTTGATGTTTTTACTGTGAAAAAGATGACAGAGTTTGGTCTAAAGTTTGTCAAAATGCTGATGTTGAGGGCCCAGTTACTGGGGAGGATTCCTGTATTTGGCAGTATGATGTTCCATGAAGACAAAATTGATGCTTTTAATTTGTTGATTATTTTGATGTTAACTTTTTCTTACTCTTGAAGAGACCCTGGTAACTCTTGGAAGTTCTTTGTCTGGAGCCTGTCTTGGAGGGGACTATTTTTAAGAAGCTCTTTTCTGTGTAAAATGCTACTGACCTTAAACATACCAATACTTTATCTCTTCCAATGCTAAAAGAAAGCTCTGTCACCATTACTAGAAACTGCCTGGTTTCTAGTTGAGCTTATAGTTGAAAGAACAAAACATGAAAGTTTTACTTTAATCTAGAGTATTACTAAATACTTAGCAGATGTGCCTTTTGGGTAGCAGGAAAGCCTGCCTGACCTACTTTCATTTTAATCACTGAAGGGGTATTTCATGATTTGATGCTGGCAAAGTTCAGCTATCACATTTGTGGTGTGAAAGCTGATCTTCTGAGTGTGGGTTGCCTTTTCTTTCTGTTTTTCTTGGAAGGATATTAGTGAGAGGAAAGAAGAAAAAAATCAATATAAAGGATTTCGTCTCCTCCTTCCAGGTCTTTTTAGTTTTCTCTTGAAGTATTGGCATGTTACTGCATTTATGGACTGCTGCGGCAGTAAGTAGCAAGCTCATTCATATGACAGCTGGTCAATTTTCCTTTGCAGCACATCTCATCAGCCCCTCTCATTTTTTCCAGAGTGTCTTTTCATGAGAAGATGAATCTCTTTCAAGGAAACAACTATTAATTCAGTCTTACAGTTGCAGGAATCTGCCTCTACCAATTAATATGTTCATATTTTGCCTATTTACTTTTTTCTCACCTCTTCTTTTTGTATTTTGTAGGGTATTTCTCTCACTGTGAAATAATTGCTGTATAGCACATTTTCTGGCTTTTCTTGAAGTTTGACAGCATATAAGTGAATCAGTTCATAGGCAGTGTGTCCCAGTGGCTGCTTTTCCCCCTCTTGCATTTTTTAAGTTTCCTCTTTGATTGCCAGTAGAAATTTTGTGGCACAGGTAAGATTTGTGGATGCTAAGAAATAACATTACCCTTGTCTGCCTGCTGGCTGGTTTTCATTCCATAGCCTTGCAGGCCATCTGTCGAATGCACATGTAAATACTATGGCTGTTTGTAAGGGCATGGTGAGCTTTAAGGGTGTGTTGGAAAAAGCCATTAACTGGTCAGAGTGCTGAAGAAGGAACCTCCAACAGAATCGGGTAGGTAGGGCATGGGGAGAGTGGAGGCAGTTGACGCTGATGTTAGACACAGCTTTTGGCTTTGAAAAGAGAGATGAGCTGTTCTGTAGCATTATCTGAAATGGACTGTTGCAAGATCCTCCTCTTCCCCTATTTCTGTCTCCAGTGCCAGATGTCTTAATTCCCGCAAGAACCATGGTCAGACAGGTAACAATCCAGCATTTTCCTCTAGGGGAAACACCTGCTACAGGGCAGTGTGGACACTTGCAGCTTTTCTCAAGAGCATGGAATGTATGAAGGCAAATATGCTGATGCTTGTGATAAATAATGTTCCACACTGTACACTGTGTTGGACTCTCCTCAAAATTCCTCCTAGATCAGTTTTACAAGAAGGCCATAAATTCCATGCATTCGGGTCATGCCCATACAACCTGTTCATAAAACTTGCTCATAAAAACAGAGGGAAGATTTAGTAACTAAATAGGTGGCCATTCCTTTGTAGAGCTGTAGCTTCAAAAACTACGTTTCACGGTTTCAGAACTTTACTGGTGTAATTTTGATCCCCTACATAAGCTTAGAAAATGTCCAAGCTCTTATAACCCCCTAAGATTCGGGTAGCAGCGAGAGGAAGGCGTACCTTGGGCTGGCTGCAGTGGTTCCTGTTCCAGCTGCTGCCGTACTGTTTGCGTGCGCTTCCTGCCACCGAGGTGGGGTTGGCTCAGCTGTTTGTGCAGTGTTTGCTGAGATGCCGCAAATGTGTTTGTTTAAAAACAGAGACTTTAAGTAACCAAACATTGATGTCCTCCCAGTTTGTAAACTGAGGCCCCTCTGTTTTAGTACTAACTCTGCAGTTTGAAATCAACATAACTTCACCCTCAGGAAATAAGCTTTATTTCAGCTGTACCTTCCTAGCAAGGTCTTACTGTTTTGGATAAAACCCTTTCCTGGAAGGGGGAAGGGAAAGCTAGTTGGTATTCCTCACACCAACTTGGTAAGAGGAAAGTTAAGCAGCCTCATTTCATCCTGAAATCAAAAGCTGAGGTCTGAGAATTATTTATGAATTGTTTTTCCCCTTAAAGATGGCAAAAATCTTACTGCGTGGGAGAGTTTGAACTCCATTTACATTGCGGGTTGAGACTTCCAGACAGGCAGTTTGTGTTTAGTGTGTGTAGCCATCATGCAGGGCTGTTTGCAACACGGCAGAAGGGTTGTTGCTTTGTCTGTCAACACTTCTTATCCTGTTCCTCCTTCTGCACTCAGGAGCAGTTACCAGAAATTCTTGGGTATTTGTGGTCTGAATGTTTCTTCACAGCAAGCAAATGGGCTGGTATCGATCAGGGAAACAGTTAAAGATTAAAAATGTTCACGTTGCTGAAAATTGAACCAAAACTTTTTTATTGCATGTGGGAGCAAAAAAGGGACTTCTTTATTCTTTGGAAACTGTGGTGGAATTTATAGAAGATTGGAATGAGCCAAGAATGGGTAGAGTTTTAAAAATTATAACCTGTAACAAAATGTCAAAGAAATGGGTTATAGTTAAATCTGGAAAAATGCTAAGGCAGGGCATGAAAAATTGTTCCACCACAGATAGTTCTTTGCCAGCTCTGTATAATAGAACTTGGACGTTTACCGGGGAAAGGGCAATAAAAATTGCTTTTATTCACAGGAAAGAAGGCGAGATAGTTGAGCACTGAAACAAGTGAATTAAGGAGCTTGCGGAGTTGTTGTTACTGGTAGACGAATGCATTAAGGATATGTTAAATGTGGTAGCAGGCTGTCTGCAGCACTTCTTAAATGATAAGGCTGTAGAGTAGTCGTAGAAACCTTCCCAATTTCCTTTCTTACTTCTCTGCTCTTGAAACACTGTGAGGAAAGAAACCGAGACAAGAAAGGGTTGTGCAAGGCAAGCCATCTTCTGTAAAAGCTCACATCTCTTAAATCTTACACGGCGAGTGCAAACCTCGCATTGTCCACACCTTTCAGTCCTCTACTGTTAGCATTTGTAATGTCAGGGGTGTTTGTGAGAGGGGACGAGGCCTCGTGGTGACTGCAGGCGGCTGTGTGGTTCCTCTGTCATCCCTTGGACCCAGCGCAGGGACCTCCATCCAGCAAGTGCCTTGGTGCAGACACCAGTGCCGTAACCTGGCTGGGCACGTGAATCTTGCCTCTTGCGTGCCTGTGTTAACAGGTTCTGATGAACGGACTCATCGTTGAGGAAGAGTTGGTTTACATGTTAAATCAGTAACTTTATTTCCTTGAAATTATTTAAATGTTTAAAATGTCTGTATGCATCTCTTAGGACTGGGCGGGGGCTTGCAGATTTAGCTGCAGTGGTTCAGAAAGTTTCTGGCAACATCTTAATGCTGGTCGTCTGTTGGAGCTTGTTGCCATGAGAAGCAGTTCAGCAGAAGGGGCTGGACATGGATGCCCACAAAGCCCCGTGGTACTACTGCCGCTCCCCTCCCAAATCCTTCCAGCTCCTCCTCACGTGGTCTCACTCTGGTGTCTGTGCCAATTTTGTTATCGGTAACTTTTTCTGCCGTCCGTAAAGGCATAAAATAAAACTAGGCTCACAACTGAAATTCTCCATTAGGTTTTGGGAGCTTTTGATGCTCAGTGTGTTTCATTATAGCAGGCTACTGCATTTGCTGTATTTTATTTTATTTTTTTGTGATGAAACATACTGCAACTTCCTCTCCCTGTGACAAGAAGGAGGAGGGTCAGTAGTTTACGCAAAGGCTCAATGTTTGTTACCTGGTTTAGGGAGATCTGGTTAACTGCATTGCTTAGTTTTAAAAGAAGGAAAAGAGATCACTTGATCGGTGAGCGAAGCCACATGACAAGCAGCTGAATGTAATTAGGTGGGTAGGGTGGTTGTGTGGGGCTGGCAGCTTGGCACGTCAGTGTGAATTTTAGAGCTGCTGTTCTGAACTACGCTATATTTGTTTTTATTTTCTCTCTGCTGACACTACCTACAGATGAGAAACGGCTCTTTTTGTATGACTATGGTATTCAAGAGATCTGAACTCTGTCAGGAAAATCATCACTGAAGGACCCTTGGAAAACTACAGATCCATTTGCAGCTGTTAAGCATAGGTATGTAAACACTTTCTCTTGTTTTATTTATTTTTATAAGATTTATTACATTGTTTTCCTTGAGCTGACAGTTGTTGCGTGCCAACTGTTCCTCTGTTAAGAGCTTTGAAATAATGTTGCTGTACTTTTGACAAACTGCCTGAAATATTTTGATTTTGAGAGACAGTTCAGCATTGCTGCACCCTCATGTTCTAGACGAGAAAGTAAACTTAAAACTGGGAATTAGACTGGCTTACATAAAACAGGCTTTGGGTTTAAATGACAAAACTGCAGCTTTTTGGTATGTCTTTGGTCATTGCTTTTCACAAAGACATTGGTCAGATTTAAAGACAAGCCTGGGTAAGTTTATCAATAAGATTAAAACAAATGATTGCAGTGCCCAGTGCCTGGATTCAGTAACCATATATGCCCTTTCCAAGTCATCAGACTATATTTCTTTCAGTGTTAAGTCAAACTTGTTCTACAGTTAGGTGGAATTAGACCTTTGATAGTAAAGTGTACTGCACAAATAACGTTTCATAATACAGAACAAAGTAACTCAGTATTTTTAAATGTGGTACTGCTTGAACTTTTTCCCCATCTATTTATTCCCGTGTTCTCATTAACATATAAAGATAAATTATACTTAATAAAACATTCCTTTAGAATGGTGGTTTTTTTAACTGAGTTGCGCACCCACGTGTTTGTTCTCATGTATACTAAATGTATTGATGATAAAAGGAATAAAAGTGGTGTGTTGCACAGTATGTTATTTTTAATTAGCAAAAGCAATTGGACTGCAAGGAACCACGAGAGCTCATCTAGTTCTCATTCCTTGTTCAATCATATAGTAATGGTTTCAGTCTTAAAATTAATTATGGTAAAGGCAATCTGGGGGGTGGGATGTTATTACTGTGTTTTGTATCTTCTCTGGAAGAAACTCAAAATGTATGTGCCCATCTGACTAGGTCATTCCTTGCCATCCCAAGCATGAATTCGTAATCAGGCATCCTTTCTAGCCCATGTGTTTGCCAGCATTTTTCTAATCATGGACCAAAACTCCAGTTTTTGTAGACTGTAAATAACCGAGGAGAAGTTCAGAGAACAGAAAACAGTATTCTCCTCCACTTCTGTGGGAAGGTCACAAGACTTTCCCAGGGTTTTAATTGATGTCTAGCATAGAGTATCTTAAGATGATTTTTCTAGTCCTGATCATCACCCTTTGACTTATGTTTATGAGAAAGAAGTTACAAATTCATAAATGTATTTAAATAAATATGGTGTCTTGCAGTTTCCTTATAGACATCCTCAGTGTATGAAAAAGCTTATATAAAATAACGTTGTTGTTGTAAATGTTGTAAACACTGTTGGCTGACTTAGTGATTTTTTTTCCTGTGCTGGATGGATTGATTGTCATCGTAGCTTCATTGTAGTTTACTATTATATAATGCTTTTCAACTGCTGCATTACATGTGCATTTGGGATGTGTGTTACAGAAACAATTCCTAGCACGTCTTAGGGTAGTGATTTCTAATAGCCTAAGTTATTTGAGAGTTAAATTGCTGTATAGGCCAAAACATAAAAAAAAATATTCTAGCATGTGGTGCTGCCCCCTGTTCCCTCACCGTACTCCCAGTGGGTTTCAATATATTTGCTTTTTTCCAGCATGTCTTTTGTTTACAACGCTATCTTGAACAAAACACCCCTAGTAATTAAGCCTGGTAAAGACAAACTAAAAATCTAATTCAGCTGAAATTCTTTAAACATGTCACTAAGAATGGCATCAAAGAGAAATTGCAATTTGTTTTTGGTTTAAAAAAAAAAATTCAAAAAAGAAGACCAAGAAAAATTCTGAAACTATACAAAATTTAAAGAATGAACTAAAAAAAAATAATCTTAAAAGCAGTTAATGGAAAAAGACCTGGAACATTTCCCAGTGGAATGAGGGAAATAAGCTCTAGTCAAAGGGAAGTTGAAATAACTTTTTAAGGAAAAAAATGGAGAGTAACTTTTCTTTGGTCTAAAAGGTTTGACTTCATAACTAGGAAATAATATAGCTCCTGCTTCTGAATTTTGTTTAAACACTGTGTCATAGGGATAAAGTTTCTTTACAAAAATACAGTTTGATGCATTATGGTGCAACTGTGGGTATAAACAGAAGCAGAACTGGGATCTTGGTGCGGTGGGAATTCTCTGGGAGTGAAGGGGCTGATGTATGTTCGTGTAGCTCCACTATAGGCACTGCAGCTGTAGGGATCAGCGCTAACCGAGATTTCCTTTTTTCACATATTGAATTTGTTTTTACTGGAATCTCATTACTCAGTTTTCATTTCCTCCTATGGGAAATCACATGCACTGGTTTAAAATCAAACAAAACACTGCAAGCCAAAGTCAGCCTTTTAATAAAGAATGATACAGCAGCACCTACTTTTAATGAGTCTTTTCAAATAGAAACTCTTGTTGGATGGCACCATTGCATACTCCCAGTTTGTTGTGACTTGTGCACAAAAGTGCGCATCTGAATAGATTCTTTCATATCTATTTACCCTTTATATCCTGTTTTTCGTTTCAGAGGTTTGATGCCTTTCTCAATCATAATGTAGAATGTAAAAAATTGCAAATTGTTACATGAAGTTCATTTGTCAGTTTGCCTGAGATTTTTGGATTCTTCATAAGCATGCAAAGTTTTATACCTAGTGTTAAGTCAAGAAAGCACAGTCTGAATCCACTGTGGTATGAAAAATACGTATGGGTTTCCTTAATGAAGTTTTCTACAGGGAACTAGCACTGCTTGGATCAATTAGAGCAGTCTGACTGGCAATTTATTTTCTTAGCATAACTTTGTATATTTCTTCTTGGGTTATAGAGGTGGTTGTTCTGTAAGCTCACTGCTGCTGTGCCACTTATTAGCTGTAGCAGAAACTTTTAAAATAATAATTTTAATTGAAGGCTTCTGGGGAGAGAGGTAGGAAATTTCCTATTACTGTAGGTCAGTTAAAGTGAAAATTGAGGACACTGTATGTGTGCACGAAATGTTAAGAAAGAATTCTGCAGGAAGGCATCTACAGCATGAAAAGCTGGCAACAGCTGCCAGGTTTCAGCCAGGGATGTTACTCTACAGCCATCTTGGGGCCCTCCCTCAATCTGGGAACAACTCAAATGAATAGCATGGGCAAACTGTGGTGTTAGACTTGTGATTCTTCTTGCTTTCCTTGCAGGGCTCATGCATACCTTCATGGCAAGAATTAGTATAAGGAACTCTAGTTTTCTGTGCTGTTTATCGGAGCAGTCTTTGCTGCATATTAAAATTTAAATATAATTCATGCTGTAATATGGGGTTCTGATCAGAGCAGTAAGGGAAACAGTGTTGGCAACTCAGGTTGAAAAACACCAGGCTTTCTTGAATGGGAGCTTTGTGTTGTGCAGTTCAGCCCGCTTAATCGGTGCTTCTTTTGAATTATCCCTGCCCTGAGACTCTAGAAAAGAAGCTGTGCTAGGATACAAATTGAAGCAAACGTTTTGCCAAAGCACTGTCTGACTATTTTGTCAGACTGCAGAGCCTCAATAGAAAGTTTGGACAATGTTAATACATGCTGCAGTTCTAGAGCTGTTCAAGTGGAAGATTTGGTGACTTGTTGAAAGTATGGGCATATTTCTCAATTCTTGTGGGGAAAAAAGCACCAACCTATAGTTTTAGCTTTGCTTTGTTAGAGGAGTTTGAGTAATACTTTTGAGCTGCAAGGTTGCTCCAAAACATCTGTATCTCGCTGTCACGGATCAAGATTTCTGCTTTGCTGCTGCACGTTAGTAACTTCCAGAAGAGAACAGGTTGTGGCCTATTTCAGGCAGAAGTGGTGTTTTATTATATAACAGACAAGTTAAATTGTGCCCAGAGTATTCTCAGCAAGTTATTTCTAACCTTTTCATAGCATTTATGAGATATGGAAGCATCACCTATGCTTACTATTTCCAGACACGTTTACTAGAAAATCCTGCCCAGTACTGGATGAAAATCTCTCTCTCAGACTGTAGCTATTACAGACTCTGAAATCAAAGGCTCAGATCCTTTTTGAGACCTCTTAAGAGTAGATTATTCATGACTGACCCATCTCTCAATTTCTTTGAAGCATCATGCTGCCAGCCTGCAGTGCTCTGCCTGTCTCCACTTTGCAGTGGTTGCCAGCATGATCTGGAGTAGGCCCAGTGAGCTCAACACCTGCAAGGATGCTTCTGTCAAGACTTTATTTTTAAAAGTTTAGAAGTGAATGCTAGCTGGGAGCCTCAGTTTTATCAATCTAGATATGTCCTTCCATCTCTGTCCATGTGCACCACTTCCCTGCTTCGCATCTCGGACTGTCCCTTGTATTTGAAGTCTAAGCACATTGGATTTGAGATTAAGGAATAGAAGGAATAACCTTTTCTCTTTACTGGACAAGGTTTTTCTCATCTGACAGTTTCCCTTGCTTTCCCATAGATAGCTATAAATTTATTTTGCCCTTTGTGTTAGATCCATTTAAGAAACCCTTCTGATGAAATATTTCCACAAATAACATATTAATCCTAATGTCGTGCCTGATATTCATAGAGGTTTTCTAGCTCATTAGAAATGGATGTTGATTAGTTGTTCAGTCAATAACTTTGATAATGACTAAATTTTCTGAGGAACAGTACGTTTTCGCTGGTGGATGGAAGTGTGATCTGACACATCAGTCCTGCTGCAAAAGGCCACGATGCCTTGTGGTTAGCTCTTTCCATTTGGCAGGTCTAGACAGACTAGCTTCTGATGGACATAAAAATCTTTGGATACTTCAATGTCAACTAAGTAACGAGAAAACTTTTAACTTCCTAAGGAATAAATAGCCAGAACAAAATGTAGGAAATGCTATATATACTGTGTCCCCCTGATATTTATTGTTGACCTAAATCAAGTAACTTGCACCAAAAATGACAGATCAGAATATTATAGAAAAAAAGTAATGCTAAAGAATGGATGCAGCTGGAAAAAAAAAAGAGTAACTTCTGTTGCATCTTCCAATCAAGAACTAGAGTTAGCAAGGAACAGAGTCTACCTCCATTGAAAAACGAGAGAAGCAGGTATTTCCCAATCCAAAGGATGAAAAGGTGTATTAAATTCTGCACTGAAATTCTCTCCTGCCTCACCGCCTTTGTACGCTTGCCCACATCAATAGATGAATGATGTAGTTTTATAGTCCCATTTGTATCATAATCAGGTTGCCTGTTGCCTGACCTTCTCTGTAGACTTTTAATTGACCTAATCATGGTAATTTATTTTTTGCCAGATTATTTCCCTCCAACGCAGCATGTGTCTTGTATCCTTCATAAGCTTGGCAGTGTGACCTTTTGGAGAATCATTATTGATATTCCAGGTATCTGTCCTACAAAACAAGGTGGAAGGCAGTTGAGAACTTTCCTGCCCTGGAGAAGAAAAAAACCCAAAACATATTTTTAAAGAAGCTGCAAATATTTTCCTCTGGCTGTTTACAGTGCATGCTTTAATGGGCTTAAACAAAGACCCTGGCCAGACTAATGTGTAATCCAGCCTACTGAATCGCCCACATAGGCAGAGCATAAAATAGAACACTTTCTTCAGCATGAGTACATGCACATGTTTTCCCTGAGATGTTTCTTCATTTATACTCTAACTGCACATATGAAATTGCTTCCTTTGTCAGTTTTTAGATTTTTTTTTTTTACCTTATTCCTTTTATTCTTTTTCTTCGTGACTGCGTATTCTCACTGCTGAAGATTTTTGTTATCTCCAGGAAAACCAAACCAATCCTTAAAGAAATGCTTAGTTCTTAACGATCCTGTGTGATTCTTACTATCTCCTCCTTTATCTTTCAGTGGCTATTTGTGAGGGTAGAAATAGAAGTGTACTCTTTTTTTCCTTGCCCTTCTGGAGTTGGAAGTGTTGCTGAACGAGTGGGTGGGCAAGCTGCTGCATATTTCCCTCCTGTGAATACGACCAGCTTTGTGGGTGAAATCCTGGTACCTCCTGTGTTGACTGAAAGAGGTGGAAACTGTGTCAATCTGTGTAAGATTGTCATTCACAACTCCTTGATATTGTCAAGAACAAGTACAGTGTTACAATGCGTTACAAATGTTGAAGTTGGGCTGTGGGTGAGCTGTGAGCTGGGTCCCAAAGCGGTCAGAATTGTCACATCAAGGAAGGATGCTGGGCACAGCTCTGAATTTCCTGTTTATAAGTTAGTGAAGAAGCACGGCGCATTAACTTGTAAGGCATTGTGGCTTTAATGTATTTGTTAGAGGAACAGTTGAATGGTTAAGGAGTAAGTAGCATGGAACTGTGTTTAAAAAAAAATAAGTAAAAGTTTCTTTGCTTTATTTTTCCCAGTCTACTCTGGAGTCTATTCACATAGTACAGATTTTTGCTTCACTGCTACAACTTGAAAGCAACTTCTGATGAGAGTTCAAGAGGTAACTTGGGAGGCAAAAGCTCTTGTTCCCAGGAGGAAGACAGGCCCTCTGAGAGAGTTGAACTGTTTTCATCAGATAACGTTGCAAATATTTATTTATCTACAGTATTTTCCTACCATGAAGCATGGAAGTGTTAGAAACTGACGAGGGAACAGAGATGGTGCTGTTCTTTTTGGAGAAACGTTGAAACTGCTCAGAGATCCTTTTGTATGGGCGATGTTGGATTATCACTTGTAACATTCCTGGTTTTATTTTTACTTTTTTTCCCAGGTCCATGCTGCCTTTCATTCCTTTATGTAACTGAGCTATTCTTTGAAATTCAGTCTCCATTTTGTTGGTTTGGTTATGCTGAAATGCAGATGTAGTTGCAAAACTAACTGTTGTTTCCTTTCCTGGCTTCTCTGTTCCCAGTTTCCCCTGGCTTTCTGGAAACAAAACCCAGAATCTGCTGTTCCCTTGCCCAGCCTGTTGTGCAAGGTTCTCACCGCATCTGCAGACCTTTTGTGCTCCCTTTCTGGGTAGGATCACGATTTTATGCCTGGCATCTTCCATGATAACTCATTCTCAGAGTGCTTGTGTGCCTGTCAATTTTTGTTGCTTCGCAAAAGTCTGCGGTTCTAACAATGCTGACAGCTGACAAAGTGTCCTACAGCACCTTCAGCTGAGATAGAAGTGACATCAGCATTTGGAAGCTAAAGCCTCAGAATATTTTTTGCATGTATTTTTGCAGACTCCTGTATGTATCCTGAGCACCCTTAAAATGACTTACATCCTTCCAAGAAAGAGACAATCCTTAGACATTGATCCTACAATTCCTTAGGATTCCTCTATAGTTGAAACTAAAAAGGTCATAACCGTAAAATGTCAAGTAAAGCAATTGAGAGTAATCAAAAGATAAATGCTTGGATCAACTGAATCTCTTCCTCTCATTTGTGAGAGGAGGGGGTGTTTTCCTTCTTGTTATTTATGTTACAGAAAAGTCCCAGAAGTCACAGAAAGTGTCATTTTGGCCCAAATTAAAGCAAGCCAGGTCATATATTTTCCTAAGAAAAAAATAGTGCAGCTCAGAATGTTTCAGTAAAGTGCGTATTTATTAACTGTCTTCCCCCAGCATAGCAGTTACTTGAGGTATGAAAAATTGTTGCCATAATTTGTTTATATTAAATTTGTACGTATCTGGCAGCTTTTAGCCAAAGGCGCTTCTAATAAAGTGTTGACTAAGCAGGAGCATTGTTTAACTCTCTGTCCCTTGTTTCGACAGAGCTGCAAATGTCTGATGGTGACTAGTTCTGCAAGCATTAAGGTGCTACCGGAGCCTTAGAGCAGGGTGAGGCCGTTCGCTACGCTTCACCCACGCTAGGCAAGAATGTGGTTATTGCTTTGCTGTAGTGTGATGGGAGTGCTGGTACAGCAGGATTAGTGAATTTATTCCTTTGAGGTCCAGATCACTTTCTCAGTGCTTCTGCTGTTAACAGATCAGGTAATGTATAAAACAGCTATTGAAGTTGTTCAAGTCTGCGTAGCGCCCAGGTGAGAAGCTTTTGTAGCATGAATTTACTTGCACTTGCAGAATGACCAAACATGTACAAATGCATTATCACCATGTACATGTATTTACACATCGTTCATAGAGAGACCTGCAGTATCTTCCTTTTCTGTCTGTGTGGGATTTGGACTCCTCTTTTCCCAGTGGCCACATCAGCTCTTTAATAATAAGCATGCAGCCTCAACTGCTTTTTAAGAATAAAGCCGTATTTGGGGAAACCTTCATTTGCAAAGCATTTTTGAACTCTAATAGCATTGACTTTTTCATAGTGTATTTACAAATATGGCTCGACTGTATGTGAATACAGTGGAACCTTGTTAAGCAGACTCCAGCTCTTTCGCCTGTCACACACTGCTCTTGCTGTGATGTTGCCAAGGCATGCAACCCCTTCCCTGCGCTCCTCCTGTCCATTGGGGGCCGGATCTCCATTGCAGGGGGAATATGCAGACTTCACTGCAGTTTGTCTCCTACTTCTAGGACACAACCTAGTGAATGTCCCACTGTTCCAGTGGGGTCTGGTTTTCCCGAGCAAAGAAGGCAAGGCCAAGACACAAGTCCTCTCTTTTTTTGTCTGTAAGATCTACCTGAAAGCTCAGTGATGTTTGCAAAAGGTGGACATTGCTAAAAGTTAACTGTAACCCTTGAGTGTCTGCTCTCCATCCCCAAAAGGACAATATGTGATGAAATCCTGTGGTATCTTAAAATAGGAATTAATTATTAGTCTAATACCTGTGTTTTGGCAAATTCGAATTTGTGCGTCTCTTTATAGTTGTGTGATATATTCTACCATGTTAGTCACTGGTGTTAAGTCTGGCTACACTGCAGTTCCGGGATGCTGGGGTGATGTCTGAGTTGTAGAGAGAGTCATTTCACTTGGTATGAGGGGGAAGGAAGAGTGGGCTGAGTCAAACAAATGGATTTATTTGAGTAGTTTCATACAGAATAGTGGCTTTTTTGCCCTTGGGAGGGCTGTCTAGGTGGTGTAGTATGGGGAGGACTCCCCCACCCCCAAAAAGCTTCCTCTGTTAAATATTTATTACTTCTCTGTGAAATGAGGTGGTGTTGCAGGTGTGGTCTGAAGCCATGTCAGATGTAATACCTTCTGTTCCAGTCTTTGCCAAAGAATATTTTTTGTCTTCTTTAGAATCTATGGTAAAGATGGCTTTTACCATAGTACCCGTGGGGCAGTGCAGTGTCCTTGAGTCTGTACAAGAGAGAAAGAAAGAAAACAGCAGTTTGCTGTATCTTCCTCGCACCGAAGAGAGAAGGATGTACAGCTATGAACAGAACTGAACAGCTGTGATCCATGTACTTCATCATTTAATACATTTTTGTATGAAAACACTTGTTAGGAACAATGTCATTGTATTTAGGTATGCGGGTGATGTAGCAGGTACTTTAGATCTGCTCCTAGGTGGTTCGTGCACAAATCTCTTCTGAAATGCTGTTTGCCTCTAGGAATAAGTGGGACATTTGAACTGTGTAATTGCTTCCCAGCCATGCTGTCAGGCAGCACCCTCTGTAGACATGGAGACATGAGGCACACCTCTTTATCTCTGAGCACCCATCAACATGAATGCAAACAGGTGACACGTAAGCCTCTTGGCTGTGTGCTAAGGAGGTGGTGCTAGAAAATACTCCTACTGGAAGTACTATCTCCAGTGTGCCCTAACTATTCCTTTAGCAGAGGTTGGGGTAAGTGGTATACTTTACTTTCAATTGATGTGCTTGAGGACTGTCTGATTAAGAGCATGTTCAGATTTCCTGAATTTTACACTGTGCATGTGTGTGTGTGTATGCAGGTTTATTTGCAAATCGGTGGTTTAGCTTTTTTTTTTTTCAGCTTGTGTTTTCATTTATTCGTCTCTTTGTGCCTTCTTCCTTTTTCCTTCTCCCCTCCATCAGCTCTGTAGCGGCACAGGAGTTGCATGTTTTGTGGAATGCCAGTTCAGAAAGCATATTCCCTGTCCCCATCCTGCACAGGGGAAATCCTGCATGCCAAGCCAATTTCCTTAATTTATACAGGAGCAACACTGCCATAGTCTTGAATGTTTTATCACACAATAGGGTTGTGATATTTGTGTCCTGGAGGAAAAAATACAAGCCTGCTAATGTTGATACCTGTTAATGTGAAAGTAACTTGGACTAGGAAATCCACTGAACAAGAGCAGCACTTGCTTTGCAGAGCATCCCTTCTTGGCAAGCCACCATCTGGACGTGTGAGTATGTGGAGGCTCCAGAGCGGCAGCTGTACAGGCACAGCTTAAGTGATGGCTGTGGGGGTCCTGTCAGCAATGGAAAAGGCCACTGTAGTTTTCCCAGCACTTGTTGGTAGTCCCTGTCCATCTGCATGCTAGGCAAAGTTTGAAGACAGAGCTGAAGGGGATTTAGGGAAGGGTTTACGGAAGACAAAACCCTGGGGGGCTTGATGTGGAGCCTAAAGCTGCGTCCATCAGTGAATATTTTCAGCTAAGGACTCGTAGAAGCAAGATTTGAGAACAATCATGCTAAAATGAATTAATTTTTTCTTTCTTTTGGTGACCTGATGCATCCTAATTGTATCATCAGTTTTCTCTGCTTGTTCCCTTTCCGCCTTCCACTCTCCTGATATACGAGGTATAGAAATGTGGAAGGAAAGACTGGAAGGTGTGAAGCTATAAAGCCTAATATTAAAAAAAGTAAAACTGTAAGGAAAAAATTGGATGGGTTTTCAGTAACAGGGCCATGACTTTTAAAAACTCCACAGCAGTTTTTGCTATGAATGTACTTTGCTGTCAATATATTCTTATTTCTGTTGTGTGGAGCTGGATGTGTCTGGGCACCAGGACTGCAGGTCTCGGAAGTAGAGGGTGGAGATCTCTTTTTAAATATTTGTACAGGGAGGAGGACAAGGCATGGAACTGCTATGGAAATAGCTCTTTGCATGTCTCCAAGGATAGGTTAACTGTGCAGGGTTTCACAAGAACCACTCCCTGGAGATATTTGAATAATAGATTGACATTATGGGGTGCAGTGAAAGGTGTGTGCATTTCAAAAGCCTAAGGAGAAAATTTCCTTCTCAAGGAAACCCTTTATAAGGCATTTTTACGCCCTTCCTGTGAAGGGCTTCTACCAGCCGTATGGAGAACTGAGGTGGTCCGAAGTAACGTGGTGTGTTTGTCCAAACAGACACTCTACGAATCAGATATGACAACAGGAATACCTTTAGGTTTTACTTCCCCAAGGTCTAACCTTGACCTTTCTGTTTTAACCAGAGCTTTCACCCAGCTCTGTCCAGTGGAAGGGTGCAGCTGAACCCTAACAGTTTCTTACAGCTCCAAGTAAGAGCTGTAGTGCCCTTTCTTCCTCAGTAAGGTCTTGCACAAGGACGCACGATAAATTACCTTTCTTACAATATAAATTAGCAGTGATTATGTGGCACTATCATTTGTATCTGTTATTAAAAGTACGTTCTGTATATCTATAGCTAGCTAACAAAATAGCAACAAGACAAGGCAAATACAGGTGGGATAGCATAGTGAAAGACATGAAGCTAGCTTGTCTTGTCTAATATACTAGCTCTATGATTTGCATGTAAGCCTTTTTAAGCAACAATTAATTTAGGGGTATTGAAGCTGAAAGAACATGTACTTGAGTAGAGGGGGAGCTTACACAGCCCTTTGCCCTTGGAGAACATCTGAAGGCGAAGAAACACCATGTACGAGATGGAAGTCTAAATCAAATCCAGTCTTTAGTAAAAACCTCCTTGTTTGCTTTTTAAAATATTTTTCCCTTTCTTCTAGTGCATTTCAATGAAAAGACTTTGTAGAGCTACAAGGTAGGCAATCTGATTTTACTTTTTTTTTTTTCTTCCCCAACAAGGGGAATGATTTAAAAAAATGAAACAAAAATGTAAAAACCCCTTTTACTGGTATGCATGTGTCTAATGGATCAGGGCTCTTAATTTCTTCTAAAAATGTTCTTACATCAGTGTGTGATGGCCTGTTCAACCTGCTCACTTGAATATGCCACACTTTCCGACCTGTCTGGTGGATGCAGGCCTGCAATTGTGGTGTATTTATGTAAAAAGCTCACTGATAACTATTACTTAGGGTTTTTTTTTTTATTTCAATCTTTTACTCTGTTGCAAAACTTTGTATTAAAACACAACAGTGGAAAGTGAATTAGCTGGCTGTGGCATGGTAGTGTGCGTGAGTCACCTAAACCCCCTTTCCTGCAAGGTTTTACTGTCATTGAGGGCATAACGTAAAATATGCCTTGGCTGGGGAAAAGGGGCACTTCAAAACTGGAAATGGCAAAAAAGTGTCAGATGCTTTCCTGACTCTTCAGTTGTGGAGTATCTGGGTGTAAATCTGACTGTTGTCTGCGTTTGATCATGGTAGGTTCAGTCATAACTAAGTTGACTAATCACAGCTCTGCCTTGTAACCAAGAGCAGTACTAACATGAAGTTGAAGTTTTAAAGATAGTTATGGTTTTAGCTTAATGGTGGTGATGGACACCCACATACTTGAGATACAGAGTTTGTTCCAAACCTCAAGCTGTGAGTTGATGTTCGAGAAATGAATTGGTGTTTTGCCATTGGTGCAAACTACTGCAGTGTTTGACTTGAAATGAATGATTTTATTTAATTCAAGGTACAGATAGTTCCAAAAATGCTTATTTACAGTTGAAACAGCAGATTTTACTCTTTTTTGTATTTTCTTTCATCATCTATTTTATGTTTTGTATTTTGGTATCTATTTCCCTCCTTCATAAGAGGCAATTTCCCTCCTTCATAAGAGGCAATTCAATGCCAGTTTTGTGTTGCTTTTAGAATGGTTATTATAGGCTTATCTTTTCATGTTCATGTTTTTGCACACAACAAAAGGCAGCTCTCTACTGTTTGTTTTGGGGGAAGAGAGGCTCAGTAGCTGCTCAACAGGAAAGTACTAGTGTGCTTACATCAGTCTTTTCTAGTATACGTGAAATTTGCCAGTGATTTTTGTTTTACATTCTAGCTGTTGCTGCACTTTGATCACACTATAGGATGTGATCACACAAAGGCACGAAAAGGATAGAAATTTCTTAAATGTGTACGGGCCGTGTGTACGTGTGTGTTGTTTAATGGCAATTCAAGATCAGGATTTAGTTCAAATGATTCACTAGCAGCATGATGGAAACTTGAAAAACTTTGAAAATTGGTCCTCTAAATAAAGCAAAAAAAACCCCAACAAATGCAACAATAACATCTTGCTTGGTTATTTTTCCTCCTTGTATGAAAAAACTTTTTCAAGACTGGGAAATAGCTATAAATAGAAAATGATGGTTGCTTTTATTTAAATACAGTGGACAGTCTGGAAGATTTTTTTTTTGCATATGTTTATAGTGTCACAGTGAATGAGAGGTCAGAATTGCATTGCCGGTACGTTTAAGTAGCTTTTGCCAGCTTCCATGCAGATTAAAAACAGTTTTGCAGTTCATGTTCCAGATGTCTTGAATACTTTGACCTTGATTTTCAGTCTTTCCTGAAGAAGCTAAAATTGTGTTGCCTTCTCTTTCTAGTCAGAGGAATGTAATAAAATTAACTACATGCTTTTTCAGTCACGGCTGAATTTGATATTGATAATTGGCATAATTGAGAGTTTAAGGTGAAACCAGTGTAAAAGAGTACAGAACTGGTCCCACTGCTGGATGCGTTGTAGTTCAAACAGTGATTTGTATTTTAAACATTTGTCAAAAGAAGCCTTGGCACAGTTGTTGACTGACTAATCCTTTTTGCTTTGCTTTTTAAGGTGTCACCTGAATTCTCACTATGTCTGATGGGGACTATGATTACCTCATAAAATTTCTAGCACTCGGTGATTCTGGAGTAGGAAAGACCAGTCTTCTTTACCAATATACGGATGGCAAATTTAATTCCAAATTTATCACAACGGTGGGCATTGATTTTCGGGAAAAGAGAGTGGTGAGTTTTCACAAACAGTGTCCTACTTTAAAATGGTATCTGTCTTGGTGATGGCTAGAATCTATTTTTTAAAAATCTGACCTGATGATCCTTATGTGTAGGCATGCAATCAATAGCTACTGTGTACTTAATCTCGTGACAAGGAAATGGTCTCATTGTACTTGATTGTTTTTGTTGCTGTTGTTGTCATGCGTTGCCCCAAAGTTAAAGTAAGAGCTGATTCTAAGCCACCACTTCTTACTGCTCAGCAAGCGCCGATGAGTGTATCTGGATGGTGTCATGGGCATTGTGCAGACTGGGTTTTGATGGATGACATGCACCACAGTAGTGCAAGGAGTAAATCCCTTAGTGAAACGCGAAACTGGTCTCTTGAATGAGTTAGTATTCCTTTTGTGGGACAGCAAACATGGTGGGTTTACTTGATCAGCACATTTGATAATTCAGGATAAGATTTAAATTTCATAACCTGAATCATATAATCCACAAATGCAGCAAGTTTGTGTGTCTCTAAAGGTATGTTTGTAACTTTGGTAATCTTAGGTACAACAACAGTTGAAAGTAAAGAAGATGACCTAAAATGAAGTGTTCTAAACAAGGATCTTTTTATCTGATCCTTCCAAAGCTAACAGATGCCCTTATTTCTGTTTTCGTGCTGAGTAAACTCTTCAGCTTCTGTTACTGTCATCTCATTTCTGCATTTTAAGCTATGATATGATAAGCTTTTTTCAGCAATCTTTTGGCAGCTAAGAAGAGATGTCATTATCTTTATGAGTATATTCTGTTTACTAATGAGGTTCTGTTAGTGGTACAAATATATTGCCAGATTGCATGATCCATTGTTGCTTTCTTATATTTTAATTTGAACGTGATACAAGATAATAGCAAAAAATAGAAAATCAAAATATTAAGCTTATCTAATGAAACTTAATGGCCGCTCTAAGTATCTGTTTGGAGTCCATAGTCTATTGGGTGTTGTTTTTCCAATTTAACTTTTACCCTTATTTTTAAGTATTCAATTGGATGCAAACTTAAAATGCAACCCAAATTACTTTTGTTTTATAAAGCAGAGGGATTGAGTTGTAGTTGGAATCTTTGCAGCTTTACTGCATTTAATGACTTTAAATGTTAGTTATTTTGTGTTCTATAGAGGCTGGGCTGCTAACACTCAGTCTTGCAAATTTACATTTTACAGGTGTACAGACCCAATGGGCCAGATGGCGTTGGTGGCAGAGGACAGAGGATACATCTTCAGCTCTGGGATACTGCAGGGCAGGAAAGGTATGTTCCACCCCCCACCTAGCAAGTAAGGCAGTTGTCATCAAACTAGATGCCAGTGGAACTGAGTATGTGAATTCTCTTTATTAATTATTACATTTTGATTGTTTGACTCAAGGTAGGAAAGCATACTTACTTTAATTTTAACAGTGATGGAAAGTTTCCTATGAATACCCATTAAATTGCAACGGTAATTTATGACTGTAGAACATTAAAACTGTAATTGTTGCTTTTTGTCTTTTGGAAACTTTCAGTTTACTTTTTCATGGCCAATGCATATAGATGCTTTTAAAGCTTTTATTTTTCCAGTTTTCCTTAAATTTCTGTAACTATGTTGAGGTCTTGGGAAAGTCAGACAGGCGAAATCACCTCAAAGGATCCTTTTCTGTTTGTCTATCAAAAAATAGTGGTTGATAGTCTTAAAATCAAGAGCTGATATGTATAGGGTTTAAAGTCTGAATTTCATTCTTATTTTAATTTCTGAATCTTGGATCAAGTCGTGCTTTATAGTAGAAGACTTTGTTTAAAGCTCTCACGCTTTAGTGAAATGTTTCCTTGACTTCCTTAGGCCTTGATTAGACCATAGTAATGTTATGCAGTCCCTACATCAGCAAAACAATTATGAAGAGCATTTCATCCTAGTTAATTCAGTCTTAAGTTAACCTCCGTTTATGACTATGCAATTATATTTTCAAAGTAACTTGTCAGATGAGCCAACTAATTTCACTTTGCTGGTCTAGGTTCCGTAGCTTGACAACGGCTTTCTTCAGAGATGCCATGGGATTTCTTCTGCTCTTTGATCTGACAAATGAGCAAAGCTTTCTGAATGTCAGGAACTGGATAAGTATGGCATGCATTTATTTTTTTTCTTTTTTCTTTCTTTCTTTGCATGGGCGGGGAGGGGGCTATGTGTGTAAGTATGGAGTCTCACTGAGAAATAGAACTGAAAATACTGTTTTTTATAGCTTTCTCAGTAAATGAGAGTTAATGTTTTATTCATAATTGTAATAGCTGCTAGTAGTGGCTTCTAGTGCCTACCTGAAATTCAGCTTTGCTTACTGAACTTGAATCTTAACTTTTATAAAAGAAAGCTGAGAGAACATCATAACCCTGGCTCTGGTGATAGTCAGTAATTTAAGTGTGTGGAGGGTGTATGCAAAACTCACCTGAAGCTTTGTCAGCAAAACTTAATGGAAGGCAAATATTACTAGGCTGGTGTATCTGGGCGAAGGAGTTCCCAAACTGCATCATCAATCAGGAGAGGGAAGTATATCCTTTCCTGGGAGCTCACTGAAGGTGCTTGGTGAGCGTGACTCCTCACCCTACAAAAACACAGCTTCTCTGCTAACTATGTCAGGCTTCTGCTCCCCTGGCTTGTTCCCTGCCTTTTTCACTGGGTACATGATAGTGGATGTCCGCCTGTTCTCTGGGTCCTCAGTGCAATAGCAGAAGTCCTGTGAGATAGCAGAGAACACAGTTGTTTTCTCTTTCAAAGAGTCGACTTCCTGAAGGACTTTGTATCCCCTGAAATGTGGTAGTGTTCTTAGTGAGCTTTATGCGTGACAGTGAGTTGTGACCCCTATTCATGTTGTTGCTGTTAGGTCAGCTACAAATGCACGCATATTGTGAAAACCCTGACATTGTGTTATGTGGAAACAAGAGTGATCTGGAAGAACAAAGAGTGGTGAAAGAAGAAGAGGCTAAGGAACTTGCAGAAAAATATGGGTAAGTAACTTCCTTCCAGTTATTGCTGTGTTTAAAGCCAAATGAAATGTTTTCTGTAATGCCTTTTCTGTATACTGAAAGGTTACTGTGAGAATAAGCATTTTAGAACGCTTAACTGGCCGGTATGATATCTTTTTTTTTTTCTGTCAGAGATTAAAGTTTTCTGCATTGCCTAAAAATTCATACTTAGTATTTCAATAATCTTGCACTGGAGAGTGTTTAATCTTCTTTCCTTGGCAGTAAACAAAGTAAACTTTCTGGAAAAGAGATAGAATTTAGCTGGAGAGGCAGGTGAATGATGGGGGTCTAATTCTTTGCTCTTGCCTGTGCTGAGGCTTTCTATGGGGCACAGAAAAGCCAGGTCTCTTACCAAGTGAAATCCAAAAGAGCATTTGGTGACGTGATGTCACATCAGATTTTAGGGAAAACAAAAATAATACAAAGCAATGATATCCTAATTTACAAGCTAAGTTGTTTTACCAAAGTTTGTTGTAGGGTAGCCGTTGTCTCTGGCATGGCTGTGGAAACGTGCAGCCTCAGTTTCTTTGAGAGCCTCAGCACCCATTCACCAGCATGGGGAGAATCTGCTTACAGAGTGCTGGGTTCCCACAAAAGAGCAGTTCTGCTCTACACCATAGTTCCCCAGTTCTCTGCCCCCTCCCCATTCAATATTCCCTCAACTGCTTAAGCACTTTTTTTGGTGCTTCACCCTAGGTGAATTCTTAGTGACTTAGCCTCAAAGGGGTCAGCCACATTTTCCTGCAGGCATCTGCACTCACAGACTCCTGGGGAGTCTGAACACCGAGTCAGACCAGCAGGAAGACAGGATAGCCTTGCCCTTCTCCTTCCCTACAGGCACAGGTCATGTGTCCCTAAAGGAACTGCGTGAAATCTTTGTTCCTATCGGATACTAATTAATCCCATAGTACTCATATTCCCCCGTAACTCTTCCGTGGGCCTCATCTCTGGATTACACTTGCATTTCAGCGTGGATCAGATGTGCACTTTTGAGTAAAACTTCTAATCCATTTATTGTGGTTTGATTCTTACAGTGGAGCAGCTTTCTAGCATGTGAACTGGATTCCTTCTCAGTTGAAAGCTAAACTAGATGATGTGCTCCAACCAGTAATCTGCATTCAGTAGGAAGAAATAGATTAGAGCTGGTCCAAAGTAAAGCCCACAAAACATGCATAGTGTGAACGCCGGGTTCTCAGTGCTAAGTGCCTTGTTCTGCAGGTCTAGTCTGTTATGCCATGCTATTTCCTATCACGTAGTCACAAATTAGCTTTGCTTGACCTTAAAGAATCACTGGAGGCAAATCAGAAGCAATCTGTCTATTAGAGACAAATGGGTTTAGTGCAATATTACCTTCTTACTTTTTCCTTCTCCTGTGAAAATGCTTGTTTGAAATCCATGTCACACAGACAACAGCAAGTGTTTATGGTACTTTAACCAGCTCCCTGTGAAGAAGTAAAAACTTTTAAACAGCAGCAGATGGCACGTGGCCATTTCTTAAAGATTTGAAAGAGATCTCTTTGCATGTGAATTCTGGAAATAATTTATGAAATGTTTATCTTTGTGGCTGAAAATGCCAACTTAATTTAGGAATAGGGAGCTAAAAGTCAAAGTGGTAGATCACATCTGATCTGTAGGCGGTTACAGAGTTCTCTGCCCTGTAGAGATGAGAACGGATAGCTGCTAGCAGTCACTTACTCGTGAGGGGAGCAAGATAAATCCTGCAGCGAACAGTCTTCTGGTAACAAAAATGTGAGACAGTGGATATGCTCCTTCTGTGGAAAGGGCTTACACTGGTAAGTGGTGTATTTTGAAAATGATTGCAGGAGACCTACACACTGAGACAGTAAGATATTTTTGACCACTCATTGAATCTTGCAAGTTAAGTGAGAAATACTTAAAATTATGAAGTGACTATATCAGTTTCTTGGAGAGTAACATTAATGTAGCTGCTCCAGCACCACCCTGTGGGGAAGCACTCAGCGCAGAAGGTCAAAGCCTACAGACATGCCACTGAAACATCCTGACCCACAACCATAATGAAAACTAGCTTTGTATTCTCAATACCAAGGTGCCCAGAACCTTTTGTTGACAAAGACATAGGTGGTCTGAGCATTGATTTTTTTTTTTTATTATTATTATTATTTTTAAAATATGTAATATTCACATGTAAATATGTAAGAGAGTTTATAGTTGAGGTGTCCACAGAAGAAACAGTCATCTTTTGTAATGATAAGAGTACTACATTAGGAGTCTTTACCGCCTTGCCTGCAGGGGAAGGTCCATACTAGCATTCTCTCTCTTGCAGTGGCTCCCTAGCTAATGTACATAGAAATCAGCAAGGAGAAACTCTACACATACAAGGCTGTATAAAACAATTGTGTCTTTTTTGGGGAACAGAGCTGAAAAAAACAGACCTCAGGAGTATAGCTTTGGGAACTCATACTGGCCAGTGCCTCTGTAAATTGTGGACTCCATGATGTAAATTAAACCTTATCCTTCTGCCCTACCTACAGAGTCAGCCATTTCATTAATTTCTTTTGCGTCAGACCACTGACCACTTAGTCAGACCACTGCTATGGAGTAGCAGTAACAGCATTTGTGGAATTTCTAAGTATGTGGCAGTAGTCATGTATTGTTTTTTCTCCTCCAAATATAAACTGTGTGATGTGAGTTTGTGGTTTTTGTCCTCTACAGAATACCGTATTTTGAAACCAGTGCAGCTAATGGGAATAATGTAAGCAAAGCCATTGAAACCCTGCTTGACCTCATTATGAAGCGCATGGAACGGTGTGTGGATAAATCCTGGATCCCAGAAGGAGTAGTGCGCTCCAATGGGCACAGCTCTACAGAACAACTAAATGAGGAGCAAGAAAAAGGCAAATGCGGATGTTAACTCAGTTTCAATTTAGGTGAATGTATATGCTATGGTACAGTTGCAGCTTAACTGTTTAACTTATGGACAGATCACATTGTGTAGTTATTTAATAAGATATATTAATTCTTGATATTCATTTTTGATTTTTTCCTCTCAAACAACTTTGACCTTTACTTGCAAGGTGTGCAGTTTCTTAGTGATAGGACGGAGGTTTAATTTGGTATAGATCTGGATATTCCTCTAATTCTCTACTTTGGAGGGAATGGAGGGAGAGGAATTTTCATTACCAAATTTAGAAACATCTCTCTGTATGGGCAATGAGAAAGCATAGGCTTTTGAATTGAAGGACTTTCAAATGCCCTTTGAAGGCTGTTAACTACACAGACTAGGCATTTAGATTATATGTTGCGACAGCTCTTAGTTTCTACTAACAGCAAGCTTACCAACATAGTTCTTGAACAGAAACATTTAATCATTTCATCAATCAATAACAAACTTAAAGAGCAAATCCTGTGTTTTCCACAAAAACCTGTGAGTAGCTTTTCCTTGCTCTCAAACCACAAGATTTTAGTGATGAAAACCAAAAGAAAGCTATTCTATAGAGAACAAAAAACTACAGAGAAGCACGGGGGTCTAGAGCATATGTAGAGCACTTTGGGTATGTCATGAAATTGAACATGTAAACTACAACTGTACTATATAAAATATATCCAACACAGCCTATGAGACCTCCTGACATCATTGGAATTTCTAGAACATGCATCTGCATATATTTATATGAAAATGGCATAACTGTACATCTGTTGTTATGTTTCTTTTATGTTACCACTCATGTTTTAACAGGAATGTAGGGCAACCTAGATGTCAGCAAAAATTTCATCAGAGCTAGTGCTTTGCACTGAATTTTGTTTTACCAAACACAGATTTGGAATGTTTCTTCACGTTTGGACTGAATAATGAATGATGATTGTTTTCTGGTGAGATGCAGCTAAGATACCAATTCTATTTAGATCAGTATTTCTATAAATTTCTAATGCTCATTTTATTCTGCCAGCCTTTGTGTCCTGTACATCTTGGTTGTCATATATTCATTTATGGCTTGTTCATTTCCTTTAGGTTGTATTTTAAAAAGAATATTGAGTTGCTTTTCTTTTTGTCCCCCTGCAGATCACATAAATATTTTAGTGGATCATGTTACTCTTTGATCATTTTTATTTATTCATACAACCTAAGGAACAATCAGTATTTTTGGGGCCTTTTTTCCAGACTGATTTATGAGATGTGCCTACCAAACTGTTTTCTAGCCTGGCAGAGGTTGTATAACTGTAAAGTATTGCCAATTAAAGTCATAACATGCCAAATTGAGTCTTGTTACAGACTTTTTCCACAGCAGTTTGTTTACAAAACTCCAAAGCGATTACTTCTTTCGGAATGTATTTATTTATTTAAATATTCTATCTACTGAAGTTTCAGGCAAACATTGATATCAGTTGTGAACGTGAATTGCAGCATAACAAATTTTTGAAGGACCAAAAATGTTTCTAGAATAGGAGCTAATAAAAAAATAATGATGTAGCCTCTGGTTATATTTATAATACAAGAATAAGTGTTAAAACTTGGTTCTTAAAATATTTTACAAAGTAATGCATAGTTCTTTAACAAACACAACATGTAAATATTAGATTCTTATCACAGCCTACACAGATTTTTTTTTACAAGTGCAATATAATTTGACTGCTTTGGGGCTAGGACAGAAATTAAAGCAATTTATATTGAATAGAGGGTTTTTTTCTACTATACAATACCAAGGTTCTAAAATGCTTGTGGACCAGCGTTACTGTAGTTTAACTCAGAGTGCCTTTTGAAGTTACCATCAGGTTTCTGACCAGTAGAGTATGAAACTCTACTGTAGGACACAATGCATTTCAGTGTACTTCAGTGTCTCAATTTCTTTTAATGTAGCTCTTTGCTTTTCAGAGGGTTACGGTGGAACTCTGTCATGCATTAACTTTAATGGGAGTTTTTGTGCTTGTAGCTCCATCCAGTTGCTGAAAACAGTAAGGATTATTGCAACCAACTACTGAGCTAAGTGACTACTGAAATGGTGTAAAAATGTTTCTTTATGAATACTTATGTTTAGATTGGATATTAAATGTTAAATACTGAAACTGTCATATTTTTTGTCATGCATATTATATGTAACTATTTACTGTATAAAGAGAGTCTACATAAAATTGCTTTGATGTCAGCCTTTGAAATGTGCCATAAGATTTATTTGTTTGAATTATTCTGTGACAAAACTTTGGTCCCTTTTTAGCTCTCATGAGAAAACATGGTAAATGTTTCTTGACAGTGAATTACACTATTGTTACTAGCCTAGCACTGGTTTTAAAAAACAAACAAAGAAAGAAGAATTATCTTGTGATGAGAAACTGTTATTTCACAAAAAATTGTTTTCATCCGGTATCAGATGAAGGTGTTCATCTGTAATGGAACAAAGTTTTGGAAAGGATTTCCATTATGATGCTTTGTTCCAGGAGTTCTTATTAATATAAAATAGTTAAACATTCCTGATCTGAACCTTGTCAGCTTTTGTTGAACTGGATTGTAACATTTCCTGTTGTCTCATTTCAGTATCAGTCTGTGTCCTTCTGTGCTGTCCCTATGTGTTACGGGTTTTTTAGTTCAAATGCACCTAAGTTCTCTTCTGTGGCCTAGATACTTCTTTATGTTCCCCTCTGGCACTGACCAAACCAGTCGGATGGGGGGCTGATGTGTCCTCGGTGATGCCAGAAGGAGCTCAAACCCAAAGAAGAAAATAGAGGCAACACTTCTGTATTTATAAGACATTCAGAAAACTGCCAATGTGAGCACGTAGCATGTCCAGAGCAAAGGGAATAAAGCAATACATTTTGTAAAATCTACTGCTTCTACAAAGGTAAGGAGCCGGATTTTTCAGAGTAGCTGCTTCCATCAAGAGCAGTGTAGATTACCAGGTAGGTTATGATATGCTGGAAGGCACAGCTGCTATTCAGAGGTTCCTTGACAGGCAAGATAAATGAGCCGAACTAAACCTCATTAAGTTTAACAGGGGCAAGTGACTGGATATTCCATCTGGGTTGGAATAACCCCATGCACTAGTACTGGCTGAAAAAACATTTCGCAGAAACGGGGATGGGCATTCTGCAGGTTGACCAGGAGCCAAGGTGTGCTCTTGTGGCAAAGGCAGCCAACTGCGTTTGAGGCTGCATTAGTAAAATGAAGCCAGCAGGTTGAGAAAGTAAGTCTTCCCTTATGTTCAGTAATTATAAGACCGCATCTGGAGTTGTGTGTCCTGTTTTGGACACCCCGGTAGAAGAAAGACATTGACACACTGGACTGAGTCCAGCAGATGCCACCAAGATCAGGGGGCTGGAGCACAAGGGGTAGGAGGAGAGAGAAGTGGGTTTGCTTAGCTTTAAGAAGAGAAAGCTAAGGGAGACTTTTCTGCTGTCTTGAACTATTTAATGGGAGAGTGAGTATACAGAAGATGGAGCCAGACCCTTCTCAGAGCGCTCAGGGATAGGGAAGAGGCAACAGAGAAAATCTGGTGTATAGAAAAGTCTGACTAGACATTACGAAAAAATTGGCACCATACAAGTAGTCAGAAATCGTAACACCAGCTGAGGGAGGTTAGGGAATCTCCATCCTTGAAGAGACTAAAAACTGGATGTGGCCCTGAGCCACCTGGTGTAATTTGTCCTGCTTTGAGCAAGGCTTTGGCCTAGATGACCTCCAGAAGTGTCTTCCAAACGACATGATTAGACACTCTATGAACCTGATCCTACAACTGCACATGCCTGACAGTTGTCAGTTCTTTTATATGACTGTATATGACAGTTTATATGAACTGTATATGACAGTTCTTCTGTTAGGAATCTTGTCCAAGTACATAAATATTTGCAGACGAGAGATTTGTTATGAGTATAAGGTATTGAGTTGAGATAGATGTTTGATGAAGCAATTCTTGCTGTGGTAATCTGTGTCAAAAATCAAACGAGCCGCTCAGTTTGCTGCAAAATCTCCTTCCAGCGAGGCTGTTTTTCAGTTGGATACCTAATTCTGTCTGTGAATAACTGTTAATAGAGTAGAAGTACGTATTCTTTTTTGATTATTAATCTGGATTCTGGATCCCACAACCTTCAATCTATATTGCCTTATAGATCAGGAATAAGCATTTCAAATCCACAACATAATGGCTTGTACTTGAAGAGGAGATTAGCGCCTTGATATGAAAAAAGGAGGGGGGGCGGGAAATCCAGTTGTAAATGCTTGTATTATCACTGCATCACTCTCACATCCCATCTGTCTGCTGGAGGCGTTGGTGACAGTCTGTAATCCACAGTGTTTAAATTGTAGAAGCCACCAAAGACTTCACAATACAGTACTCTGCCAGGAAAAAGCTGTCTTCAGTGAAATAAATACAGCCCATGGGGGGGAAAAAAGTCACATGGGCAGGAAACTCAAAGTAATCAAACTGAAAAAGGACTGCAATTGCATATGCCAAACCACAGCAGCCCTAGACCTAAGCGAACTTGTTTACTATTTGGTTTTGCCTCTAGCTGTAAACTTGGTGTCTTCATAGCTTCCCTCATAAAATTGCTTTGTGTGTGTGTCTGCTGTTTCCTCCTATCAGCTGGGTTGCCGTCTTCTGTCACAGCCACAGAGCCTTCCCTCCGGCGTGCAGCATGAGGCTAACCAATATCCTGTACGGTCCTGTCTTGCTCTCTGTCTCTGAGCCGCTTGGGGGCTCTTCTTCCTTGGGGCTGGGGGTGAGTATAGGCACCAGTCATATGCTCTAGCCTGTGTCTCCTGCAATAGGATGTGGCTGAGGTCTGATTTTCGAAAAGATTGGAGGCAAGGTCTGTGCTGATAAGGTTATTGACTCTACTGTGCTAAAGCAATTTTTATCTTCCGTCTTTCTTAATATAGCCCCAAGCTGACTGCCTTTTTTGTTCTTCTAGAAACCTGAAAGCAAAAACTGCCCTAAAGGCACATGCAATTCAACACACAGATTTTTCACCAAATATTCAGATAGTTAACTTCTTTTAAATGGAGAAGGAGGAATTGTGGTGGTAAAGCCTTACGTGGTGAGGAAGATTTCAGACTCTGGGGTGGCATCCTAAGATTGATGAAAGAAGACCCTCTCCAATTCCAAACAATTTAGGAAGGCACAGGGCCTGGTGTTTATGTCCTTTCACCATAAACAGGTATCTCTGTAGGAGGGGGAACAGCAGGAGTAATAGGTTCCTTAGGGTAATGTGTGCTGAGACATCAGTTTTAGACAGTACTTCAAATTTTGCTTTAAAAATTAATTCCCCTGTAGACGATCTGGATGCTACAAACATGGAAATGGCGCAGAAAGTGATTTGCCTGAATGCTAGAGTAAATCAACTGTTGTTTTAAAAACCTATTACTCCTTTTCCTTTCTTTGGGTTACTGTCTCTATCCTTATGTTAATACTGAACCATTTCAGCTGCATTCATTTTTCACACTTAGAACAGAATTTTGCATTTATAGTGTGAAGCCAGAGGGGATCAAACACAAGCTGATCACAAAATCTTTTAATTTGTATTTAATTTCTATACTAAGATACGAATGTATGTTTCAGGGATGTAGAGTCATTTGGGAAAAAGTCTGCTTGCTTTTGAAGATGCAGTTTTGTCTAATAGTTCGTTTCTGTGTATGGGTTGTCTTTTTAAAAAGTACTTTTGTGAGCATGAGTATCTCTCGGCTTTCAACAGGATTCTCTCTGGTGAAATCAAAGGGTGGACCACACTCTTAATATAATGGATTACAGGTAGCATGCGTGTGGCTGATGTGTATATCTGGTGAGTGAATGTTTGTGGGTTTTGGCATATTACTGCTTTTGTAGATACTCTTCTCTCCCTTTTTCCCACCAGTAACCTGTTTGTGTAATGATTTAGAAATTGTGGCTCGAATCAGCCAATAAATGGAGCTTTCTTATAGCTTCAAAGAAAGCACAGCCATGAGAAATTCCATACAAACTATAGTCTCAGCATTGTTCATGTAGTGGTCTTGTGGCCCAGTTTCTTATTTTTGGAGCAGTAATCTCTTCCACATTTTATATAGAACTGATCTGTTTTCTTTTTATTAAGAGGTCTTGCTAAGACATATAATAAGTCTCATGGTCCTCCTTGTATTTCACAATCGTTAAAGCCTGCCAAAGAAATGAAGACCAATTTGAAAAGCTTATGCTATGCTACTACTCAGAGTTAAAACCAAACCAAAATCCCTGAATTAAAAAAATTACACATTCTTCCAGAATTGCTTTCCTTGGGAGGGAAGGAGGGAATGTGGTCTGAAGCATGCTCCTTTTGGTGAGGTGAAGCATCAAATCCTGTATTGTGCTGTAAAGGGGTTTATGTCCAACAGGACCTGTCTTTCCTATTTCCCATTTGGTCTGGCAGAGACCGCATCAGAAACAGCAGTTGTGTTTGGTCTCCTCAGCCACGCTCAGGAAAAGCTCTTTGTTTTTTAGGTAGGTTTTATGTGATCCTATTTACAGGACTCCTGGGGGTATTGCTTTATTTTGGGCTGTTGGTTTCTTTGCAGGGTAGGTTGCTCAGATGCCTACAGTGTGTGACAGAGGAGCATTACTGGTCTCATGTTGCAAAGCTCTTCATTCTGGGTGTGAGGAGAGGCTTCCACTGATACAATTGGAAGTGCCATTTTCCAGCGAGTAGCTCGTGAAGAGGTATCGCACTGGCATGTTGCACCTCTTGGTGCCCTCTTGTTCGGGGCCCGGGGGCTGGGCTCTCCTGCCACATTGCCAAACACCCATTGCCAGAGTGAGTTTTCGAATCGTAGAATATTGGGGTTGGAAGGGACATTTAAAGGCCATCTAGTCCAACCCCCCCGGCCATGAGCAGGGACATCTTCAACTAGATCAGGTTGCTCGGTGCCCTGTCCAACCTGGCCTTGAATGTTTCCAGGAATGGGGCATCGGCCACCTCTCTGGGCAACCTGGCCAGTGTCTCACCACCCTCATTGTAAAGAGATTTTTTTCCTTCTGTCTAATGTAAATCTCCCCTCTTCCAGTTTAAAACCATTACCCCTTGTTCTACTGCAACAGGCCCTGCTAATAAGCCCCTCCCCATCTTTCCTGTAGCCCCTTTAGGTACTGGAAGGGGCCCTAAGGTCTCCCCGGAGCCTTCTCTTCTCCAGGCTGAACACCCCCAACTCTCTCAGCCTGTCCTCACAGCAGAGGGGCTCCAGCCTCTGATCATCTTTGTGGCCTCCTCTGGACCCAACTTGCTCCAACAGGTCCATGTCCTTCTCATGTCGGTGGCCCCAGAGCTGGAGGCAGCACTGCAGGGGGGTCTCCCCAGAGCGGAGCAGGGGGGAGAATCCCCTCCCTCGCCCTGCTGGCCACACTGCCGGGGATGCAGTCCGGGTTTCCCAACACCGGTATGCTGCTGGCTCGACAGGGCTGTGACGGGAAGGACCTGGCGACTCTGGGGGTTGTGCCGGTGCCTGCTGAGGAAGCAGCCGCCGGTTGTTCTGGCCCGCCTTACGGCTGTGGCTCCGTCACCCCCGGTAACTCCTGTCGGGCTGGCTGGGCCGGGAACCTGGAGCCGGCACTTGGTTGTTTCCAGCCCGGTGCCTGGGTCGGGGCAGTTGCAGCTTGTCAGACAGCCCTGCAGCCGCCGCCGCCCGTAACAGCCGCGTCGACACCGCAAACCAAGCCCCGTCCGCCCCCACCGGGCCGCTGGGGGGCGGGGGCGGACGGCCAGCGTCTGCGCATGCGCCCGCGGCGCGTTGCACCCACCCCACCCCGGCCGGCAGGAGGCGCTGCTCCCCCTCCGGCGGGCGGCGCCGCGCCGCTTCCGGTCAGCTGAGCGCGTCCTTCCGGCGGGGCCCGCGGCGCGGCGGGGCCATGCGGATCGAGAAGTGCTACTTCTGCTCGGGGCCCATCTACCCGGGCCACGGCGTCATGTTCGTGCGCAACGACTGCAAGGTACTGCCCGCCGCCGGGACGGCCCCGCTGGGCGACTCTCGGCGCCCGCGCCGGGGCCCGCTCCCCCTCGCGGCCTGGCTGTACGGCGGGGAGCGCTCGGCCTCGCCGGGCCTGCGCCGGGAGGGGGGAGGCACAAGGTACCCGCCCTGCGCTCACCCCCCACCGGTTGTGTCCGCTGACAGACGCTGCCAAGGCCCCGGTTTCCCCACCCCCACGGTCTGGTGCCGCTGTCCCGGGCCAGGGTGCGGCTCCCTACGGCTCTGCCAACCCCACACCGGCGTGTGGGGTTCTTGAGGGGGTGTACTTTGAATTGGGGCAGCAGGGGGGCGGCAGGCAGCGTTTGCCCCGCCCCGCCGGGGCCCGCAGTCGCGCTGTGAGGTGGTGCTGGAGGGCGACATCCACCGTCACGATTTATTCGCTGTGTGGGAGCAGTTTGGTGGGGCCGTACTGTAATTTGGCAACTCTTGTGGGTGTCGGGAAGAGTGTGGGCTGAATTATTTGTTTACAGTTTTTAGTAGGAGATTATATGCTTTGCAGAGCAATACAAAACTTTCGTCCTTTAATTTTCTGATTTGGGGGAAATAGAGGCTTCAGAATAATAGTAGGTGATACTGAAGCTTTGAACAATGTAGATCACAGACACTAGAAGCTGCGTACTAAAGTTAATGCTTTATGTCTGTCTCATGGTAGTCTACTAGAAGTTGTAAGTCATGCAGATATCTGATGTGACTTACCCAATTGAGGCTGTCATAACAGGACATGCATAACACTTTGGGCTTTACATTGTGGTGACAGTTTTGTACATAAAATGTTGTGTATAGTTTCCCAGCCCCTGCTGTACTCCTTATCGCTCCTATGGGGCATTGGAGACTCCTGTGTGAAATGAAGCTTACGCAAACAGCTTCCTTCCTGTGCTCAGACATCAAAATAAATACTGGCTCATCTGTATTGCTTATCTGAGTCACAGCTTTTCGGAATTTGGAGGTAGATGTAGATTGACATGGTTCCGTTTACTAGAAAATGGCCACAAGGTGTCTGTTTTTTTTTTTTTTAAAAAAAAAGCACAATGGCAGGTTATTTGGCTGAGTTAGGGTGAAAACACGTGATAGAAGAACATTAAAAAAAATACTGTTTGAAGATGATTACTTTTATTAGAAGTTTTATCTTTTCTGTTCATTTTCTTTAGAAGTGACTGTTAGATGGGAAGGAGAGTATGGTTGAAGAAAAATAGGGTTTTGAAAAACTCATGGATAACAAATGTAATTTTGAGTTTTCTTAAGTAAAGTTTCATCTCTGCTATGGATACTAGACAGACAGGGTAGCTCAAAGTGATGCACAAATTTAGAGAGGATTAAGAACTGTAAATAGGGATATGATTATGTGGTGTTGTCTGTGCCCCCCATCGTACTGCCATCTTGCAGCATATTCTTTTTGACTGGAAAATGTGTATTGGATTTGGGACAGGGGGTTGTTCTTTAGCTTGTCTGTTAGTTAAATAATTTCAGTACTAATAAAAGGGAAATTTAAGTATGGATAGTGACGTTTCTTTTATGCATCTTTAATGGGCCTGAAAGCATCACCTGGATGAACATAAGGTGCTTCCATGGCTAGCGATGGCAGGTGCCTAAAATGAGTCTAGTGATCTGTAGAGTGTGTAGGAAAATGGAAGGGAGGTGGGAAATGTCAGTTGGAATGTCTTTGGCATACGCTTTAACAGCTTTCAGTAAATTCAGTCCAGGAATTAACTAATGTGCTTAGGACTCCTGTTGCAGGGTAATCTTTAATGCTTAAAGCTACATTCCAGAAGGGAGACTTCATGTGTGTATTGAAAAATGTTATGTGAGAGGTGTGGGGCTATTGTTGTTGTCAGGATGGCACTCTATCTGAAAAGTGCTGACAGGTATAGAGAATTGTTTATTCACGGTACAGGTTTGGTTTTATAGTTATTTTTGCAGATCATAATTCTCATAATTTTGGTATATTTTATTTATAATCATCTTAATTATAAGCATTTGGGCATGTCCCTGACAGCTGTGAAAATGATTTTTAGAATGAAAAAACAAGAGCAGTACTTGGAAGTCTGTTTGATAATAGCTGTATTTGAGCTAAAAATATTGAAATTTGAAAGAGTAATGTTTTTTTCAATGATCAGTGTTGTTAGAGAAACTTCAGTGTTCGATATCATGCTTGCAATGGGGCAGGAATAATATGCTTTGACTGTAAGCTTATTCTCCTCCCTTCTTCTCCTTTAAGATATTTAGATTCTGCAAATCAAAATGCCACAGAAACTTCAAAAAGAAGCGAAATCCCAGAAAGATGAGATGGACCAAAGCATTCCGGAAAGCAGCTGGCAAAGAATTGACAGTGGTAAGAAGCTGAACTGGTTCACACTTTACATTAGCTCGCTAAAATGGCAGAAATCTACCCTCTTGTAGTTGCAGACAGGTTAGGTTAGCTAGCTTAATGCGTTACCATTTAATTAGATGAGCATGAGGGATGGAGTAAGTGGAGAAAAGAGGGACTGTGGAAGAGGGTGTGAGAGGTTTCTTGAGAGTGGGCTATTCATTTAGCTTGGCTGTAACTTGGAACTTCCATTTCAGCTCTAGTGTGGAAGCCAGTGTGTCAGGTTGGCTGTTCCCAAGTCCAAGGCATTATTTTTTTTCCCATCTCTGAATCTCTTACTCTCTGTACATTTGGTAATTGTATTTCTGCACTATCAGATAATCAGGGTTACCGGGTACCCCAAGAAGTCTCTATGTAGACACATAAGATAGTTATCCTTTGAAATCTCCTTAAACCATACAATGTGTAGGAAAAGTCCTTGCGTACATAGGAATGTTTCAGAAACATCATATGAGATCTTAAAATAGTTAGAAACGATTTAAAGACAAAGTTACTTCAGTAGTAAAAATACTAAATACTCATGTTTGGTGGGACAGTCCTTAAATAATTCAAGAATTACTGTGACTTAACTGCCTGTTTTTTGACAAAATACTAACAATTTAGTTAAGTATCTTGACATGGTGATTTGCTGCTTTCGGTGGATCTTCCAAGGAGAATAATGTGGTTTTATTTTATTTTTTAATGTGATTTTGAGAAGCCATGATTAATTACCATCTTCTCTTGCTTTCAAGTTTGCAAGGGCAATAGGACGAGGGGCCATGGTTTTAAACTGAAGCAGGGTAGGTTTAGATTAGGCATTAGGAAGAAGTTCTTTCCAATGAGGGTGGTGAGACACTGGCCCAGGTTGCCCAGAGAGGTGGTGGAGGCCCCATCCCTGGAGACATTCAAGGCCAGGCTTGATGAGGCTCTGAGCAACCTGATCTAGTTGAAGATGTCCCTCTTCCTGCAGGGGGGTTGAACTAGATGACCTTTAAAGGTCCCTTCCAGCCCAACACGTTCTGTGATTCTATGATTCTGAGTTGTTTCTGGCTAAGTTGAATTACCTTTTTGAAAAGAAGCTAAGTTCTTAATTTAAAATTCGTTTATACATTTCTAAATAGGTGACAATATGCTCCAATTTTGAGATATGTCTATATGTGCTAAGAATTAAAACAATATATAAGCATAGTGGTTTGTTATAGCTTGGTTGGTATCCATTCCGTCATAAGCCAGCTTTGGAGAGAGTGTGTAAGTAGGCTTGTAACAATGAGAAATACTGTAGTTTGTAAGAAGGTGATAGTTCTTGCTGCTTTAAACATGTACATTGGATAGAGGTTAAATACATTTACTTGTTTTCATGCGTTTCAATTTTTTTTTTTTAATTAACAAAAAAATTAAGAAGGACAGAATCTTTCCAGGGTGTTGTTCACAAGGTGTTTCTGAAGGACTGTCTTATTCTGTTACTCAGAATGACTGAGGAGTCAGTCATTCTGTCCCCTCACGTTTGGAACTGAAAAGCTCTGTTGGCCAGTATGGGGCAGCTCTAGTTTATCTGTGTGCGTGTAGGTTAGAAGAGTGCGGCACTTTGAACATCTGTACTCTTACGAGACTTCTTTTTGCTGTTTGTGGTGTGTTCTCATGATACAAAACAATGCTGTATATTATAAATAGGTAAAAGCTGACTCAGTTTAGGATAAACTGTAGTGAATTGATGTGATGCTGTGTCACACTTGTCTAAAAATGAATTTTAGGTAATTTTTTGTTTTTAAGAATAAGAATCACATGTAGATGATAGCATATGGTGTGCTCTACAGCTTGTATTTTGGATATTTTGCGTGTTGCTATCCCATGGTGAAAACTAACTACTGTTTGACGATGGAGCGTGGCTTGTGGGTGTGTATGTGCCATTTCTTGCTATTCTGTGCAGTTGCTGTCATTGCAGTTGTCTTTAGCTCAAGTGAAGATTAGCAGCTGGTCTAATAACTCTGCTTTACCACTACAAGAAAGAACCTGTGGGCAGGGAGAAGTCCTCAGATAAAAGTTGGTATAAAGCTAAGTATGCCCAGCAAAAAAAAAATAAATCAGGAAACTGTTTTTCTATCTTAAACTTTTGGGGGAAGGAGGGGGAACCAACAAAAAGAAAAACCTCCAGCTGCCCCAAATGCCACAATGTCATAATTTGAAATATTTCACAATTTCAAATGGTTTTATATTATTTCAGTATTCTTAAAGTGAAACGGTGTTTATTTTTTGAACCTCTTCAAAATTACAGGCTGTTGAGCAGAGCTTATTTGACCTGCATTAAATGCTTTTGAGACTACATGTTTTCAGTTTTGCCTTCCACCTGTCTAGTCTACTCTGTATTTTGTACTCCACGTTGGTCTTCTCTGTTCCTTTTGTCTTGCTAAAAAGAAAATAGCCGAGGGAGATGTTTCGGTAAATAGTTCCCTTCAGACAAATCACTGTGGCTTCTGACACTTTGAGGTCAAACACTCTACTGTTATTTCCTTCTAGTTTAGTAACCTCTGAAGGTTGTTAAAGTATAGGAACTGAGCTTCTGAAAGGGGAAAAAAGTCATGTAAAATATAAAGTTATATGAGTGAGTGCTATAGAAAGAATGCATTGTTCTAAATAATCTTTTGTATGTAATCTATATTTACTTTTTCTGAATATAGGATAATTCATTTGAGTTTGAAAAACGTAGAAATGAACCAGTGAAATACCAGAGAGAGTTGTGGAACAAGACTGGTGAGTCATTTTAGAAAAAACAAAAGATGAACTATGGGGTGTGACCTTTTATTCTACACAAACGTTTTCAGAAGATTTCTTGTAATTCTGATACTTTGTAGTGATTGTGTTTGAAATTACTGGAATCATGACCAGATTCTTACGTGTGGAGGGGCTTTGAGTTGTGAACAGGTGTGGAGTTTCACTTGATTTTATTTCTTTTCAGAAACTGGTTAGAAATTTTGAATTATTATCTCCAAAAAACCTTAGTGTTATCCAGCTTTATAAGAGGCTCCCCGTGTAAGCCTTTTATAGTGATGCAGTTGCTTCTTTGTTCATGCTCATTCCATTTCAGTTTAATAAATGAATTGCTATAAAATGGAAGAGTTACTTGTAAATGAACACCACAAAGGAGAAGGTGATAACTTGCATCTGATTTCGAGTAAGGGTCTTTAGTTGTGATGTTTAATTGTAGAAAATATGTGTAGGCATGAAAGTAGAAGCATAAACAAGTTTTAAATTACAGTTCATCATAGTTGGTACACGGAATATTCCTCTACTCTTCTCTTTGAAGAAGGAATAACTTCCTGTATATAGTATAAGAGTGGCCTGTGATACAGAGCTATTATGGGATACTGGTGGAGTTGCTCTGCAAAATGGCATGTATTTTCAACCATAGGTATGTAAGCACATCTAAAACAACTTCTGCTTTATTTCAGTTGATGCAATGAAGAGAGTGGAGGAAATAAAGCAAAAACGCCAAGCCAGGTTTATTATGAACAGGTGAGGAGAAGTATTTGTGTTATGGGAGCTCTCACAAATCTGTATTAGTCAGTCTTTCCAGAGAAATGATGATGAAAAGTTTTAAATGGTTATTTCCTTTGTACATACGCAGTCATCCAAACAATGGGATGAATGAAATGCTTTCAGTGGGCTCTGCCGCGCTACCAAACTACTGTGCTTTATTGGCTGTCCAGTGAAATGTAGCTTTGGGATGCATGATGATAATAGTTATATTTCCTTGTTTGTAATATCGAGTCTTAGATTTAAACAAATTTCTGGTAAGAGTTGATGGTAGTGCTGGCTTTTTTTCCTGGTTTTGCATCCAGTATATGTTTTTTTTCCTTTTTGGTTTTCAAATACTTTTATCTTTATTTCCTTATAGTTACTTACAGTTTACATACCTATAGCTAAAGATGTGTTTCATGCATTAAAATGAAAACATACATGTCCTCTTTGAAGGTAATTAAATTTAATTCCCCCCCAGATTAAAGAAGAGCAAAGAGTTGCAGAAGGCAGAAGACATCAAAGAAGTCAAACAGAATATCCACCTTCTTCGTGCCCCACATGCAGCAGGTAAGAACTTGCTTTACCTGGTTTGCTTAGGTTAACTTGTGTATACAACTTTATGATTAATATTGATGATTTTGCTATGGCTAATTCTACAGGTCAATAATCCTGTGCATTTTTCTTACAATTAATTTGTTGAATTTGGAGAATAGCTCTTGCCACTGAACGTAATCGGTGTCTTTGTTCTGAATCAAACACACCTTTTATTTATCTAGTCCTGCATTCATCCTTCCTTTTCCCTGAGTATTTTAAACTGCACTCAGTAACTACTCTCTGAACTGCACGTTTGTTAACCAATACGTTTATCTAAGTCTTCCCTTTGAACTGATTATTTGAACTCAACAGACTCTACCACTGATTGATATAAAATATAGTAGTCAAACTCTACTTTTTGAATTTTTTAGGTAATTGTGAGAGTAGAGGGGTGTTTTTTGTAGTTCACTGTGTATAATGAAATTTCTATGAAAATACTACTTCTTCAGTGTAAGCCTAACAATTTTAAAAATATGATAATTTAACAAATTTTCACTAAAATCTGTTCCTAGTTCAGATATAATGTATATGGTTTGTTAGTGAACTTAGTTTTTCAGTTGGAGAAACCTGTTTCTGCTAAATAATTTTCCGGTTTCTAAACTCTGTGTTAGATGATGTAGATAAAAATGGATTGTAAAGATGATTTATTTTTTAAAATACAGGTAATGGAGTAGAGTAATGTCAAGAAGTTAAAAACGTTTCCATTAGTTATTGTTTCTTAAAAATTACCAGTGATTTTGTCTCTGGGGATGTAGATGTGACATATTATTAGATGTTAACTAGAATTCTGTTCTATGTTTTTTCTTCCAGTTTGCCTTAACTGTAGTCTAAGATTGTTTATATGTGAAACAAGGTTTTGTCAATATATATTTAAACTTTGGTTTAATCTCCTCCTTGTTTGTTGAGGGAAGAAAATGAAAAAGGATCTGAATTCAAAAGATTAAACCTGAGTGTTCATTTCTTTTGTTTGGCTTTGCTTACATTAAATGAGTGATGCACAATAGGAACATACTACATCTGTTAGTCAAACAACAGCTTCTCCAATGTTTTGCAGTTCCTGCCTGGCCTTAAAGAGAGCAGAATCAAATGTCAATCCTGGATTTTTTTGTTTTGTTTTGTTTGTTTTTTGGGAGCATTATTGGGAGTTAATGCTATTGCCATCCAGCTCAGCATTCAGGAGGGCTTAAATCTTTACATAAAAACTAATGTGAGAGGGCCACTGATCTGTTAAAAGTAATGGATTTTTATAGTCCTTTGCAAGGTTCTGCTAGGTATTGCCAGATACATCAAAGTGCATCATACTAGATGAAAGCATATGTTGACTGCATTTTAGATTTTGTACGAAAACAGCATCGTTTTTTCTGTTAAAACAATTCTTAAGTAGTTTTAGGTGGTGGTGGAGGTTAGCAATAAATACTTGTAAACTTGACGGGTTTACCCTAAAAAACTCTTTAAGCAATATGTTTAGGCTGTTTCACCTAGAATAGACATGTATATTGTTCAAAGAGAAACAGTTATTTGGGTTTAGAGAGACATCTTTAAATTAATTCTTTCTTTACTCTGAAGGCACACCGAAACAGCTGGAGGACAAAATGGTGCAGAAGTTACAAGAGGATGTGGCTATGGAAGAAGACTCTTAAAATGCTTTTATTTTCTATTTATATCTTTTCAGCAGTTAACAGTTCCTTACTGCCTCACCTGACATCATTCAGAACTGTGCTTACAGTTGAAGAAAAATATATTTTAATGAATAGTGGTCATTTACAGTTTGAATAATTTTTGGTTTTATAAAAAATAATAAGATGGATACTGGTTTGGGCAGTATTTACAATTATGTAATTTGACAAAACCTTGTCGGCAGGATTGAGGGTAAGGCATATTGTTTGAGGTACTGTGTACTCCTTGGAAAGTTACACTTTCTTTCTGGATAACTTTTCCCTGATAATTCAAGGAATAAAAGATGTTGGCCCTGAGCTTTTCCTGTTTTGTCTGTTGTTCTTACATAGTAGTAAAAGCAGATAAAATTCTATCTTAATGGTTATAAGGTGGAGCAGGATGTATTATTTTTTGTCAGTCCAGTGTAGTCCAGACTCTTTTTCACTCTTGTCATTGGCAAAATTTTTTTGTTTGTTATACATATAGTGTTTATCTCCTTTTTAAGCCGACTTCCCCAGGATTACATTGCGGATGACACCGAAGCCTGGCAAAGCTAACACTGGAATTTCTGCTGTTTGGAAAATAGTAGTGGTGATAATATCCAGTCTGAAGATGGACCTGCCATCCTCCTGACCTACCGAAATTCAAATCTGACATGTAATCTTGCTGATTGAGATTCTCAATAAATCACTTTCCACTGTTTCTACCTAACATTTAGGATTATTTTGACAGAAAAGAAGGTCAAGTTAAAACGTAGACATTTTGCATATTCTGGTGGGATTTATCTTTATTCAGTGTGTCATCAGCACTGAGATGAATACTCTGCTTCCTTAAACTGACAGCAGTTTACCTACAACAGTGTGATCAGAGAAGCCTTTCGAAGGCATTTAAAATAGTATTTACTTTCTCGTCAGTGCTAGTTATCCTGAAAAAATTGTAATTTGTAGTTCTGTTCCAAACTTGAATATATGCTGTATCAAGCATTGGAAAACGTCCTTCTGCCTACCACCTACATGTGTATTGTGTAGTTCAGAAAAGAGTCATATTTGAACATACGAAAGGGGGCACTGGGGAGTGTGTGAAATAAACAGGCATTGTACTCAGTTTTTCATCTCTTGATTTATGAATTATGTTTAGATGTTTAGAAAACTTCAATGTAGTGAGATAAAAATAACTGAATTCTAGTAATACAAATATGTAATTCCTTCATATTTTCATGAAATTAAAATTTTGCTATAATTTCAAATTTGCTGATAAGGTGATAGCTGATAAGTATTTTAGATGTACAGTATTAGTATCTCCCCTGTAAGCTGTAATATAAATAACATCTCAAAAGCCTACGGTAAGTTGGCCATGTCAGAAAACATGTCAGTGGGGTGAAATCACTAAGATGCTGCAGTATAGTCCTTGGACATAGTGAAGGGAGACCTTCACAGACTGTTAATTCTATGTTCATGTGACTGTACAAGTTAACTCAGTTATTTCAGCTCAGGAAATACGTTTCTTGCATGTCCCATTTTACCATAGTATTTGATGTCCTTAATCCTTGAAGTGGGATGCTTTATTTAAAAATCTTATTACAGATTATTTTTTTTTTACTGAGTTTTAAAGATACGATGTTCAGTGAGTGCCAAGTTCTAATTTTCTCCAAAAATAGTAAAGGAAATCTGTGCAAAGCAGAGAAAGGCGATGAATCCCACTGGATGCTGTGCAGTATTTATATACAATCTTTTAGTTCATATGAGGTTTTTTAGTATTAAATAATTTATATTGCATAGTATCTGTAGTTTTTCTGTCCACATCTTTAAATGAACTGCAGTCCTTAACTTGGTTGTGTTCTCTATAAAAGCATCTCTATGGGATTTTTAACACTTTCCTATGAAGGTCTGTAAGTGAAGCACTCATTTTGCAGCAGCTGAGAAGAGCCATTTGGGGAGTACACTACAACCATAAATGCTGAACATCCTGCCAGTTGTATGAGTTGCTTAACCTGTGTACCTCGTTACAGCCTGTGTAATAGTATAATTGCAAGCAAGGGCAATTTGAAGTTAATACTGAAGTTGTCCATCATTGTGCAGGCACGTTATTTCCCTGAGAAGCAGAGACTTGTTGCCTGCCCTACTGTGTATACCTTGTGAGTATGTAGGAGGCAGTTAAGTTTAAAAATTTGCATAAGTAACATGCTTACAACACCCGTTCTGAAGGTGCCCTAGTGATGTTTTTTTTAATTTTTATTTTTTAATTTAATTGCCATGGTGTCCTATTCTCTTGTCTGTGTCAACTGGAGAAGGATGCTGCTGAGACAGCACATGGCGAGGAGGGAACAACTGCAGCTGAAGAGCACCACAAGGCTGGTGATCCTCTGTCCTTCCTGTCTCTGTGTGCAGAGACCTTCCTGAGGAGCTGCGGAGGAGTGGGGTTTTTCTTTTTCTTTTTTTTTTTTTTTTTTTGGGTGCTGGCTGTCCAACCACATTTCTAATAGGAATTGTTCTTATTCAAAGATATTTTGGTGAAAAGCGGTTAATTTCTTTGCTTGCTTAGGATGAAAATTTGCAACTAAGACTAATCTGACTGAAAATTCCTTTAGATTTTGGGTTTTGTTTACAAGACTGGGAGAGAAAATGTCCAACTGAGCAGATGGGGAGCCCTCGTCCTCCTCCTGCCTATGGGGCTGAGCAGCAGCCAGCCGTCTGGAGAGGCAGGACTTGCCATCAGTTCCCCCTTCAATAGCGAGTTGGAGAGACCGTATTTAATGAGCAGCACATTGTTATTCATTAGAGATCTCAGTGTTGTACGGCCAAATCACTGATCCTGTCTGTGGTGAGATCTAGTAGGAGCAGAGCTCAAGGTGCTGTGAGTACAGACTGTTACAAGACTGATGATGATGTGTCCATTAGATTCAATATTTAATCAGAAAAATAATTTACTTATGAATAACTGGTAGTGCTTAATTCCAGTATACAGTCTGTCTTGCTTGGCATTTACTAGATCCAACAAACTCTTGACATTTTGTGTTTGTACTTGACGATTGGGAGCTTTTCTTCAAAACAAAGTATGATGGGCTTGATCAGAACAAATGTGATACTGTTTTTTTAAGAAATGACATTTGGTTTCAGTTGCCATCATCTTTTCTTACAAAACAAAACCAGATGTATGTTTTTATTTTTTTTACAGACTGACTGCAAAAGGTGGAAATGTGGATTTTTAATAGTGATTTATGAGGTGACTTTTTCTTATATTTCCCCTTTTCCTTTTTAATCCATCACTTTAATGATTTCAAGTTAAGCGCTGGCTCTGTTTTCAGGAGAAGGCTAACCTGCTGCTAACACGTTGTGGCTGCTGCCTCACCTCCTGGTGCTGCGCAGCCCGGAGCAGGCCTGCGGCCCGGTGAAGGTTACAGCACTGCCCTGAGCCCCCAGAGACACCTGCTAGATCTTTTATCAAGTTTCATCCTTTTTCAGTATGCGATTGTCATCGTAACTATCCGAAACACCACTGCTTGGGGTGCTGTGTGGAGATCTGTTCCTGGCAGGCCGGGGAAGCCTGCGGCCCACCCATGGCGGCGCCATCTTGGAAACAAGGGCGCCTTTCTGAGGTAAAAAAAGGCCCTGGAGAGCTCAGGCGCTTTTGCTGAGGCTGTTTCTGCATTTTCATATGAAGTAAGACCTGGAGATAACTTCCTTTTTTGCCTTTGGTCATGGGTTGGTTTTGCAATCCATTGCTTGTTGCTTCGGTTGTCTGTGGAGTCTCTCGTTTTTCTTGTGGAATTTTGATCCTGAGAGAACGACTGGAAAAAATGAAGTGATGGGTGATTGTTGTGCTTGTTTGTTTGTTTTTACGAAAAAAAGCAAAAACATCTCAGGCTTCCCTTTCAGTCTTTCCTTTGCAAGTGCTGACAAATAGGGTGTGGAAAAAGTGAAAATTACTGCTTTCTCTGTAATCGAGTTGTGCTGAACCGCTGCAGATTTTCTTCACAGGAAATCGGGCCTTCCCATATTTTTGAAAGATACGACTTTTTAGTACTTGGCAAGGGAAAAATCTTTGAGATTCAGCGGATAATGGTAATTTTGCAAACTAGCTGAGAAACAAAAGGTGTTAGATACAGTAAACACATTTTTGAAATACCATTTTTTCCCTCTAACTATACTGTAAAAGCTTACAGCTTAAAACTTTGTTCAACCTTTTTTCCTAACCTAAATGTTATATTTGGTTGGATGCCTTTGAAATACTGAAAAACAGTTCCTGAGAGAAACTTGATGGTGCCTGGAAACTTATAGTTTGCAGGAAAATTTTGGCTGTGTTGTAGTTTATGCAGCTAACTGACTTGAGATGTGCTTACTCTTAAGAGTAACAGCACAACAGAGCCCAGTACATGTATGAGATCGGTCCTTTTGTGACACAAAGAAACATAAATCAATTCAATATGTTGACATGGCCATATGTGTCAATGGCTGGAAAAGCAATATAGACAGCTGCTAATAGGTCCAAAGGCCTATGTCCCAGGAGACAGTATTTCAACCTCCAGGCTGTTCAATTCCTCAATTACTGTTCTGGCCTCAAAAATTCAATCTCCTTCGCCAGCCTAACTTATTTATGGGCTGCACTGAACTGCGACCAGGGAGAGCAGAAAACTGAAATAAATCAACTGCTGATAAAATTGTTTAAGTCTGCTTGTTGTCTGTCTGTCTATTTTTAGGTCTCAATTTCAAAAGGCCCTATGCAGAGAAATGCCTAGGGTTTCTTTTTTATTGTATCAGTAATAATTAGTCTTTGGTGTTGTTTGCTAAATACAAGGAATTTTTTTTCCTAATTGACCTGATTGTGGCTGTAGTGTTTTGAACAAGCAATATTACTTGAGACCGGGTAGGAACAGAGAGAAATAAAGATTTGTGGAGGTAGCTGAGCTAGAAGACATTCTTTGCTGGTTTTGGTTGTTTGGTGTTCTCGCCCCCTGCCTTCCCCCTTACGTTTTTCATATTATGTTTAGTTTGGTAAAGTCACTCTTGTTTCTTAAACTGCTGTTGCTTCATCTTTAAAGTGCTCAGGGGACACTTTATCTTATACACACACACATATATATATATGGCAGTAACGGTATGTACTGAGTAAAGGGATATCAGCTCTAGCTCTACAAGCAGTGTGATTTATTAGTGACATTGTTTCAGTACAGGGAACTGATTCCTGAATGGAAATAAATGTGTTATGTATAAGGGAATAATTTTGTGCATCCACAGGTTATCACCTGGAATCAAGGCAGGGGTGTCTGCATAATTGAAAATAAATTCTTGTTTGCAGTTATGTAAGCTGTTTTCTGTAAAACGCCACTGTGCACTAAACTTGCTGATTGAGAGAATTGCTTTGGTAATCCACTTTGTCTGAAGTGATTCCTGAGTGGAGAATTTGAGCGATTTCTTAGTACTTGGCAAAAAAAAAAAACAGCTGTCAGGAATTCTCTCTGGTGTTAAAGCTAGCACTGGTTGCAGTATCTCTGTTCAGGCAAGATGTTGCCAATGGTAATGTTTTCATTCTTCTAGACTCATTGCAGAAACTGACTCTAAAAAGCAGTGCTGGGTTACGTGAGCGGTGGAAAGACCAAACGGTTTTCTCTTGTACAATGACCATTGCCTGCCATTCCCAGCATTGAGCAAGTTCAGATTGTACTTCAAATCCCCATGTATTTGTGCTTTACGTGCTCCCTGACACAAAACTCAGGGAGAGAGGAGTACAGGCCATGCAGGTTTAGCTTGATTCATAAGGGTGGCAGACCTGAACCCAGCAGTCTTCAGACGCAGCTGTGAAGACCGCTTTTTCTTCTAATGGTGGGTTTGGAAGTCAGAAGGAACCAGCCAGGCTGGCCCCCTGGGCAGCTCCCGCCTTCTCTGTTTGGTTTGTTGTGCCTGGGTACAGATGGAAAGTCATTCAAGGTTAATGTGATTAGCTCTACACAGTTTGTGAATAATCTCTGGGGAAGATCTTTCTTTTGAAATAGAAGATACAAATATCATAACATGATCCTAATTCATGTGTGATATTTAGAAATACATAGTATTTATCCTTGAGTTAGGACTGAATTTAGAATTATCTATGCACAAAGCAAGCTCTAATCCAGATTTCTTTAGGGTGTGGCCTTGCTACTGCTTGGGATGCCTCATATAGAGGATCCCCAGGATTATCTGGGGAATTCTGTGATGCTGTTTTGAAAGAACTTGTGCTTTTTCTCCATAGATGTTTACCTCCATGTCTGGTATTGACTTGGGAGGAGATTGTGTGCCAGATTTTGTCACTGGTGGTGTCAGAAAGCTGTGATACAAAGGTGATGGAAAGCGTTCTTCACTTTTCACAGCTGATGTAGATTCATTTGTTTCAAAATGGAAGGAGATGGCTCTCCAAAAAATAGCTTTTGCTGGCTGTTGAAGGCTTTCTACACAGATATATAGACTTCAGATTCTGCTTAAAAATGCAGCTGTGAACACGGGAGGTAATCTTAGACCAAACTAAAGGTGCTTGAGCAGGGTGAAAACCTATAGGCCTCTAATAACAAATTTATCCACTTCCCCTGTTGATAGAAAAATACTGTCTGCAGGCAGCAATACTGCAAGCTTTTCCAGTGATTATCATGGTCTGCACTTCACTCAGTTCAATTTATTTTCTTATTGTATCATATGTAATGATCTACATGAACCTGGTCATATGAGGAACATCTAACCCATACTCTTCCTATTTTCTAAGGATATGCCAACTCTTGCTGAACTATACCTCCCAGACTGTGTAGATTTTTTTGGCAGTCATTTAAATCTGCCTTAATAGCATGGGTTTCATCTCTTTGTCCAAGATTTGTTAATAATTTTTGACTTTTCATGACAGTCATATTGAGCCCAATTTTGGAAACCTTTAAAGCCTTAAGACTGAAAATAGAGGAACTCCCATGCTGGTTCATATCTAAAGTCCATTTAACCTAGTATGGCCAGTGGCGGCCAGTGTGACAGATTCTTTCAGAGAAGTATAAGAAAGCATGTATCTGAGTGACCTTTTCCATAGTTCATCTTCCCGAATTCAAACAGTAATTTAGGGATTTCTTTGGAAATTGCTGGTGCACCAGTCTTCTGTGACTGTATCAAACCTAATTTTGAGGCCCCCCCATAGGTAACCTCCAGTTACCTTTTTTTTCTAAAACAAAGGGCCCTAATCTGTTATCCTGTTCTGTCAGAAGGCATACTCCTCTGAGCATCTTTGCTGGTCTTTTTTTCATTTACTCTTCTTGCCTGGTTCGTGGGATCGAATGATGAGAAATTCTTGAAATATTCAAGATATGGGTGTGCCCTGGATGTCTATGCTGTTCCCCCTTTGTTCTCTGTTTCTTTTTTCAGCTGATACCCCTAGCTTTTTCCTGCATGTTTTGCAGAAAGAAAATAACTTTCACTGTTCATAATTAAGATTTTGCCAGGTCATTCACTATGTTTTCTCTTTCTAACTCTTTAGTGAACAGACAGGTCCATGGCTACCTGCATGCATCAGACATCATGGCTAGAATTTTGCTTTTAAGAGAAGTGAGATAGACAACATTATGAAAAAATAAACAGACACACAAAAAAGAACTGCAAAGGGATTAAATTCTGTCAAAACAGATCTCCGCAGATGGGCATCTGCTGCTCTTAACAAGCCAAGAGTATCACCTTGAATGCTCTTCATTCATGAGAACTGTGACTTGAAAGTGAGTGGTGCTGTTCTCTTAAATGCTTGAGCATAGCTGATCATAGATGCAGGGATGCATTCACTGCTATGGAGTTTTATGAATTATTTACCTTCTTAGAAGTAAATTCTGCCATCCTAAATACAGTATGCCATTTCCCTTCCCACACATTACATGGAATAGCTGAGCGGTGAGTAGACAGCTACAAGTCATCCGACCTGAATTTTATTCCTGGCTCTGCTTTCCTTAGTAATTTTAAATTGCTCAGCTTTTCTGAGTCCTGTCTAAAATGATCTACCTGATACCAAGGAGTACGTTCCCTCTCTTTCAACTTTTCCATGCATAGAAAGGGACTGAAGTGGGACTTACCCCAGCAATTAATCTTAATTTTATCTTAAAAGCCTACAGGATGTTTTTTATGCCATTTCAATCTTACTTTCCCAGCCCTGGAAAAAACACATTTCCTTTCATTCATCCTTTCCATCTTTTTTTTTAATAGGTTTGTGTCACTGACTGGGGCCTCTAGGGCCAGGTTCAATAATGAGACAGCTCTACTGGTTGCTGTGGAAGTCAGATGGGACTGCTAATGTGTGTGCCTGATACAAATCAGTATAACAGAAATCAGACCTGGTGCCATTCTGCAATGACTCTGTTGGTCTGAACCCAAACACCTGACTGGGATAAAAAGCTCCCATGCAAACAAGAAGCTGACTGTTGTTTTACTAGGTGAATGCCTAGGGCATGGGACATCTTATTGGTTTCCGCTTCTTCTGCTGAAGTTAGATAATTGGAAATTCTAGTAGTTCTTATATCTAGTAACACTTTGTGTTCTGTATGATTTTTCCCTTAAGCCCTGTTTCAGAAACTGTCTCTGCTTATGTAATTTGTAAATCCTAATAGACCAGCGTAAGTCTAGTAAACAACAAAATCGAGCACTGAAATCTCTATTACCACTAGGGAGACAGGACAAAAGAGCTGAAACATTCCTAAACTATTCACTGAGGATATAGTCACATCTATTTTGTGATTCCGAGGTTGCAGATTTTATGATTTATAGCCTGAAATGTAATCCAGTACTTTGAAATGTAATTTAAAGCTTTTTTCCCTTGGCTTTCAAGCTTATGAAGAATGTATCTCAGCCAAGTATGAATGCCTTAAAGAAGTGATGTCTTATTCAGTCTGCAGACAAGAAAAACAGATAGATAAAAGACAGATTTCCACTATTCTAAATCCAGTTTTAATTCTGAAACTTGGGTTAACCAAAATCAAAACAAGCAACTCTTCAGCTTCTTGATCACAGCAGCATTTGATTTCATCTCACTAGCCAAAAATCACTCTTGCTACCTGACAACCCTGAAGGTTTTTAAGCTGAAGTTGTGGATGTTCAAAAACTTTCTGGCGTATTGAAAATTCAGAGATAGGCAAATTCAGCATTCAAATAGCTATACTAACTATATCATGTATTTTCATATATCATTCTTAAAATTCCACATTTTTTCTTTAAAACAAAACAAAGAAGGCCCAGTTAATTGATGTCCGAAAACAGTGGAAAATTATGAGGGAGAATAAAGCCCTTGGCTGAAATCAAATTCATATGGCCTGTGTTTTAGAAACTTGATCTGTTTGAGCCATTACAGCCCGAAGGAAACGAGTATCTTTCTTGAAAACTTGATGATGGGATCCCAGATAATCAGTGACCTAGGGCATACTCCTAAGGATGACTGCAAAATACAGTCAGAAAAGCTTTCCTTTCTGGGATGATAAAAACTTGAAATGAGTCATAACATCCAGTCATTAGCATTCAAAGCCCTATCCAGTCATGGAAAAGTCTTTTTGCTCTTTTCTTCTCAGCATTATAAGATGGTAAGAATTTGCTACAGAAGCCAGCACCTGAAGGAAGTGTTCAGTGTATGGTGATTCGGCTGCCTGGCAAAAGATCTTGCTTTGGCAGTCCCCAAACCGATCTTGTGAAGCATTCCTGAGGGAAGGACTCTTTTGGTGTGACCATCTGTCTCTACACAGTCATTTGGGCAAAAATATAAATTACAAACAGGAAATTGCCCCGTTGCCAGATTAGCTGCAGAATATGCACTAAAGCTCTACTCACTCATGAGGATTTAGTGCCAGGGTTCTTTGCTAGGGATAAAACACTGTATCATATTTTCCCTTCCTGTCGGTGTTGGATTATAAACTAAATCCTGCTCGTTTTACTTTCAGAAGTAGTCCCAAAGGATTTTGGTGGGATTAATTGCATATAAAAAGCAAGCAGAATTTGGCATTCTGTGTACTTTGAAAATGAAATAGAGGTAAACATTATCAAAAGCTTGAGCTTACTGATGCTATTTCAGCTTGTCTTGTGATCTGAATCTTTACTGCTGAATACTTATTTAAAGATGCTCATGTAACTTCAGAAAAATCAATTAAAGTTCTGAAAGGGAAAAGGAAGAAATCTGTTTCAGCAGAGACTTGAAATAACTGCTCAAGTCCCTCCTCCTGCCTGGTTAGGCACATGATGTAGGTGCTTTGTTGAATTTGGGAGTTAACAAAAGACTTTACTCCGTTTTTTCGTCTGATACATATTTTTTTTTTTTTTGCTGTAGTTTTTCCTCTGTAATATTCTAAAGCTTCTGCTGGAGAGGGGGTGTGAAACACTGTTATGATACATTGGGGATAATGCCCTGAAAAAGCTTTTGTCCTATGGATTCAGAGTTTGCAGAACAAATTTTAATACTGGGTAGTGTGGGTGGATGTAGGGATGAAGAGCTGCAAAAAGTAAGTCAATACCTGGTGAACTTGAGACAGTTATAGCATCAACTGTCCTAGATTTTATGTGATGGGAGAGTGGAAGAAGTTATGTCAAAACAGACCTAAACAATTTTTTACTCCTCTAATCTTTTGTAATCCATTTTTATGGCTTTTTCGGTGAAGCTATTTTACCTACCTCAGTCTCTCACCTTTTTGAGGTTGCCAGTTTGTAATTAAAGATTGATTTTTGAATGCTGTGCGGAATCTGTTTCAATTACTTGTTCTCCTGCAGTTTAACTGAGTTTACAGTAATCTAGAAGGATCCTTTGGAGAAGGTTAGCTTTCCTGGGGAGGGAACGGAAGCACAGAGCACATGTGGGCAGGGAGATCAGGGAAGACGTAATGTAACTCACCGAAATCCTTTGGAGAGCATGGACCCAAGGTGAGAGCCAGAGTAGCCTGGTTAATCTAAGTACCTCAGGGGCACTACCAGTTTTCAGAAACTAATTTCAAGATCCTGAAGATCAGTTGTAATCTTGTGTGGAATCAGTGGGCTTGTGTGGAGGCTGAGCCATGGAGAGAGGAGGAAGCATGGTTTGATACCTTGAGCACTACAGCCTCAGGGTTTCCGTGCACCAGGGGCTCCTTGCTGCTGTTATTGTTCTATCTGTAAAATTAAAGCTAAATATTTCGCAATGATAACATCCAGTCTGTCTTGGATGTGTTGTGTCTTAGGCTAGAAAGAAGACAACTGGATCTGAGGGCATCCCTTATTCGAGGGACCCTGGCCCTACAGCAGCTGTTGTGCAGGCTGTGTAACAGCTAGAGCAACGGCTTTCAATAAATAAGAAGTTTATCTTGTACTTTCTTGCTGCCCTGCAGCTGTTTGCTCCAGCCATCACTATCGTCCTTCACAGCTTCCCCCAGCAGTTCCCTCCATACCTGTCCTCTGTCTCCTTGCATGGCAGTGTCTGATCCTTTCTTAGGCCATAGGTGCTGTTCTGATAATGTTAGGGAAATAGTAACATACAATCAATACTTCAGGTGCATTTTGAAAGTTACATAGAGAAAGTTTTCAAGCAAAACCCAAGCCCGCAATTTCTGACCTGAATTTTTTGCTCCAAGGAAGCATATTAACTTCCTGAATGAATTAAAATGACCCAAAATGGCATGATGTGGCTTTCCCCTGGGGCAAGGACACAGTGCTCTACTTGTCTTTATCTCTACATTTGCTGTCTCAATCAGTTACCTCACGTATCGGCAGCCCAGCAGTCTTTATGGAGGCATAGGTAATAAATCCTACATGATAACTTTCTTACTGTTGTTGCATGATCTGGGTGATTTAATGCCACTCTCAGATGGTGACAGACAGCAGCATAAAACACTAGGCCCCAAAAGCTAGATCTGAAATAATTGCTGTGGTGCTCTTTGCTTCTAATTCCAGACAGAAGGGAGACCGATACATGGTTTAAGTGCTGAAATATGTAATGTGTTTTTAGTGTTTTTATGGGAGTCTTTCATATCGTGTTTAGGTGCTCATCCATCATGTGGTATACTGGTTGTTTATCAAAAAATTCAAGAACCAAAGGCATAATTTCCTGCGTGTTTATATGAAGGAGCACAGTGTTTGTGAGATACTGGTATTTTAAACACTTTTGACTAAAAGTTAACAAACTCAAATAAGGGAAGAAATTCTTGACATTGTTTTTCACATCCATTTTTGAGCATTTCTTTTGAGTTATCCTGATTCGATCTCAGATGTTCCCTAGTCTCTTTGTTTCAGCCTGTCTTCTCTGAATATTGATAGTGATAGATGAAAACAGAAGATCCAATTACTTAATCTTTTTACACATGCTTGCACTTTCAGCAAAGCAGCAAGGTGCAAAATCAGAGCATGTTTAAGACAGTTTCAGTCCTCATTTTTAGTTATGGTACATTACCTCTGCTAGAAACAGCTGATGGTATGGACAGCATAACTACTTGAATGAAATATATGTACTACATCTTTTAATTCTCAGTGCCTGGGTGTTTAGTATGAAGAGCTATTTTATTAGTTAATATTGCTTTGCAGCGTCATTACTAGGGAAATGGGAAACATATAAAGGGGTTCTACAGATACTGCAACATACCAGAGAAGCAAGCTTGTTATTTTTATCCTTCAACAAATTATACCCTCTCCCTACTGTATGAGAGATGTGTTTAATTTACTTTTCATCTATGTCTTATTGATCCTACAGTTATCATGCTTTTAATTTTGTTTGTTACCAAATCTGCACAAGTCTGATCTTGTGGCATCACATTTAGATTTTGAACTGCGTCATTGTCTTGCCATCTGTTAAAGCCCTATGTCTGCTGAGCACTATTGTGAAAGAGCCACCAATTGCTCGCCAAGTGAGAGAAGGTAACAGATTTTTAATTATACAGACAGGATGGGAGTGGTGGGGGACTGAACAGTGAGTGATTATTGCTCGGATAGTGGTGGTGTCTCACGAACAGCCTGCTAACAGCATGTAGTCTACCAGAAGTGGCTAATGTTGTGCATGCGTAACTGCTCTTTGGAGATAAGCTGAGGAAGGTGGATTTCCCGGGGGCGGGGGCGGGGGGCGGGTGGGGAGGGCTGTGATTGATGGGTGTTCAGCTGTGTGAGAGAAGTGGGCACAAAATTAGTTTAATCACAAGTTTGGTAGCTGGAAGAAGCTGAAAGCTCCCTGTAATCTGTCTTCTGACCTAAAGTGTGTTGAACCTATAGCTGCTTGCTTTGATAAATGAGAAGGTCCATATAAATAATTGCTTCTTCTATTTCCCATTGATTAGTATTCAGGATAGGCCACTTTGGAACTGAAAATGAAGAGATTAGGTGTATGTAACCTCTGCCTGTTGGATGCACGCAACCTTCAGACCATTTTGCACCAACACGTTGCTGGGTGCTCACACAGCCAGTCTCCACATGAGGATCTGACCCTGCTCTGGCAGAGGGGTTGGACTAGATGATCTCCAGAGGTCCCTACCAGTCCCTTCCAGTCCCTACCATTGTGTGATTCTGTGATCTCTGTTTCATCAAAGAAGAAAGGAAGAGACCTCAGCAGCTCAAAGCAGGTCTGCTATTTGGTTGGGACAAAAATCCCCTAAGCTTTAGCAGGAATTTGTGCTGCTTTATTCTCTTTTCTGTGCCTTTACGAGTGCACTTGGAAACAAAAAGGGATTAAGAACATCTATGGCAGCACTAAACTGAAGATCAAAGAGCAGAGCCTGTTTGCGGGGGTTGTGGCTGCATAATTAAAGACTAGTCTGGAGGTGGGCTGTGGGGGATTTATTGTTCCTTTTGAATTACTGTGGGCACACTGGGCACAGAAAGAGTTTATTTAGGATATGAGATGGAGGGGATGCCATCCCAAGGAAACAAGGCTGCCTACAAGCAGTCATGCTGGACCTGTGTCCTCTGAGAGCGCTGCTAATGCTGCCCGTTGTTAGGAGCCTAGGACTGGGACAGGGCAGGGGGGTCTTAAATTGCAGGAACGTGGTACGTCCCCACCACCATCCACTAAGGCTGGAGAAGATGAATTGCTCTGCTTCTGGCTTTTGAAGCATGGCTTTGTCAGCCCTCGTTGGGGCTGACATTACAGCAAGAGATTAGTTTTATGGGCTGGAGCCTTTCACAAATCCTAAACTGTCCTAGTGTTTTTCATTTCAGTCCTGGCTCCCCTAACTGGACTGTTTTTAATCAGGGGTTTCTTCTCCTGAAGAACTTGCATTTATACCCTGACATGATGGCAGAAATTTAAAAAATGGCAAGAAAATCTGAGTTTGTGTTTCCCTTTCATCTCAGTTCTGCCTTTCTGCCACCTCTGGTACTGAATGAAGCTGTAAATTAACTTTCTCTGCTGCCTGAGCTGTGGGATGGCTGGAGGTGTTCTCTACATGCCTGGGGGGTGCTGCGTGCCCTGGGCCGCCCCCAGGGAGGAGGGAGAAGCCTAGTTTGTCACATGCTGAGACAGCTGCTGATGGTGTGGGGATAGGGCCTGGTCCCAAACCATGATCGTTGCCCTGCATTTGTCAGAGCAACCTGTAAAGGGCCTGTGTGCTGCCCGCATGTTGCCTTCTGCACTGTGGGGCTTCCTGCCCAATGGAAGTTCCTATGTGTGCAGTAAATGCAAAATACTTCATCCTGGAGGTTTTTACTGAGACTGCTGTTGACTTGCTGATTAATCGAATGACTGGTTGAAATAAGGAAGATAGAAGGTATGCTATTGAGTTGATTTCCCCTCTGCTGTGCTCTTCATTAGACTACACTAATCTGCGGTATGACTTCTGAGATTTTTCTCTTCTGTTGATGTAAACATAATCAATGAAATCAAAACCTTATGGAAATTTAATTTGCTGAGTCATCAGATCTCTAATCTTGATTGATTACATCCCTCTTGTCAGAGCCAGGCTTCATGTGCTTTGAATTCCCAGATCATTACTGAATTGTTTAGTGTGTAGCTGAGCGTATCTTTGCAATGTTACAAAGATAGGAATTTACTTGCTAATTCTCAGCAGGACAGAGATATTTTCAGCATGGTACCAGTTGGAAAGGCATTGCAAATGCAAGCTTCTGAGTCAGCAAAGAGCCATCCAGGTTAGGAATGAGAATGAATGGTACAAATTGTTTTGACAAAAACAAATGAATCTATAAATGTACCCGTTTAAGCTAATAAATCTTTTCATAAGTATTCATGCCATCTTCTGCTGTGACGCTAGCAAATACCTTTGCTGTTGAGAAAAAATAGAGGAGAATTTCTGTAGCTGGTGATGCACAGTATAAACAATTTGGGTTAAATGAGGGGGGGAAGAAAATTTAAGGGCGTCTTGAAATAATTTGCAATTCTGATGAATTGTGAATCATAGCCAAAATAAGTAGTGCACTTCTAGAAGTGGGGAAGTATAAATTTCATGGGATAATATGCCAGGTATCATTGATAGTCTTGTCTGCGCTTTCATCTGTGTTGCTAATGTGAGTAAGTTTCAAATGAGCTGTCTTCAAGAGATGTCGTTGTCTTGTACAGTGGCCTGTACAAGATGATAGAAGGGCTTAGACATTTGCACAACTAATTAGAACCTTCTCAGTGTGGGCTCTGGTGGACAATAAATTCAATTATCTCTTAAGTTCCCCAGGCCAATACTGAGGAAAGGCTGTGTGCAAAGCAGAAAATGGTGCTTGTTAGTGTTTGCTGACTAAAACCTGTAAGGAACGTAACTTGGTTATTTTAATGTGTTACAGTTATGTTCCCTTGTATATGAAAGGTCAGCATATGGTAAATGCTTTTTACCAGGAATATCTGATTTAAAAATTGAAGAAAAATATTCAATACCCACCCTATCCAATATTAATATTACTGGCACAGTATACTCATCTAGTCTACGAACATATTAATGATATGCTTTTATATATCACTAAAACCTGCCTATGTTTGTGAGTACACTCACTATGAACCTCACTAATTCTCGCTATGTATCCTTGAGCTTTGTATCCCAAACTTCGAGAATACACACAGAATTACAGCTTTCAGCTCATACTGGCACATGGTTAAATCGCAACTGGTAGTGAGTTGCTACAAAAGCAGATGATCTGCTTACATAAAGTGGTTTTTCCCTGGAAGATCAGATGCCTGTGTTCATCAGGTAAGTATAGCTACTGGGCTGGCCTCTCAGGGCCATCCCAATGCAGGGGCCAGCACCACCAGGGTGCCCTGGGGGGCTGCTTTTACCTGCCCTCCTGCCGCGGTCCCTGGTAGTTTTGCTCAGTACCAAGCTCTTCAGAGCTGCCTTTGGATGTTAAAATGCTGAAGTGCGAAGTTTACCAAAGGGATAGGCAAACAAAGCAAGCGTGGCAAAAAGGGCATTGATGAATGGTGCTGGTGGATGGGGAGAAATGATGCGTTTCTTTTGGCTGACACAGCAGGGACAGCTTGGATGGAAGTCATGGACACTGAAAGTAATGAGGTCATTTTTTTTTTTTTTGTTTGGGATCTGATACATCCCCGTGACAGAAAGAAGATCAGGAAATCTTTATAATTAAGAGGAGCTTGTAGGAGAAGAAAAATACGGTTTGTATAGAATTTTAATTATAATTAGTCAAGGGGAATAACAACCTTTAAGAAAAAAGCTTAAGATGTGAACGCATTTCTAGAGCTAAGCCAGGATTCATTTCTTTTTTTTAACAACATCTTTTTAATTTGTTGAACAGCCAAAGGCTATTTTGGAGTAAATCCAAGGAAATAAACCTTATACAGTAAATAAGGTAGAAGTTATAAAACATCAGCATTCTAGTGACTGCAAAAATATCATTAGTATTGAATCATTTGACAGTGTAATAAAGGAGGTCTTTTAAAAAAATTTTCTGAACATATGCTCTCTCACTGCTTACAATCTGAATTTTAAAGTTGAAATATTTAATACACAATTGTAGAGATAATGACTATGCTTGTTCTCATTAAGGTCCTTATTTGGAAAAATAAGAGTGGATAATAAGTGAAAGTAGGTATCTAGACAGCAGGGTCAGTAATAAGAGTAACAATAGCCATCTGGTAATGACTGGGAGCTATACTTACAGAAGGAGAAATTAAACAGAGAAGCAATGGCTTCTAATTACACAGCTAAAAAAAGCCCTGGCTGGTTGTTTACAATACACTGCTGAAAGTATATTGCAGCCAGGGCATGAGAAGAGATAACCACTCCTCTGATAAATGGGAAGTGGGAATCTGCAATAAAGAAATACCACTCATACCCATATTGATATTTTGTCTTTAGTGATGCCTAGTTTCATATGCTCTGTAAAATCTTCCATTGACCCTGGGAATTCTGCCCACATAAGGAGTGATCTTGCCTGCCAAGGATGCAAGTAGCTAGAGAAGAAAGCAATTTCTCCTGTGTCTTGAGAGAAAATATTGATGTAACTTGATGGTAAACATGGAAAATGTGACTAATCTTTGGGAGCTTGATCCTGCTGGCCAAAAACTATCCAGTGTTACCTCCTCATGACTACATTGGTGGGTGATTTGCCTACCTAAAGGTGAGGCTTAGCAAAGCTCCTTTAGTTTTAATATTGCTGCAGCTGCAAATCAGGCCTAAAAATTTTGGCACCATCTCTCTGAGTTTTGAGAGGGGGGAAATTAATATTTTTAGCTTTTAGCATTACATTTCTAAGGACTAGGGAGTAGACCATGTGATTAATATTCAGAAAAGGTACTGACTTGTGTCAAGTTGTCAATTACAAGCATATCAGCCAAAATCAGCTGCGAGGAAAAACTTGATAAAAATAATAGAAAGAGGTTTATCAAAGAAAAGTGCAATTTCATTAGAAACACACATTGGTTGACTGGTGATTTTGATTTAAAAGATAGTGTGATTGCTGGTGGACCTTCTCTAGGACAGCTCAATCCTTCTCATTTATCTTGCCTTAGAAAAAGATGACAATAATCTTGTTGAAGGAAGAGTAAAATTAAAAGCACAACCAGAAGAATATAAAGGGAGAGGAATGAACATTTTCATGGAGAGGGGTTTGAAAGCTGCAGTTCTGCGGGCAGTTTCATGTACAAATTGCCTTATTCTCATGTATAGCTGAAATACAGTTTTAAAGTGAGTTTTCAGAGCAGAACATGGTATTGTGATATATTTAGGAAGATGTTTGCATCTTTTGTGCATTGATGCACCTCTCTTGAAGCAAATGCATATGCTGTCATATGCTTTTGTTTTGATTTTCCCTGGGTTAAAGGTAAGATACTTTATACTAGAATTCCTTTACTCATTTGCAAATCTCATTAGAGCAAGAGGATAAATGCCAGCAGTAGGAAAAATGGAAAGATTGGCCTTGATGCCAAGAGACAGCCTCTCGTCTGCACTCAACTTGTTTGTGACAGAAAAAGTCAGACAGGTGAAATCTCTAGTGAGGCACCTACATCTCGCTTCACAAATCAGTTCCTGGATATCCCCCCGAGGTTTTGCACTCTAGCCCTGCACAGACACAGCATCAGAAGTAAAAAAATGCACTAGACTTAATTCCACCGTCTCCAGTCTATGCCTATAGACTCGTACCATTCCACGTTTCTCATGTAGGCTTCTACAAGATGAATGTTCCCTGTGTCTCCCTGTTGTTGTTCAGGTTCTCAGCAGTTATTAGAGCAAGTGGCTCGCCTTCATTAGTGTGCCTGTCATCAGTCCTTTGATGGACCACATGCCTAATGTTATTGTTGCACAACATGTTTGGTGGTATCACTCGCAAGAGTGAACTGGTGTAAACTGGATTTGAAACAAAGGGAACTGTACTAATTGACACCAGAAAGGATAGGTCCTATTATCTCTAGACGTGTAATGATTTTGTTGTAGTTCCCGAGCTGATGTAAACTGAATTTTAGAGAATGCTTTATTTCTGTTAATTGGCTCATAATATATGCTATTAGCAGCTGGTGATTTGGAGAAAAAATTGCTTGTTATTCTTCTGAGGGAAAATAGCAGCCTCTGTTTTGAAAATTACTTTTAGCGTTTCCCATGTTATCTACCACATTGGCAACCATTCAGTTATTGCACCTTGTTGTTATATCTTAATCCAACTTGCTGTCTCACCTGCATGTCTGTTATCTCAGCTGACACCAGCAAATTCTTCTCAGCCAGCACTGCAACGGGAGCACTGGGGGTCCTGATCTGGACAAACTTGTTCCCAAACACGTGCACTGCTTTTGCAGGGCATGCAGCTCTTACTCCTCTGTTGGGTGGCCCCTGCCATGGCTGAATGCTCAGCACTTCTAATGTGTTCAATCGTCTTTTTTTTCCTCTTCCCTCCCTTTCCTCATCACACTTTTGGTTTCCTGCTCCAGTAAAATGAAAAACCTCTCTGGTCTGTCGGCTTGGCAGTTGGATTTTTTTCCTTCATGGAATTTTTCCTTCTGTTTGAAAGCTTGGTGTGCTTGTCTCTGGCTGTCATGATTTAGAGTGTGAATGTCTCAAACAATCTTGACTGGATTCTTGCAGAGCGTGTCATGTGCTGCTGATGAACTGAGGCACAGAAGAGAGTGACAAGGTCACAGAGGATTCACTGGGAGAACTAGGAACAGAATTGTGTTTTAGCCACGAGGCCATTTTGCTCACTACATCAAGGAATAACTTCTTAATTTTCATAGTAAGGTTTTTTAAAATGTTCTTGAATGATTTTGAGGTTTGAACGGAATTCAGAGTTATGTGTCTGTTTCTTTTCGTAGCAGTGATGATTTTAGGGCAGGTTTGTTTTGTGGGGCTGTTTCTCAACAGGACTCCCACTGACCGTCGTCCCAAAACACCAGGAGAGGGAGCCTGGGACAGGGATGAGCAGCAGCCAGAATGGAAATGGTGGCAGGAGCTGCTTATGCTGGAGCACCCACTGAAAGAAATGTAATCATGATCAGCACCTATGCAGTAACAGGACTTACTCTTTTGTTCCTTTTAAAATGATAACCAATCTTTTAAAGTCTTTGCAGAACAAACTTTGTTTTCTGAGTTTTGAGACCTCTTAAAATGCAACTTTCTTCCTACAAAGAAGTTGCCTGGTTCTCCAACTACTGCAAAAGATCTCTTCCCCATTACACATAGGAATGAGGGAGAGTACATGTAGCTCTGTGGAATGAAGGAGTCTCAGTTCTCCTATTGCAGTTCTCCCTCAGCTTGTTTCAATAGCATGCAAAGTTTCCTGTTCCCTTTGCCACCTGTGAGGCCTGCAATCTCAAGTTACGCAGCTGCCAAAACCAGTTCAATTGCTTTGTAAGCAATTATTCTGCAAATGAACTGGCTGCAAATGAAATCAGGAATCTTTTCTGACTCACCCTCTTTGTGTATAAAGTCGTTTTTCTTTCAAGTCCCCATCCTTGTCTTCTATGTTCTTCTCTTTGCTGCTCTTCTATTGCTTTCTTCCCTCTCATTTTTTCCCCCATTGTTATTTGTACTAGTCTGAGTTCTCCTGTTTCCTTTCTGCATTCTTCCTCTATTTATTGTCTTCTCTCCTCCATTACTGGAGTGCTATCTCCTTCCTTTATCCAGGGTACCTTCTACTGATCTGTACCTACAGAGTGGCAGACTCTAACTGTGACTTTTGTTAAGGCCAGAAACTACGTGAGGCATGTAGCTAGTCTCAGCTTCTTCCTTTCTGTCTCTCCTTTTGTCTCTGATGGTTTAGTTCCTGCAGCGTAGCTTTTTACTGAACACAATGTGACTGAGAGGATGGCTTTTCTCCTAGACTGAAAGATGCAGCAGGCAAATGTCACACCAGATGGGTGTTGCCAGAGGGACATATAGGTACACACCACTGTTTCAACACCCTGATGCATTATGGCATTATTGTCACTTCAAACAGCTGCTAAAGGATTTCAAAATCTGGCATGCAGACTGCAGCTTGTATAAGGTATTGTCTATATTTGTGAAAGTGCAAATGGCAGACGATGATGCATGCAGCTTAAGAACATAACTGAAATTACTGTATTAGACTTTCAGGGTCTAGCAGAATTGGATTGCAGTGAGAAAGTCTCCTTCCAGCTGAGCTGTGTTGCTCTTGCATTTCCAGTGTTGCAGGGACGTGGAAAATGTGTCTGCTGGCACCCACCTCAACCCTTTCTGGCTACTGCCCTGTGGGGCTGACTCCTGTCCAGAAACAACCAGCTTGAAAAAACAATAGTTGATTAGAAAGGAATTTGTTATTGTAACCCACACCATTTTTTTTTTTCTGTTGATAAGCTAACAAAGAAATGAACCCAAGTCCTACAGGAAATACAAAGCATGAGTGGTTTTGATTTCTGCAGCAGCCCAGGGTGAGTATAAGACATCAGTGTGATGGAGTCATAAATGTATACAGAGATGTTTCTGGAGGGGCATACAGCTGATCCTCTGTTATTTGTGGGTGAATAAACTCAACTGCAGGGGTCACGCTGTCACACCTGGCTTAGCACTGCATGGCTGTAGCTTGGCTCTGGCGGGGTCCGTCAGATGTGGCCCTGTGTTTCTGGGATTTGGCTGCACAGCTCCTGTGGCAGGTTTGAGCTAAGTGAACTGGTCAGATGTGAGCGATTTAGTTTTATGCCTGGTGTCAGCCCTGCTGGATGCAGGCTGGCTCGGTGCCCAGCTGGTACTGGATGGATGCATTAGTACGGGTGGGATGCTCTAACAGCACATGTGCCAGCAGGGCCCTGCTAATGTCAATGCGGGGCTGTGCCGTGGTAGAACTGCAGGGCTAGTGAGGCCCCAGCTGTGGGATACTCGCCTGGTTTTCTTGTGCTGCCCAAGCATCCTGCAGGCTGGCATTGCACTGCTGCTGCTTCTCCTCTCACCCCGGGGGCAAGCGACTCTGAGGGCCATTGCTCAAGGCCTTGGTAAGCCCTTAACAGTGCAAATATGTACAGCCCTTTTGGTGCAGGCTGGAGCAGGTGCAGAAGGAGTTGTGAGGCTCATCAGAGAACACAGAATATGTTCTCTGTGTGGAAGAGCTGTGAGGAAGCTTTGGTTGGCTCAGGAAAGCAAAGCCTGAGGATGGATGTGTTACTATATAAATATGCCTAAAAAACAAAGTCCAGGGAAAGTTGCAAGATGAATGTTGGCAAAAGTAATAGGCATAAACTGGCAGTGAATAAATTTGGATTGGAGGTAAAATTCCTAACTGTGTCAGAAGAATAAAACTCTTGGACAATGTATCTACAGTAGGAATAAAAGGGGAATTCAAGAGAAACTCTCTTAGTTTAAGACGTGTTTATCTGAAGTGGGTAGGGTAGCAAGTTGTTGGAGTTGATATCAGGAAGCTCCTTAGTCCTGTGCACTTCATTTGCAAACTATTCAGCATCATTCAGCTCAGGCTGGATAAATGTAATACTAGAGAGAGAGGAAGCAACAAGTAACCATGAAACAACAATTTTAATTGTTGTAATGATCAGTGATGATACACTGTTAGTGTAATGGTTTTTCTTTGTGATAAAGAAATCTAGGGAGAATAATTAAACACCTTCTTAAAGATGAACTGCAAAATTAGCATATCATTAAAAAATATAGAAACACTTCCAATTTTCTGAATTTGTGGTGCTTTGTGAGCCTGTGTGAAGGTCAGTTATTTAAATCATGTGAATTATCTGATGATTGTGCAGAATGTATTTGAAAATACAGGTGATCTAGCTGAACAGCTGAGCAATAACATAACACAGAGAGCTGAGTAAAAGTTCATCTTCAGATGGTGTTTGGTTACACTGCAAACCATGACTCGCTAAAGCCAAGAGGCACCTGTACTCCTTTGAACTCTGGGGATGTGTCACTGTTACGACCATTCTTAACAGAGAGGCAACATTAAGATGCTATTGCCACAGCAGCTAAAACTGTTTGGACTAGGAGAGATGTTTGGCTGTGATTGCTATAAAGCAGCCTGCTGGTGACATTATTGGAATTAGTGGTAGAAAAACAGATACCCTGTAAGTTGTCTATGGGAAAGTCTTATGTTTTCTCATGATCAAACAATAGAATCCAGCATGCGAGGCTACTGCAGACTGTCACCATGGTACCAATACCTAACTCTTCTCACTTGTGTCACTCCTGGTTTTAGTCATTCAATGAAGTCTCTATCTATCTTGCAGATTTTAATTTTCTCACTTGTTTCCTTGTCAAATCAAGAGTTTATTCTCCTCCCACAAATTTCTTGCTGATGTTTATTACATGCTCAGTGGATACCAGAGTGCAAGCTACCTGCCTTTAACCTGGTATTCAGGAATTCAAGCTGCCTTGAATTTTTGATAACTTCTAATATCTTGTGAAAATGACTGTATATGTAACTGCTAAAGTGACAGGCATAACACAGGAATGAAAGCCATTTTCTACTGGAAGCTGAATAAAACATGTGAGTCACATCAGATTCTGACTGTTGTCACCACAAGAGACAACATTATGGTGCAAGACTTAGGCCCTTCAAGATTTAAGCTCTCCTATTTTGTGAAACGTAAATTTTGAAGTTGTTATTGTTGTATCAAAGCCATTAGCAGTTAATATATGTCTATCCCTTCGTGCTAGTTAGTACACCAGAAATCTGCAGAGGGAATTATTTGCCTGTTTTTAATTTTGGTAGGGGAACGTGCAATTTTTATTATCCCTTTTTCACTGACTGGTGAGATACGTACCTACTTTTTAATCTGTTGAAAAACCTTGAAGATTATCTGTGGCATTTAAAATTAAATGAAAAAAAAAAAATTTCAGTTGCATGTAAAGACTTGATGTAGACCTAGGTATTTTCATCTGAGATGTATTCAAATCTGGATTTTGTTGCTGTCTTCTCATTCAAAGAGCTAGGAGCCTGCATACTGGCTGAGCTGTTTTTGTTGCTTTTTTCTCTTTGGTGTTGCAGCAGAGTTTTGTCCCTGATAACACCCTAAAGAGTGATTTGTTTAAATTCTAAATGCTGTTCTCATTAAGTCAGGAGACTATGTTAATTGGTACACATTACACTGAAAGTTGAGGGTTTATGAAACAACTTTTCACAAACAGTATAAATTGTGTTCAGCTGCCTGGGGAAGACAGGCTAGTGACTCTTCTGTGTGCAAGTGATCTTAGCCTTAAAAATAGATTTGCCTTTGCTTACAACTTGGGTTTAATTTGTAATTAAAGCTACAGAAGGAAATAATTTTTTTTTAGATTAAACAAAGTTTTGTATGTGTGAAAATATCATGAGTTTCTGAAAAAAGATATTTAAATAAGTTTCTCATGAGTCACTCTACTGACATTCATGCTTCAGTTAGGATAAATAACACTTGAATATAAACGCTTCATGACCCTCTAGAGCATCTCTAAAACTATAGTTAGTGTGAAATTACTACATTTGTTAAAATAATTGGAGTAAATTATTACCCTAAGTATGGCCTTTATAGGCCTACCTGTATATAAACTTGCTTTGATTTATTTCATTTGGTTGAAATTCCTTTGTTCAACACTCTCATTTTCAGTTTAGTATTAGCATATTCCTAACTGACTTCTAAAATCAAATTGCATCGGAATTTAACTCAACTCTTTTTAACCTTCTATACTAAAATAATTAACTTGGTTAAAAAAATAGTTACACTTACTTTAGAATTGTGTGACTCATTTTGTGGACAAGCCATTAGCATGAATAATCACTCATATTTATGCTCAGAGAAGGTTACTGGTGAACAGTACATGCAAAAAATTAGTTTGTGCCAAGGCAAAACAGATTTTCATCAATAACTGCAAAAACGGTGCTTCTCAAGAGGGCACTTGGTTTTGCTTTCCTATCAGTGGATGCCGTCAGCATCCAACTGCAAAGTCAGGCTCCAAAATCTGGTGTTTAGTGTACCCAAGGGAAAGCATAAACATTGACTCTGAAAAAGAGTCCACTGGTTTTGGTTGGAAAGTGCAGCAGTTGCTTTATGCTGGCATTTGTAGGATTCCTGTATTTCAAGTACCGAGTGCCTGGAGACATTCAGTTCTTGGCTCCTTGAGACACAGAAGTGTTATGAATAATTGTGGCATATGAGAGCCCAGAATGGCAGGACAGGATTCTGGGAGTGAGTTATCTATTTTATGTCTCCTTAGAGCTTTAGATGCAAGCAAGCTGTCTTTTATTTTGTTTCGCTTTTCTGAGTTGTTGTGATTTGCTTTTTGTATTTGCATGTCAGCTGCTGTCTGACTGCCTGTTGCATTTGACACAGAGAAGAAACTGTGATTCAACTTACCAAAATTGTAATTTCAGAGATCAGCTTTTTATGGCTGTCCCTATCCACATCCAGATTCAGTGGGCACATGTGAGGCAGCAAATCTCCGTATACACACAAAAAATTTCACAAGTTCCAGACTTCAGCCTGGATTTTCCTTCACTTGGGAGATTGTAGAAGTGAGATCCAGCTTTGCCTTAAAGTAATGCAGATTTTAGCATCATTATTCCTGTAAATATTGAGCTTAACTAATGTTCTGTAATGTCCATATTCACTAGTGAATAAGACACAACTGACATCCTTTGCTGCTGTATTGCTTTGTGGTCATTAGTTTGCTGGATTTTAATAACCGTGGTGTTTGTGCATCCCTACTCCTTGGAGAGGCTGCTCACCAAAACTCACTGTGCTCAAGCGTATTGCAATAAGCTTCTCCCTCTCCCTACCTGCATTTCTTCACTTTCCAGATCAAAGTCTCCATACTCTCCTTTCCTCTTATACCGTAATTTCCTTTGCTCTTCCTAATTTAAGGGAAGGGCTACCTCTGCCTTTCCCATTCTAGGTATCCCCCTCACTCTATTCAGTCAACCTTGCCATATTTGCTCCCTTCCAGCATGATACCAGTTTCACTTATTAGCTGGCTTACTACAAGAGTCCTCTTCTCTCCTCTCTTTTTAGTGTAAACTATGCTGGCATATTTAGTTGGATAATTTGGAGTGGGCTGGGGATGACAGAGGAAGATGAGGGCATTGAAGTAGGTGGGATTGTTGTAATATGAGTATTGCTTAGACAAGAATCATCTCTTGGACAAACTCTGATTTGTAATTATGCCAGTTGCATTTTCTGTATCTCTTTACCATGTATATATGTATAAAAACTTTGAAATTAGCTTTTTACCCAAGTGAAAATATGCTTGTAGCTGTGAGACTGCAGACTATCCATTGAAGAAGCCTTGTTGTTATGACTAGGTGAGGATTAAAGCCTGGTGGCTTCATTCTTGTGGGGGCCATTTGGGCAAACATCTGAGCTCTAGTGGTATCCTGATGACTTCACTGAGAACTCGTGTGTATTCAGAGGACAGCTAATGGATCAGGAAATAGATAGTTTTAAATCAGTTACGAAATTCTGTGTAGTATTGACTTTTATTTCCAGGCACTTTGCATATTTTCTGGCTTTGTGGCTGTTTCATAATCAAAATATTCTTTTTTTTAACCTAAAAAGTTGTTTGTTGTGATGGGGGAAAGGATCTCTGAAAATAACTAAGTATGTCACGTAAAAGGTAAAATAGGCTTTATAGAAAATACTTGTGATTGCACAAAACTTCAAGGTGAAAACCAGGAGAAATATTTTTTCCTTTCAATCTTTCAGATGCTTCTTGAGTCACAGCAACGCTAGAGTAAAAAAACCTTGGATATGTGAGTTAGAAATGTGTGTCTCATTATCAACAGGCCATAATGCTTTTCTAATGAGCACATTTTCCATCCAAAATTCTGGAGGAAAACCATGTAATCTGTGTGCTTAAATTTGGTGTGAATTTGGCTGAGAGTCATTGAGGGAGGGGAGAGGGGGGAAAAGATAAGTAGAATGGAGAAACCTTAAAAATAAATAAATTAAATAAAACCAAAACAACAAAACAAAACAAAAGAGGCAGAGCCCTTGGGAGGCTTTGAACAGAATTGGGGATGTGTGTGCGTGATGCCCAGATTGAATTATTGACAGGAGCATTTGTTACCTTGCCCATGAGGACTTCAGCAACTGTAGAGCAGTCTTGGGATCTTTTCCTGGCATGCTGGGTGCTCTGTGCTGGTGGAAACTCATCTTTTCTTTCCCTATTGGTAAAATGGGAATGGTAATGCTCATCTTGCTCTCAAGGAGACAAAAGTGGGGGTTTTTGTATGTCAGGACGTCCCTGTGAAAACTGGCCTTACTCTGCTAAAAGAGTTTCTGCTCAATGCGTGACATTGGTGCGTGATTGCTGTCTGTTGTGTTCCTCTGTCAGGTCCTGCTTGTTTTGAGAAAGTCTTCAGCTCTTGTCTGTTGTGAGGAGGAAAAAGGAGGAGCAGAGCAATGCTGGGAGAGGCCCTCAAAGTCAGTGACAAACAGCCCGAGGTTCTCTGCAGCTCACCTGCCTTCACCCAGGGCCTGGCTGCAGAGTATGGGCCACAGGAGACTAACATCTCCGTCATAGGTGTAGCAGCTGCACTGGGGTTGGGCGTATCCGTGCTGGAGTAACAATGCAGAGATCATCAAGGATGTGTATAAAAACATATCTAAATCTGCAGTTCCAACAGAATACTGGGTATTTCACTGATTATCAGGAATGAAAGCATGCATTTCACTTCCAAATGGATTTGGGTCTGTTTTCTAACACATGGCTAATTCCTGATGAACTTCTCTACTTGGAACCTAACTAGTTGTAATATTTTGGCTGCTGCCTGATCACCCGTTTTGGATTTCCTCCTGTGTCCAGGGACTTGGCTGCGAATATTAGTCGGCTGCAATGGAGAAATCGACTTTGAGCGGTTCACTTGGTAAATTACAGGCTGTGCTCCTAATTATAGACACACACTTGTGGGAACATAATCATACAATTCCCTGAGGTATATCTGGATCGCTGTGTCCAGATTTTGAAAGCTAGAGGGCAAGATACTGGGTTTTCTTTAACATTAAATTATGAAGTGAAAGCCAGGGACCTGAGGCCACATGGCTCAATACATGCTGTGCTAACAAAATAATGAAAGCCTGCTTTGAAGTGCAGCCGGAAAATCTGCCTTCCCTATAAACATCAACCTGAGCATCAGAGCAGTCATTTAATTCTTTAATTTTACTCCTTGTCACAAGGCAAGAGTCCCTGGAGGATATCACCCCTACAGTAAACTGTAATCACAGACGACGGCTACTACCCTGAAATAACCTGGTGAAGGCTCCCATTGCCAGGAAGCAGCAATGGCGACAGAGGGGGAAGGCTGAACTGTGTCAGCGTTTCGTTTATGTAACAGATAACCTCCTGTTTAATGAATATTTGAAATCAAAACATGCCATTTTCTACCAGTAGGTTTTGGGTGAAACATCACTCACTTTTCTACTGTAATGCAGCGCGTAAGCCTGCTCCTCATCAGCAGCATTGCAGGCATGTCACTCTGTGCAACCTGTGTTTACTTTGCTGTTGGAGCTGAATCCTCTCAGCGCTGCAGTCCAGGAGCCAGTCTGTGCTGCAGCCCCCTCTCAAGGGGACACACCACATGACCGGTGAATCCTCTCACATGAGCTAGCGATTTGCTTCTCATTCCTCGCTTCCTGACATAATTTTATCCAGTGGGACAATGAGGCTGATTCTGCTTTTTCTCAACAAATCTTTTTTTTTTTTTTTCCTGGATTTGTGCAGCAGAGTGCTATTGCCCCTCTGCTTTAATCTTAGGGGAGATGGCAGTCATGAACATGACTTATCCTTCTCATGCTGACACTGGCTGTATGAGGACAGCCGTCAGAAAAGCGTTACAGTTCTCTTAACCCACTCTTGCATGGTTGTCTGTCCTCCTAAAAGACAATGAATAGTCAGATTGCAGCTTCCCTACTAGTGATCAGTGATAACCTTCTGGTGTGCCTCAGAGTCTTGGGGCACTGACATCTTTTAGACTTACGCTCAGAGCACTTTGCAGCACCCAGCTGGTGATGAGATCTGCTGGGATAACACTACTTAGCCAGTCTCTTGCCTTTAAGATTTCTTGCTTGTTCTTCCCATCGCATTAATAAAGGCAAGGGAGAGAAACCATGGATTGCTAGAGACCCAGGATTGCTGGGGGCATTAAGCATTTTGTGAAAAGGTAGAAAAATCAGAAGTTTTCTCTTCGGAAAAAAATCTAGGTGGCTAAAATATTAATGGAATGTTGCTCCTATTCATGTTGAAACTGTCAAAAGGCTGTATATTAATAAGGACAATATTTCCTTTAATCTTGTCTGCAAAGCCAGAATCTGCTGGTGTACTTGGGAGGTTATAAACAGATTCATGAGGTTTGCTATTGGAGCACTGCCACTTGGGTTATTAACGCCATTTTGCTCTGTGGCTTGTCAGGGTGTCTTTGTTTTGTTTGTTGTTACATCTGATGAGCTAGCAGATGTTTGCTGTGCTCTGCCCGAGTTGTGAAATTTTAGTGAAATGGTTTGGGTATATATCTAGAAATTTCCTTTTCGGTAGCTTAAAAAGAATTGCTACATAAAGCAAACTGACCATCACACGTTTGTTTCGTACACATGCACACGTGTATAAAATCCATGTATCTATTTGCCATGCTTCTGATGCAGTGCATAGCTATCTCCAAAAAAAATACTTTCTGCAGTCTGGAGACTAACTTTTATTGTGATGACATTTCCCCTTGCTCAGCAATATATTTAAAAGGGGTTTTCATGACACTGAATCATATTATATGTACAAAGGAAAGAAAATGACAACATTATTAATCTTTTTCCTTGCTTCCTCAGATAAAAACCTCTGTTTTTCTGTCTGGGTTTTATACATTCAGAAAGAAACTCACTCCTGTCACTGTCATCAATCTGCTGGCAAAATTTACTGTGATATATATTAGCGCAACATGGCTCAATTCAATGTAAGTACTGAAATTCAGTAATTTTTACCTTTGCACAGAGTAGAATTTGATGCACTTTTGTAAATCCCTTGAAGATGCTGAATTAATTTCTCATGAATACTTTTTTTTTTTGTTGTAATGCAGCTAATGAAAAATAATTAATATCTCTGTCTTTTCTATTATATGAAAAAGTAGGCCAAGGAACAAGTTTTTTCATGCTGTATCTGAACTGCTTCATGGATTACCACCTCTGAGTTTATGGCTGTGTATTTAAGCGTTAACTGCTGGACAAAGTGGTTATGGCTTGAACTGTTTAGCTTGTGTGCATGTAGGTGCTAGGGAAGGAGAAGCTTTGTACAAATAGGTATGATGGGATTTAATCTTCTTTCTGACTTTCTAAGAGCTAATCGAGTTTGTAATGGTACTTGCTCTTGCTAAAAGTAATAACAATTAAACCAAGTGGAATTCCTGTAAAAACTATTAGCAGAATCTTCTTGAGAATACATGCTTAGGTAGCAATGGCATATTTTGTATGCTTTCATTTAATTCCATCACCTAAGTAGGAAATAATTTAAAACTGTATGTTATTGTCTATTTAATTCCAAGTTTTTAAGATAAATTAACAGCATTATTATTACTTTTAAAAGAGACTAGTTCTATATAGTTTATGTCTTCCTTTCAGCTTACAGTACTTACAGTGTTATTTCAAAGACTAGCAGACAGAATTTTAGGATAAAAATTCAGTTTATTTTCCTATTGTGAAGATACTCGAAGACATCTGCTTCCTGCAGTTGTAATATAAGAAGAAAACCTGCAGAGGGCACTGTATTGTCTAAGATGAATTTGAAAGACTGATGTCGGATTTTCTAGGTTTCTGCATTTTGGTAAAATTACAATCAGAAAATATTTTTTTCGTACGTGTAGCGATAAATGGAGTTACACATCGGACATAAAGATGACAATCTCTCTTTCTTATATCTTTGAGACAAAAGGGTATAAACCAGAAATATCATGCCATGTTTTCAATGCAATTCTCGCCCTCACTTTCCTTTCTTCACCAGTGATTGTGGGAACATTTCAGTGCAAGTGCTTGGGAAATTAATGTTGTAACTTAGTAGGGTAAATCCAGAAACCGCTGTGTGTCAGAACAGGAGATCTGAAAAACATTAATACAAAGTGCCCAAAATTCACTTCCATTCATCGAAAGTAGGGCTCAGTTTTCAGAGATGAGCTCTCCCTCCCCATCAGGAGGCTACTACAATACAACTCTTCTGTAGAAAGTTATTGGAAATGGAAATTTCTGTTGATCATGGTCTTCCAGAGATTAAAAACTGCTTAAGTCTGTTTATACAGACAAAGCATTTTTGATGGTTATAAAAAAGTGATCAAAATGTGGTGTCCCACTCTGTGCTTGCAAAGTGGATTTAAGTTAAGTTTTAGTGATTTTTAAATGCAGACCACATTGTTATATGTTATTGCATATCTTTTCAAACCTTCTTGACATCTTTGTTTAGAATATGGGTTTCTCTGAGCCAGCTGGTGCCCCAGCATTGCAAGTCTGCCTTGTTTTTATTCTGCAGATAATTATAATAGAGTTTGCTTTCTAGTTTAATTTTCACTAGTGCTTAGATTTGTGTCTGAAATACACAATGTGTTTAGGTATTATTGCATGCTCAAACTGGTTTTAGTCCCTACACATGCACTATTTACAAAAGGCCTTGTTTCTTTAAAATTATTTCTCTCTTGGTTTGAGAGCTGAACTACAAAACAGATCATTGGCCCTCGTTACAAAGTGATGCTTTATAGAGAACGGTGAACAAAGACAAAGACTTCTACAGCTTGTGAAGTGCTCAGCTAAAAAATACAGATGATAATCTACCTTGATTTTTATTTTGGGTCTTCTAGTTTTTCATATTTTGAACATTCTATTTTCTAGTTCTGTAATTGGGCGATATTGTATGATAATGCAAGATAGGTATTCCAGGGGCTATATATCTGGCCACCTAGTATTTCCACTGCAGTTTAGCATTTTTTTCTACCTGTAAAATCTGCCAAAGGCAGTGCCCTACAGAAAAAAAAAAAAAAAAAGCAGACTGAGAAGAGCTTCACCTTCACCTTTTAGGCTTGTGGCCAAACTTTCATCCTTCGCTTCTTAGCCTCAATCTGACAACCCCTCCTTGTATGCAGGAGAAAAGCTGATATTTGCCATGTGATCAGACCTTGCTGCAAGTCAGCATTTAAAAAATGCCACTGTCCTTATGCATTTCCGTCAAGGGGACTCAAAACAGGTGAACGGATTCCTGTTCCTTGATAAAGTAGAATTATTCATCTGTTAAGGAAATTTATTAGGCAAAGGACAGCTCCTGTTTGAGTGTTCTAAGGTTCATTGGGCTGGCACTTATGGTGAAGGGGAGTTTGCTTTTCTGACTGGACCTGCAAGTTGGCACCTGAAAGGTGTATTAGAAAACATAGTAATCATTGAGTGGCAGAGGTATAGGAGCCACCTGTATCTGAATGCTTTTACTAAACGAGACTGGATACCAAGTCTGTAGTTCGGTTCGCTTCTCCTATGCCTGCTGGGACCTGTATTGTGACTTTAGTAGTTTCCGTAGTAGTGCACGGCTAGACCTCTCAGACAATTTTGTAATTGTTACAAAAATCAAACTTGAAAAACTGAAAAATCAGTTTTTGCCTGTGATGCAAAATGTTTTTATCTATCTGTTTGTCTTGACCTGTAGAATTAAGTTAGATCAGGTTGAGCTGTAAAATCATGGAGAACGCTAGAAGTCCTAGCAGTACCCAAATGTCCTTTTGGCATTGTAGTAGTAGCAGGTATGACAGCAAAGAAAAAGCAGAAAATCCTGTATTTGTTTGTTCCTGCCTGTGGAGCCTGTCTCCTTGATGCCTGCCTTACGTTTCCAGGTTTCTGCTAGGTATTGTGAGAGAGAAAGGTATTAGCAGCTCTGCAGAATGGTTACTAAGAACTCTGCACAGCTTTATATTTCCCTTCAAAAGAGCACATTTAATTCACTTCCTGTAGAAGGCAAGGCAATATTAAAGCACTTGGAGAAGATAGATTTGTTCAGATCACTTGGAAGACGACCCAGAGCTTTCAATAGCCCTTTCTTGAAAGCCCCTACTGACTACTGCCTGAAAGTAATTATTCTCTGAGAGCTGAATGGCAATAATGCGTATTTGGTTTTGCCTTGTGCAAAGTCTGGAGAGCATGTCACCCTGGTAGCAGGGTGAGTGGGGAGTTGAAAAAAATTAATCTATCAGATAGTTGCTGTGGTTTGCTATCCTGGCTGACAAAGACAGTACAGATATTAAAGATTAAATTAACTGGATGCTCTGTGCTTGTCTTGGCCCTCTCAAGTCAAGGTTCAGGTGTGCTTCTATTTTTGAACATTCTTTACCTTGAACTGGGAATTCTGGATACACATTGTGGTTGAAGTGGAGACACATAGGAAAGTTTTAAGAGTATCAGACTCACTTGAAAAGAAAGTACTTGCATTTCTTCTAAAACTGCTCTTACAAATTTTCTAATTAAACTTTCCTATACCAAATTAACAGGGATATAGATAGCCTATGCCAGTGCCCCAGCTCTAGCAGCACTTGAGGACTGCTGTAAACCTCGGCACAAGTCTCTGCCTGCCCACCTCTTCCCAGAGGTCATACCCCAGGTGAATGGCAGTCAGCTGCCCTGTGGTATGGTTAGCCTCTGTGCCCAGTGTTCTTATCTGAATGTAGAAACAGGAAAGGACAGAGCCATTTGCCATAGGTCTTTCTAAAAATAATCACATATAAAAATAATCTAACTTGCTAAAGAGCAGCTGTCTCTGGAGTGCACCACAGTGGCTTATTAATAAAGTCCACAATACTGGAGATTGGATTACAGCAAAGATGAGCTCTCTGTCCAAATGAAACTGTCCAGAAAGATTGTATGAGCAGGATATAATCTCTTTGATCAGAACTAGGGCATGTCATTGTCATGAACACCTCTTAACCATAATAAAACATGCCACAGGATCTGTAATGATCACAAATACTCTGGATTGCTGATCTTGTCTGAGACATTGAAGTCTATAAAGTCTGAATATTCTGAGCTGTTCCTATGCACTTTCTGATATGGGATCCAATATGGGAATTCTGAAGCAAGATTATTTCTCCTTCCTCTTTTTTTTTTCTTTAAATTTCTTATTTTTTTATATTACGCCCTAAAAACCACATCTGAAACTTTTAATGCTATGTTGCAGCCTGAAGACAATTTCTGTCATGTAGTTATAAAACTCTGTAAATAGGCTTCTCTACTGAACCAGCTGACATTTGTAACTGTAGTACTGCAAATAGTGCTCCTAATAAGTAGTAACAGGGCTACTGTGCATCCATCGTTATGTATATGTTAAAGTAAAAACCAGTTATTGTCTGTTTGGGTGTATTGATTAATGTAGTGACTATGTGACAATTTAAAGCAGATTAGTGGAAGGTGAACATGTTTGTCTCTTCTATGCTGATTCATGTGGGAGACTGTCTCAGCAAACAGTGATTATTATTTCACTGAAAAGTCTTTTAATATAGTAAATTTCACCTAGTGACAATATAATATGACTCTCTGAAATAGCAAACTATATAAAAACCTGCTGGGAATATTGAGAGCATAGCACCACATTAGAGGTGTATGCAGTAGTCTGTCAACTACTTTTCTGCTAACTGACATATAAAGAAATGCAGAGCAACCAAATTCTTTAAGACTAATTTTCTGTGTTCTATTTGCCTTTTCCTCAGGTTGCCCTTAAACCAGCTGAGTGTCTAACCAGGAATCACATTTTCTTCTAGGAACAGAAAAAATACTGAGCTTGCTACAACGTTGCTTTAAATATTGTTTTATCTCCCTGAGGTTTGTCTCCTTTTGACTTGTCTGAGGCCATAATTACAAATTAGAAAACTTTATCTTTAAATGCACAATTCTGACTCGCTCATCATGAGTTTGCTTGTTCTGTCAACTCCAAACGCTTTGACTGATAATTGTATCTGCAGAGTACGGAAAGAAACTTTATTTATCCAATATTTTCATATAGTTCAGTTAAAAGTGTTTCAACAAAAATATTCACAATTTATTTTACTGAATAATTTCAAGTTGATACAATGACAGTTTCCCTTTCAGTCCTTCCATGGATTCTGTGGTTTGGAACGTGCTTTATAAAACACTGTGTGTAGGCTGATGCTGGCAGGGTCGGGTCTTGTACGATCATTGAGACAAAACTAAGAGGAACTGGAACTTCTTTTTCAACGAGGAAAGCAGAACCAAGAAGACCTTAATTTTCCAGAAGTTTCAGTCACTGTTTTAAAACAAGCATTTTATTAAGGATTTTTGTTCTAGTCATGTGTCCTGAAACCAAGCCACTTGAATAAATTTCGTTATAACTGCACTAACTGACATTTCAATTACTCCTTTTCATTTTTTTGAGGAAAGTGTTTCAGTTTGAAGATCGCAAATAATGTTAAATAAAACTATTTTAAGCCATTTACATTGTGGCTGCCTTGCTTCTAGGGACTAAACTGAAACACAGTCTGATCAATGATGCATGAATATCTTGGACTAGATACATAAATGAAACCCTCAAGGAGTAGTACTTAAACATTACCAATGTGTTGTAAATGGGGATTAAAGGAAGAAAATATTCTAGTTTTAAGTCATTTCTGCGTGTGTCAACAAAGAATACCAGAAAATGACTACTTAAAAAGTTCTGTTATAATGGCCTGTGTCTTTGATCTGTTTTTTGCTCACCTCTGTTTATTTCTTTGGAAGCTGCCATAAGATAACCTTTGAGGCTGTGGAGGCTTGTTGGTCCTTCTCTTGGGGAAGAGGTGGCTTTAGAGACTGCAGAACAGGTGAAGTAGGCACAGAAGGGAGCTGGGTATCTGCACCTTGTGCAAAGAACCTTCAAGGAGGAGCAGGGAGCAGCCTGCCAGGTCTAGGACAAGGACAGACAGAAATGCCTGGGGACCAAAGGGAACTTGGCAGAGTTTGCTGCAGCGCAGAAACTGCTAAAATGGCAAGCCTGGAAACAAAGACCACTTGCCCAGGGAAGGAGCAGTCTTTTCTGCAAATCTTGTCTTTGTCTTCTCTTCCGAGTTGAGTTCCATCTGTTAGTATAAGGGTCTTCTGGGTTTTTAATTTTTCTTTTTTCCTTTTTTGAAGGTCTAACCAGATCCAGCAGAAATGTCTGACCAACTTGATCTTTCCTCAGACTTCTATTCCAAATGCCTAGCACAGATTGTTAGTGCTGCATTTACAAAGCAGTGACAATCTAGGCAGGACTAGCAGCTAGTGCATCTGACACCTCTTACTGTGGAGAAGTTTCTACATTCTGTTTTCTAGCATATGACATCCTTGAGATTTCATATCCATAAAATGTAGAAAAGAAAAACCTCTGTCTTGGAGTCTTGTGGCTTTGGTGGCTTGTTTAATTTTCCTTTTTTTAAACACGTAGGAGATGAAAAGCAGCAGATAGTTTTGCAAATAATTTTCTATTTCCTCTCAACACAAGTTCCAAATTTTTTCTTGTACCAATCTTAATGCTATTATCCTGAAGTTTCCTTCTGTGTTCTGTAGTGTACAATGTCTTTTATTCTGAAGGATAGTGAATTGTAAGGCCAATCAGCTGGACAGTGTCAGAGTCTGTGAAAGACTCAGTTGTCTAACATCATTTAATCTATGGTGGCGTATGTAACTCTTAGCTTTTACTGTCCCTTGGGCAAAACATTTTCTATAAGGATAAACAGAATCTGTGTGTAGCTTATCATGAATATGATTACATTTCCGGATGTTTGTAAGTCTTTTCACTGGAAAGAAAAGAATTTATGTTGAAATTCACGTTGAAAAAAGAATTTACAATGGTGATCTTGGGAGCTGCATCGAGTAGCCTTATAAAGAGGTCCTTGAGGATGGAAAAAACAGTAAGAAATCATCTACCGAGAGTGGGCTTCTTCACTGATATCTGCTGTCTCAAATCCTATGCTAGGGATATGCCAGCTTTTTGGAGAAGACAAAATGGCTGGCACTTTATTCATTACAGCTATATTAATAGTTAGCTAATTAGTAATTTTCTCTATACTATAATATAAAGGAATACATTCAAGGTTGCAGTTTGCTTTTACACTTCTGCATTAAACAAACGAAAATTAACTGAAGTTTTTTTGGTTACTTTGTGGTGCAGGCTGGCTCATATTATTAAGAAGAAATCTTTTCACTGTAGACTGAGTGTGACTTGGTAAGGTGTAGGAAAAGACTTCTACTTGCTTGTATCAAAACATTTCAAAACACACAAAATATTAGGCTGTTTGCTTACCTTCTTTCTCCCCTTCCGTTCTGTGGCTGCATTTTAAAAGATTCAAGGTGTTTGAGGTCTATGTATTAATCACTTGGGTTTCCACACTAAACCCCAAATTATTGAAGACTGACACTGCTTATGTGCATCTTTGGTAATCTTTCCATCTCCAGGAAATATTAAAGAATACAATAGAGCTTCATGTCCAGGAGGAAAGCTTTGCTGAAACCATATAGGTCTGATCTGAAGAGAATGAAGCTTGTATCATTATTTTATAAAAAAAAAAATCATGGGGAATGACTAGGGCAAATATTACACACCAGACTTTTATGGACAGTGAGATCTGCCTAAATAACCTCCTGAGATTTTTTTTTTTTTCAGAGTTTCTGTTATGACGTTAAAAGCAACTTCAGAGGCTGTGCTGCACATTCTTAGAAGTTCCTTACATTTTCTCAGGTGTACTTCTATTTTTTCAATTCTAAGCAAAGAAAAGTCATTAAATACTTTTTCCAGCACCTGCTTTTTTAGTTCAGTTTATAATCAGAATAGGGAAGCTAACACCATATAATCTATAATTTCTCAGTAGACACCAACTAGTTTTCTACAGTCTGGCATTTCTCTCTAGACCAGATTTTTCACTTTTTCACTTTGTTCAAAGTCTGATTTATGTACTTGTAAGCTTAGAAATTCAGCATGCCGAACACCTAAATAAGTCTTTTTTGTTCACTTCCCAGTAAACTGCAATTGCTCTCTGTGTAACAATTTTTAGGGACAATTTTCAGCTCAGCTGAAGTTTTCTCTCAATTTTATGCCATATTCCTACTTATAACCTTTGGTTACCTCTAAATAGTGTCTTCATTACACTTATACTGAAATGGATTGAAGTAATGAGTAATGGCAGAAGAGAGCCCAAATTGGTGCTGGAATTCATTTGGCCTGTGAAAACTGGGGATTTGGCCAATGGTGCAGTAATTATAACGTCTCCTTGAGCTTTTGAATAGCTGTGGACAGATATGTTTTATACTGCCTAGAAGGCAGGCAATCGGTGAATCAGTCTTTTGTGATGGAGCATTGAAACTAAATATTGACTAATGCTTCATTTTTTCTTAGGTGCTTTTTCTCCAGCTGGGCAGTGTATGCATAAAAGTGAGATCAGTCTGGTTGGATAAACATCCTCAATGTTGAAGTACTTTGCACTTACTTTATGTTAGTGTATTATAGTCTGCTCCTATGTAAATGGCTTATGGCAGTCCAGCAGTCTGGCTAAGGAGGGGAGACAGAGACACAAACTAGTTTATAAAATTTTTCTGTTGGTCGTTCCAGAGTTTCAATGTGTTGTGACAGGTTTGTTCAGATTTTTTTAGATGCTGAAGTCTTAAACCTTGAGCTCTTTCTAGAACTCTCCTTCTTCATCCTTCCTCCCTTTGTGGAAAAAAAGGAAACTTTATGCTACAAAGGCAAGGAACTTTTATATTTTCGCTCAAAAATAGCAATTTTTTTTGGGTGAGGTGTCCTTTATTCTGAAGCTCAGCTGTTCTGAGCTTCAATGAAAAAAAGTTTTCTACTCCAGAAAAGGTATCGTATCACAAATGCTCTTTACTTAGTCTGCACTCCAGGGAGTTCCTAATGCATAGTCACAATACAAATTGCACCTATTAGTTTGCAATTTTGCCAAATTACTTCAGTTACAAATAATCTGATTTTAAGCAATCTTGTGGGGCTCAATAACACAAACAAGTAAAACCAGTTAGGAATTTAAAATTATTTTTCTGGTGAAGCAGAAGATACAAGTAAATGGAATCAAAGATGATGATATATGTTTTGGTTTTGGATTAATTGAATGACAGACAAGAGAGAGCTTTTTTCCCCACCCCAAACACTTCAAATTTAAATTTTGAAACAATGCTCTACAGTATTTTTCAAGTTTATGGCTGTCTCTAGTAGCGCTAAAATGTAGCTAGTGACAGTTATAAATAATGCAGACTGCATTGATGCCATGTACTGTGGTATGATTTGTGCTTTAAGGAAGACGAAACTCAGTTTTGGCAGGGGTGTGATTTTGCATGAAAGGTTCCAGCAAGCCATAATTTCTTTAATATTAAATGTATGACATTATTCTTGTCTAAACATAAAGATTCAGAGCTGACAATTGTAAGCTGATATAAAAACTTGTTCAGGGAAAAGTCAGTGTTTGTGACACATCCCCAGTCAATATTTTAGTGTCATTTTCTGAATGCTCAGAGCAACTGCTGTCACTGCAATTCACACAGCCCTGGTCGTTTACTCCCAAACAGCAGTAACAGGGGAAAGGGTTGGTGCTCACAGCAAGTAACAATTAGCAGAGTGGCTCTGGGCCAGGCTAACTTAAACAAATCCAATACCTTTCTGTGACCTACTGCAGCACTGAGTTCTCCTTCAGTAATTTTCCTTGCTTTCTGAGTTCCATCAATACCACCTTACAGCAGCAAGGCCAATTCCTTTATGTGTACCCTGTTGGTCTGACTGTCATCTTCCATCTAACTCTTTTTCTGGCTGCAAACTATTATCATCAGTTTGTAACTGCTCCACTAGAAGGGCTATATTTTGGGAGCGTGAGGGTCAAGAAGAAAGGACTTTGTGAGGAACAAATAGCAATTAAAAATTGACATATTGATGAAATTTTTGTTCCTTGCTTACATCTACTAACAGATATAAATTCAAATGATAAAAAGAGATAATTTCTTCATTTATTTTTTGGTGTGATGGGGCTCCAAGGCAGACGGAGCTTTAAAGTGGACCTGCCTAGACAGTTTGCTAAGTGAGGTGCCCAGAAAGCTTTAAACAATGCCCTTCTAAAATGTTTTATTAGAATTAAACTCAAAGATTTAATATTTAAAAAAAAATCCATAAAGCTTAGAGAAGGTGGAGCAGGGGTTAGAGCTTATACATGGTTCTCCAGCCCACTGTCCTTGCAGGTGAGTCTATGTACTAAAGCTTTGCATTGTCTAGCTCAAATTTCGGCACCAGCAAACTGCTCAGTTCCTGTTAGTCCCTGGGAAGTTCTACGCTGAGCAGCTCTTGCTTCCCTGTTTCTTCCTGTATTTCTGCTTGGGCCTCTGACCCCTTCCCCTGCCCCACACATCACTCTGCTTCTCCCTGGGTCCTGCCTGGCCTTTCCTCCAGAGCGCTTCACTGGACCCTGCTTCTTCCCAGGCAACTGTGCATCTCATTCGGGCTACACAAATACAACAAATAACTTGCCTCATTTTAAATATTTTTTATTTCTATTTTTTAAATTTACTGGGGTAAGGAGAGAGACATTTGTCTAAAATGCCTGTTATGGAATGGTCTTGTGTGATTCCAGATGGGGAAGGAAAAAACCTTTTACTTTTTAAGAGGATACAGCTAAAACCCAGATGGTAAAATACAGAGAGGACTGCAAAGCTCTACCTCTTTGCAGAACTTACTGGTTTGAGTCTTTTTGGAGTTTTACATATGTATATACATATCTGCTGAACTAAGCTGTAAGTTGTACCCTGTCTGTACAGCATACACTGCCTTTTCATCTTCTACTGACACTTCTTGTACTTCTGCAATTATGCAACTGCAAAGAACTGTGACTAAACAAAGTTTAAAAAGTGTTGGAATGCTTATGGAGATTTCCTCCATTTCTGCTAGGATTGAATTAAGTATTTGCACCGAATATTTTATATTTAGCCTATATTACTATAAATTCATGGTTGTTTCTTGTCTGAGAGAAGATGAAAAATAAAGCTCTGCAACCTGGATAACATGAAGATGAAGGGCTTAAGTTCAAATTCAGATATAAAGTACAGAGAAACACAGTAATTTTTATTTTCCTTATTTGTTATAATTTAATAGCTATTAAAAAGCAGAATTTAAATTATATTTAACTACTACAAGTGAGAGAAGCCTAATACTAAAATAGGAGAAAAGCCTTCTTTTATGCTGAAGCAATAACGCTTGCACTAAACTGGTGTTTAATCGAGTGATCTGTGTTAGGCCTCAGTCTTTTCTGTTGTTACTTCTGATGTTTTTGATGAATTCATAGCACGTGTTTCTGAGATGATAATCAGACTCAACTTATAGAAGCATTGGGAAAATACTAAGATTTGTAAACTGATTTCTCATCATCAGGTGAAAAACTAGCTATGTGAAAATTTATGCCATAAAGCTTCAAGTGTCTGGATTCAGAGAATGTTTAACATGTATTTGCAATTAAGCTAGGAGTTATTTTCGTGAAATTGTTATCAGCTAATTGATGGCTTTTTCATGAGAGGTAAGATGACAGCATAGGTGCTCTATAAATCACTAAAATTAATGTTTGTCTTGCACTATTATAATAGCGCTGCTCTTTATTAAATTGTCTGGGCTCTGCTCTCGCTCCTGGAGAAATCTTGGTGCTGATGTCAGTGAGCCTGTCAGCATCTCATTCACAGAACAAACAACCTGGCTACTCTCAAAGGGTTTGCAGTTCTTACAATGAAAATAGCCCTTTCAACATAAATCAATATCCCAAAGTCGTGGAAAGTCTGTAGCAAGGCAAATAAATAGTTGCATTAGAATATCCTTAGGTCCTCTTTATACCTTTTGTGCAATCACTGACGTGCTATAAGCATTAGCAGCTTCAGAAATAAATGAGATATAACTTGCTCAGTTAGTATAGTTATTTAATTATGTTGGGTACAAAAGCATGCTTTAATCTTCCTCCCTACCTACCTACTGGAGGAAGAACAGTTAATAAAATGGTGTGAGATTTTTTTTCCTGGAGGAATACCAATGCAAGACCCCCCTTTCCTGGAAAAATCCTTCTTGGGAAAACAAGCTCTGTGGGTAGGGAACAAACTTAGTATTCAAAGGGCAAGTTATGCAAACTGGGATCATTTCATTTGCATGAAAGCATGGTTGTTCATGCTGGAATAGCTGATCTTTAAGTATGTTTTGTTTGACTTCTCCCCCTGCCCTGTTTCTGACATTTTTGGGGACTTTATCCTAGTTATATGTGCCAATGTGATTTAAAGAGTATCGGGGGGGGGGCGGGGAGGAAGCATTAATGTTTACCCTGCTTAAAGCAAGAAAGTGAATTAGACCTATAGAGCTTCCTTCCAAAGTACACTTTTCTATAACAAAAGATCATAGATTCTCAAAGGCTTTTCCTGCTGGAATTTAACAGGAACTGAATATTATTAGGGCTTACATTTTGCAGGGAGGTATTCAAATATTCCTCAGTTTTGATTTTTTGCAGGATATACAGGAAGCCAGAATATCAGCTGTCAGTGTATCTCATCAGTGTAAAAAGGCATTTACTGAGCCTGAAGAACTGGCTGGAAGCAAATATCTGTGCCTGTGATGAACGGAGTAACAACAGAGCCAGTGAAACAGGGGCTCACTGTCAAGCCAGCACCTTATGTAATAGTAAATTAATTTGTAAATCTTTTTCGCTACACATTTAAAGTACTCTTCTTTTAATCAGACAGTCACCCCTTGAAATGATTTAGGAGTTCTATAAGCCGCCACAGCCATCCTAAATACTCTCTTCTGTTGCATTGCATCCTGATTGCCTGCCCTTACAGGAAGCACAGTGAGATTCTTAATTTCCTATTCCTAGTCAAAATCTTACTCAAAGTAGACTGAAGTTAACATGTGCGTTGTATGTGCAATAAACCATGCCCTAAGTTTGTTGACAATAATAAAACATCTTTATTTATGGGGAAAAAGCTCTCATTTCTTTCTCTGAATTAAATCCTCTCCTCTCCCTCATCTCTCAGTTGTATTTCTCCTTCTCATCTTACTGCAAAGAGTCTCTTTTTCATGAAAGAAAATACTTTGAAATCCCTATACAAAACATCAGCACTTCTAATTTTCTCTGGTTGCTTTTGACTGTGGTTAATGAAGTCCTGACAGTAGCTAATTAGGCTGTAAACATGTCTTCTAGTTGTAAACATGTGCTAGTGAGGAAATGAATGATATTCTTGAGAGGACCCCTTCTCTTGACGGCTTATATTGGAAGTCTGGGCTTTAATTTAATGGGAGATAGAAGCATTAGTGAAGACACCTGGATACTCAGCATGGTCTTCATTGGCACTTCCAAATGTATGTTCCTATTAAAACAACAGCAACAACAACAACAATAATAATAATAGACGGACACCCCTGATGCCTGCCCTCCTTGCAGCCTTGCAGGGATGACGCCCTGGGAATCTCAGCTCTGGGTGGCACTTCCAGGCTGCCAGTTTTATTGCAGGAAAATGGGAAATGCTATGAAGAGCTGGGACAGATGGGATGGCAAGGTTGCATGCTAGTGGGCAGGAAGCCAGAAAGCTTCAGTCATTAGAGTTGACTAAACTGATTTGTCCTTGCAGAATTTTTCTGGATTGGCATTTTTCTGATGGAAAATTTTTGTCTGTGTTGAGGAACAGTACTTTTGAAAAAAAGAGCACCTTCCCTGCCATACTGGATTTGTCACCTCACTTGGTGGAGAGCCAGGGCAGGCCGCTTCAGGGGGCAGCACCGTGATCTCTGATATGGACTCCTCAGCAAAGGGCAGCTGGTCCCCTCCACTGAGACCCTGAGAATCCACTCCAGGAAACGGAGGTAGTCATAGCATTTCCTGACTATAAAATCTAGAACTACTCTCACTCAGTTCTTAGCTAGACTAGACTGGAGACAGACTAGTCTGTTGGTCCATTTTGTTGAGCTCATATTTTCTGATTTCACTCTGCAAATGCCTGAATTAAGTGAGCAGATTTTAAGGAATTAATTTTTTTTTTTTTAACTGCAATCTAGTAGTACCTTGTGAAATTTCTGCAGTGTGCACACTGAAAGGTCCCTAAAAATGCCCATCTTATTTTTGTTTTGCAAGTACCCAAGAGGAATGGTATCTACTCTTACTCTCTGTGACACTGTTGCCGCCATTAATGAAGCCGCTCTTGCCCTGTGGGGACTTGTATCTCATTTCTCAGAAAAGTTGCTTCTATTTATTCACCTATTTATTTATTTTTAGCAGATCTAGTTATAGCAGCTGTCTTGCTCCCTTTGCCTTGCCTTTTAAGCATGGAATTTTGATTACATCCTTGTCACCTCTGAAGTATGAAAAGCCATTTACAGTATTGTCGACATGTCAGTTATAATGCCTTCCCTTCTGCTCTTCAGAGAGGCTACCAATGGGGATTGTATTTGAGGGGGATAAGGTTTTTTTGGTGTTCACTTTTAATATAGGCAGATGAACAGAATTTTTAAATCTCCTTTACTGTTTCACCCCAGGGGAAAAAAAGAACAATATATACCATGATGATTGAATATAACTAATCTTCATAGACTTTGTCGTTGATTTTGTCTCTCCCTCCTTATAAGAGCTTTGCATATTCATGTGAGGAAACTTACTGCCAATATATTGGTTTCTGCAAATTTTGCAGTGCAAATTATTTTTTGTGTCATGGTTTACTTTACTTCAGACCATTTTCCAAGTTTTCTAACTGGAATTTGGGTTATTAACCAGATGAAAATAGTTTTTTGTTTTCTAACTTACTTGGCAACGTTTACTAACTGTTACTAGAAAACTAACAGGTAGAAAAATAAGATTTGAAAACTTTGCTTGGACAAAGCAGGAGAAGGCTAGGATGTTGGGAGAGTCTCCTCTGCTCACTTCTCAACAATTTGTGCTCCAAAGACTGCAACAGGCTGTACAACCCACTGCCATGCCAAAGTGGGCTGCTCATCCATATGGGCTCAGCTAGCAAACACAGTATGTATGAGAAACGTTGGACTTACTGCCCATGCACAGACCACCTGTGCCACTTACTCACAGCAGGTTCCTGGGTCAGATTCCATTCCGGCGGATATGCAAATGGCTGAGTTTGGACATGAAGTGCAGCTCTCAAGTTTAGAGTTTTTTAAGCCTTTTCTCTGATAAAGATTTTCTGCTCTAGTCTGTCTGAGGTTTGATTTATAAGTTAGTCATGTCTTAATCACTGGATAGAAAACCTGCAATATTTGCTTTCATGTATGGTGTGACCGCTGCAGAGCCTGAACTAACAGAAAAGGGAATCTTCTTGCTTAAGTAGTAAAATGGAAAACCTTGGAGAATACTTGGTGTTAATACAACTAGTGTTACAGTAGAAAGAGGCATTTACTGCCTTCTAAATAATAGGAAAAAGTCAAATGAACAGTGATTGTCAGTAGACAATTCTCTGCTTGTTTTTCTTCAGAAAGATTGATTTTCTTCTGAGGGATCAAAGAAAAAATCCAATATCTTCACACTAACAGCTAATAGAAAACAAGGAAGAAACAGAAAATAAAGTTGCCAAACTTTATGTCCCTTTGGGATCAAGGATATTGAGTCATGCAAAGAGACATTGAAGCAGCAGAATGTAGAAATTCTCTAGAAGAAAAAAAAAAACAACCCGCAGAGATTTACTTCCCTCCCATTCACAAGGTGAACACACACTCTCATCTGCTGCTTCAGTGTAATTTCTCCATGTGAGCTGCTTGGTCAGGTGCAGTGAAACAAAGCAGCATTAGATACAGTGCTATGAAAGTATTTTTGCTTATGGAAACATGTATTTGTCATGAGTAAATGTACTGTAAATTGGCACGGTAGAATGATGCTTGTTGTAATTGAGACTGGGGGCTCTATTGCTTTCCATGCAATAATGCCTTTTATACAGCTTGTGTTAATTCCTCTGTGAACATGCTGCCTGTACAGAAATGGGTGTTGCATTCTTTCTTTTTCACTGTGGCATGTTTTCATATGGCCATGCAGGTCTGGTCTTTTGCCTGGGCTAGTTTAGCATTTCTACTGGCATCTTAGCAGGGAGAGGGCTCCTTCACTGGATGACATGGGAATGTGCTAGTTCACAAAGGGCCAAAGAACCAGAAATAATCTTTCTGTAGCTGCAAGGGATGTTAGAACTGCATTTATGGTGTGGTACTTTGTTCTACTCAGACCACTTCATCTGGGTGGTAGGGGAAAGGCAACCTGTCAGCCCCGTCGTGACCCTGTGCTAGGGTGAGCAGGGCTGGCAGGGAGGGGAGACTGTTTTGCACGGCCCACTGGAAACCTGGAGCAGGACACCAGCCCAAAACCAGTCCTATGGCTGAGAGAGGACACCTCCACAGGGGCTGTTTATGGGCCTGAGGAGTTTGTTGTAAATCAGGAAGAACTGAAAATTGCTGTATTAGAAAGTGAAGAGCAGTGGAAAGAAGCACTGTGCAAGGCCGTGGTAGGAAGGCACAAAGAGGTTTGTTCTCAGGTCATTTAATTTTAATCTATCCATCCCAGCAGGTCTGTGTTTTCTTGATTTAAAAGGTTACCTTGGTCTAGTTTTCCATATGTTTCCTTTTAATGAAACTTGGTGTTGCAGATTGGAAGCCTTTGGTGCCTCTTGGCTTTGAAGTGGTGAAGCATTTCCATACCGAAGTACTGGCTAGTTTAGGTCTTGTAATATATGGCAATCAGAGGAGAAGAATATATTTCTTAATATGTCCAGCAATTTAGAAATTCACTCTTGAAAAATGAATGATACAGAAGAAAAGCAGCCTCCAGTAAAGAACTCCAAACAGACAAAATGTCTAACACCTTTCTAATTTTGTTCTTCTGGCATATACGGGTGGGAGGATCTAAGGCAGTGTTATTGCTTCAGTTCAGAAAAATAAGAAGTAGCACAGTGCAAGAGATCTCAATGGGGAAAAATGATAGAAACAGAGCTTTGTCATATGTAATTTTCTTTTTTGAAAGTTAAATATGTCTAAATACTATAATTGGGATAGTCAGTGAACACACTGTCAGATTACAGGAATGTTTTCCTGTAACCCTCCTATCCCAGGTAAAATAAACAGGCCCAGCACCCAGTTTAGATGTTCCTCTCCTACAAAGTAGATTCCTCACTTCTTGGTCTTCATAAATATGCAAGGGTATGAATAGAAACGGAGCAGCACTGTCTCTGCAGAAAATACATGATTTTTTCCAAGCTATGGCTATGATCCTCAGGGCATTGTCAATGTTACAGGATTTGGGTTTGTGCTGAGATTACTTGGCTGTTTTGTTTTCATGTTCTCATTTCATTTCATAAGAAATTCAAATGTCTTTCAAAATAGTTATTTTCACAGCTGTGTGTTTTTAAATTGGAACTGATAAGCAAAGTAACTGTTGGGGGTAACGCTGTCATCAGATTCACCAGGTACTTCAATTTTACCTCCATGCACCCGCATTTTACACTTACAGCCTTATCTCCTGGATAATACACATTAACTTCCATGTTCTTCTGGTTAAGACCAAAGATAAATTTATGTCCTTAATGTCAGAATTTGTTTTGACTAATTATGGTACCCATGGACACATGTTTAACCTCTTAGTATGGCATGAAAAGGCATGCCGATGACTTTTTCTAAATACCTACTTTATTTTGCTTGAGTGCTTGTTAGAGCCTTTAGCTTTGTTTTGCATTCAAATAAGTGTTACAAAAGTGGGAAGAATCTGGATGACATTGAACATTTTAGCTCCAGGGTTTGACACTCTAAATCTGGCTAAAATCTAAACTCTTTAATGTTTCTTTATCTGTACTGACAAAAAAAAAAAAGTAGTGTGGGCTGAAATTCTAAATGCTCACTGAAATGCAGCAGCGCAGTGATTTGCTTGCTTTTGCTATGATCCTTTGTGTTTCCCTGGCTGTTTAACTAAAATCGTTTTTGTCTCTCCTAGAGCATTTTGCAGGCTAGTGATTGAGAACCTTTTGGAGAAACTGTGTAACACAGCAGGAGGTTATTCAGATCCTATCTTACTATTAATTTTTTAAGTCCTATGGTTACAAGTAATGGCAGCTTTGGGGAAGGCTGGTAGCTGCTTTGTAGTTTTTCCTTCTAGCAAGACCTGCAGTGTCAAGCACTGCATGCCACTATTCTAATCACAGGGGTGCACTGCTGCAGAGCTGTTCTTATCGTGTTTTCCTCCCGAGCTCCCATTCTAATAAGGAATGTGCCAAGTGCCCGATTTCTCTATTGTAAACTAATGATTTCTGATTTGACCAGCAGAGATGTAAGTCAAGTATTTTTTAGGCAGCACGAGAGTTCGATATGCAGCTTGTTTGACATTACTGAGGTGTTTTGTCGGTCGTGTTTCTGCAGTTAACTAGGCTAATGTGAAAAGGTTTGGTGAAAATCTAGAGAAACATTTGGTTCTTTAGAACTGGATCTTGGGCTAGTTGTGGGAGTGCTGGGCCCACCTGGGAAACTGGGATAATTATGCTTTGCCCTAGAGAAGTGCTCTGAGCATTTTGGGTGAAAAGTGTTGTGGTTAATACAAAGATCAGCATTAGTGCCGTTAGGGCAGCACAGGAGGGGTCCTTTTTCACAAAACATATTGAGACTTGATCAGCACATGTCTCTGACTGCAAAGAGATAACTAGGTGTTGTTTTGTGGTATCAGACCTTTCTTATTATCACCAGGTGGATTGAATTTACTTAGTAAAACCAGGCAGTTTTAAAATAAGAAAATGGAATTCAGAATGGTGAAATCTACGTTCTTCTTTCTGCAAACTGTAGCTTTTACCTGTAACAGGTGTGGTGTAAAGACAGATGGATATGCAGTACAGATTTTCATAGTATACAGCTTAGTAATAACAAACACTTTAATACATTATCAGTATTACTGTGCAGGGTTTTTTGAAATGGAAGTTGTTGTTGTCACATAAGCCTCTGTTGTTTTGTGGCAATAAATTTGAAGAAAATTATAATAAACCAAGTCCTTATAAAATTTGAAAGTACTAGCAGAACTTAATTACTGGCAGAGGGCAGCAGGAAGAAAACTGAATGTCAGATGAATAGCTCCCCTAAAGGTTTTAATTTTTAATTATAGATTAAAGAAAGCCTTTGCCGAGTTCCCTAAGATCAATATGAAATACAGATCGTTCATCCACACTACAGTGCACTAGTGGCATAGTTATAAATATTCAAAAAGAAAATTAAAGTAATATAAACAGCCCTATTTTCCAAGGACAATTACTTCAACTTCTAATACTTTTATATGCTGTGGCATACTGCAGACTATTCGAAACCAGTGGCCATGTTCCAAAGGTCTAGAAGAATGCAACAGAAAAAAAAATTAATTAGCAACTACGTATATTCATCATGACTGAATTTTCCCCCAAGATTCCTTCTGGTGGATTTTTGCCCGGCAGGTGAGCGAGCTGCATCACTATGTAATGACGCTTTCAGAATGCAGAGTGTCTGGCGCAGCCCTGGGAGCACAGCTCACGTCAGTGCAAGAGTGTCATACTTTTTGTCTGAACTATGGCATTTTATTGCTTTGCTTAATTTTCACTCAAATTTAGTTGTTAAATTACTGACCTTTATCCGTCTGAGACTGTTATTCCAAATTTATTTAATTAATAATTAATGTATTGAATTATGATGTTTAACATAGCCATCAACCATACTATTCTGTATAAAGAATGAAGTAAAATTAAATTTTAATTTAATGAACCTTGGATTCTTTTTGTGTTCTGAATAATGCTGAAACAGGTACATTTATTTTAGTTTCAATACTTACGTAAGAATGTTGCTTTTTTTTTTTTTTAGATACCCTTTCTTTTGACAAGTGTGGTAGAGTTATCTCCATTGACAATTTTCTGAAATAAACCAGCTATAATCAAGGGTGAGCTGGCTGCGTGGCTGATGTGAGCTCTGCTAACCGTGTCTCCAGGAGGATTTGCTCTTAACTCCTGGTGCTGCGAGCCAGCTCGCTTTGTTGTTCACAGGTTCGCAGAGGTGCTGACATGATGACTTTTGTTTTATGAAAGCCAAAAGGATGTAAAGTTACACTGACGGGAATGAGGAACACATAGGGCAAGAGCTGTTTGCTGCAGATGCCAAAGATAATTAAGGGGCCTTCACTGAGCTCGGTTGTAGAGGTATCTAATTTACTATGTAATTGATTAGTTGCAGTTATGTTTATAAGTCAAATTAACAAGAGTACACCAATGTTCTTTTAGTTACCCATCACTCTGTCAGTACTGCTGGTGAATGCCATGGAAATATTGTCTTTTATTCTGGTTTGCGTGGCAGAATGCCATGTCAGAGGCAGAAACAAACTGATGATTGAGGCAGACTGTACCTTTTAATTGAAAGAAACTTGTCACCTGTGTAAAGCTGCAGAAGAAAATAGCTTCTGGTGACAAAGTCCTTGAGTGAGACTGTCTTAAAATATGCAAAAAGTTTTATGTGCTGATGTGTGGGAAAGGGGCAGATGATACTGTCTTCAGCATGTGGAGTCAGCAGGGAGAACAGGACACGAAATCACAGGAGCAGCAGACCCAGAACAGCTGAGGACACTGGCAGATAATTAATTCTCTCTGGTGCTCCTTTTTTGTGACGTCCCCCTCCCCCAAATCTCTTATTAAAGAAGGTGGATACTAGAAATGCAATGAAAGATAACAGCTGTACCCCTTTCCATATGGCAGCCCACAGAGAAATGTTGAGTAATGTTCCTTGAGTTCTACTGTGTAACAACTTTAGGTGTCAAAAATGTGAAACCTTCTTTGTGCTCACTACCAACACGGGGAGTGTGACTTGCTCTGCAAAAAGGGTTTAAGTCAGCTATTTTGACAGGTTTCTTGGCGTTGCTCTTTAGCTGTTAATAATCACAGAGAGAATGTCCAGAATCCATCTTTCAACAATGGGAATAAAAAACTTCACACAGTAATTCTGGCTTAGCAGCCACACATTGTTTATGAGCTCTTTCCCTCTTGCCTGCAGTTAGCAGAAGCAGATGTCTGGGCTGTTATGATTCTTCCTACAGTGTTCTTCACGTGATGTTGCTGTCTAAGAGCATCAAAGGTGCGGGGCTGTGAGATGTATTTATCCCAGGTAGGAAGTTGCAAGAAATCCCAAGATTGTTTCAGCACTGAATGTCATAGAAAAACTTTGAGGTTATTGGTGCAGGGGAAGAAGTGAAGTTAAAAGGTGAAAAGCTAAGATGCAAACAGTGGATGCAGCTGGCAGAAGCATTCTACTCACCAGCCAAAGCATCAGACTGCAATAGATACAGACTGGCATTTCAAGTGGAACAAGTCAGTATGTCTCTAGCATTAGATAGCCCCAAAGTCTGTATTTAAGGACCCTAAAAAATAATTATTTAAGGATTTTTCTTTATAACTTTTTGTAACTGTATACATCTGAGGAAATAGTAAGTCAGCAAGGACACGCTAACAATAATGTGCGACTGTGCAGAGACTCCTGACTTGTGTTTGGCGAACACTGTTTCTGTGAATGTGTGTGTGTGTTTCCCAGGCTTTTTGGGTAGAGTGGCACAGAACCCTGCCGTATACTGTACAGTTCTGCTGGAGCTCGCTTTCTTTGGTCAAATGGCCTTGACAGGGCACTCTCATATTGAAATAACTGTACTTGTTGTTAAGCAATGTTATTGCTTCTAACTCCGGTGCCCTCTATGAATGGCCTTTCTGTCTTCTTGGTATGACTCATATTTTGTATGCATATCCTTTTAGAGTATACATTATCCCAAATATTTTAGAAATTAATCTACTGTATCACTATTCTAAAGAGCTCTGAAGACTTTGAATGTCAGTCAGAGGAGGCATGGTTTGACAATTAAGGCATAGGAAGCAGGAATTGGAAGAGGTTTGGGCTCTCTGCCTGTTTGGGTGACAGATGTGCTGTATGACCTTGGCCAGCCATGTAGGACCGCCTTAAGCTCAGACTCTTTCTTGTGCTGGGAGTAGTTCTGATGACTGCAGAGGAGACTCTACATACTGCGAAATACTGTGCAAAGCGGTAGAGTGTGATGTTTAATATTTTTACCATACTTTTGTCTGTAAAACATTTATTTCCTTCAATGAGGTGCTATAGATTAACTGAAAATCTCATATTCATAAGTGTAAGGGCTGTTGTTATAGCAAAGTGGGTTATTGCTGTGTGGACAAGGTGACTTCCAGATCTCAGCAGAAGCGTTTCAGGAGTAGAGTGTTTTGCATCAAATCTAAGCAAATCCAAATTCACTATCTGCAAATCAAAATCTTACAGTGAAATCCAGCAGCATACGGGGATTATCCAGGCCCTGTCTGTGGTGGGGCCAAAGGGCAAAGCAGAACTTCATAGTAATTCCTGGAGTTCTCCTTCTGCTTGGAGGAATTTGCATGGCAAATATTATCTTTGTTACATTTAGTATTAAAAACCAAACAAACCCACAAGTCCAATAAATATAATTATGTCCAAACTTGCATGTATTTTTGTTGTCGTTATGTCTGTAAGAGTTTGGAATTTTGATTCCGAAGTTCTCTGTACATGGATTTTTAAAGCAACAGTAAGGAGGCTGGAAGGATGGACAGAGGAAGTACAAATCTCGAAACAGTGTTAGGAAGACATAAGGTTTGAAGAAAAAAAACAAGAACAAAGTTGCTCTGTAACTACTGTATTTGCAGTTCACAGCCTATTTGTAAATTGAGTTCATCTATTAACATTTATTAATAGATCATTTTCTTCCCTACAAGCCCATTGGAAGCATCACGGACAGGGGCTGAACTGAAGCTTTGTCCCTCTGCTTTGGAGCCCAACTCCTCAAGTCCTTCCTGTGCCTTCCTGCTCAGGGAATAAAGCTTCAAAGATTTCAGAGCCTTTATTTTCCTTATGGCTTCTTTCATCAGCAATTTAGAGCCCTGCTTCCCCAGACTGAACTATCAGGAGTAATTTAACCCATTGCTTTAATGGAAATCGTTTGAGCGTGACTGAGAGCACCTTTGGTTTCACTGGCACGCCATGGGCCATCCTTTAGTAAGAAACCAGAGCAGGTTATACATCAACAGAACTTGTGGGCTTTGCAATAGTGAGAGGGGTACAAAGCAATAAATCTTTGATTTTTCGATCTTGAAGTCAAGGTATACAAGTTTGAACCTCCACAAAAAGCAGAGATACTAAGCAAAGAAAAAGTGTTAGGGAATTTTACAAAGAAAGAACAGGAAGATATTTCAAAGTCAAAGGGGAATTTAAGCTGTTGGGGTGTAATTACAAAAATTGGAGCTGGGCCAGCATGCAAGGACTGGTGTCCCTGACTTTTACAAATGGCTCTATGAAATCTTAATGATGAGAAAATGTCAAGGCCTCAGGCTTTATTCCTCAGTCATCTCTTGTATGTATTCCCTGAGGTCTTGTTGGGCTTTTTTTGCCCATCAAGGTCTTATTGGGGGTTTGCTCTCCCAATAAAAGGAACCTTTTCTGTGAATCACTAGCATAAACCCTTGTAACACCTCTGGTTTTGTGGAATGTGTCCCATTCAGATTATTTCACTACTATAGGACTTGAAATCAGAGATTTCAAAGAACTGTACAATAAACATGTGAATTTAAAAGTCTTGCAAAACTGAAGAAATGTAGGAGTTGCCTTCATTATACAGTAGCCTTAAAACAGTTTTGCAGAAAGCTTCAATCCTTGTGGTGTTCTCTAGAGTAACTGTGAGTCTGTAAACTGTCATCCTGCTGTATTTGTTGATCAGCTGAGAAGAGAAGCCAAATGTGAGTTTCCTGTTGTATCTTCTACCAATAGGCTTGATGTGCATTCTTACCGTAAAAAAGGTCATCATCTATCAGCTTGCATGGTCCTAGGGGGAAAATCTTGCTCTTTGAAGAATGCTAGAAGCAATCTTTAAAGAAGTTTGGAGAGTATAGATTTTTACTTAGGTCAGGGATTTGGAGATGTAAAATTAAACTACAGAACATCTCAAACATTTGCAGTAACTTTTGTCAAGATTAAGCTGTCAGCTACAGTTTTGTCCAGAGCTTTAAGAGAAAATATTATAGATCTTACTTGATTTCTGTAACTTTTTTTCACCCCAAGAAGCATGGCAAGTATGGTAACTACATCATGTATTCACCCTGCAGAGCACATACAAATTTAAATAAAGGTAATAGAGGTTAGGATGTGGTTGATGTCATTTGAACTGCTCAGTACATATTGACAAAGAATCAGGACAATTTTATAGGCAAATTCTGATCTGTCATCTCCTCACAGACTACTGTCATGATATTAATGGAAAAAGTGTAATGTTATATTTGATGAATTGTGACTCACGTTGTGAGTCTTCCTGATGTATCAGTGAACTCCAATCTTTTTCCGCTTGTGGACCACTTAGGTTTTAAAGTGAAAGTTTGGTTTCTTGTACTAAAAGTTTAATGGGCTTTCTGTTCTTAGTTACCTATTGCAGGCCTTTTATAAATACTGCAGAGCTCCTGCCAGGAGTCCACAGACCACAAGATTAAAACCTCAGGTTTACACAAACCTCTGTTGGGTGGATGCCATCCTTGGTTGGATGGACAGGAATGTTCAACAGCTGTTAGTGTGTGCAGCATTAATGGATTCATAAAAGGAGGAGGGAATCAGGAAGTAAATCTTCACTCAACTATTTCAAGCTAAATCTGTAAGCTTCCTCATCCTCACATCAGTTCTCTCCACCCAGTATCATCTACAGTGCATATTTCTGAGTTCTACTTCCATAGAGTTTTCCAAACATGTTAAGTGGTTTGAAATTGATGTCTCTTTCGTGCTTCAAATGTTGAATAAGCTTTCCACTAAAAAAGATGACGGTGTGTCACTATTTTTATAGTAGGAATGTGTTTTGATGGCTAAGTTTGCAAGAGTTATGCTTTATAGCTCTGTGTATAAACATTTGCAAATAACTTTACTCCTCTGTTTTTAAACTCTTATTCAAGAATATTGCATTGTTACTTTTTATTATGCTGGTCAGAAAACAGATCAGGCAGTGCTTGCAGCGGAAAACTCTGGTTTATTTCAAGGTTTTATATGTATTGGATTTTTTAAAGTAGTACACTTCTAATTGCAAGCTATGGCTTCCAAGTCTTTTTCTCACTCAAGATCCTCTTGCAAGAGCTGGAGGGATAGTGATTTTCACTAATTTCTCTATGAACTTCAGGTTCTATACAATTTGGAAGCTGCACGTGGAGCACGAGTTCTTGATTAACAAAAAGGTGATGTATAATTTAATTGGAAATGTTTACTGAGATTTTTTGCATAGGAAAAAAAAGGAGAGTATAAATGAGAGAAGAGAGTACATCCAAAAAACTACTGACAAAATTGTCATTTGGCTGCGCTGAGAGGGAACGCTGGCAAGAATGAGAGACAGAAAGGTCAGAGAAAGAATAATTGGAAATGGCTATTTATAGCCACTACCGCATACCTCCTAGGTGTTTCAGCATATGAAAATTCAGATTAAACCAGAAGTTAATGCAGGTAAGAAAGGTCAGGGAGATAGTCATTGCTGAATGGCATTAAGTGGATCTTTGTGGAATTGTTGGGGTGGGAAAACCATTTCTGTATGTGGAGCAAATAGCTGCAGGAAGCATAGAAAGTATTCAGATAAAGACATTATTATACTTTTAATAATATTAGTTTTGGCTCATGCATGAAAATGTTTTGGAGATGTAAAAGGAAAATGTTGTAGGTCCATACCCTGCTTGCAGAGCAGAACTACTGAAAACTCGATGCTCCCTATGAAAGTTGTTAATGTAAATATGGAGGTTAAAATGACTCTGAAGAAATCTCAGTTTTATGCTCTTGGTTAGGCTCATGAAACTTATAATGATTATAAATGAAAGATCTTCATTGAAGGCATTACTAGAAGTTATACATTAATGAGCAAAGCAAATCCAACTTCCAGTTGTTCTCAGAAGAAAAGAAAGTTGATTTACAAATATCAGTAAAGCTTGGGTGAAGATGCTCAGACTTGCAGAAATCTAATACAGCCCTTCTGCGGGAAAGGCTGCTGCCCTTGGCTAACTCTGGGCCACTTGGCAGAGCAATTACCTAGTCCAGGTGGTTGAGCTAGAAGAGGTTCTGAACCTCGAGAGGTTGGCTAGGCGTGCTTGAGTCAGGTCATCTTTGTTATTGTGGTGATTCCACATTGTTTTGACCATTGCTCAGAGTCACTGAATTTAAAATAGCATTGCTTTGTTGAGCTCTTATGACTAACGAGCTTGTCTGTCTTTGGGAGGTACCAAACTCATTGCTTTTCATAGCAACAAAATGCTTATTTAAGCTCTCCCCTCCCTGCCTGCCCCCATGATAGTGCTAACTATGGCAGTCTTCAAAGAAGAATTAGAGTCCTCACACTGAACTTTTCTGTTAGAGCTGTGAGTACCATCAAACATTCATTGTCAGGTACTCTTTGAAAGGAATAGTACTGTAGCCATTATTGTGGACTTTTGATATCCTAATTACCTGCAAGCAATTTGTGTCAAAGACCTCGTGTTTGAATTTTCGCTTTTCAATTGATCTCCTAGAGTTTAAGAACAGTAATAAGAGCTTAACTGGAAAATCTCACTAAAACTTAGAAATAACAGTTGAAGGCATTTAATCTTTTCATGACCATTAGTTAGGGTTTCCATTTGTGTCCTCGCTGTCTGACTGTGATCACACTACTAGCAGAGAGATGAAAAAGAAGCAGAGAAGAGACAAACATTTGTTCGTTAGTTACCCATTTTGTGGGTGAGAGGTTTGAAGGGTCAGTAAACCAAACTATTGAACTGAAATACCAGTTTGTGTCATTGGTGATATGGCACATACATAAGGAGTTTTTTTATTGATACATAGAATCTGCAAAGTAATCTTTGAACACTCCCCCATTCCTACAAATTTGCTAAAGGTAAGCTTATGAAATAGTTGCAGGGGGGGGCTCTTTCTGCCCAGCACCCAGCAGTATGGGATAACTATACTTGTACCAGATTCTACCTATTTGAATGTTTGTGGCTTTTTCGTGGTGGTTTTTTTTCAGGTGATTTCCCCCCCCCCCCCCTTTAATTTATGGAAGAAGAATAGATTAGTTTATATCTTCATATATAACTGACTGAACAAAAAAAAAATAAATTCTGTAATATATTTTCAGTTATACGTTAAAATTTTTCAGAATCATAATCTCGTGTGTTTTTTTTCTGTGTGAATTAATTAAAGTAGTCCAAGAATTTTCAGTCTCTGTAGTACTATGTGCATAAAATCTATTTTATAAACTTAGCAAATCTATAAATTCAGATGATCTTCCTTGAATTTTCTTTCACTCTTTTTCATTGGTTGGAGGTTGTTATGCATTTTTTAAGTGAAAGAACAAACTTGTGAGCTGTCATCTGTTAGTATCACATGAATTTCTTTTTAATATATCCCAAATAACCCCACTGTAACTTTATTGCATTCTCTCTTTAATAATGTTTGATTTATTAAAAAGACAAGGCTGAAGTGGTAAAGCCTTGGAGCAAATTCAGACTAGTTTAACTAATTGGCTTCAATGGAGTTAGATTAGCAGCTAATATAAGGCACTTTTTATTTCATCTATGCCACTGGCATTAACTTACAATAAGCAAACTAGAAGTCAAAGACATAATTGAAAGTATTATCTGGAGTTTCCAGATTACCTTTAGTTGGCTTTACCGCTTCCTAGTTCAGGAATTTTGTGCCAATAACCAGTGAACCAGAATTTTCCGCTGCATGAAATGTTATCAATTTGTTGATTCATCAAAACCAATTCTGTATAATTTCTGTTTGTTTTGCTGTGATTGGCAAACATGGACATGGATTTTTACATGCATCTTGATAGCCGAATGCTGTAATAGTTCCTGTCTGGGAATCATGAATAACAATAATGAGAACCATAATCCACGTGAGAGAAATTCATGATGCATATGCATATGTTTTTTGGACCATTTTCTTCTATAACAAAACTCAGAAAGTCCAAGTAGTGTGACATAGTGTTGTAGGAAGTATGACAAGGGCAGGCTGTGAAATGTGCTGCTGTCCTCGTTTGAGGTAAAACAGAACCAATTTTCTTTTCAGTAATTTTACTTTCTACAAAGTTGTCAAGGGTGCAGTACTACTGAAATAGATGCTATCTATGTTTCATATTTGGATTTTAGATTTTCAGTGTCAGGTTGTGTACAAAAAGCAGTTTTGTCTTTCCAAATGGATTTCAAATGGATTTTGATTTTTGTACTTTGCAAGTTTTTCCTTGCAACTGGCTTTTCTTTCTGTGTCAGAAATGGTAAAAAAAAATATGTTTCCATGGAGCAAGTCATTTTAAGAAACATAAACTGCACTAAAATTAAATTTAATTCAAGCACTATCTGATGAACCATTGAAAGTCTAGGACGTTAGGCGACGCTGGAATATTTAGGAGGAAAACTGCAGTCTATGTGGGAACTTTTAACAATAGCAGAGAACACTGAATTGCAGAAAGGCAATGGAGAGGGATAAGAGGCTGGAGGACACACAGAATGCTGCAATGTTTTCCTACTTATATTTTTAATTTATATGGGTTGAGATGTACAAATCTAAATGTCTTCCACTGAATTTAGTTAAATATGAGAATTGTCTCAAAGCCAAGTGTCAGAAATGTTGCAAGGGAAAGATGAGATATTGAACAATGTGATCTTTCCAAAAGTATCTTTCAGGGGCTTATAAGAGCTAATGATGCAGGAAAGCATGACTGCAAACAACTGAGAAATTTGTCATCGCCATTTAATAGTGTTGTGATAACTTTGAGTGTCTAATTCACACTAAGAAAATGTTGAAATATGGCCTATGAACTATACAAAACACGCCTTCTAAATAACAAAGCTGTTTCTTTTGCTGAACTGTATGGTATCATTCTTTATCCACTTATAAAGGAAAATGTTTTTGGTGTCACGTTAGCTATGTCCCACACAGATCCAGTTCATTGCTTTGTTTATTTTTTGCTGTGTGAAAATTTCTGTCCTTACATTATACTTTGTGTGCCTCCAAATTTCTTCTTCTGGCTGATGACGTCTGCCCTTATAAATAAATTTGTTGGGTAGAACAACACCGGATGCTTTCCAGAGATTCTGGTACCTTTCCGTCGTAGTCTTATGCTTACCACTTCAGTAGTGAAGAGAAAAAAAATTGGGTCATAAAATTCCTTCTGTAGATACAGTTTTAATCTTCCTCATGCATTTCAGCTTTGTGATCTTTTTTTACTTTAGTGCTTCTAACATGCTACTTGCTATCAGGTTTGCTCACTCAGTTGGCCCTCTCATAGTTTATTATGGTCATTCTGTATTATCCAATTTTCTGCTTTCCCTTTCAGGATTGGCTCATGCACCAATAATGACCTGCATTCTTGATGACTTGCTGAACTTAATTATACCATATAAATAATTTTGATCAATATAATTCTGTCATAAAACTCCTGGTGCACTGAATAACATTATAAAATAATTTCTCAGTCTCTGTCGTTGAATAAAACTCTTGTCTTTCTCTGCCATTTAACGCCCAAAGTGAGTTAATTGGATAACTAAATTCCTTTAAAGTAGAGTATATTTTGAGATTGTGTGACACTGGTTATGAAAATCAAATATTAAGCAGGTTCTGAAAAGCACTGAAACAAAGGCAGGAATGGCCATAATTCGTTTTTCTTCAGTGTCAATATTTTGTTCTTCTCAAACATTGGAGATCTATTGAATTATCAAGATCTAGATAACAAAACAAATGGAAAACTGTCAAATAAGTGAAAGGTATTTTCACTCTCATTCATTGGAACACAATAACTGATGGGGTTAAAAGGAGAAATCAACGTTCCTACCAGTAGCTGGATATAAAGCTATGTATTTTGTTCTCCTGTTGTAGCCTCTACAAATCAAAAACCCACTGGCAGGAAAAGGTCTCTTCCCTGTAGGGGCTAAATTCAAATAAACAAAAGAGATTGTCATTGAAGATGTTCTGATCATGGCAATTCTTGAATATTTGAGGCATAGAAAGGCTAAGACAAAGCTGTAGCTTTTCTCTTTTGAAAAATGTCACATTAAAGGTAAAGCAATTTGAGGAATGATCATTGCTGTTGGTATTTTTACTTCAGGATGGACCTTCACAAGGTGAGAAATCGAAAGACAGAGAATGAGGAGAACAAACCTAACAGCTGCATTAAACCAAAAGGTATCTTCAAGGTGATGCTGTAATATACAGTGTGCTGGGATATATTTCTGTTTTTGCAATAGAATTTTAGAGCTTTTCTTTTTTCTCCCAGTGTGAAGTCAAAAGTTTCTTTATTGCTGCGTTCCTGACAGCATCACACTAAAAAGGTGTGTTCCCTGATTCATGACTAATTCTCTTTGGGTTAGAATTCTGTCACTTATTGAAAACATAAAATATTTTATTTCTTTGTATATGGAAGCAATCAAATATGCAATAGCTTATGAGTCCCGTAACCCTGCTAAGGGCAAAGATCTCAAGAAAGGTCACTATGTATTTGAGGTAAGATAAAATTTTTAACAATTTACAATAGCAATTTGAAAACATTTTTTTTTCTCGTTAAGGAAAACTGCCTAGGTAGAAATGATCTCTGCTCCATTCCTGTTTTTTCTATTGCTGTATGTTTATGCAGTGTTAAAATCATGTGAATCAGATAAGGTCTCCTGGCTGTGCATGGGACCCAGTGCTCCCCACACCTGTGAACTTCCCGAGGCAAAAAACACCTTCCCTGTGGGGCACTCCTGTGCTCGATGGGAAAAACACCACTTGTTGCTCTTTTGTGAGAACACGATGTGTGGGTGTTGATGGTCCACCAGGGTTTGTTCTTTGTCAGTGGTAGCAGGAAATGTGGTTTAGGGAGACATCGATGAACTTGTTAATATGGGGAGAGAGAACCAAACCCAACAAGGCTGAGAGAATAATTGATATTATGAAATGTAATTCTTGTCAAAACTGATTTAGGAAAAGCAGACAATAATTGAGATAAATTACTACGCTCCATTGCACTTCTTTCTCCCTCCCCTTCCCTCCCAGCACTACAGGGACATACAAATGTGCTTTTGCTTTTTTTAGTTTTGGCTCTTTGTCAAGGTTACCTTTACTTGACTTTCTGATACTGTGTTGTAAAGCCGTAGTCAAATTCCTTTGATGTCGTGTCTGGAATACAAGGTATGACTTCTAGGGCTTCTCTTCGAAACATGCACTAATGGATTGGAAGCAGTCACATGCATTTCAGTAAATGCAATCATTTGTGTGGTTTGGAGTTCATGTGATTGTAATGAGAAACAAATTTCTGCAGGAAGCAACTTGAGACTCTGTAGCAAGTGGGAATGCTGGAAAACTTTGTATTGAAGAATATAATATTTTTTTTTAAAAAGTTTTAAAAGGGTTTGTTTTTTATAAAGGATCTCTTTCAATGTCAGTTCATTAATGTTATGAGACTTGGCTTAGAAATGTCTGAGCAAAGCCAGGAGATTGTAACTGCTGGTATCTGAGGAGTCATCTCTAAAAGTAGGCTCCAGGCTGGTTACAGTGGTCAGTTTGTGCCATAGGGGTATGAAGGCAGATGGAACTGAGCTTCCCATTGTGCTGATTTCCCAGAGTGGGATGCCCTGATAGAGATGAAGTCTGTGTTACAGGCAACGCTTTTCTTCCCCTGAAGTGAGAGAACTGGCTCTGAGATGGCTCTGTGAACGTGTACCTGTTCAGAATTTCTGAGCACTGGTTTGAATAGCTAAGAAACCCAAAAGTGTCTGATAGAAACACCGCTAAATTTCAGAAAAGGAAGTTTTTAGACTCTTCTTCAAAGAAAAGGTAAAGATTTATTTACCAAAATTACCTGATTTAGAGAAAATTCAACTAGCTTCTCAACAATACCACATTTGGGCTCTGACTCAGCAATGCTCATGTGGGTAACTTCCACAGTGCCAGTTACTGAAATGTGCTTTAAGAACTGGAGCCTTGCAAATTGAAGTCCATCATTTACATGCAAAAATAAATGCATTGAAGTCTAAAATAACTTGGAAAAGCAGCAGGTTAATTTTGATATATAATACTGGCAGGGCACACAGGGAAACTATCTGTTACTATTTCTTGGCATCCTAAAGAAGTTGAGCCAGTACTGAAAGGAAAGGCATACTTGTGTCTGGGAAATGGTCCTTGCAGCTGGGCTCCTTTGAATGTGGGGCCCTATTTACTGGTCCTTCCCCTCCGCTTTAGCTGCAGTGTAGATCTGTGGCTTTCCCAGCTCGTGGATCCCATATGCCTGATGTGCCAGATAGCTGCTTGCAGACCTACCACACAAGACTGGAAAGGCTGGTGCCCTGTGGGTATCTGTGGGAAAAGGTAGAAGTAAATTAGCTGTGTGAGCATCACACTACATCTGCTGCGAGAACAGATGCCCTTTCTAGAGGGCATGTGAGTTCTCTGCCTAAGTGTCTGAGCTGAGGGACAGAGAACCACTTTCTTCAACACAGCCAAACAGAGGGCTCTGTAGACTTCGATTGCTCAGTCTTCGTGTATCCAAAATCTACTCATTCATTTATGTCCCCACTACACGTTGAACGCCTCCCTTAACCAAGAACCCACTATCCCTATGTAAGTTGTCTTACTTTCCATGCCTTATAAAGCCAGGCCGTAGCGCTGTCTCCGTTCTTCCGCTTCCCCAATATCACCATGCTCCTTACCCAAACTTCTGCATTCCCATGTCCTGACATATGAGATGTGCCCTTTTTAGGATAAACCCTTGTAGGAAAATCCCCTAACGCATAGTGCTGTCAAAGGACCTAGTGCTTTTGGATTCTCTGTACGGGCTTCCCAGAATTGGTGTCAACCACACCCAGCTTGAAGCCATGCAATACTGCAGAAACCAGCGTATCAAGAACTGCATCTTAACAGATCGCAGGTCCTCAGCCTCTCCCCCACTTCCCTGTGAACCTTTGTGCCAAAGGGCATAATCTCTGATCCCAAGCCAGCAATGTACGCAGGATCCCCAAACTGCAGTGGGTGAAGAGAACGAAATAAATTTTCCTGGGTGCTGCAGAATGCAAGTGACCGAAGGTGAAGTCTGGTGGCTGTTCGGCATCTTGTTCCTCCCAGTGATGCGTCCTTCTCTGCTGACTCATGCTCTAACTCCCACCCAGCTTGGATCCTTCTCTTGGGCACTGGGGCTGGGAGCAGGGGCTGTTCAGCAGCACTTGGCCTCTTTGAAGGCCTGTGTGGCTTATGAGCTGTGCGTTGGCTACCGCCGCTCTGCACCTTCTCCCCAGCACGTTATCCAGGGACGGGTTTGTCCTTCAGGCCTGGAGATGATACCTGGTTTCAATCCATTCTTATTGCTAAATCACTTTGGCAGCAAACTTTATTTACATGTCATAATTACCTTAAAGTCTCATTACAGCAGACACCTGGTACTTGCCATCACATTTAAGGTTGCAAAACAGTTTCCATAGCAACAGCTGTCTCTGCACACCATAATTTTGTAGAGCATTTCCCTATTGGCTTAAAAAAATCCACAATTGCTTTCTGTCCAAGGTTTAATTTTCCCATCAATCAATTCTGAATTAATTTGTGGTGAAAGAATATATTATTTCTTATTAGAAAAAAAATACCTCCCATTTTCTTCTGGGAAAAACTATTGCAAAAATAGACAGGCTGAGGAGTACTAGTATTGTTTGGGCTGAGAAAAAAGTTTGGTTTTAATTTAGTTTTAATGAAAGTAAAATAATACCATGGGTGTATGAGGCAGGGATTTGTTTTTGACCACCTAGTTGTACTGTTGTGTGTCTGTCCTTTTACTTAACTTGCTTGCCAGTTTTAAAGACTTAAACATTTTTTAAAAGTAATAACTATCTATCTTAAAGATGAGCTTTTTTGGCACATATTGTACTTTGAATCTTAGCTGTCCAAACAGTAAAAATGACCCACTGTTTTCAGACTACATCCCTTTCATATTAATGTATGTGTAACATTTTTAGAATCAGTCAAAGCTAAAGCCATGCTGGGATATTTGGAGCCTCTAGCTTTGAATTTATCCACTCTGACATGAATTAGACCCAGGATTTGCTGCTTTAAATGTTTTTAACTTAAAATTAGCTAACTGATTTTCCTCAGGCTTAGACTTGTACCGACTCCTGAAGAAATCTGCAACGTAAAATTTGAAGAAAAATACCGTTTTAGTTCTAAAATTATTTGCATTTAACAAAATGAATTGTAAACTGATATAATTTTAGTAATGCTGTTTCAGATCTCATTCTATCCATGTTCAACCATTGTCTCTTAATTTTATTGTTCTTGGATTTCTTCAGTTTCTCAAGCTTTATGAAAACTCTTTGTATTGTTTTTTTTGTAATATTCTGCATGGTCTGCTTTGTTCAGTTTGGTAGATTTTAATCAATATGAGTCCCATTTAAAGCATTTGAAGGATTTTAATTGTGGGTATGTATGAAGACCCAAATTTGAGGGATAGCAAAATTTATTAGGAGTCAATAGATATTTATGTTCCTTTTAACAGTATGTATACAGTGAATATTAAGCTGGACATGCATGGTCAACTCTCAGATTTATCGACAGTTTCCTGTGCATCACTTCTGTGCCCACGGCAGCTGCAGCAGAAATACAGGCCTCCCATTGCACTTTCTGGTGCCTGGCAGTTCTGTGCAGGGTGCTTTGAATGCACAGCTTCCAGCTTGACCCCAAATGCCCTCTTATCCAACAGATTGCATCCCAGAAGTATTCTATATATATTCATTAAAAAATACAGTGCAGGTTAATTGCGTATTTACATCTTGAGAGATTGGAAGAAAATAACAATGCTATGTTTAAATTACTGTTATTCTTTGCGTAAATATGTTACAATAATCTTCAATAATCTGAGGATATCAGTTTTATTGATGTCAGGAAATAACTTCCTATTCAAACTAAATATACGTGTATCAGATTTTATACTACAACGATTTTTCTGTGAGGGAATGAGTTGATAGAAATTACTTGGGTATAAATAGAAAATGAAAAGCATTGAATTACATACTGAAAGTGTGTTATAAAAAAAACAAAACAGTGCAGAAAGTCTGAATACTAAAGCAGGTAACGTTAATGTAATCACAGAATCATAGAATAGTTTGCACTGGAAGTGACCCTTAAAGGCCAGCTAGTCCAACCCCCCGGCCATAAGCAGGGACACCTTCAACTAGATCAGGTTGCTCAGACTCCTGTCCAACCTGGCCTTGAATGTTTCCAGGGATGGGGCATCTACCACATCTCTGGGCAACCTGGGCCAGTGTCTCACCACACTCAGTGTTAAAAATTTCTTCCTCAGGTGACCATACTTTTTTCATTTAGCATTAAAATTTATAGCATTGCAATTTCAATGTATTCAAATTAATAGGCTGTAGAACTTGGGCTGCAAGTCTGAGATAGATTCAGTGTATTTGAAAGCTGTTAAAATAATGATAGAGATTTTTGGAAGGAAATATCTTTTCCAACATACTTGTGGCCTGGGAACAAATTTTGCTCCTAAGAGGACCAAAACACAGACTGACTTTTAAAAAGACAAGTGGTCTGAATCTTATTTGAATAAATACCTCATCAACTTGTTCTTATCATGTTGAAAGGATTAATGAATGGTGTATTTAGGACAGGTACATTACACAGGAAATACCTATTTTTCCCATTTCCATTAAAGAATATATTTTCTAAAGTATCAGAAACATATACTTAGTTTTATTAAAATTCAGTTCTTTCCATGAATTTGAACTATACCTCTTTAAATTGGTAGTTCAGCAACAGATTAGCAGAAAAAGGCTCATTTACATTCTCTTTTTCACCCTTCTTTGAATCCTCATCCATCAAGTTCAGACCTTCTGGGTTTTTATCATATTTTTATTGAAATGTTAACGTATAATGTGATAATGCAAAAAGACTCTAAGAAAATATGGGGGGAGAAAAATCACAGGCATCTAAAATAACATTTAAAGTAACTGAAAAGAGTAGATGGATCTTTTGCTGCTTATGTTCAGATGCTGGCTTTTAGAAGTTGTTAATATTCCTAAACATCTGCTGATGCTGAATGTGTCTGTTTCTTGAGTCTGGTGGGTTGTTATTTTTCTGTTATAGCTGAGTTCCTGGACTGTTCTATAACAGTAACGTAGTTTTTGCAGTCTGACACTGAAGATTGCATGGCAATATTAAACTCTCTACTCTCAGTGTTTGAATAACACAAGTAGGTCAATAAAATAGATGAAAGTTGATGTTTATAAAGACAGGTCTATCTAGAAAGGCAAAATGATCTGTGTTTCATATTCAACAGCAGGCAGAGTGTTACTATGAATATGGATATTCAGCGATGCCTTTGTTAATGAGAGAGGATATCAAATTAAATAGCAAAACAACACACCTTTCCTGCAAAATGAGTCATTTTCCTGGGTGTGTAAGTAGCTTCTGCAATTTCCTTTAGTGTTTTATCATTACTACATTTTTGTGTAGTGTATTTCCAAGCATTTTTTATAAGATGATTTCTCTTGGAATGATTGTCTATTAATGTATGGGACTTGACATTAGTGTTTGATGTAGTGGTACCATCTTCTGACAAAGGCCTTTGAGGAATGAGAATCACTTCTTCAGTATTTTTTAAAAAATAACATTTCCCATATAGTCAGAAAAAACCACATTCTTTGATTTTAAAGACGGTCAACATGTTGACCTGAGCACGGACCTCTGGATGTTTATCTGCTGTCTACATATAGATCACTTCCAGTATTTTGGACAAACTCTCAGCTCTTGATCCAGCCCTTGTGTGGTGCTAAAGAGCAGGATAACTGCTGGAAATAGGCAGAAGGAGTCTCTTCCCTTTGGGAGGAATCTGTGGCAGGTACATAGCTAGGTCAGCCAGATCAATACCACCTTCTTTTATTTTCTTGATATATTGGGTTTTGTTTTGGTTTTGAGTGCCTGACATGGTATGGGAAGAGGAGATGTTGTGAAGTTTATTCATTTTATGTTTTGCTGGCAAAAGACATTCAAAGAGTGATGTGAAGCTAGTGCAGATCTGAAACAGCTTTGCAATTGCTCTAATTTACACTTAGAGCAGGAACAAGCCAACCTGGATTTCTCCAGGAATGAGATAAATGAAAACAGCTGTGATAATATTATTCCCAACTCCCTTAGATCTTCTGATGAGCATTTGAGGACCTTGCCTCAGGCTGCTGAAATTAGAGATTGGATTACAGTAGATTCCGTGCTGTTGTATTTGTTGTTAAGTGTGATTTATACCCACAGAAGAAAAAAAAAGAACAGGAAAAAAACTTCTCAGTCAGGGGACTGTTGTTTTTGCTGCATTAAAAGAAGTGATGAGTTGACACAGAAAGCATTTTTGCCATGGAAATCAGTATAGCAATTGAAGAAGCATTATTTTCATTTCACACTGTCCTATAGGAAACTTTGGGTTATTTCTCATATCTCTGTTAAAAACACCATAGAATTTTGGGCAGTGACTGGAAACATGTCCCTGCATGGAGGCTGTCCGAAGAAAGGAGGCTGGCCACCTTAATCACTATAGGATTTACACTTGGGTTTTATGCTAGCAAGTCATGAAGCGAGCTACTCTAGTGGTCTGTTCTTACCTATACAGTGGGAGATCTCTTAAGCAAGTTTTAAAAATGTGAAGTAAATTCTTTTCAATCCTCCAAAGGCAAGCTTTTCATTTCAAGTCAAATAGCTTGGAGAAGCCCAAGTGGACTGCACTGACACAGCTGTCTTTATCAAGCTGCTGTGCACCTTTCTGGAAAGAGAACAGATTGTTTTCACAGGACCAACTTGCTAGGAAAACATCAATTATTATGTTTTGACTGTTAACTGGCATTGATGATATTTGAATCTGTGTTGCCAGTTACAAGTTAACTCTTCCAGGCTTTGCATAAGGCTGACCAGTGTTCAGGTCCCCAGCCACCACTTTTATCGCTTGCAACATTGCAATAACATTTGAAACAGTTTGTACTTGATAATTTCTTTAGATTTCTATGTTTGTTAAAAAATTGTCAGTAGTTCAGAGAGCTTCTCAGCTAATCATCTGGGCCTGTTGATTTGAAACTGTTACATTTTTCCAAGTGCTGCCTTACATCTTTTATTACATCTCTTTTGTTCACAGTAAGGTAGAATGAATAGATCATTTAGCGGTCTGTTTTAAACATAGCACAAAGAATTTAGAAGCATGTCTTCCTTTTATGAATTGATATTTGGTTGTACGAGCTGTATAAAGCACTGAGTATATGCCTTGCTTACAAGTTCCTTTTCTTCAGAATTCGCTTTTAAAAGCATGTTCTTGATGTCTGTGACCCACCGTCTATTTGATTGATTCCTTCAGTGTCTATTGTCAGCCATTTGCATTATAAATCTTGTAACATAGGTATTAAACTTTTGTTCTGTACCTTTCTTTTTATGTTAGTATGCTTTATTGATGATTAAACTGCAATTCTGTTTGGCTTCCCTTGTTTTTAAATCTGATGCATTTTTTCAGGTTTGTGAATGTGTGGGTTGCTGGCATCCAGTAGGATTTTTGCCAGTGTTTTCAGTTTGAAATGCAGGATTAAATGCAGTAGTCTTAGCGGAGATGTTTTTGCTATTACATATGCATAGGATGTGGAAGAATAAAAAGGTTTTAGGAGACGGATACTTTATAATTCTTATTATCTTTTTTTTTTTTAGACTTTTTTTCTAAAGAAAGAAGTTACAAGGTACATTGGATACAGCATTAAATGAAAATAATGCAGAGATACAAAGCCAAAAAGAAACAACTGATATATATATATATATATATATATAAACCTCTGAAAAATGGGCTGATTATACAAGAGAGGTTTTATTCAGGAGGAAAAGTGTAAAGTCAAGATTTAAAAAATTTTTTTTATTTGAAGTTTCAAGTTCCTAGCTAAGCACAGAAGTCATGCAAATGAGGGAAAGGTGAAGCAATTGAGTCCTTTAAAAGTGAAACAGTGTGTCTCATCTTAGAATCAGGAGGGAATTCAATGAACTATTTAATATAGACTCTCTTTCAAGTTTATTAAATAGGATTTCTCAATTTCTGAACTTGCACTGGAAAAAGTTCTAGCTGATGTTAAAACCATTTGTTCTATTTATGACATTGTAGTTCAGCTTAGAGACAGTAAAGGCAATGTCAACTGATTGAGAGATGACCAGAGTGAATTCATTACATGGAATGCTGTGTTTCAAGATCTGTGGAGGGCAGGACTTGCTAATTATATATCTAGACTTAGATTGAAAAGAAATATTGGTAATACCTTTGCCAGAAATAGCTGCTGAAGTTTTACAAAAAGCAGATTTAGTTTGATTCATAAGTAATTATGTGCTATCAGCAAGCTTTCATTGCATATGTGTGGCCCAGATGGCAACACAAGGAACTTATCGATATGAGGCAGGAACACAAGTAATGTATTATTCAGACTGTAAGCTCCCTGTGGTTAGTTAGGCTTCTGGAAAACAATTTGGTCTTCCTGAGCTAACAGTTGTATATGGACTAGTATCTGTAATAGCAATTAACCAACCCATTTCCTATAAATGTATGTAATTATTCCTTTTGGTGTTATGTCTCTAGAATGTTCCTGGCCCCGTTTAAACTGGCCTGTAGTTTAACTGTGTGCTGTGCGAAGAAAGGTACTTGCCTTTTGGCTTGCATTGGCAAGTCATTCCCTGTAAACCTTCTCAGTACTACGTTTGTAGCTTTCTCTGCACCAGAATGGCTGTCCTTATGTTTTACCACACACCTCTCTCCTGTCATCTCTTTCTAGAATTTAAATTGTGTTCTGTGTACTTTAACACTGGTCTTTCTCATCTCTGCTGTTCTGACAGGAAGAGAGATTGAAATCCTCACGGTAAGTTGCTCAACAAATTTTTTATTCTTTTAGAGGAAAATTTTCTGGTCCTAGTGATTTTCCCCCCCCTTCCTTTTTATCATTTTTTTCCTCTTCAGTGCGTTAATTCTGACGCAATTTCTCATGTTCTTTCTTTTCAAAGAACTGAACTGTTACAGGAACCCTCCAGATGTTCGCTGCAGTGAAGAGCAACACAGATAATTCATTTAGTTTCTCTGCTAACTGAGAGTCCGTCTAACTTGCTGGTTTTGTTTCTGATCAGCCACTACCTTATCCTTGTAAGAAGGGGTAAGACTGTGCATCCCACTTTACACACAGCTGCAAATCACTGCTGCAATATCACAGGGATCTTGAAACTGACAGCGATATCTTGCCACTGAAAAGAAAGGACCCATAAGTTGACATGAAATTATGCAACCGCAATTTGAGAGCTTTATATACTTGAATATACAGAGTTACAGCAGTGCTCCAATCTAGAAGCAGAAATAGTGTCGTGTGTCTTCTGAAACTCAGCGGGGCCAACAGTTGTTCTCATGTACATGTTCAGAGTAAAAAAGAAGCACTCCATTTGGTATTATGTGGCTTACACGATTCAGAACTCTGAAACTTCCCGTGGAAAGGAGTGTAGACTTGTGGCTCACTCCTGCCCTTCTCTGGACTGGCCAGATGTGAATCAAGTCTGGTCTAGAAGCCAGCTGGCCTTGTTAAAGCAATGTTCTTCCTAAGCTAATGTAAGGCGCTGTTGATTATCTCAATGTCCTGCTAATGCAACTGCATTAGCTGCATTTCATCCTGAGTGGACTAACACTGCTTTCCATCCACTTGACTTGGAGCATAAGCAAAGAAGTGTCTACATGGTTCAGGGCAGACACAGTACGAACCATAAATACAAAAGGTCTGAATGTTTCTGAAAATGTAGGCTTCTCAAGTCACTTAAACCTTGCATATTAGAGCTACATCTAAACAGTTTAAAAAGTCTCAGTCTAAATTAATACAATGCAATTGAAATATCTAATTGTAAAATACATGATTGCAGCAGTATTCTGATCATGAATTATTCTCTAGGAGAAAATATGAATAGTCCTGGGAATAGAAAAATGGAAATGTTTGTGACTAAATTACCTTCTAACTTCACTCTCTGTCCTGGTTTGAGGTAAAACAACCAATTTTCGGTTCAGTAATTTTACTTTTTTAGCTAAGCCCCTTGTTACTAACTAAATTCTCTGAAATTAACTGCATATTGTGCAGAAACTGTTCACTCTCAGAGTGATAGGACCTGTGTTTATAGTTTATGCCAAGGAATGGTATGCAGAGAGGCCCTTGCTTACACTTATTGCTATAACAACCAAGGTCAGATAACTTAGTTATTTGCCCCGTTGGAGGGTCAGAAGGGGAAAAGCGTAGAGGAGTCACACCCTCAGGGAGGAGCAGACAGGACCAGTGACACAAAACTGACCAACAGGGTGTTCTGTCCCATCTGCATCATGCTCAGGATATTTTTTTCTTTTTTCTTTTTTTTTTTTTGGCTGGCTTGGGAAACAAATCCCACGCAAACAATCTCCAATTACTAGATAGTATAAAGGTTTACAGTGTGACAGAAACACTGCTCATTCTGCTACTGCGAGTAGCAGTTTCTGTGTTTCAGTGCTGAGTTGCTGTTTCAAAATTTGCTTACAAAGATTCAAAGGAAAATAATTCCATTTGCTAGAAACTTTGGAAATGTAATATTCTTAATAACTTCATGCAATTCGGTAATAGAGTGGCATGTTTGCAATGGGCTCAGGAAAATAAGTTTTTTTTTTTTGGAAAGCTAGTATGAGATAGCTGAAATAAGGAGATCTTGGGCTGTTAGTTTGGACTAGATATTATCTCTGAGAAATAAAAGCATACGGAATGCCATCTGGCCCATGAAAATATGCCATTGAAATGATTATGGTATTGAAGAAGACAGTCTACGAACATTTAACAGTGTAATGAATGTCATTGCTATAACTTTAAATAGGATGGCAAAACCGAGGATATGTTAGGGCGAGAAAATTCTCCATTTGAGAGGAACAAAATTCTTCTATGTCATTTAAGGCCCCTGGTCACCAATTTAGATAAATCAGATGATGCAAGGCTGTTAGCAAGGCAAAGCTGCTGCTGAATTACCATTTCAGCTTCCCTTGTGACGGAAATGTGTGTCTGCAGCTGCAAATGTAAAACCTCCTACAGATTTTCGGTGTTCTGTTCCTTAGATAGCTGGTGTTTCTCTTGGCACTTAAAGAACCCTGTATTCGTCTGTGGAGATATCAAAATATTGACTGTGACAGCAATGCATATATCACAAGCTGTACAAAATGAATTTGTGTCACGTCACCTGTAGAGCCTGATAACCATACTGATCATTTCCAGCTGTGGGAAAGCTTTTGTGCTCTGATGTGAACAAGGAATGCCTGGATGGTTTGGAAGTGATTAGAAAATGGTTATCATTTTACAGTGCAAGGCTGTCAGCTTTTAACTTAGCCTGGTGAATGTCTGTCTGCCTCTTTCAGAAACAGGCGATGAACTTTAACCAAAAAAGATACCAATTATTTCTGTCAGTCCTACCTGGATGATGCATTTGCAGCCAGGAAATTGCATTACTGTATTCTTCTCTGCCATTTACACCACTGACAAAGTCGTTTCAGCTGTAGATACAGAAAGTATGAGAAACAAACAAAACCGTTCTCACTTATTAATTTAATACTGGTCTCTGGGCAAATGAGTGAAGTTCCTGGTTTCAAACGTGACCATCATTTTTAGGTCCTCCACACTTTACAGGTATGTAAAATAATAGCCATTTGCTTTTTCTGAGTTCAAGAGTATTGAACACCTGCTTCTTCTATTAATTACTACTTAAAGTACACTCTAGATTTGTAGAAAAAAACACCCTCTGAAAATCAAGTAATGAAATTTGAGACATTTTTGAAACATGACTTTTAATTTCCTGCACTTCAGTGTCCCCATCTGTACAATGGCCATCCCAGCTGGATGTTGAGGCTTTCAGTTTAGCAATAAGCTGGAAGGAAGTCATTAATACTGTTCTCAGATTGCAATATACAAACTCAGGAGAGGAAAAGTCCATGGTAATTCCCTCTCCCCCATGGAGCTTTTTCCTTGCTTCTCTCTCAGGGGGAAGACTGAATTTCTGCTGCCCTTCAATGGACTTGCCTCTAAACCTCACAGATATTGGGCCCTATGCAGAAACTCTGAATCTCCACAGCAGTTATGTGCCACCGTTGGCTGTGTAGGTTTTGTCAGCACAACCTTAAGGGATCTGTACTGTCCACTAAAGGATCCAGTGGAAATAATGAATATCTACTACCACTGCATTTCTCCATCCTTTTACGCCCATCCATCAGCATGTCTGCAGAAAGTGAGGAATATGTTTTAGTAGAGTGGCCTCTGCTCAAATACACATAATGGGGTATCTCTGTCGGGAGCTTTTGTAGACCCATATCTGTCCCCTACAAATGGTTTTGATGTTGCCTACGTAATGTCTACTGTAGATACAAAAAAAGCCCCACTCTGAACTTGCTGGGCTGGCAGTTAAATACATTAAACTCTTCTAATTGGAATGCTTGCCTTGAATAGTAAGATCCTGGGTCTATATTTACCTTTGCAGTGTCTAATTAACTCCCTGTGAGATTGGTCATTCAAGCCTCAGGTTTCTAGGAGCTTTGAACCAATCCTTAATTCTTTGTTAAATGTAGGGAGTTCTCATTTTAAAACTTATCTTTTGTATGTTGAAATTTAAATAATTTGAGCATCAAGTAGGCATTGAATTTTATATCATTTTCTTCCTGAGCTTTGATAAAGCAGTGAGCCTGCACAAAAGGTAAAATTATTTAGCTGACCAGCCTGAGCAAGCCTGTTTTTGAATAAAACTTTCTCTTTGCTCACCAGTTAAAACTTTGTGGAGATTTTGATGATAGGTATGAAAGGCACCTTGTCTGCACACCAGAGCAGCTCACAATCATTTGTTGGAAACTGCAGACTGAGACAGATTGTTGTGCAATCTGGACAGCTTCCAACACCTCCTTCAGTGCACTGCTGCTGCAGGTAGCACTGACCCATTCTTTGCCAACTTTTATATGGAGTTATTTTAATTTATATGAAACTTCATTTATGAAAGATTAGGTTTTCAAACCCTTGATTGAGCAGTGTCAGATCTCCCATAAGTATTACCTTTTGGGTAATGTATCTGCTCAAAGTCTTCCAATAATATTTATAGAGTTTTCTATCATTAGTAATTTCTGATTGACAGGTTTGAATTTTTGGTGGCTAAAACAGCCTGAATTTCAAATTTCTGAACTTTACAAGCTATGGTAGGAAACCGCATGGGGAAAAGATAGGATTAAGATAGAAAAGGTAAAACGAACCTAAACCCAATGTGATACTTTTTTTTTCTAAGTAAGGTTCTGACTAAATTATTTATCTTACTCTTTCTATTTGAAAGAAGAGTATACTACTTTGATAAATAGAAGAAAAAAACTGAATTTAACACTAAAAGTAATAATATAAAAGAAATATTATCTGTTTCACTTTGTGTTATTGCCTGGAAAATCATAGCAATAACAGAGCAATATCAAGGGCAGTTTTACACAAGTTTATCCTATTATGTACAGTATCAAATACATTTATGTTTAGTATATCTATTCCTTGGACTTATACAAGATCATCTCCTCCCCACACATACATTTGCAGGTGACTGTGATAGTTCTTCCTTGCAAAATTCCTTGCTTAGTCATTATCAATGAGGCTGTTCATAAAATTTCCTACTAAATTTCATGAATCTAGCACTGTTGAGAACAGATGTGCTGCAACTGGGATACAAATGGAAAGACTGTGTGCTTGTTCCTGCTTATGCATGTTGGGGTAAATGAGCTCCAGTGGGGTGGTGGAGCTGTACCTGCCAAGTCTGACTATAATTGGAGATACAAACCAGATAATTAGAGGCATGATAATTATGCATGTGACACACACACCCGCCCCCCAGCAGGGGGACACAATTAAGTTGTTGTGCCTTTGGCCTCTCAGTAAGGAAACTGTGCTTGATGAAAGAGGACTGTATTTTTATAACATCTGATTTCATAAAACCAACAAAAGCTATTTGTCCATCATAGAATAGAAAGTTAGAACTCCCATTCTGAGGAAAACAATGCTGAATTTCAGGTATGTATTTGGATCAAAATCTAGCACCCTCTATTTCCATCTTAAAACTTAGGTGCGTACCCAGAGAAGCAGCACCGAATCTACTGATATTAAAGCAGTTACTCAATTTTTATGTTTCCATGATATTAGAATTATTTCAGGGACAATATAATGTGGAAACAGAGACACTCTAAGTGGCCCAAGGTCATAATGGTGGTACCAGTTAGAAAAAACAGACAGATTTTTAATATTGCATTTTATAGGCAGTTAAAGATGCACCCAAACAGCTTCACTCATAAGATTCTCTTTTTTAATAACCTGTGGGCTTCTGAAAAGCTATGACAGTAGCATGATTGTTCTGCAAGTGTATTTCTAGGGCAATGTATAATGATATATTCATAGAGCATTTTCGTAACACAGAAACAGCAAGACTATGTTCTGATTTGCTTGTTGAGCCGTTCTTCCCCCAGAGAAGATGTGAATGGATGAAACAAAAACACCAACATTTTTTAAGGATTACTTCTGGTTTGGATGAGAAATTGAGATTTTTTTTTTTTTTTAATTATAGGACTGTAGTTCAAAGGTAGCGACTAATTTAAAAAAAAAAAAGTTATGATGGGCAGTGTCCAGTTTATTCCGACTGTGATTATCAGCATGTAGAAAGGTCATTCTGAGTTTAGGCAGGAAATTTTGTACCCATTGAAGTCTGCATGGAGCTTTGCATTTTATAAGTAGAAGAAAACAAAACAAGAAATACAAGAAATCTGTTCTGGGGAGATCTCTCTGTTGCCAAGCAAGGTCGTGAAAGGATGACACCAGTTGCAACTCAAGTACTTATTGAGGAAATATTACAAATGACAGAACCTATTGAACATGATCTGCTTAGACTGCCACTCAAGCCTGTCTAAAGGTTCTAAAAATGGGAGAAAGAAAGCCTGAATTAAAGGGATGGCTTTAACGAGGGATTGCAGTAGTCAGTTATCTTGTATGAAACAGGTACTGTAGGTGGATAAAGACCCACAAAGAGTGAATGCTTGCAGGCTATTTTGATACTTTAGAGATGTCTTTTGTTTTTCTTCCCTTCCACATCTTTCTCATCCCAAACCTTAGTCACAAAGAACAGTTTTTAGATGGTTTTCTTCATTTCTGCCTGTGAAGAACCTCTAAATAGTTACATGAAAGATACATTGCATATAAATATTTAGCTGTTAGAGGAAAGATGGTCTGAAATGTCTTTACAGAGAGATTCCTTTGCAGTAGTAGTAAGATAAACCTTGTTTCTCTTTTACAGACAAAATTAACTGAAGTTGTTTGCCTGGAAGATTCAGATCTGGAAAGACTCAAAGATTTTTCTGTGTAAATAGTGTGTTGACTGTGGTGTATCCGTTATTGTATGAATAATTTATATAGATCTGGAGACCTGCTGTGTGTTTTAATGTATTTCAGGCAAATGCATTCATTTTAGAAACAGACAAGTCAGTCAGATGGTTCAAAATCTGTTTTAGTTTCTGGCTTAAATTACTCTGAATTGTGATTAAGTCCAAGTTATGGCCCTTGACTCCACTGTCTTGATGCAAAGTTTGCACTTCATCTGTGCAGCCTCAATGCCTTGAGATTTTGCCTGGCAGTTGTAACTAAAAGGTGCTGGAGACCAAACCTGGTTACTGATTGTACGTGATAAGCAGGGTAGAAACGGGCTTTCACTCTGTGTGGCACTACGTCTGTGAGCCAGTGAGAATAAAAACTAACAACATCATTTGAGCCACTCTTATCTTCATCAGTACCCTGGAGATCACTGAATATCTAAAAGCAATTACACTGAATTTATATTCTTATATTCCACATTTTTCTTTTAAATATTTTTTCATATGGTGCTATTGGACACAAAAATTTTCACATTTCCAAATGAGAACAGTTTACATAAGAAGGTCCTTCAGAGCAGGGTACTGTCTTGCATGCCTGCAAACCACTGTGCAGGCAGAGGTTTCCCTGTTAATGACAACTCAAGGGAACTCTCATGGGTTATTTCAACCCTGGAGCACCATGGTACTTACAAACGGGGATAATTCAAAATTGCATTGCCTGTGGTATTGCACACATTGCTATTGGGAAATCGCATGTTTTCCATATTACTAAAGCAAAAGTACCTGGCAGTGGTGTAAGGAAGGCAGACCAAGTCACTGGCCAACCCACATGCATTTTTCACTCTGAAGCGGCATAGAGGCACTGGGATCTAAAATTCCACCCTTAAACTTGGTGCAGTCCATCCCAGGATGACAATGCAGTGGGCTGTGCTGATTTATATGGCATTGTTCCCAGCAGTGCAATCTTTGAAGTAACTACTCTTTCCCAGAATATTAAAACCACTAAATAAGTATCAAATGGCATCATTCAGTGTATGAAGGATAGTTAAGGCAGTGGATCCTCATTCACACGACTTTGATTTTTAGATCATTATATATAAAGCTCATGAATCTTTACCAAACTGCTTCATTCACTGAAATCGATAATTGATTTTTTTTTCCACCATGAGACTTGTGCTGAACAAATCAATTTTTAGCATCTGTCGGAAAGCAGAAGTCATAAATCACCTGTTTTACTACAAACTCTTGGGATTTCAGCAGCAGGTTTTTAAAGCCTGTTGGACTAATTGTACATCAGGGGTATATCTACTTATTCTGCTGTAAAATCTTCTCTAGTAAAATTTATGTGTACAGCTAGGAGAGGTTTTACTTGTTCTGTTATTTTGTTTTGGCTCAAGACATTTACTAGCTTTTATTAACATGAAAAACAATTGAAAAATACATTGAGCTTAATATTTTATTTGGATTTTTTTGGATTTATTTTTATATAGTCTTCTGTAAAGTCCTTCTTGAAATTTAGCATTTACCTTGTGTTTGTTTAATCAGTTACTTAATTTGTATTCCATTCACTCTTAAATACCTTGCTTGGAGACAAAGCTCTGCTATATTAGATGCTATGGAAATGTGAAGGAAGAGGACAATCTGGTTTTACCATCTGGTACTTGGTCTTGTGAATATGCACTTACGTGGCTCATTTTATGCAGCATATACAATTCCTGTCATATTAGAAGTAATGTTTGCCATGTGTTAACTGAACACATGTAAGTCCTTGCCTAAAGTTTCAGGGCTACAAGTGCTGCTTGAATAGTTCTTGGTAACAGTTTGTTCTCAATATAAGGTTGTGTGTATGTGTGTGTGTGTTTGTGTCTGTAAGAAAGACCTGCAGGTTAAAACACATTTTGGGAAGGAGCAAAAGAAAATGACAACTACAGTGTCTATAGGCTAGCTTCATGTACAGCTGGTTTGTTTCTTTTCTAAGTCATGAACTATAAAGAACAGATTGTATAAGAACTACCTAGCACAGAATTACCTACTCCATATTAGCTGGCTTCCCATGGGTGTCGTGGCATAAGGTCTCTCCATGCAGTTCCGCCACTGACTCAATAAGCAACATTCATTAGCATGCTGGCAGTTGTGTTTCAAGGTGTCGGTGCTGTGCACGCTTGCTTTTTTGCTCTCTGAATTGGGATGGTGGTATCTTAATGTGATGTATCATCTGTCAGTGAAACTGAGAAGATTTATAGGTTTTTGCATAATTGCAAAAGATGCAAGTTGCCCCTGCTCTGGAATTGGAGAGGGGAAGTTTCCTTGTCTTCTGGTTCAGCTTCTGTATCCACAAATTAGAGATTATACTTAACCTTGCGTTGTGCGAGACTCATAACTCCTCAGCTGATGAAATTCCATAGGATTATTTTATTCTTTCGTTTTATTGTTTGTTATTTTATTTCATACACACTCCTAACAAAACAGTTTTACTTTCTAATAGAGTTCAAGTTACACAGCAAATCCTTAAACAATATGGATATCAAAAGTTAATTATGCAAATAATCCAGGCACTCCACTGAGACCTTAGGAGAGTCAGACTCAATTAATCGGTAATAACTGAAACCTTTTAGTATTTATTGTGTTTGGTTTTTATTTGGAAAAATAATTTTTGAATGAAAATGTACCCAGCTAGGAACTTGCAGGCTGTGAATATGCAAAACCAAATATGAACCTTAATAGTCTTAAAACTGAATGGCTTACATATTCATGAAGCTTTATGATTGTCACTGACGGATAACACTGCCCGTTCTATATATTTCCTACCTCTCTCTCTGAATCTCCGAAGTCAAATCTCTTTTGATTTTCTCTATGGGATACAGAGAATGCTTGTCAGGTGTATTGAAGAACAGCAGAACAATAACTAGCCCTTTATTTATTTGTCCCATTACAAAGAGGGGCTTAAACATGTTAGTGATTTACCAGCTACATGAACACATTTGTTTTCTGAGGATTAAACTTAATAGTGGGAGAACATATTTTCTGAGTAGTTTACAGTGTGTAACCTATAATTTCAGGGACTACATTAATTATAGAGAAGAATTACCTTAAAGCCCTTGGAACAGACACCATCAGCTAAAAAAGTAGCACTTTTCTGAAATCAGTATTAAGCATCATTGTTATTTAATGCAAACCATGTATGCTTCGGAAAGGGAATGAAGCTGACCACAGCCACCACAAGCTACAGCGGGCTAGGGTTCAGGTTTGGAAATGGAAGAGAGATTATTTGTAGCTGAATAGAAGCGAAAGCAACCTGTCAGCAACCTTGTGTGTGTCATGATGGCAGTGGGAACAGAGGGAGGCTGGGGGATCTCGGAATGTTTGTCAGGGTACAAGAAAGAGTGGCTGATCCCTAAGATCAGGGAGGAATTCCACAGCTGGCCTATACAGCTGAGGAAGAAGAAAAAATTCTCCATTATGAGTAAGGATTATTCTTCATCTTTCTCCCCCTATAGCTCTGCCATCTACAGGTAAGGATAACAGATAAATCTCCAGGCTAATTCCAGTACTGGAAGGTGCATATTGTACAACCGCCATCATGTCCATGCCAATTGCTGCTGCTTCAGGCTTAGGATGTCTGTGGGATTTTTCATGACAGAGCCCTACTGTTTCTATACAAGTGGAACATTCATAGTGTAGAGTTTCATTTGCATTAATTTAGGCTTATTTTTGGTAACGCTGAGCTTTACAGTAATCCACAAGGTCCACAACATTCAAAGTAGGTACTTGTTCTTCAGAAGATTCAAAAAGCCAGAATAACACATAGAATCATAGAATACCAAGTTGGAAGGGACTCAAGGATCATCTGGTCCAAACTTTCTTGGCAAAAGCACGGTCTAGACAAGATGGCCCAGCACCCTGTCCAGCTGAATATTAAAAGTGTCCAATGATGGTGAATCCATACAAATTAATGTTCACTTTTCAATAGAGAATGCAGGAGAAGGTCTGAAACCATACTTTATACTTCATAGAAAGTAATGGCAAATTTATTGAAACAAATTAACTAGAAATTCCTCCTTTCAGGCTGGGGAGTTCGTGGCTTGGTACTAGATGACAACATGCAGAGTAATGGAGCCAGTTCTACCAGGTGAGTTGCCAGTGCGCTCTCATCAGACCACCAGGCAGTCTGGTAGAGCACTTCCTTTGGGGCTGGGAGTCCAAGGCTTCAAAATCCTCATACAAAGGAGGGATCTGAACTGTACAAGTGCCCTACCCACTGAATTACTTTTTATTTTTTAAGAGGTAAGGGTCCTAACAATGGTACCAGCACATTACATTTCTCAGCACGTTTTCCCATTATCAGCCCTGAAATAACCAGCCCGTCTGGATTGCCTGTGGGTTGACACAATAAGGACACAATTCCATCACTCCAGAGAATGGCTAAGATTGAGTCATGTAAAGGTATGCACCACTCTGCCCAGCCTAGAAACATTCTGCTGCCTTGTGGCATGTGCAGAAATTCCACATCAAAAAGGTAGCTATGTATGAACTTCAGGTAACCCCTGGAGGTACCTGAGGGCCGAATTGTGGTTTTGTGTATTTCAGATTTTACTTCTGTTGCCTAGATCCCTTTTGGGTGTAAATTCACACTGTTTCCTTTAAAGCTTCTTTATTTTATATGTACTTATCTCTTTTCTATTCCTCTGTATGCAGCATTGGTGCTTTTTAATAAACAAGATCTGAATTCTGTTAATTTTAAGTCTTTGTGACTCTCCTATTACATAATGGCTTCACTGCCTGTATGAATTTGCTTTAGTATAAATATTTTGAGGAGGCTTTTAACTTGTATTTCAGGCTGATATTTGAGAAGTGCTATATGTTTATTTAGAACAACAAACAAAGCAGAATAATCACCAGCTGGCAAAACAACCGCTGTTAGTTTGGTCTTTGTGATACGAAAACAACCCCACCCAGAAATGTTGTTTCCATAGTCTCTCAAGATGAGAAATGAAATTGAAATTTATTTGTAAATGCTCTTGGAGATGAAATCTGATGAAAATCCATCAGTGTGGCAGAGGGAGATCGTATTTCAGGGCACTTCACCTGCCTGAACTGGAAGGACTCAAAAGCTGCAGACAGTGACAAAATTCTGTGTCTATTAGTTGCATATTTATGTCAAAACTGAAGGCTGCCAAATTTAAAATGTCCTCCCAAGTTATACCGCATGACAGGAAACTTGAAATAGGAAATAGTATAATTTTTTGATTAGAGTGTAACTTATAGTATGACTGCTTCCAGAAATCTCCGTTCGTGTATCTTGCAATGAGTGGATTTTTCTTTCACATAGCAGTAGTTAACTTTGTTCAGCTGTTATTATACATATAGTTTTAATCTGAATGTGTGTGTTTTTTTACACACAGGTATATTCTAGTATGAATGGAAGGTTAATCATAGACTCATAATATAATAATCATAATAATCATAGACATATTGTATGATAGCAACAGTGGTACTAAAGGTGACAGAACTCACACCATTCCCAAAGGCTAATCGCTTTCTACATCTCAATTGGAAAAAGTGCATGGGAGCCAGCATGTGGGAAGAGAGTTTGAAATTTTGGAGGGGTATCCTAAGCCAATCACAGTTCTTTTTGATGAGCAGAAGCTGATCAAAGTAGTTGCCTTTTTATTGCTTATCTTTGTCATTGGAGATGCATGACATGGACCTTTTCATTTCAGTGCCTCTTACATGTGTTTGTACAGCTGCATTATGCTCCTTAAGGCATCTGCAATTGTTACTCATAGTGAAAAGTAATATTAATAAAGATGTTAATGTACCATGTTTGCTCAGAGATTGCGTGATCACACCAGAGAAGCTGGAGCCATTCTCAGCTGGGTGTCTGCAGAGAGCAAGGACTGAGTAAGGAAAGAAATTATTTTTTCATAAAGGGATTTCATGGGACTATGACATGTGTGCGTACCTGAAACCAGAGTGAACAACAAACAGTGGCAATTGGTATAAAATTATACTGACAGACCCTGATTAAGCATATTTGCTCAGAGGGGTCATTCTTAAATTCCTGATGTTAACAGAAATTTTAATACTACGTTCATGCAAAAGTCAGAGAAGTTATTAACCATGTTTCTCATTGAATAATTTTCCATTGCACTTCCTGCTGTTTGCAGTTTAACACCCTGCCCCCAAATATTAGCATTTTCAGGTTAAGTAATAATGTAGCAATTAAAATTCAGGATGCAACAAGGCTGGAGCTGTGTGATCCTGTCCTCTATAGTAGCAGTGATTCAGATTCTTTCGTTAAGTCAGGGTAGGCAGGATTTGACTCTTTCACTTTTTTAAAAAGATGTTAAAGCTAACAATAGATCTCACCCATGTGTCTTCTACAGGGTGTAAAGAGCATTGAAGCAGAGGTGAAAACAATCTGTTTTAAGTAATGCTTAAAATTCCAATAAATGTGAACTTTTCAGCACAGGCCCTGTGAAGAGCTGTAAATGCATTAGCGTGCACTTACTCGATGTTTGGAACAGGTGCTTGCTTTGTTATGCACACAGATGGATATGCACATACGCTCTCACCACTAAATCCAGGTGAATGAAGGAACAATAACCTGTCGGAAAGAACGTGCACATGCTGTAATTTTGGTCTATCTAGAATTCTCCCTCCTCACTAGTTCACAGTTTCTGAATGTGAGTAAAAGTATTTTGTGATTAATTTGACTAACTACTGACCAGCCTTCTGTCACACTGACACTTCTGCATTCAAATCATATTGAAATTGCTGCTGTTTAATTAAACAAAAGACGTATAAGCACATACAATGCAAACACATAAATTACACAGTAACGTAAACTGCATTATGTTATAAGACATGTAAATTTTATGTTTTAAGGTAACCAAACACATCTTATTTGCTAAATGAAAATGAAGGGTAAATTGAAAAAGCTTGTAATGATGCTGAAAACTATTTTTGATTTAGAACCATGTCTGAGACTTCCCCTTGTAACACGGTGACAGTAGCTTTTCCCAGTAGCTTTTTTAAAATGTAAAATGTAAATGTCTGTGCAATGATGTATGAAATCAGTATTATGATGATAATCTGCCCACAAATTCTATCTTTACAGCCTGGTGCATTCAATGTTTAGTTTCTAGATTTAAACGTAGTAACATAGATTTATTATTATTATTATTATTATTATTATTATTATTAATTTCTATAGTACAAAATCTCTAGACCTAGAGCTGCCAAAGGCTGACGGGTATGTTGAAATGTTGGCTTCATTGTAATTAGTTAGTTGAATCCCTGTACCTTTGCAAAAATCCTGGCCATGATTGATAAAAGTTGAAAAGCTTTATATTTGCATACTTGATAATAAAGTAAAACAAGTAGAAGACTTGTAGCTTGTAGAGTGAGCTTTTTGCATCAATTATCCAAACTACTTTGCTTCTGGAATGATTTTTCCTACTCATTTTTACTATAGACAATGTAATTTAAGTTTTTAATGCATAATGTCATTCGTATCCATTATCTTCTAAAGTACATGTAGCACATGGAGGTCCTTTCAGCTGTAAAATAACATTTATGTCCATATACTGTTGGTCCAGTAGAGCTTTTTTCTTTTCTTCCTTTCTTTCATTATTTTCTTCAAAAAGCTACATTCCCTCTACTTATCCTTTAATATTCCAGATAGTGGCTGTCTATCTATTAGTCTATAGCAGTAACTAGAGTAGTACTGTGTGGCTGTAGTTTTCTCTCTTGTGGATCTCCCTCAGCTCAGTCATTATCAGACTTGATAATGGTGCTGAGGCTCGCACTTGTGGGGTGCTTAGTGCCTTCCTCCAGGCTGGGTGTTCAATGCATGTTCAAGCCTACATGAGCTGGGTTCTTCATTAAAAGAAATCATAATGAGTTCATGGGGGAACTGATGATTCACTGCTTTGAGAACACTAGTCTTAGAGGGTTGTGGATCTGTAGTGAATACAGAGCCCAGAACTTTAAAAATGCTCATATTGATTTCCTTAAGTGAGCAAGATTCTATAAATTAGTATTTCCCACCAGAATTTTAGGGCAAGGCTGTCCAGCCTCAGAAATTTCTATTCTGGATTCATGGCCAGACTCTGTAGCAGTCCAGGAGTATGACAAGTGCTCTGTTCATCTGTGGGTGGAAGGACACAGCAAGCCAAAGGTTTGTTTGGAGCGGAATGTTCTGATCTGCTTTAGGCATGGAGAAGGGAAGATTTGCTGTTAAAAATGTAAATGTTCAGCTAAAAAGGTGAAATTGGGGAGCTCATTTTCTAAACCAAGTATTGTTTTAATGTTACAAGAGTACCTTTTTATAAAGGTAATGTTAACACTGATTAATACTGTAGCTGTTGATCATGATAACATGTTGCTTTGATCACAGATAGCTCTGCACATTCAATCACGCATTATTGATTTTGTTTTTTTTTTTTAAAGTTGTTATATTACTCTTTGTACTGAACTTTTTGAAAAGAAATATCTTTTTCTTCCTAAATCTTAACCTCATATGTGAAAAAACTGCAAAGAATCAAATGTGTTTAAAGCACTTTAAAAAGTCTTCTTTTAAATAATTCAAACAATTTTACAGTGTCAGTGACTGAAGATCATAACAGTAAATAGTGTTCTCCTGGAAATCATTCATTTAAGAATATGCCAGCTGCAGTCTAATCGTTTTACAATCTGTTCTGCAATATATAGGACATTGAGATTTAATAAAATCTAACTTAGGACACTGAGATTTAATAAAATCTAACTTACTGAATATTTCATCTTTTGGGAAGCATTTTCAGACTTTTCTGGGACTTGCTTGAAATACTTAGTAGTTCCTCAGACATAAATGTGTAATTTTGAGCAACAACATAAGATGTGAAAATACATATCTTTTCTGTAGATACAGGAACTCTATGCTTTTATTGAAATTCTGTAAATGAAAGGGAGTTGTATTTATAGTTCTACAAGGAGTGTCATGGAATACTACAAGACTAGTTTATGTCCACTTCATAAATCAGAAAAAACACTGTAATTTTATGATACAATATAAAATTGAAGGACACGAAGCCCTTATTAATACTATGGTTATGAAAGTTTCACAACTTTTTTCATCAATCAAATGGGGACTAAGTATATTCCTAGTTGTGCTACACCATGATATTTTTCAATGAAATTCCCTATTTTAAAGAAACTAATGTGCATAAAGGAAGAAATATAACCTTACATCTGAAAACTTTCAGAAGCTTATGAGTTGCATCATACTTAATGAAGGTCTGATTGATGGCCAAACCAATTTGAAAAGAAAGTTGGGATAAAAACATTTCCTGAAATTGAAAGGGACTGCAGGAACATTTAGTGAAAAGTAGCCTTTGTGACATATTGTTTTTCTGATAGAGATACTTGTGTTTTATTCTGGAGTATATGTTATACAGGGGATTGATAATAAAGTGCAGTGTTGTAGAATGACTGTGTTACAACTTTTTAAGTAGAACTGTTGATTCCTTGGCTCTGATTTGTCAACCCATCTCAGTAGGGTAGATACTGAGGTATCACATTCATAAAGCAAGAAAATTATTTTCTCAGCTGAGCCACCTAAATACTTTATATAGAGATAATGTAGGAGGAATTTAGTGTAATTCTAGTCTTCAGCATTAAACCGAGAACATGCCCAGCATTTTTAAAGTACAGATTCAAGCTGGAAAGTTGTATCATTTCATCTCCCTCTGGCACAAAGTTGTTCCTAATCAAAAATTTTAAATGCATTGTAGTGAGGAGTAGTCAATGTGACAGTGTTCAAAAGGAGTGATGATGATGTGATCTCATTGCCTAAGAGTCTTCACTATATGGAAAACCTCAAAAAATCCTTGTAATTTCATCTGAATATTTCCTTATCTAAACACTGCTGCGTTTATCTCAATTTAATTTCCTCAGAATATTTAAACTTTCAGTCTTCTACCTTACTATATATCTGTATCATAAGTGTTGATGATCTACATCTTTTTGGTGAAAGTATATAGAATATTTATTACTTTATTTCAACTTTCCATGACCATCAGCATTAGTCTATTTAGATGTTGAAAGCATTATATTGGAACATACATTGCAAACAAAATGTAGGATAAAACGTATGTGTGTATGTATGTGTTGCATACAGCAAAAATAATGACATTAATTTGCAGTATCTAGGAAGGGTTGATGTTAATTCATAACATTTTTATGATGCAGATGTAAAACTTGCTGCTGATGGATGTTAATGTTGTAGATAAAACCCAATAAATGGATTATTTGCTGCGGATATAACGCTGGATTTTATAGTTAAGTATGCCTACAAAGTAAGTAAAGTGAGTAGAATGTACAGGGAGACTTTCTGTTAATTTTTTTTTCTTTTCAATTTTTTTTTTTAGTGTATAAATATGATGGTGTCCAGACACATAGGGTGTGCATTTCACACGAGTATTCTTTGTTATCTTACACAAAGGACAACTTCCATCTATAGTTACAGTCAATTGTCAGAAATAGTTATTTGCTAATGGCTGATTCTTGATTGTTTTGAAGATGTATGACCAAAAAGATATCTTCTGAAGTTGTGTGTGCTCCAGAATAATCATCATATCATTTGCGGTCTCTTGGGTCAATGCTCAGGCCTTTGAAACTTGACCTGTGGAAGACACACTGAAGCTGTTTCTAAGAAAATAATTTGAGGAAAACCTCCTTTTCCATTTCAACTGAAGTGGACTAGTTAGAAACCTTCACAGACCAGAAAATTAAAAAAAAAATCCAGTCCATTTTCAGAGGACAGATTAACAGAAAGAAGCAAAAAGATTACATATCTTTCAGTTTAAGATAAATACATATTTTTGATGTACTTTTAAGTTTAGAAATACATTAGAAGCTGTTATTTTTAGGTAATCTCTTGTACAATCTGTCTTTCATAGATTTATGTGTGCAATGTAAATTGATCCCTACTGAAATGAGAGGATAGGAAGAGAAAACAATTTTATTCTGACAGCCCAGTGTAATGTCCAAGAGAATGACTGTTTAGTGGACTCAGTAATTCTTCCAGGTGACATTCCAATTGACATCCTCTGTTATGTTTTCAGACCCCAACCAGCAGATTAAAGCCAGGTGAAAGATCTTGGTAGACTATTTCTAATTAATTTAAAACACTTCAATATTCCCTTTGGAAATAAAGAACTAATTTTCCACTGATTAGAGAAAACCAAAAATTCAAATTATTATTTCATTTCCATGAACTTTTATATGCAAAGTCATGTTTTGGTTTTTTTCTTTATTTCTTTCCCCTTTTATACCAAAACATAGTCATAAAAAACAGTAGTAGATGAAGCTGTAATTAATTTAAAATGTAAATATAATAAAGACTTGGGCAACAGTAGCAAATTATTATTGATTTCCATGCATAACACACCACTGGGTTCTGACAAAAAGCTGATTACACATATCCTCTGCTCAAGAAAATATCTGAATGTTCTGCCTGGGGCAGCCTAGTGGCTGGTGTTCAGCTGTGTCACAGCGTTTGTGTGAGTACCCAGACAGAGCTAATGAATGGTGCCATGGCTTGGACAGACTGTGCATTAACTAGAAGCGCTGCAGCTGCTTGCAGTCACGGAGTTGTTTTTCTTTGAATTTACCTATTGCTTGGGAAGTAATTGGCAACAAGAGCTGGTAGGAAATTTTCTGATAAAATAAAATACCCAGCAGATATTGAAAGTTAGTAATTTTCTTTGCTGGACGAGACTAGTGGATCAGTCCCATTCATGGACAATAGAAATTCTGGGTCACAGGCAATAGGGGTTTCCCATGACAAGTTTGCTCCAGAGATGTGGACCCTGAATGGGTTGAATTCAGTCCTCAGGGAATGAAGTGACCAAGGGGATTCTGTCCCGAATGCTACTGTACTTAAGACTGAAATTGTGTAAAGGTTAGGGCTGCAAGGCTCCTGATTTCTTGTGGTCCTGGAGTTCAGCTTGTGTGGAGCATGGTTGCTCTGCCCAGGGAGCAGTGTGGGAGGACCCCTGACCTGCTAAGTTCTTCTGTGCTTCACTGGTCCTATGAGCAAATTGTCAAGTTCCTTTGACATGACCCCAGGACCTTTTGTTTCAAGAATACTGCACTTCAGTGTTTTTAGGGCAACATTTTCTCAGAATTTCTGGTTCATTGGAAATTAAGAGAGACACTGATGCCAAATCAGAATTAAATTGATGTTTTTCTGAAATGTCTATCCATCCTTAAAGCCAGGTTTGTTGACCACAAGAAAGATTCAGCTCCTAGAATTCTGTAATTCAACAGGAAGACAGTTATAATATTGTAGTGTGAAGTACGGTTGAAAGAAAGTCAAAAGGAAAACTGATTTTCCATTGTATATATTCCTTACTAGACAGTTTTTCTTTGAATTGATTGAGATGTCATCAGGTGGGCTGTTTTGGTGATTTTCCCTATCCTTATTTACTAGTATTTAAATGATCTATAAATACAAGGAAGTACATCAATTCTCATACTGCATTAGAGACTAATTGTTGTATCCTGTTTTCAGTCTGAAACTCAATTAGCTGAAGACGTAATAGGAAGACAGCGATGTATAGTGTGAAAGAGAACTGGAAAGTACTTTTAAAATCACTGCCAAAGAGGGTACCCATTTATGGTTGTGTTTTTTTAAAAAACTTGTAACTTAGTTTTGTTCAGACAGATAGTCGGAGTCCTGAAACACATTTAATAAGCTTCTAAATTTAAAAAAATTTAGTGGCTTTAATAGCTAAAATTGAATTGCTTTTGGCAGTCACAGATCTGGCTGGTTGTGATGGTTTGTCAACCCAAACTGTTCATCAGGCTTAGTCTGGGGAATAAAAAATGTCAAAGTTATTTGAGAAAGCTCAGCAGGAGAGTGGAAGGTCCAGCAATTGCCATTAAAATGTTATGGATGTGGTTCCAAATGACAAGGGGACAACCTTGCGCAAAGAAATCCAGACAGAACAAGAAAACATTTCCAAAAAGACTGTAATTATTTTGACAGAAGATATTATATGCCAAATTTAAAAAAAAGTGGCCAACACTCAAGTTGTCATAGCTAGTGTCAGAAGAGATTTTACAGTTCATGGTTGGTGGCATTTCTCATGGTAGGGGGTGACAGAAGTGATGCGAGCCTCTGTGAGACAGGTAACAGAATACAGTAGATGAAAAAACTTTCTGGTAACTTGCTTTCCACTTGCAGTTTGATCCAAAAGGATTTTGTACCTTGCTGAACATGTTTGTCATTTTGTAAAGCTATGGCAGAAATCACGAAAAGTCCAGTGAGCCAAACTCTGTAGCTTTGGACATTTACATTTATTCCAGTATGTGCACTTATTTATTTTACTTCTAGCATGGTGGAAAAGACATTTTAATTTTATCTTAGTTTTTCGTCCTAGAAAGGAGGAGATACGTAAAGAGGCATTTTCTCTAAAAGATAATACTTGAAATACCTCTTCTTTAAAATACCGCTACTAGCACTTCAAAATAAAACAATTGTTTATGCTTCCTTGCAACTCTTCTAGCAATGAAGAAGATGCAACTTCTCTTTGACAAGCATAATTTGTAAGCTACTTACTAACTAAGGACTTGAGTTCAGTGTAGGAATGTGTGCTTGAATAATAAAATATTCTGAAGGCAAAGCAGTTTATTCATTATTTGTGAAGGTGATAATATACACTTTGTAGAGAGTTTCTTACATTTGACCTTGTTCTTTTTCTGTTGCTTTTTTCTACTTGTAATGGCATCAAGTTTCCCTAAGAAGATTGGGTGGAATCGAGTCTGCCTGGCGAGGAGATTATGAAGATTGCACTGGCAGCAAGTGAGAAGGCTTCAACTGGAAGCAGCCAGCCTGGCCTCAGAGAGGGTGGAAGGAACTTCCTAAGGACCAGAGGAGACTGGGTAAATTTTTCCACAACTCAGAAAACTAATGAGCTGGGTAAAATCAACTCTAAAACTAAAGATGTGCCTGCACGGACAGTAGGCCGGGAAGAATTGTGTATACATTATTTTTATTGTCTTCTGCTTTAATTTTCCTTTTGTGCCTTCTTTTTTCAAGAAGGCTACTCTTCTAATTTCATTCCAGTGAAACCTGTCTATTTGGAGTTTAAAAGCTTTCAGTATTCTTTTGGGAGCTTACTGCAAAGCCCTGGCCACCTCAGGGTCACTGTTTCTGTTAACTTCTGAAATAATTGTTCTTGACCTTGAATCCTTTATATTCTTTTCTTCTGTATGGCTTTTTTAGACTGTGTGAGCAGCAATGGCATTGTAGCTGACTCTACAGTGTTTTTATTGCTCATCTAGGAAAGCTTTAAACTCTGTAGCTCTGTTCCAAGCAACTGTTGGTATATATATTTTTTATTATGTTGTAAAATATAAGCTTCCTGATCAGTTGTCAAACTTTAGTTTGGTGGAACCCTGTGAAACTTCAAAAAGGATGATGTGATTGTAGATCACAACAATATTTGAATTCAATTGTTTGGCTTACAGTTAATGTTGTGAACATTAACCAGTGAGAGATTTTCCTGTGTCTCTGAATATTAACTCTCAAATAAATAGGCTCATCCTGTGAGATCATGCTCATTCTGTCTGTAAGATGTTAAGCCAAATGTTTTCCAAGAACTGTATTCTTTGTAAAAGCACGAACGTATTCATTGTAAATAGGATCGGCTATGCAGGAGTTCAGTTGCAAACTCATTTTGTAAAACAGTCATTTTTGCCCTGAGGGCTTGATTTCTTTGCAGTGTGGTGAAACATCCCTGGGCAGGTTCAGTAGAAGTTACTTTGAAACTGACGCTCTGCCCAAGGGAGTTAATTCAGGTTGCCCAGTTAACCTGGTTCTAGTGGTTCCTGAACTTCCATTTGTGTCTGTCTGTCATCCTTTGTGGTCTCCTCCACATCTGTCTTCAAGTCTTGTTCATTTCTGTTAGAACTTGTCATACCTAGAGAAAAGAGGGACCATCAAATAGGTTTGTATTCTATTTGACCCCAGGGTTTATGTGTATCTGTTCCTCAGAGAAGAGGAAAAAGTTCTGTGGTGCTTTTAAATGTACAAACAAAATACTTGGTCATAATGATGCTTGCCAAAGTATGAAAGTTTTTCAGCCTGCAACAATAATGTTGTCATTGTTTTCTTTGTTGTTTTACTTGTTTCACTGAGATTACGTGTTTCTGTAGGAAGATTCAAGGGAATTTTTCTCAGATACTAGGAACTGCTGCAGAAAATGTTTTACAGCTCTCCTGAGGGATTTCAGTGTATTCTGCAGAGTGAAGGTTTGAATCTGAATGAAGATGTATTATTTTGAAGTTCCAAACAAGAATGTCCACAGGACTCTACTGTATGTTTTAGCACCTGGATTCTACTGTCATCTGCTTTCCTCATTGACAGCAGGTAAAACTCTTCCATTTTCAGTAAGATACAGTAAATTTAAAAACTGTAACATCACCCTGCTTCAAGTTTTCTCCAGGAAAATTTGGAATGATTGGGGTTTTATGGTGCTAAAAGCACATCCTTCCATGTTGAAAATACTCATTGCTTTCATATACCACCCTATATATGTCTATCTGATGTATTTTACTATATATTTGTATTCTAATTCCTTTAATGGAAGGAATGTCTTTTTATTATTATAAATACCAGTACTCATTTTTTAGATCGACATGTGTAGCTAGGCATATGAGCAGGGAAGAAAAGATTTTTAAATATTCCAAAAATATTGCCTACAAATTTTTGTTATCAAAAATTCTTTCCCTGTCTTTGAGACAACATTACTGAATTGGAGAATAAAAATTGCCATTTATATGACTGAGTAGCAAATCACAAGCACAAATAGTGATCAGTTCTCAAATGGTTCATAAACCACAATTAGTTACCAGGAAATAATTCATAGTACCATTGAATAGTGAAAAAATAGGTAAGTTTCCAATTTTTTTTACAGTAATAGAAATGGAAGAAGGGATGAAATTTTTCTAGAAAGATATTCATTGTGCATTGCTAGCCTAATTCTCAATTCTTCAATGTTTTGAGGGCAGATAAACTTCTGCCTAATGTTGTGTTCAAGAGGGAAATTCTGATATGAGAGAATGAATGCTCAGTAGATGCAAGGTTGACAGGTAATATCAATTTTTGCTATGTTTGAAAAAACTCCAGATTTTTTGAACCTTGATTTTTTTCCAGTGTTGAAAGTAATGGAGAATAAATTGTTTTTAAGAAAACTAATCTACCACCTGCAGAGCAGGATAGATGTTGAGTAATAGTTAAATAGCTGTAAACTGCAAATTAGCATTAGTCTTTTCCACAAACATAACACGATGCTTCTAGTCCATTATCAGCACATACTATGACTCTCCAGTACGATAACTGGAGGACCTTCTCATCACCCCAGAGATTTATGCACCTGTTTAATTTGTCCCTGGTATCCTTCGGTTTGCCTTTAGCTCCCTCCCATGTCCCTTACACGTCTGACTGGCTGAGAGACAGAATATTTGCTGTGGCAGACATACAGCTGTGCACATGCTGTTTGGCCAACTGCCTGCCCTTGCTTCACACAATACTGACCTGTACTTATTTCCTTTCCTACAGTGGGCAACCGGCTCTTTATTGGTCACTCCTTCTCATAAAATGTCTAAAAACTGTCTTTGAAATATTCACAGGTTAATAGAACTTTTTTTCTTTTTTTTTTTTTTTTTGGGAACTCAAGGCAAGGTGTGTGCAGTTGTTTTTAGGGTAATTGCTGTCCACAGCAAATAAAACATCTTACTTTTCACATAATTATCAGTGGAATTAAAGCTTATACCGAATAGATGAGATCCTTCTTTCTCATTTTTGTTAATCTCTAGCTGGTGTATTTGAAGCTGCATAAATAGAAACTGCAGAGTTGTTATGAGTCTAAAGTAACGCATTAATAATTCATGTCCTAGAAATTCCTTGGCTGGAAGGAAGTAAAATACCAAATTTATTATTTATTTCAGCGTGCTTTGGTTATAGCCTGCAAGTGAGAGCTATAGAAAAAGATTACAGGGGAACACAGAAGTTTTAAATAACAATAATTAGTAAAGTGATTATATAGAACAGTACTTGAAAACTTCCAAAATTGCAAAGATTATTTTGTTGTGCTGCTTGAATTCTTACTTTATTTTAACTATTCATCCATTTTTAGAGAAGAATGATTTTATGCTGAAGTCTTGATAAAATATTCTCATCAAAGCATATACTCATATTTTTTCTCTGAGGAATGATTTAGCTTATGGAAATTTGACTGCGTGTATTATGTTCTGATATTCTGGATATACTTCTGATGTCTTGATGACCCATGATAGAGGTAACACATTAGTAGGAAAAACATAAACATTGAAAATAATGTCACTGTGTTTGGGATTAATCAAGCAAGATATTGTAAATAATGCTTTCTGAGTGGTTTTAATAACCACTTGTATGAATTTGCTTTATAAAAATATGGTAATAGTAATACGTTATATTAAGTATATTACTATTTATATTACCAATTATGTAATAATAATATAATTATACATGTTGTATTATGTATTCTATTACACATAATTATCTATTATGTTTATTGTCAATTATTAGTTACAATAATAGAGTAATTATTATTAATATAATATCTGCAGAAATGCAGCTGATACTGTTATTAGAACTGCGGTATTAATAACCTTCCCAGATTTTAGTAAGATCATATGAGTACTAACAGTAAGAAAAGGTCCTCAAATGTGCTGGGGAATCTGTTTCAGAAGCTGTGAAAAGCTATTGGAGCAGCCATTTCAGACTGGCTTCTGATTAACAGTGGGGAACTAAGAAGCTAAGTTGAAAGCACAAAGTAAAAAAATACCATAAAAGACAGAACACACTTTTTAACAAAAAGAAGCAGAATAATACACGTCAGAGAAACAGACTTCCACAAATTCAGGGAACTGATATGTAGGATTTCTTGGGAAGATAGGCTGAGGGATAAAAGAGTGCAGTTGCTGAGGGAGATTGAGAGTTTGCTTTTGTACATGTGGAGGTGAAATAGGAATGATAGAAATAGACCATAATGGCTGTATCAGGAGCTCTTCACTGACTTGAAGATGAAATAGAGATCATACAAAATGGGGAAAAAGAGCATGTAAGTAAGGGTGAATGCAAAGGAATAGAACAAATCTGCAGGAATAATATCAGATAGGAATTACAGTTAAGAAGAGACACACAAGGTGACGGGCAACACGGCTAGAACTAAGAGGAAACAAAGGAGGTATATTTCCACTACTAAACAGAAAAAGCATAAATTTTGTGTTTCAGAGAAGGCTAACATGTCCAATAACATTTCTGCAAAAATGATTAGTGTCTCCATATTTACAAAGATTCATGTTAACAAGGAAATAAAAGTTTAAGTCAATTTACCAAAAACAAATGTTTTGGGATACTTCAGGGATAAATGTTCAAGTTGGCAGGATCTGGCTAAATTCTCCTTGCAATGCTTTGCAAAAGGGAGCTGAAGTCACTTTTGAACTCCTTTACGGTTATCTTTTTGAATGAATGAGCCAGCTGCTCTGCGGGAGCGTCAGTACAGCTACGCTGGTTGATCTGGCCAAGTCATACTAACTCCGAGGGAAGTCCTAATTTAGTGATCTTTCCTATCAGAGGTTTTGATTCAGTCCACAGAGATAGAAGTCAAATACACAGCTCTAGTCTTTCTTTGGACTTCCCCCTAGATTAAAGGTGGTTCAGGGAGTTTTGATTAAGTCCTAAATCTGCTTATGAGGGACAGCTGGTTCCCTTGTACTTGTCTCCCTTGTACTTTCTAGCTAACGATGTTTGCTATGCTGCCTTGCTACCTTCTGAAAATGCACTTTGATTTTTTTGATAGTATGGTTATTAGCTAACTTTCTCTCTTTGTTTTATTTGTAGGTTGGTGGGGGTGGGTTTTTTTTAGATGTGGAAATATTTCTTTTAGCAATGAGAAATATTTTGAGTGTGTTAAGACTTTCACATTAAGATGAGCTGAGGGAGAAGTAAAATGAAGTCTCCATGTTTATAATAAGGACAGGTGCAGGAATCTTTTGGTGCTTCTGAAGATGAGTAAATTCACTGGCTCCTAAAACAATAAATAAGAGTACCAACTAGAGATGAATCTTGTTTTCATGTTTCATGTAGACGTGTCCTTTTACACAGGAAAGGTGAAGACAAATAGGAAATTAAATATAAAGCCCAAGAGCGAGGTGGAAAGCGGACCTAGTCCAACATATGTTTTTGAGGTATATATCTGAGGTTAGAAACAAAGGAGGAGGATGCAATGCAAGGACAGGGACTGAGAGAGAAAGCAGCAGAAATTGGAGTGATGGTACAATTGAGCATGTACCTAGTTCCCACTAAAGTCTGCTACTGTAAGTTGAATGCACTGTGAATTTCTAAATGCATCACAGCATAACCTCATCTTGATCTTAGCACAATTGAAGGACTGTATGTTAAGAAATTGAGCTAAAAAGGGTCAAAACAAGACTGTGCCTCGCAGCTTATGGAGAACCTGATCTACAGTGGGCTATTATCTCTTTGGAATTCTTTAGCACTAATGGCCAACCTTTTACGTGTGCCACATGTGTGTATGCCTATTATTTCTCTTTCACATAAATGTTAACTGATATATAGGTGGTGTAGTGAGCTGTGGAAAAGGTTAGACGAAAGCATTGATTTTTTTTTTCTTTTGTATTGAGTGTTAACTCTCTTTAAATTACTTTAAAGCAATTGAATAACTCACTTGAAGTTGTCCTTCTGATTGATTGATTGATTGATTGATTGATTTTAAGGCAAAGCTAAAGATAAAGGAGGAACATAGCACTGCCTGCTTTTTCCAGTACAATCTCAATATATAGCTAACATATAAACTTTTTCTCTGGACTAAAACATAAGCACATAATGATTTTTTTCGTTTTGTTGCTAAGAGCTTACATGCTTCTCAGGATGGAATGTCATATAAGGCCTACAAGTGGAGAAGGATGTAAATAGCCAGGAAAATACTGATATACTTCTGGTGCCAGAATGGGGTTATTAGAACTAGACTGGATAGTCCTGCACACCACTGTACTATTACTGGCATATCATTAGTATCTAAGTAAGCTGTTAATGATCTCTGTAGCATAGTAGCAGGCTAGATTGAGAAAAAGACTTCAGAGCTATGTAAGGGCATTTCCAGAGTTCAATATATAAATCTTACAAAAGGCATAGTTATTTCTACTGGTAACTGGAGAAAACAAAAAGAGACTGAGAAACAAGTCCTGAATGCATCTTTTAAAGACTTTCATTGAATCTCTGTGGAAAAGTAGAAACAAGCTATGCACATGTAGTTGGAGAGCATATGAAGCACTACAAACTGTTTTCAACATGTTCCTTCTGCTACCACAAGAAAATCTTTGGAGGGTCCCATCTGTTAAATCTACTTGGGGACAACAAATTAATTTTTAAACAGATCTTAAAGCATGAAAGTAAAAGCTCTACTTCTTGGCACATCCCACTTCCTTGCAGTTCATATTTAAATGATTTGGGTCATAAATATTACTCGTGAAAACTCAACAAATGAGTAAATACTGAAAATTATTACTTTCTTCCATTTTGTTTTGTGGTATTTCTGGAATCGGTGTTCTTTATGTCCCTTGAGTCCCCAACAAAGGACATCTACTAGATTCCTTATTGTGTTTGTATTCTGCTTTTGCCTAGAATTGAAGCTGCCGAAGAGTGAGAAACTTTATATACCATAAACTTTATATACCATATATACCATAATTAGTTGTATTTAGTTTTAGGAATAGTGATGAAGGGCTGTGTCAGATAGTGCTGAGTCTCCAGAAATGTGCTGCATGTGTCTGAATTCAGTTAACTGGGACGTTCTCTGACAATGATAAGAGTTGTGCTGTTACATTGTGTATTATAAGGCCGTACGCTTTCCTGTAGATTAATGTATAGGTGATTGAATGTGAAGAGCACTGTCACCTATGTGAATATCTCACTGTACTATATTAATTGCTTAAAAAGCCCTCCATGTTGCATGATGATTGACATTATTGTATTGTTCACAGTAATCATATTAAAATGTAGCTTGTGCTTTCAGACCGCAGTTTAAATTTCCACTTTACAGACAATAGATAGTCTTGCATATTTGTGAACAGAGCAGAAAAAAAGGACTGTGTCCTGACATTGTCCACATGCACACATGTCCACATGAGGTAGGCAGAGCTGCTGGAAATTTTTTGCAAATTTGTGAGATTTTTTACATTTTTCTGGTTTCCTATTAAAATAAATGATTTTGACATATCCACTGAAGCATCTGTAGGTAGAATCCAGTCAACACAGAGACTTGTACGTCCTTCTTGTCTATTTCAGAGACAAGCTTTCCTGTTGCCTTCTTCATGCTCTGCACTTCTCACCATCGTTGGTAAGAAAATGAGATGAACTCTTTTGTTTATACATGTTTTGCTGAAAGGTTTTTGCTTTGGGCTAATCTTTTCCACTTGGCCACCCAGCCAGCTTTTCTTCTGGAACCTCCCTGACAGTTGCTCTAATATTTGGCAGCTTCTGTCTCTGTAAGGTGTAATGGCTAGCTTTAGATTTTCTGTTTTCTTCTGACAGTATAACATATGGTGGTAGAAGTGCCTTTTCCTCTTTTGAGAGGAGATAATGGTGACAGATTACCATTAATCACATACACTTGTAAACATTTCAACTAGAAGTAACCAGAAGAGCAGAGCAATAATTCCTACTAACTTTCTCCGTATCGTTCTTTGACATTATAGGCAGGTCAGCATGAAAATACTTTCCTTCTTCATTTAAGCAAAAGGCGATGCAGTTCTGTGTTAGGACTCCCATCATGACCAATTTCCTTTGCAGTCAGTCTACATATTTTCTTTTCCATTTCTTTCTTAGTGTGCGATGTAAAATACGAATGTTCTTTCAATGCTGCACGTAGCATGAAATCTGCTTTGTTTGTACAATGTGTCAAGTTTTTGTGCCTTGTGTTTGCACTTATTAAAAGCGAATTTGAGTTGTCACATTCCGAACTTGTTATCTTGCTATTTCCCATAATGTGTGTGGAATTTTCCCATGACACTGACTGTTGTGAACTGGGCTCTTTGGCAAGTATTTTCATGCTGAGGAACCAGATGGACAGGCACCTGAGTAGAATACCTCCTCGTTTAAAATTATGTGAACAGAAGACCATTTCTTGTTAATTGAATTATTGAGGTCAGTGAGATCTTGCTATTAAGAGTAATTTTGGCCTTTGTGTAATTTTGCGTTCTTATAACCATTTATTCTCAATTTAAGAGTAATGTAATCATGCCTGGCTAAGAACTTCAGAGGTTTAAATGTTGAAATGAGTATTTGTGATGATACAGCAAGTCATCCTGGAATTCACAGTTTTTACAAAAACTCTGATCATTGTTTTAGATTCACAGGCCAATTGAGTAATTCCTGGAATTTAACTTTGTGTTTCTCAGGTGTTATTTAATACAAAATAAACAAGTACCCCAACTCCTTTCCTCAAATCAAAACCCAATTCCTCTCTCCGCCCATTGTGACAGTCCAAAAAAGGTATCATGGTACCACTTAGAAGTTTGGTTTGTATTTATCCCATGAATGAGAGTTTGGAAAAAACGCACAGGATGAAAACAGTTGCTTTTTTCTCTTTGCATTTCGTGTAGTATGTTGTTTTGTTCTCCTCTCAGACCTAACTTGTATTTTATGTGTTTACCTTGTATCTTACTCTTGGCAAGGGTTTTAGCATTATATGTGCATAAATAATGGCAAAAAAAAAGAAAGGGATGATTGTTTTCAGGACAGACCAAAAAAGGAAAACAAACCTAAACCGAAAATGTCTTTAATGGATTATGACTTTAATGAACTTTTGAGGTAGAGGACAAGTTATGGTGAGATCTTGGAAGTGCTACTTGATTTTGAGAAAACCTGATCAGAAGTTAACATGTAATGGTTTTTTAACTATTTTCCATTTTGATAGCCTGTGAGATGGGTAATTATGGAGTAATGCAGTGCATGTATGTGAATAGTTCTTGTTTTTAAGGGTGCTAGTACAAGAAGAGTTACTATATTCCTCTGAGAAATCACTGTAATTGCTTAATGAGCCTGACAGAGGTTTTCCACACAAGTTACATTTCTGCTATGTTTCTAAAATGCACCCATGAGAATTAAGTGCTGTTCATCTGTTGCCACTGAGCCTCAGGGTCACCTTCAGGCAGTGCACGTGTAAGGCTGGAAAGAAACCCTACAGTTCAGAAAGAAAAACACAGCCTTTCATAATGATCTGCTTTAAATTGTCCAGACTTTGCAGGAAAACTCATAGGGTATGGGTAAGATGCCTCCATAAAAGTGACCTAGTGGGAATTCAATACAAATTATTTCTTAGAGGAATTTGCTCCAGTCCTCCAGTGTGAAAAAGAATTTGTACATCTGGGCTCTAGAGTACCTGCTGTTCTTTCAAAGCACAATTTACACTGAAAGACAGTTCTGCAGAGTGAGTGGGAAGCCAAACGTTACTGTAGAATACCATGCAAAATCTTGGTGGTAGTTTCAGAAAACCTTACTCTTACTTCTGATCATCAGCTGCAATTTTAACATTATTTGACATGCTGCACATATATTACCTTAGCTGCTGTTTGGAAGCGGCCCATGCAGACAGTTTACTGTGAATTTTGGATTCTTTTTTTTTGCATGGTGGTTGAGTATTATTCTTTTCTTGGTTATTTCTGGATTCCGTAGAGCTAGAAGTAACATGAGAATTGGTGTTTCTTGGCATGTTAAAAAACTTTGCGTGACACCAAACCCAAAGTATAAATTAAAAAGAGATATTTGAAAGGACATTCATATCCTCTGATTCCTAAGGCAAGCTGCTCGGGGTGAAGGCATCAGAAATAAGAAGGTCATTTTAGATGAAAACAGTCTGTTCTGTTTCTGCCAACACTAGGAGTTATTTTTTATAGCTGCTGAAAGTCAGGAACCCTTGTGGTTTACTTTGGGAGTTCTATTGAAATCAAACCCGTAGGGGAAATTATAAGAGTTGTAAGCTGACAAGAAGTAAGTGCACATCTCCTGCACATCCAGGTACCGAACAGAATGCATTTGCCATACTTTTAACGAGTGGCATGTTGCAAATCTTACCCGTGGGTGATGAGAACAGCTCAAAATGAACCTAAACCTGGGTGCAGGTCAGTAAATTCTGGCAACGTAATTTGCATTTTGGATGTTGTCTATAAATTTCCTGACTCTAAAGCATGTTGCTCCCTCAACACTGCTGGGCCTTTGATGTTATTTGCTGCTGGAAAAAAATTATGTGGTGGGCAATTACTTACTTATGGTGACTAGCATATGGGTGCCTGAATGGTACATAGGGCTTATTATTATCTTTCCTTGCTCTCATTTCCAGACTTAAAAAGGGAAAAAAAAAAAAAGGCACCCCCCCGCAACTGCTGATGGTTTCCATATGACAGGGGAGAAAGTATGAATCAGAACAAGCAGACATAGTTTACATTGGAAACAAGATGTGTTCTTTTAGATTACAGAAATACAAGTGATTAATTGTCTTTGTGATGTTCATGTAGCATAATTACATCACAGTTAAGAGTATTATCAAGCTTGATAAAATTCTGAGTATAAAAAAACCCAAAAACTATAACTCCACCCCAAACGAAATATATCTGGATTCTCTTCTGGAAGCTGTGACAAGTATGTGTAGCTCAGACAAGGAGGGTGGGTTGTCTAATTACTGTCCACACCTGGGTTAAAATGAGGAAAAAAATGGGAAACACCTGTGCTGGCAGGGCAGGGCAGGGGAGTTCTGCTGAGAGGCAGCAAGGTGAGGGGAGCCCTGCTGACGGGTGCTGGGGCGAGGGCAGCTCCGCTGAGGGGTACTGAGCTGTGGTGAGCCCTGCTGAGGGGTTAGTGGGGTGAGGGGAGCCCTCTTGAGGGGTGCTGAGCTGTGCTGACCCTCACTGAGGGGTGCTGGGGTGAGGGCAGCCATGCTGAGGGGTGCTGCGTGAGGGCAGGGGCGTGAGGGGCCCTGCTGAGGGCTGGCAGGTGAGAGCGCTGAGGGGAGCCTCCCTGTGCTGGGCAGCAGCTGCCAGAGAAGGTTCTGGAGCTGGCAGGGTGCAGCTGGGGACTGGTGTCAGCGGGATCTTCAGGGCTGCAGGTTAGTGCCTGGGCTGGCTGTCAGTGAAGGTTCTGACTCCTGTCCCTAGTCCCTCTGAGCCTTCTCTATTTAAAATACAAAAATCTTTTCTGTCTTATTAGAGACTTGATGCAGAGAAGGTGTTAGCAGGCCCACCACCAAACTCAGTCTGGCCTGGGGAGTCCCATGAAATAGGGATATGTCCAGCAGAACTGGGATGTGCACTGAGAGGGGGAAAATGGTGTCGGGGAGGAACCACCAGCAGGAAGATGGCGAGCAGCTGAGGAAGATGGTGGCAGAGGGGAAGAGGCAGCTGTCCACTCTGAATCTTTTGGATTCTGGTAAGACAAAGATGATTTCCTTATTTCTATTTTCCATGCAGAAGAGGAGAGGAGGGTTCTAGGAGATAAAGGAAACAGTACCTGGTTTTTGTGATGCGTGTCACCCTCTGCTGGTTTAACTGGGTGGGAGTGAGCCCCTTTGTCCTCAGGGAAAAGGGGTGGCATGAAACAAAATGAATCCCACACCCACCAAAAGGTTTGTGTTACTGTAAATGTTAAACCTCCTGAGGGAATTGATTGAGATTCAGTAGTTTACTGATGGAATTATTTATTTAGAGTGGTGCATTTTCTAGCTCGTGTCCTAGCTTGAGACACAAAATACCATGAGCACTTGTGAACTGAGGGGTAGCAAGGAACAGAACTCACCAGAGTAATTTTTCTAGTTCTAAGTTCTGATCTAGAAATAAATTTGGCAAAGATAGTGGTAAATCTTCAAGTTCATTAAAATATCTAACCATTGCAATTAGTCTGGGACAAACATTTATGATTTTTTTTTTTCTGTTATCAAAAGTAGACATTTGTTTTGGCACCTGTTGATTCATTCAGCTATTTTCTTGAAGTTTCTTGGAAATATTTGAAAATCTGGAATTATTTAACCTAAAGAACATGAAATGTAATTTTGTAAGTAGAAACAGCTAGCAGTAGAAAAGTGTAACTGCCAGTTTAATTTTTCAGATAGTCTGCTAATTTATTCATTTCAATGGAAAACTAAAGCTACCACTTCCACTGTAATGGCCCTGTTTATCAGTAAACATACAGGATTAATAAAATATTTTGGAAATATGACCGCTTTCCAACTTTCTCTCCCTGAAAGAAGTAAAACTTAGCTTCTAGTCTCTCGACCTTTCTCATCTGAATTCTTTCAGTAAGGGTCTTAATTGTATTTCTTTATTATAGCTTGTTCTGGGTTCATGCTTGCTTTATGCTGCATACTACCTATGTTTTCCATTATCCAAGGAGAGAGATGAAAAGATACTGAATGAATGAAGGTTGTTATGATCTATTGGGAGAGTATTAACCTTAGATGCTTGTGATTAGAATCATCACCCCTTAGCTTTTAGCTGATCTTAACTTTCATTTCTACAAAGTCAATTTTCCTTTTTTCCTGGAAATTTGAAGTGGCTTCTGGGGTTGAAAACAGTTATTATCTTCTACTCCTCCTCCATCTTCTGCTCTCCCTCATTAATGTCACTTTGATAAGTAAGTGAAATATAAAGTATACAATTGCTCTGTTAGGTTCCAGTTGCATGGCTGTGCTGTATAGTTAATGGCAATGCAAGAGTGTCAGGATGAGAGAATAATATTTGACCAAAAAAACCAACCCCCAAAGCAATAATGATGGGAAATTTAGCTGGTTTCCCCCCCCAAATTTATTCTCTGATTTGGTTGCTTTTTTGATCCTGTAAGGATCCACCTCTAACTAACAGTTTTAAAAATTCTTTATTAGTTGTTTGTCAGTGCAGACGGGCAGACATGATGGATCTATGCAGAGTGTATTTACAAATGCATACAACTCAAATCAGTAGTTAGGCTGTCAAGTGTCTGGCAAGACACAGTTGTATTATCTTGCAGGCATTAACATCCTGTGAACGACAGGTTGTAATGTACTGTCATTCTTAAAGGAATTTGTGCTTCTCAAATTAAGGAAAGGTGGGGGGCTTCAACAAGCCTCCTGTGTTGAAGGATGAAGAATGCGATGTACTAATTCTCTCATTCATTCAGGACAGCCTAATTTAAAAAAAAAATAGATAAAACAAATTACTTGTGCAAGGCCAAGATACAAAACTTACACTCAAATACTGCATCTGCACTTAAGCTGTGAATGTATTTAGGTTCTTGTGTAGTTAGATCCCAGAGCAGCCATCATCTGCTGATAGCTGGATCAATGCGGTTTCACTTTGAAGATGTATTGTCCTGGTTTGAGGTCAAACAGAACCAATATGCTTCTTAAAGCGAGGTTGTGTTTTCACTCCTCAGAAATCTCTTGCTTCAGTATCTCTTGATTTTGTTGTGACAAATCACTCTTAGAAATGGTGAACTTGTCTGGTAGGTTTCAAATATATTTGAATATAAAAATAAACTAAAATGAGCATTAAGTATAAATATTTTGTATTCTTAAATAAAAGTACAAAAGATAGATGTTTGTATTTTAGTCACATCATTTTACATGCTTTATATTGTATCGCTGTAGTTTTATTTATTATAGACCTACATTACACCAATTCAATGTGGTTTTTATTTTATAAGTAAACTTAGTCTGTCAGTAAAATTATAGGAGAATGAATGATAGCTTTAAATATGACTTTTTTCTTAGTTTTGTTTCTCTCATCTTCCATCTTCCCTTTCTCAAATTTCGGACTGCTGAAAGTAATGCTCTCTAGAGGCAGAATTACTTTGTAGCATCCAGTGTTAAAAGTGAGCTATACTTTTATTGCTCTGAGCTGCCAAAAAGCACGATCCCCCTAGAGGCTGTTCCAAACAACTTTGTAAGAAAAGACGCAGAAGGCAGAAATATTTCGGGAAGCAGATTATCCCTGACAAATATATACAGCTGTCTAATAGAGCAACCTCCTCAGACCCCATCCATGTCATAGGATTTTTTTTTTTGTTTCTCTAATCTTCTTACTTTTACAGAATCCAGTTTTGTATTCCATTAGTATGCATGTGTATATTTTAATAGACTATAAAAATGCTGCATGACCTACTTACTGAGAACCTGGTTTTACATCCCATTAGTGGGCATGTATTTTCACAGTAATAGACTTTAAAAAACACTGTGTGACCCATTTATTCTGCTTCATCAGTAACTTCCTACGTAGTGTGTGTATATATATATCTCCTTTTCATTGTTTGAGAAAATAGGGGAGAACCTTACAATGCCAAACAAGAGTTCTGTGCTCTTTGAATTGCTTAGACTCTAATATGATACTTATTCTGCATTAAAAAAAATCATGATACTTGAAGGCGTTTGCAATGTAAGAAGACAGAATGTAGATAAAGCAACCTGCACTTAGAGGAGGATTAATATTGCAATGTAACCTGACCTATTTTTAAAGGAATCCTCATTTTACTGATTTATGATTCCCTGTTGAACTCACTCATGCCTTACTCGATTTGGTTTTCTCTGAGATTCACTCAAGGTGTTGAGCAAAAAAGAATTCTTATAAATGAAGAAAGCATTTGTTTGTTTGGTTGGTTTTTTTTTCTTCCTTGGTGTAATTCCTGAATATTGTGAAAGACCACATCTTTTTTTGTTTGTTTGTTTGGAATCTGCCACCTGTGTCGTTTGGTATGCTTTATTTTCCATGCTACCCTTAATTTGATAGACTTCTGTCAAAATTCTCCCTCAGTCTTAAAGACCGAGGAGTCCTTGTTGATTCTAATACAAAACTATTTAAGCTTTGCTCATCTCTGTCAGCCCTCTTTGTATTTTCTATTGTTCTGTTTTATTCTTTTTGAGGACAGGGAGACCAAAAGTTGATGGCATTTAAGATAAGAGTCCACCAGGAACTGCATAATGGTGTTTTGGTCTTTGTTTCTTTCTTATTACTGCCTAAGATTGAGTTTACTTTGAACACTAATCTGGCGGCTCCATGAAATTGACTATTATAACTGCAAATCTGAAATCCAAGTGAAGGAACTCTCAATGAGAGCTTATTGTATATAAATGACCTATTTGTATGATGGAACGTTATTTAAATTTAGCCTTATCTGCCATGGGAGGGTGCTTTGGCAGATCTTTAATTCTTTTGCCCCATACATTTTCAAGAAGATTGTGTCTTGTTATATAGTGCCATCCTTGTAGCATCCCTGGGGTGCCATGGGTTTAGGTGATCTGTACAGAGGTCCATCTGCTTTCAGGCATACCCTTGAGTGTTTTACATCCTGAATCAGTAGCATGTGGTAGTGGTTTTATAATATCACTCTCTTTATATCACCCATACTGGTGAGGAAACTATGCACCGTATGAGGTAGGAGACTTGAAAACTTAAGGTTATCCCTTGGGGTTCTCATCTGCTTGTGGGATAGAGTTATCCCAGGAGCAGCTGTGCCACCTAAACCTATACAATGGTCTGGCCCTGGGCTGACTTACTCATTGTCCTTCCCTACATGTACCTGATAGTCACTGGTTTATAGCCACAATTCAACTCAGAGACGAGTCCCAGAATTCAAACAGAAGACTGAGATAGATATTCTAGTGCCAAGAATAAACAGGCATAGCACAGAAGAGGAGAGCAGAGTGATCTAGTTCAAAGGATTTATAAAACCATGTGAACACTAGTAAGAGAGGGTATTGTAGTGCTCGGGGAGTATTAATGTGTCATTGGTGTGAAGTTAATCCACTGAACTAATTGTATTCAATTTAGGGGTTTTACATTGTACTTCTGAGGCAGAAGCAATTGCATGGAGGAATTACACAAAAGCATAGGAGCAGATTGCTCTATTATACCTCATCAGCACATAAATGCCCCACCTTCTATTATACTACAGGGGCTTATTTATTTCTTTTAAACATTATACCTATGTTCATTACTTGCAGTATTGGAATTCTTAGTTAACAGGAGAAGTTGCTCTATCAAAAGAGTGGCATTATAAGATCAACGTTGTAGTAACTCCTGATGCGTAGTTAACATATTTGGTCTGCAGTTAATCACTACACAAGAGCAGGGAATGGTACCACCTTAAATAATTTTTCTACCAATATGTGACCTATAAGTTAATGTTTAGAAGATGGCCATTTTGTTTTGATTTTTCCATTTGAGAAAACTAAAAATAATTGATTTCATTTGAAAGCTTTACAGTAAAGTCTTGATGAAGTTCACTTACAGTGAACATCTTTTAGAACTTTTTTTTCCACGTGTTCTCTGTGATTCTTGCCTGACTGAGGGAAGGTTACAGAAATAAGCTATCAGGCAGTTGCCAACAAAGTTGTGGCTTGTTTTTTTTTAACAGTTGTTTGCTTTTTTATTTCTTTTTATTACTTTTTTGTTTTAAAATAACACTTCCCCTCCTTCCCTTTTGCTTCCTCCTCTTGAATGAATGTTGTGCCCATTCCCAACTGCAGGTCAAATAGATAGATGTGGTTTGAATGGAACTTACTGAAACTTGCAAAAAGACTGATTTTGTTGTATTTTCAACTTTATGAAACCATTAAAATAAAGGTAAATTCTGAAGACGTTTAACCACTCTCGCTCTTCTGTTTTAACTTCCAAATGCTTCTGCATTGAGTTCAATCTTGGGAGACAGCTGCTGGTTTATACAGGATGAGTAAACTGAAGATGGGAGTAAGTGCTTTACTTGGCATGTAGAAACATGACTACTCAGAGATTAGTCATTTGATTATTCTGCAGTAACACTATCAAGCGTATAAGGTAAAATGTCAATTAGTATGTTTTTGCTTCTAGTCTTTATTACCTATATTTAAGCCCCAGGACTTTAGCTGAAGGATCCAGAGTACATCTGAGCATGAATGGTCTATTGCTTTTATTTTCTAATTGATAATAAATTTTAATATTATGTTTATTAAATTTATCTGTTTTATTTTCAGAGCTAGTTCCTTCTCTGATGTGAAGTTTAACTAAATGACATATCATTCCCCACTTGCCAAAATATTAGCTGCTGACTAATTATAGTTTATGATGTCTAGGATTAAACATATTCTGTTGCAGAAAATGTAATTACCAAATGTTTTAAAGCCATAAAATACATATAGATATCAACATTGCTTATCGGGGAAATGGTCTGTTTAGCTGTGAGAATAACCGTGTAGGTTTCAGCAGAATAGTTGATTGAGATTTCATTGCTTCTCTTAATTCATGAATATTTGTGAATTTTCATTGGCTATTTTAACGATCCATTGGGCAAAAATTGTACATGACATAACTCCACTTAGTGTCACAGAAAATTAGTTACTGCTTTCATAATATAAATCAAGAAATAACATTGCATTTTATTTAAAAATAATAGTTGATCTTTAAAGACTTTTTAAACAAATATTTTTATATTTGTATAAAGGATGAAAGAATTAATACTTACCATTTATATCGGTGATTAAAGCAGAGAGTATCTGACTCTCTCCTGGGATTATATCTTTTTAGTAGGAAATAATAAAAATTAATTTGCATTATACTGACATAATTTGCACTTGCAGGAAAAACCTGTTGCATTAGATGATCAAAATAGATTACTGTAGAGAGAGTGTCTATCAGAGGAGACAACTGTGGAAAAAATTAACTTTGAAAGGAGGCTTAGAAATGAGTCAAATTTATGTGAAGAACAAAACAATGGTATACTTACCCAGCTGTTCATTTTACATTCTCTGTTTTTTGGGTTGCTTGGTAAATAATGAAAAGTAACAAGTCTTTCCTTGTTCTATGTGCCGTTTCCTGTGCCTCCCCCTCACATTAGTACTTTTTTCAGTTTGCAAGATTGAGCTTCCTCAACTAATGGATCTACTGTACTAATATCAGTGACAGAGTTATTAACTTTATTTAACACAAATAAGTCAACTCATATGATACCAGTTGTTAGAGAAGTAGTGTAACTGCAGTTATTTGTTTAATATTTATTTCTAATCTTGACTGAAGGTGATTCTGTATATTAAATCAATTAAAATTACATGATATCAGATTGTTACTTCATATCATTGACTACTACATCAATTTTGGAGAACTTTACTCTGCACCTCAACGTGAGAATCAAGAATTAGCTACCACTGATCAATTACACTAAAAGATGCAGACTGTCTTTTGACACTATTTATATTTCATTCCCTAAACCAAAGCAAATGTCATTTAAAAAAATGTGTGAAATCATTGAAATAAATATTACACTTCATTTATCATAGCAGATGTTGAGGATCTCTTGCTAGCCAAACAAGTAGTGTTGAGAAGAGGAAATGCAGTCTGAAACTTTATTAATTATGCGAGTTCTTCAGGAGACAAATGCTAAGAGTGCACAGAATGCTAAGCCTAGATTTTTTTGAATCAGAAGTCAAAGGGTGTGCTTATGATAGTGTTTGCATTTGGACTAGTTATGTTTTTGAAATGAATCTCCTGATCATTTCCATCTTCCGTTCTTTTCTCCACATCATGGAATAGAGGTTGCAGCTTTCATTGCTTTGGGTAATGGTCCACAGGACTAAAATACAAAACAAAATCCTATGAAGCGTGTACTTTGTGGACCTCAGGACTTTAGCGTCTTTGGGTTTACACTTGGTCAAGCAGACACAGCCAAAGTGGAGGCTATGATTTCATCGGGTCTGGTATCAGTCTGAAATTACAATGTGGCATGAGCAGTGTTACCCTCTGGAGATGCTCTCCCACAGAGAAACTTGTCTTAATGAGGAACGTTATTAAGATACCATGGTATATTTCACAGGAGTAGGACTTAATACTTACTGGCTGTTCAAATGCCAATGTTGTCAGATTTTGAGGAAGGAGAAGGGCATAACATTATCTTGAGAAATTGTGTGAGGAAGAACAAAGTGTCTTTAGGCTCTTTTGTGCTTTTCATATAGCACATGTACAGCATGTATGTCTCTCAGTACAACCAGTGGAAGCCAACTGAGATGCTCTAATTTGTTTCTTCTTGCATTAGGAGCAGCAGAATTTTGCCCAATATATGGGCATGAAATCCAGTGTGTTGCAGAGTCGATAGGATTAATTTTTCTCTGCTCTTTTAGTAGGAGTTAGACCCGTGGTGTAAACATCTGTAAATATTTAAAATCTGACATTCATCCCTGATGGGTAAAGGACAATGCAATCAAGGACAGGAGGTAGCGCTTAGACTAAATAATGCAGCTTGGTAAAAAGAAAAGCTGGCCAACAGACGCTACAGCAAATAAAGACGCCCTTCTAGGGCAGGGTTAAGCATAAAAGCTGGTATTACTGCAGAGCTATAGGTGCATAATGTAGAGGCAGCTGGCATTATCTCAGAACAAGACAATAAGCACAGACACCTCTTGGATAGAATTCTAGGGTAGAATTCTACCCAATAGAAGATGGGTAATATTGCTACTGGGGTGGAAATGAGTGCTTGCCCTCTACATAGTAAAGTCTCAAACTGGTACCTATGCTATGGGAAAATTAGATAAGTCTTTCAAAAAGTAATCAAATTTTGACAAGGAGGTTATATCTTAAACATTCATTTACAAATACTATTCTGTAAATTAGGCTACTGGAGATTGGAAGAGACTGGGACAAACTGATAAGTGCTGAAGTAAAACGTATACAGGGACGTTCTTTCCTTTGCCAGTTGTTCTCCTAGGTCTATGTTATAAGTTCTCAGGAAAAAGCTTTCCTAAATGCCGAAAAAGGCCAAAAATGAAAACCCACACTAAATTGGACCAGTTGCCTCCTCAGTTCTGTGGCATGTAGCTGAACAGTTAGTTACAGGAACCGACTTCTGTAATAAAGGTGTGAGCAGGTGGTAGTGCTATATTCTCATAGAGGAAAAGAAATTAAGAGGACCACAGAATTTTCAGTATTGATTTGTACTATATATTTATAGCACACTCCATCATGAACTTTAGTATTGCTTTAATTTCAAATTAAATCTATTATATTACATCTGTATAGATTACAACTGTATGCTTAATTAAACTTAATTAATCTTAGTTAAAGACTCTAGCATTTTGCTTTTTCAGTTAGTAAAGAAAATAGATTTTTTTTTTTTTCCTTAAAGCAAAGATACTGTAATCTGAAGACTTCTTAGGTGCTTAGAATGTTAATGACAATCCCTTGAAATTAATGCTTCATTGTAGACAGGGTATTAAGTGTTCATACTCATGTAACTACTATGCTGTCTTTTATGAAGAAAGAAGTTAATATTACGCATTTTGTCTGGAAAGAACCATTATTATTATTATTAACCTCATTTGACCTGCTCTCACTTTTGTTAATTTTTTTCTCCATGATGATTTGTGAGAGAAAACTGCATACCCTTTCCCAGTAAATACCTCAAGTTAGTAATATGACAGAAAAATATTACATTCAAATCTACAACTGGTGCAACTCAAGAATTTAGTTTTGTTTTGCAGCTGAGCTCAACTCATTTACTACTTTGATTCATCTCATGTGGGATCACATGATCTGTTAATTTAAAGTAGTAAATCTTTGTTTATGTAACTTGAGACTGTCCGTCTGATTATTTGACCAGTACTGTTGACATTGCTGCATTTGAGAGCAATCAGATTAGAGAATTGTTAGGAATCTATTGCTAATTCATCTGGCATTGGTTTAGATTAAGCTACTGTACTTAGTTACTGAAACTGATCTCTTGGAAGTGAGGAAAGGGAGCAAGTCGGAAATTAAAACTGTTTTAAGGTGGAGTGTTTCAAGTATAGCATGCTAGTATAGTGTTGCAAATAGGAACTGTCATTTCTACCGACAACGGTGATAGCCTTTTGGTATCTATTTCATTGTTTACTCAAAATATAGAGTGGTGCAAAATATCTTGAATATATCGTTTACAATCTCCTCCATCTGTGAGTGCACTGAAACGGTCTTGTTCTCCATCTGTCCCTTTTTTCGATCATATGGTAGATTCAGTAAAACCTATGGTTGCTTTCTTTGGAAGAGCCTCAAACAGAAACTGGGTGAACACAACTAAGTGCAATGTTTAAGCATATTGCTATTATTTTAGCACTAGGGATTTAGATTTTAATAGTTCTGAGTCAAATCCTGAATATAAATTTTTATAATAAAATAAAATATATAATAGCTTTATAAAAATATATTTTTTCTCAGTTTTTTTAAAATAATTTATTTAATATGCTAGAAGAAGAGGTTAGATCATGCTTTATTTATACATCTGAATGCTTTGCATCAAAGGAGCTGCACAGGTACTAGCAATGTCAGTTAATCATTTTAGCAATAGTGGTTATAGCCACTGTGTTCTATAGCAAAGTAAGAAAGGAGCAAACTCAGTTTAAGATCTAATCATTATTTTTTAATTTAATGAGGCTTCTCTGTAGACAACTGATTTTTGCCCATGAAGAGAACTTACTCTAATGTAGATGGGTCTAGAAAAAACTACAAATCTTGAGGTCACTTATTCACAAGGAATTCAGTGTGTGAGTCTATGCTACCTCTTTATTTGTCCTTCATCCTTGTTATTGTGTGTATATTTCCACTGAAATGTTGGATGACTGATAACTCTGGACGCTCATGTAACACTCAAGTTAATGCCAAATGTTTATGTAACTCCTGTGAATGAAATTAGAAAATCGGATCCTAGTTTTTTTTTGCTAGATATCTGGCATTACTGGTTTTGGTGGAGGCAGTTCCAATTATCAGTGGAATGACTTAGAAGATAATTTTGCCCACAACCCTGTTATTTGTAATTTTTTCACATGTAATTTCTTTTAAACAACAGCACTTTCAAAGGCAAATCTTTAAAGATGTATAGGTTAGCATCCTCTTATTCCTTTTAGTGCAGTCCTATTTCTCTACTAGTTCCACAATAATACAAGCTGTTAAACATTGTTTAACACCTGAGGAAACAGGATTGTATTATGCTGAAAAATGCAGCAGTTAAAAACATAAATATATTCCCTGATCACGTTTCATGGACCATGTTAAGTCCATGGATTGTTTTGGTGTACTAAACATAATAATTGCATTTAAAACTTGAAATCCAATTAATGAAGATATCAAAAGACGGAAATGTCTTGGATTTTCCCTTCTCAACTTGATCTATAATTATTTGACTACAACGGGCATAAACTTTACACTGTCGTATCTTTAGGAAGAATTATTTTTATGCTTTTTAAAGTTTTGAAAAGAGCACGTTATAACATGCTGGTTGATATAATCAGTAGTTTTGTTTATATTAACTTTTTTTCCCTCATAGGCTCAAATCAGTATTTGCTTAATTGTTTCATGATAGGAACCGATTTCGTTAGCACAAAGCTCCTGCCTGATGCTTTCATTTCGCAGAGAAAAAGCAATTTTTCACAGTGTAGTGTTGACTTACATGGGAGGTACTTGGTGTGGCGGGTTCCAGTATAAACTAGTTCTAAGTAAATCTTTTTGCATAATGCACTTCAAAGTGGAATTCTTGTTCCAGAGAGTAACCAAAAAAATACAGAAAGTTTAAATCAGTTTTATATGGTCTTTTTTCCCCTTATAATTATAACATATAGTTAAAAAAGTTGTTAATTTGCTAAACTTACTATGGCTTGAAGCACTGATCCGTATTTGGGAGCAGTGAGGGATTTATTATGTGACAGACAAACAACTGTGTTTCAGCTCGCATGGTGGGTAACGCCCACGGAGAATGTGCTGGGAGGGTGGAGGAGAGAAGGAAAATGATGTGAAGTTCTTCTCTGTTCCACTGCTATCTCAAGCACTAATCACTAGCATAAACCTGTTTTGCTCTACTCTAAACATTATTAATTTGGGGCTTTTAGTTTCTTTGGGTTTTTTTCCTTCACTGTATTCAAAAGCTTTTCCAAAACTTCACTGTTACTGTGGTTTGAAACCTTAGAATTTCCTACTCTATTGATAGCTTATTCATGTACAACCGTATACCAATGCTGTTACTGGCATGTAGTTTGAAGAAATCCTTTCTCCATCTTTAGGGTATGGACACAGAAAGTTCTTTACCCTTCAGCCACAGGTTTGCTGGATGAAAGGCTTTTAAGTTTCTCTTGTGTGTCTCTTCCTTTTACCTAATATGAAGTGGAAACACCACCTTTACTGAACATGTTATCAGAATTTTATAAGATACGCCAAGAGCTTTCTTATTGCCTTATACATTTGCATTAGTACGTCAGTATGTCTCCTAGAGATGTTTGACCTCTCTTATTCTAATCTTCCTGCTGTCCAAATGTCATTGTGTCTTCCTTTTTCTCTTATCACCTTCCAAGTGTCCTCTTAGAGCTGGTTTAGGCTTTTCAAAACTGAATTTTGCTGTCTCAGGGTGAAGGTGCTGGGCCATTCTCGGCATAGAAAGGAAAGGTGTTGAACTGGGAAGGAATGTGGGGAAGCAGCTGGACAGTCAGATGGGGACAGCAAGTCTGTGTTGGTGAGGGAGGGTGGGGAAAAAAATGACCATTATCATAGGAACATAGAATATCCCAAGTCAGAAGGGACTATGAGGATCAACAAGTCCAACTCCTGACTCCATACAGGGCAACCTAAAAGTTAAACCATATATTGTCCCTTCATTAGCATTTGCTCCCAATATTGCAGCCCTTACCGTGTCACCAGTAGAGCCTATTTTACCAGGCCGTGCGTTTATTCATGTGCCTAGGCAGGTGACTATATTGCAGTCTTCTACTTCACAGACCTTTTGTGACGACTACTCCTTCTATACTGCTTTGACAGTCATTTTTCTTCTGCCTCTTTGATTTTTCTGATGTTGTCAGAATTGTTCCTCAACTGTATTTTTTGCCTCTGTGGTCGCTTCTTTTCCCTGTGCTCTGTCCTTGTTGACATAGTTGAGTGGATCACTGTCATCTTCAGTGGATGCCTGCCAAGGTTTCGGCTCAGCTACTGGCTGGTAATCTTTGCTATAAATATAACCCCCCTCTTTTGAAAAGCTCGTAACAAATGAAAGAAATTATTATTTCATACAGATCTGAAATTTTAACCTGAATGTTGTACATTAGGGGTTTAGAAATACAAAAAACCCACTTTGAAAAATATATCTGAAGAGCTGCGCTATGCAAAAGTTGTAGAAGTGCCCTTATTTTACTAGTCATTGGTAAGTAACTGCTGGTGCTTCTGTGTTTTATATAAATATTTAGAGAGGCTGACTGTCATATTTGTTATATTTGCAGAAAGCCTAGCACAACAAAGCCTCAAACTTGTTGACCTGTAAGTGCTGTCTCTGTAAATGGTAAATAACAGGGCTATGGTAGGTGTCAACAGATGGTACTATTACATGCAGTCTTTCAAGTAGTTATTTTCCTTAGCTTATGAGCATATGTTCAGTCTTGGGAAGACATGCTGTGCTGCTGTTAGCTTTGGTTATGCAAGTCTTGGTATAGTGACGGGTCTTTTGGAGAGGGCATATGAGAGCAGCAGGAGAACTTGCTCTCCACTCAGGTTTCTGATTAAATTCAATTCTTGAGGCAGAGCTACTCTTTGAGCTCTGCCCACTGATGTTGGTCTTATTATTGAAGGAAAAGATTGCCTAGAGGCAATTTGATAATTTCTGTTGCAAACCTTGAACAGAGGGCTTGCATAAATAGAGTGAGTTACACTTAAATTATACCCAGACTTGATGTTGCTGGTTTCTCTTCCATTAGGAAGCTGACCTTCAAAGTCCCTGACATCTGCCGTAATTTGGGAGAGCAGTGTCAGAATGAATGCTGCTGTAGGAAGAAAGGGGAACAAGGAAAAAATATTTCATAATATCATATACATTGCGTATGGTATTTCATTCAAATGATCTGTTTGACAAATTCCATGGACTCTACTTCTATTAAGGGAGAAAGCAAAGAAAAAAATAAGCAACTGAATATGCATGTGTTCTGGCAAGCAAATTTTAATTTCATCATTGGCCTTAGATATAGAATGGCTTGGCAATACAGATAAATACATTCTTTGGTTAAGAGGTATAGATATTAGTGAAGGAGGAAAACATGTATTGACGTTTAAAATGCATGAAAACTGTGCTCTGAGTTCACCTGTTCTTGTGCAGCCTAGCAATGGTCATTTTGTTAGTCATATCCATTGTTCTGTCATGCCCGTTGTTCTGGTATTGTAAGAAAGTAGAGATGAAAATTAAAATTTTTTGGTAAGGAATACTATTATTCCACATGTTTTGTTCGGAGAAAGTCTGATAAGTGTATGTGTCTGTTAATACATGAATTCCAGTTCAATTTATGAAGTATGTTGTTATTGTCTTTTCTCTCTGTGTAATATACCTCAACTGTTGGGGAGAGAAAAACTTGGTCTTCATAGTCTTTTCCTGAATTAAAAAAGGTATTAAGAATGATCTCCAGTTGGCCAGCTGGAGTGGCTGTGAAACGTTTGCTGACGTCCTTGTGTCTTACACTGGCCCCCAGACTCTGCACGAGTTAGCCCCGGCCCTCCTTGTGAAAAACAGAGTTCTGCCTGTGGATGCCACATGATCTCTCGCTTTGGGGGACTTGGTGGATAAAACTGTGCTCACAAACATAAGACATTCTGAGAACATAAAGCCTGAGACAGGGGCTGGATCAGAAAATCAGCCTGGGAAGAAAGGAAGGTAATGCAGGAGAATGCCAAGACAAATGGATGAAGCGTATATATACTTTTAAAAAAAAATTATTATGATTTTTTATTTTGAGCAATGCTGGGTTCTGAATTTTCCCTGCACTTGGATGCTTATTCAACCTTATGTCATCTCCTTTTTTGTGCTAATACGGCAAACTAATTGAGGTTAAAAATAACCTTTATCTGGAGCACGCACTTATGGGCTGAAAGCCACAGAGAGAGGGAAGTTTACCTAGCTCCTCAGGCTAAATTCCAAGGTTTGAAGAAGAATAAAGCTCAGGAAGGAAAGCTTGGAAGGGTAGTAACAAGTCTCTGGGAAGATGAAATGAACGTTCACAGCTGCTGTGAGGAAAAAGTTTGACCAGGAGTGTCTTATAATTCAGTACAGTGTGATGTGAAAGGAAAATATTTATTCATCTATTATCCTGAAAACAAGAGAAAAGCTATTTTTGAAAAATGCAATTTTTCTTTCAGTTCTGCAATTCTCTTTTTGGTTATGGATTCTAGGAGACCCTGAACAGGCAGTAAATACTTCACATTCTGATGAAGGAGGTTTACCAAAGCCAGTACAGATAATTGCTTCTTAGTCATACTTCATCATACTTCTTCATCTTCTGTGGTTGGTTTTTTTTTTTTTTCAATAGTCTTGGAAATCCTATTCAGTTTTTGGTTTAAGTGTAAATTATCCTATTGTATAGTTTAGATATATGAACAAATGAAATAATTTTGGATGTGCTAGTTTGCACAAAGTTAAATGTACAGCAATGATTAAATCTGCCTCTGCGGAACATTGCAAGGGTTTTCTTTCGAGGATATTGGCAAATCACAAAGCAAATCAGAGAGGATAAAAAGCGATGAATAGGTATGCATGGAAATAGAAAGAAAAGGTTTTTAAACACTTTATTTTTTGGAGAAAGTGGGTACAAATGTGCCTGAATGATACAGATGCTGCCAGACACCCACTTGTGGGTTATCTTATGTGTAGTGATTCAAATCTTACACGGCAAAAGGGGAAATAAAGCAATCGAGCAAGGTATTCCTTAATTTTGGTTTGTATATCTAATGGGTTTGGTTCATACAGATGAAATCTCTACGTTTGTGTGTCTGCAGAGAAACGGGCCTTTTAAGAATATTCAATACTCAGCTTTATGTTGTCGGTATCTATAGTAGGGGTTAGTTGCATTAAACTGAATAGATAGCCTCATCATCAATATGTAAGGTTCTGTTTATCAAAAATATTTACTTTCATTCTTCCCTCTGTACTCTATGAACAGGCTTTGAAGAGGACTTGGGGTCAATAGGTTCCAGGATGTTAAAGCTGCCTCTTGTATTTCTGTAGATATTTATGGTGAATTTTGCAATTTTATTTTTCACATCTTTTCAGGAAGTACTTGAAGTCTTTTTATCTTTTATCTACATTTTATCTTTTGAAATGGGCATTGATCAGATGAACTGCTATATGTATAGGTGAAAGGAAGTTCAATTTTGAAAAAATTTTGAAAAAAAATTAAAAGAAAGCTGCTACTGGTATATATATGCTTTCAGGGTATATACTGTACTGAAATAGAGTTATGTGTCACCTTTATATTTCAACTCTTGTTTATTTATATCAACTTATTTGGATGCTCCAAAACTTGTTTATTTTTATAATAGCGAATCAGCATGCAGGTGAACTAAACCATGCAACTCGGGAGTTGCTCATCAGCTGTATAATGAAGACAAATGACATGTTAAATCTTGTTATCTGATTATGCAAAAATAACTTTTTATGACAGCAATGGCTCTGCTTTGCAGTTTGTAGAAAGCCAGGCACCATGCATCTAATTAATCATGCAAAATAAGATTGAAAGGAAGAAGGAAAAAAAAAAGGTGCTATGTATTCTGTGTGGCTTCCAAGCAGGTGGCTTAACCTGGTGGTGAAAATCTTGTTCTTTGTGGACAGACTTCAAGGCTGGAAGAATATCAAATGATAGTGAAATTCTTAAATTGTAGTGAGCATAATTAAGAATCGATTCTATTGCTGTGGTTTTAAGAATACCTAATATAATCTTTCATGGAAAATATTTGCCAGGATTGCTTAGATCATAAATCAAATGATGAAAAGGACAAGCAGAAGGACAGTCCTAAACTCCTGATACCTTGTCTTCCCTGTGGGATGTAATGATAAAGCAAATTTGTTGATGGTATCTTTGATAATAGGCTCCTGCATCCAAATTAATCCAGCTGTTTTTTGTCTTGGCTGGGAAGCGTATGGCTTGGGACTGTTTCTACCGGAAGCCAATTGTGGGGTTTTTGGGGTTTGATTTTTTTTTTTTTTCCCCCCAGGGTGGGTGGGTGTTGTTTTTGTTTGGCTTTTTTTTCTTTCTTTTTTTTAGTTGGAAAATGCACAATAAAATTTCGTGCATAAGTTTCCATTGGCCTTGACATCTGCAAACATTGTAATGAGAAATCTCAAAAGGCACAAGATGGCTGATTTTGCTGTGTTACTGACCCACTGCTTAAACAAGGAGAATCACAAATCTCAAAGGACTTGCAGGTGTCTTTTCTCAGGAGATATTCAGATTGATGCAGTTCAGAATGCCTTCTGAAAATGAATGTTCTCTTATCACAGCACATTGGGTCTGCGGAGGATAAGGATTGTTTATTGTCACAGCACTAAGTGACAAATTGTACTGTCTGTACAGTAAATGGCTGGAGCTGTTTTTTTAGGGCATAAAATAGAGTACTGTACCGAAAAGCAAGGGGAAACTGAGTCCGATGATATCAGTATGTCTTCCATTCATCCTCAGACTTCCTGTGAACATCAGGGCAAATACACACCAATGAATGGTAATGAAATCAGAATGTGTTATTATGCAGCATTGTGGAATAAATACTAAATTGGCTAAAAAATACAAAAGTACAGCATTGTTCACACATTAAGGAAAAGTATAAAATCAAGAGGCTTCTGAGGTAGAAAATAGCCGCAGCTGGCATGAAGGACACAACATCTGTGGTTCCCTGATAAGCTACATGAGGTACGGGACGGGATGCAATTATTCCGTGGCTTTACCTTATGATGTATAGCGGATACAGGAATGGGATGATACCATGAAACAGATAAGCTGCCAATTAGCTGCCCGCTAGATGCTCAGAGCCAACATTTTGTCAAATTTTGATGAAATGCTGTCCTTTGTGCGAACTTTGCTCATTATAATGTCATTATAATACCAAAACACACCTCCATCCCGAAGGCTACCCGCCTCCAAGGTGCGACCACTCCTTCTTGAGTCTGCGCCCTGAATTTCTCGTAAACTATACCTTTAATTGTGAAGCGAGAGAAATTTACACCAATCATGATAAAAGTATGTATGACTAAAGTCACTCAAACTCCACCTTGAAGATAACAAATAGTATAAAAATAGCCCAAGAGAGGGGGGATACCCGGGGAAGACACCATCACAAAGAATTACATCACTGACTTCTGGGATCAGTCGACGGGCTGAGCCTCTCTTCCCCCCCATAGGGACGCCTTTGGGTAAGACTTAGATTATACCGAGTGCTTCCTCGGGAAACTTAGAAATTTCTCTAGAGACTCTCTTTTCCTACATTTAAAGCCAGGCTGTATCGTTTATAACTTTGTCGCGCGTTTTGTATATGTAACAATACTTTCATTTGCACGTGCTTTGCAGACAGTGTATTTATCACCGGCAATCCTAAGAACCTATATGTCTGTTGTTTAAATAAACTGCACTTTTTTAAGTAGCTAGTCGTTTTGGTTTCTCACTGAACGCGACCAAAGACTCGAGAGTGGCCGTGCTAGTTCATGAGCACGACTAGACTGAAGGTGCAGTCCACTATTAGTGTATCCAAATCGTAATAGTTTAATACATATTAAACGCGATTGGACTGATAGTGCTGAATTGGGCATCACTCAGAATTTAAACCTAGCCGCACCTAGCCTCCCACCTCGGTGAGGAGTGTTAGAACGCAAGGGGGTTTATCTTCTGCCAAAACCGCTTTGCCCCTTTTCACGCAACAGAATTTTGGCGTAGTCGGCAGGATTGCCATGGATAAACTGCTGCAAAAATATGATTGTGCCCCTTCCCAGGCTGGGAAGGAGTGGGCCCGTAAATTTTGGAAGGATGAAGAGAAAGTGGTGGAACGTATTGAAGAGTGTCGGGTTTCACAGAAGCTCAGAGCGGGGAAAGGCAAAGGTGTGATTTGTGCGGTGTTAGGCGCCTGTTTATCTTGTGCACAACAAGAAGCTAGGGAAACCCCTGCTCCTAATCTGATTTCAGCTGTAGAATATGCAACCCTGAAATCGGAGAATGAGGTGTTGAAGTCATCACTAGCCTTTCAAAAGGAGACAGGAGAAAAATTAAGAACTCAAGTTGATAAGCTTGTGAGTGAGAATGAATGTTTAGGAAACCGGAATGCTCAACTTGGGAGTGAAAATCACCAACTTAAAATGTTATTGGAAAGGGTGACTGGGCTCTTAGATAAAATGCAGCCCTCGACCCAGGTCCAACAGATTCGTAAATTAATGTGTTATCCAAATTCTGGAACCCAGACCGGAGATTTTTGGTCTAATAGTGAAGATGAGGAAGAAGATGAGGAGGGAAGGACTTTTACTGTGAAATCTCGAGTCTTTCCTTTACGACCTCTGATTAAAACTGAAACCACAGTTGATGAGGATGATGAGGAAGTCCGCAACACTGTGCGTACTATTCCGTGGACACCAACAGAGTTAGCGAAAATAAGGGAAAAATATTCGAGGCGGCCAGAAGAATCAGCTGTTGAGTATGTGTGGCGAGTTTCTTCTGAAGGAGGAGATAGAATTATGTTGAGTGAGGAAGAAGCAGGAGACTCTTGGGGACCAGGAGTGTTTTTAACTACAATGGACGGGGATCATAATTATTCCCTAACCGCTCGAGCAGCCTTTTGGGCAGGTGGTATGGATCCGCGAGAGAGGGGAGAGCCATTAGAGATTAGAGCTACAGGCTACTCTGAACTGTTTGCGGCGATACGGAAAGCAGCTTGTCTGCAAGCCATGTATGACAGAGAGGAATTTCGGAAATCCCCAATGTCAGCTGCTATCGACCCCGATCGATTAGCCCCTCTCATCCGTGGTCTTCCCGATTGCCTGAAGCCATTTGTTGTTCGTACTCAAGATCGTATACGAGAGGCTCGGGATGCTCATGGGCGGGGCCGGCGTCGCTACATGCCCACCTGGAATGAATATGTACAGGAAATAGACCAATATGGGCGCCGAATGGGCTGGGCCAGCCTAACTAGCGAAAAATCCTCCGAACAGCCCCGAAAGGTTCGCCAAGTCCGAACTCACACTCAAAACCCCAAACCGGTGGAAAGGTTTAAGCCTGATAAGGACCGGAATGAGTTGTGGCGTAAAGCCCTACAATTAGGGGTGCCCCGACAATTCTTGCACGGTGTCCCTACGGGAGATCTCCGTACACTGGTCCAATCTCTAACTAGAAAGAATAATTCGGCTGGGGAGAAAAGTCTAACCAGAGAATCCCCAAGCTGTGAGAAAATTGTGCCTTCTGCACCGGAGCGTAATTTGATTGATTTGTCAGAGTCCCAGTCAAAAAACTCCTATCCCCGGGGAGGGCAGTGAGCCACCCTGTCCGGCGGGTACTGGCTATTCAATGGCTCTCTCATAAAGATTCTGAACCTATTATCGCCATTCCTGTCGGACCCCGGAGGATGTCAGTAAACTTTATTATTGATACCGGAGCCCAAATGTCTGCAATCACTAACAAAACGGCACAACTTCTAGGTATAAATCCCACCAGACGCAGAGTCAACTTCGCAGGAATTGATGGTGTGGTAAAAACATGCCCCGTTGCAAAAATTAACCTCTGGTTGCCAGGAGAGCAGCGGATGACCAGGGCGGAAGTGTTAGTGGGTGCCTCGCGTACTAACCTCCTAGGATTTGACGTGCTGCGTGGGCGAATGTGGAAATTCCCAGATGGAACTGTGTGGAGTTTTGCAGGATGCGAAAAAGTAATAGACACAGTGAAATTGAGTCTCTTGGAAACTTCCATGCCTTTACCTCCCTCTAAAATCACTAATGTCCGGCAGTATCCACTGCCTGCAGCTGCACTTGCAGGAGCAGACGGGGTGGTATCAGATTTAGAAAAAAGAGACATCATCAAGAGGACTCACTCGCCTTATAATTCACCAGTGTGGCCGGTAAAGAAACCAAACGGGCAATGGCGTTTCACAGTAGATTACCGAAAGTTGAATGCCAACACTGCACCCCTCACTGCCGCAGTTCCAAATATCGCGGAAATTGTGACAATGATACAAGGAGCTGCCCATCCTTGGATGGCTGCCTTAGATGTTAAAGACATGTTTTTTATGATCCCCCTCCTTGAGCAGGACAAAGCGCGGTTTGCATTCACGTGGAAAGGAGTCCAATATACTTTTAACCGACTTCCACAAGGATACAAACATTCCCCCACTATTGCTCATAATGCTTTAGCTAAAGTGCTATCAGAGATTCCTGTTTCACAGGGATGTACGGTATACCAATATATTGATGACATCCTAATAGGGGGAGAGAACCAAGAAAGTGTAAAAGACATGATGAAAAACATCCGAAAAACATTACTTGATTTAGGATTGGAAATTCCAGACTCAAAGTGTCAGGGACCTGCACAGGAAGTTAAATTCCTGGGGGTCTGGTGGATTAAGGGAGCTGCTTCTGTCCCTCAGGATACCCTGGAAAAAATAGAGCATGGACAGAATCCATCCAGCGTGAAGGAGTTACAGCAAGTTCTGGGAACTTTAAGTTATTGGCGTAAACACATCCCTGGCTTTTCCATCATTGCTCGCCCCCTTTATAGTTTGCTCAAAAAGGGTAGATCCTGGGAGTGGACTAAACAACACACTAATGCTCTGCAATTACTAATAAAGGAGCTAAGGTTATTCCAACAGCTTGGTCCTATACATCCAACTGACCCTGTCCACGTAGAATGGGGGTTCAGTGAACATGGTTCCCATTGTAATTTACGGCAGAAAGGACCAGCAGGACCGGAGAGACCATTAGAATTTAGCTCTCACTCCTTCAATGATACTGAGAGCAGATATTCAGACCTTGAGAAGGGTTTACTGTCCCTAGTGCGAGCGTTGCAACGAACAGAGCAGATAAGAAGAGAACAGAGTGTGATCATTCGGGGACCTTTTCGCCTCCTAGATGTGGTCCGTAAAGGGACAACACCACCAGCTGGCATTGCCCAGAAACCTACAGTTCGAAAGTGGTATGCTTATTTAGAAGGCATTAATGAAATCATGCCAGTCTCTGAAGGCAGTGTTAAAGTATCCAAGCTGCAAAAGGATATAGATGGTGCCCTATTGTTCCAATCCCCACCAAATAGACCATCTCCGATCCAAGAAGCTCCTCCTTTGAAGGAAGGCAGTGATCTTACAGGAGTGTGGTTTACTGATGCGTCATCTCACCGTGAAAACAATAAGTGGAAATATAAGGCCATAGCACTGGAAGTAGCAACAGGAGAAAGAGCGATTGAAACAGGGGAGGGTAGTGCACAAGTAGGGGAACTCAGAGCTGTCCTACTAGCTGCACAACATGGAGCCACCTCCATTTACACTGACTCATATGCTGTTTTTAAAGGAGCCACTGAATGGATAGGACACTGGGCAGCCAATGATTGGCAGGTGAACAGAGTCCCGATTTGGGAGACGGACAGTTGGAAGCAACTGTTAGAAATAGGAGAACAGAGAACATTGCACATTGGTTGGGTAAAAGGCCATGATCGTTCAAACTCGATCACTGCTCAATTCAACCAACAGGTAGATAGCCTCACGCGGCTACAGCAAATTGACATTGTAGATGATGGTCGGGAATGGGAACGCTTACTTGAATGGTTACATGTTAAACGTGGCCACACAGGCCGTGCTGACCTGTATCAGGAAGGTCTAGCCCGGGGGTGGCCCGTGTCGGTTAAGCTGTGCGAACAAATAGTAACTGCCTGTTCACAATGTCGCCTACGACTCAGCAAAGATCATCCGAGTAAGGCGCCTCCCTTACACATTCGGGACAAGAAAACGTTGTGGCATTCATGGCAGATTGACTATATTGGGCCCTTGAGATTATCAGGTGGGAAAAGATATGTCCTGGTAGGAGTGGAGATTATCTCCAGCCTCAGTATGGCCAGCAGTTTCAAATCAGCTACCGGGGACAACACAGTGAAAGGCCTAAAAGGGTGGTTCAGCACACTTCCCCTTCCCGAGGAAATCCAAAGTGATAACGGTTCACACTTTACCGCTTCGGTGGTACAAGATTGGGCCAAAGAAGAAGGGATTCGATGGGTATTTCATACTCCCTATTATCCCCAGGCTAATGGCATTGTTGAACGCACCAATGGATTGGTTAAGCGTTTTGCAAAAACTCATGAACCTGGTTGGCATTTGCGATTGGACGATGCCATCTATCAATTAAATAACAGATGGAGTGGAGACGGCTGTCCTAAAATGAAAGCTTTCTGTGTATCTGCCAATATTATCTCTCCAAAGGCTCCCAATGAACCGGGAAAATACCCTGGAAGATTTCACCCTGGGCAACCTGTGCTAGTGAAAATGCCTCAAATTGGGACGGTACCAATGGTGCTAGCTACTCCCAAAAATCCCTATGCATGGGAAGCCAAGGACTGTTCAGGGAAGATACACCGGATCAGCACCCGGTGGATCTCGCCTTCTTTTTAACCCCGTCGGTCGAATAAGACCGAGCAGATTTTCTTTTCCTTTGTGTCTTTCAGGAACCTTGGATGAGCTGTACAGACGGATTGGCCTACACTACCTTTGAGTGTCTCCAGGGAATCCTGACATTGATCCTGGCAATAATACTATTTTTATTATGTATGGCTACCTGGAGGCCCAAATTCTAAAATGACGAATTGGCAGATGGAATTGATGCTATTCAGTTTTACCTTTTTATTCCCTGTTGTTTGTAGTCAGAGAGACCCAGAGTGGCCATGGTCTCAAGCCTTTGTTAAACACAATGCGATGGCAGGTACTAGAAAGGGAGACTTGAGTTTGGCCACTGTAGTTCTACAGGAAAATGAGGTGTTACATGAATGGACCTGGAATAGTTGGTACCCAGTCCTGAAAGGTAAGGCAGGGGTGGAAGCCCGAGTAGGGTGTAGAATGATCAACGGCTCAAACCATGAGAAGGCCATGAGAATAGAGATATTTCGCCCTCAGAACCCACGCTCAATGACAACAAAGCACTGTGTCACCGACAAGTGGGATTGCTGGTATAATTTTACTCTTGTTGAACCCACTCTTGTAACTTGTCGTTGGCAACAGGATGAAATAGCGCTGCTATTTGAATTCAAGATAGACGTAGCACCTGACCTTTGGGATAATGCATTGTCACGGTACACTGCAAGCACCGGAACACCAGGAAACAAAAGGGGTTTAAATCTCTCCACTCTGGTTATACAAGGAAGTGAAGTATATTCCAGAGATAAATGGAGATGGAATGATTCACTTCAAATGGCTAAAATCGAGGCCACCCTTGGAAAGAGAATACACATTGGTTGCCGATTTATCAATGGGTCTACTCACCACAGGCCAACTTTAATTAAAACCATCTATGTAGACTCTACCAAACCAGACAAATACAACACTGACTGTTACAAAATTATGGAGCCAAATTCAGATTGCTGGCACAATTTCACTTTTATCAAACCTACAATAGTGTATTGTATTTGGGGCTACAGGGGCACAGAATTGTTATTTGAATTTATGATTGACTCAAATACACCTGAACTTGCCGAAATAAATCCAGAACCTACACCCCCACAAACTCTCAAAGGCGTACCTTCTAAGCCCTCCATTAGTCTAACTCCTTACATTTTCAACATTGGCCCTTATGTTATTAAACACACAGGTCAACAACAGATACTGTTTAATCCCACATATTCCCTCAAACGAGTGGAATTGTCAATGCAGATTAAAATCTCTGCGATCAAACCCACTTGTTTACCATTCCTAAGTACATCTTATGCAGGATGGTCAGCATGGTTACGCAGACGAACTTTTGCCACTTCACAACGACTGAAGAGGGATGTGACTGGTATCTTAGGAACAGGCCTGGGAGTCTTAAATAGTATAGATGCTGAGATACTTGCCAACAAACTAGTCACAACCACTACTGATCTGGACAAATTAAGACGTCCCCTACAGTCCTCTCTATTAGCATTGGGAAACCACCAATGGCTTTTATCGAATATATTGCCTCAGTGGGAAGAAACGGGTGAAAAAGACCATCAGCTGATCACAGATGCACTTGGTACAACCCAAAACAATGTTTCCTTGGCTCTTAGTTGTATCCAAGCCCAATTGTGGATGCAATCTATGACAGCCGCAATCATAAGGGAAGGTGAAGAAGGCACCTTGCCCACTGAAATTCGAAAAGTAATATGGGATAATGCAATTGAATTTGAGAAAAAATTTCAGTCCTGGTGGTATCTGGTTAACTTCACCTATGATCCCATTGAGAGCAAGGCCACAGCTTTTGTCTTAACAATACGCAATGCTTTGGTATACACCATATACCCAATCATTGCGCTGGGGTTGAATCACAAAGGAGCCATACTCTATCCAATAGAGCACAGAGTGTGGGCACAACAAAATGAGAATAAGTGGCAAACTGTTGATGTTGACGCATGCGTTTCACGAGACCAACAAGGATTCATTTGTGAGAGTAATACCCTGAAAGCACAAGACATTTGTCTTGACACCAACCAGAATGTTTGTCACTTTGAGATACATCCCGATGAAACCCCAGAAACTGTGCTTGTATATATTGGGAAAGGGTGTGTTTGCATGAGGTCTCCCTGTAGTCTTGTATTCATAGATGACATAGTAGTTGATATAAGTAATCACTCAAACCTCTGTGTTTGTAACTTTACTAACATTATCGGATGTGACTTCAATTATTCAGCTCCTGTTACATCTTTTCAATTGCTACAATCTAATTATACATTGATTCGAGATTTGTTGCCTACCCCCATCGGAATGAATCTCTCACTGGTGAAGAAGTTACTACAACACGATGAATTGAAGCGACTGTTGAAAGAGGCCCAAGAAAATGGACAGAGAACTTTGATTACCGTCCATCATGATGTTGAAGAAATACACCGAGTGCTGGAAAGAGTCAAGAGAGACGGAGGACATGGATGGGGAGATACTCTTTTTGGATGGTCACCGACAGTTACAGGACTTTATAACAAGATGCACCATCCTGTTGTTGTTTTACTAATACTCATTATTTTGTGCTTCGCTTTGACAATTGTTTTGTATGTTAGACTTTGGATTATGATGAAAAGTTTAACTCATTTGATCACTCCACGAGATGTATTTGCACTTGATATCCCTCACCACAAGAACACATGTGATCTTTCCTATCAGTATTGAGTATCGTGGAGCTTGAGTGACTGTAGTCACGGGGTGGATTATGTGGAATAAATACTAAATTGGCTAAAAAATACAAAAGTACAGCATTGTTCACACATTAAGGAAAAGTATAAAATCAAGAGGCTTCTGAGGTAGAAAATAGCCGCAGCTGGCATGAAGGACACAACATCTGTGGTTCCCTGATAAGCTACATGAGGTACGGGACGGGATGCAATTATTCCGTGGCTTTACCTTATGATGTATAGCGGATACAGGAATGGGATGATACCATGAAACAGATAAGCTGCCAATTAGCTGCCCGCTAGATGCTCAGAGCCAACATTTTGTCAAATTTTGATGAAATGCTGTCCTTTGTGCGAACTTTGCTCATTATAATGTCATTATAATACCAAAACACACCTCCATCCCGAAGGCTACCCGCCTCCAAGGTGCGACCACTCCTTCTTGAGTCTGCGCCCTGAATTTCTCGTAAACTATACCTTTAATTGTGAAGCGAGAGAAATTTACACCAATCATGATAAAAGTATGTATGACTAAAGTCACTCAAACTCCACCTTGAAGATAACAAATAGTATAAAAATAGCCCAAGAGAGGGGGGATACCCGGGGAAGACACCATCACAAAGAATTACATCACTGACTTCTGGGATCAGTCGACGGGCTGAGCCTCTCTTCCCCCCCATAGGGACGCCTTTGGGTAAGACTTAGATTATACCGAGTGCTTCCTCGGGAAACTTAGAAATTTCTCTAGAGACTCTCTTTTCCTACATTTAAAGCCAGGCTGTATCGTTTATAACTTTGTCGCGCGTTTTGTATATGTAACAATACTTTCATTTGCACGTGCTTTGCAGACAGTGTATTTATCACCGGCAATCCTAAGAACCTATATATCTGTTGTTTAAATAAACTGCACTTTTTTAAGTAGCTAGTCGTTTTGGTTTCTCACTGAACGCGACCAAAGACTCGAGAGTGGCCGTGCTAGTTCATGAGCACGACTAGACTGAAGGTGCAGTCCACTATTAGTGTATCCAAATCGTAATAGTTTAATACATATTAAACGCGATTGGACTGATAGTGCTGAATTGGGCATCACTCAGAATTTAAACCTAGCCGCACCTAGCCTCCCACCTCGGTGAGGAGTGTTAGAACGCAAGGGGGTTTATCTTCTGCCAAAACCGCTTTGCCCCTTTTCACGCAACAAGCATCATGAAAAAACCAAACCCAAGCACTTGATGTGAATATTTTTCACTTATATGCCAGAACATAGCTTTCTTTTTGGAGGGATTTTGTGTTGCAACATGAAGCAATATTTTTCTGGATATTACTTTTGTCACTAGCACTACAGCTAATCTCATCAATTATGTCCAACTCCATCATCTCTGTGTTATTACCTTGTGTATAACTACACAGTATGTCTACAGTGCTGCAGGAGAAATGTGACCTAATTTTCCAGAAATAGGGCCTGGTTGAGGATAAGAAGCTAAGGTAATGACTGCACATTCACTTTAAGGCACATGATTGAACCTAGAAGCATTGTGCAACGTTTCAGGGCTGCTCTGTAGTGATAGGGTAGGGACTGATTGCAACCTATATGAATGGCTTATTGAAAGGCAGACGCCCATGTTTTCTCTTCTTATTTGCAGTCCCTTCCTTTCCCAGCTAGGAACTCCACATCAGCATTAACAGTGAAGAATTTGTAATGTGAAACTGTGGTCTGAGAATGTGTTTTAATCTCAGGGTTGAAATTCAGTATGTTTCCTAATGGGAAACTTCAGCAACACATGGGGAGACGTTCAAGGAGAGCTAGCAGAGAGCTAGTTGAAAAACATCTTAGAATTAATTCAATAAAACAAAAATCACTGCTTTCAAACCTGTATGAGATCCTTCCATCTTCATGGGGTTTAAATACTTGAACTCAGGTTTCTATTATCTTTCTAACTACATTGTCGTAGGCAGAATGTGATGCTGGCTTCTGGCAGTAATTGGATTACTTCATGTTTTCATCTGAAGGATGTACCCACTTTGCAGGATGATCAACAGTACTGTGAACATGCTACTTTTGGCTTAGCCTATTTAGTTGTTCCCTGATGAATGCATTTGCCTTCCAGGGTCATGAAGAGTGAAACAGTATAAGTGGAAGATTTAATAAGGAAACATCTCTTGAGTCTGTGGAAAGACAAAGTGTAAAAGTTCCATTTGGGCAATGTAGGGTAAGAAAGTACTTGTTCAAAATACAATAAACAGGACATGTCTTTGACAGATTTGCTGACAGCTGGCTGCTAAAGTCAAAGTTGGAAAGTCACCTTTGCCTTATGACAACAGTGCGATATGGATATAATTGTCTGTTGCTTTGCTCCTTATACAGTTACTCATACCAGTGCAGAAGACTGCAAAAGAGGTGTAAAACTTTGGTAACGGAAGATTCTCTTCTGCGTTCTTCAAACTGGTGTTAGAGTTCTGAACGGGGAACAATCAGGCCTTGATAAGTGTTGGATGTCTAGAAACAATCTGGCAATGTACCAGTGATCCAGCAGACAGGAGAGAGAACAGTTTGTGATGACAGGGATCATAATTTTGTTTTAGAGAGTATGAATGAAAAATTCAGTTTCCTATATGCCCCAAAACTCAGTGCAAGATGCTGATCCACCTTTTTGGATCATTTTTTCTCTGTAAATAGCTGTCCTTCTCTCTAAGGCCTCCACTATGCAGAGATTACCTTTATGGAAGTGCTAAAAACATTGGGGAGAAGTTCTGCAAAGTCATTCTCCATTGTGTGGTTTTAATTGAACACCATTCACTGCATCCTCACTCAGGAAATAGGAGAAGAAGAAAGGTGACAGTGTGTGTATTTTATATCTTGCCTGTATCATCTTTCCCTCTTTCACTCAATGAACAAATTATCTGCCTTTATGATTTACAAAATTTGCCCTCATTCCATATAAATGTTTAGTTTCTTTCCTTGGGAAATGTTTATCTGGGTAAATGTTTTTCTTGGAGTGGAGAGTTTAAAGACAAACAAATGAAATGCAAATAAAAAAGCTTCTTGAAAAAGATTCAGTTATGTATTACTAGCAACAGGTAAAGCCCTGTATATTTAAAAAATTCTACCTATCTGTATGGTCTTTTCCCTAACCAGATGGACATGGTAACATCTAGTCAATCTTCACTAAGCAATTGCCATGAACGTTTAGATCTGAGCACAAGAGCTTCTCTGTGCTCCGCAGAGACTTGGCATGCAGTTTCAGAACAACCTCTCAATGGTGTACAAATGTTTGTAAGTTCCTCAGGTGGTGGTTTTTTTTTTTATACTGAACTTGATTATGACCTGTAAGCTTTGTGTACAGATGTTTCCTTTTCATGTTTACTTCCTACAGGTGTTAAAACTCTAAAATTAGTGTCTTGGTTCTGAATGTTTGTGTTTTGTATGCTCATTTTTCAGTGAAATCTGTTCTGCAAAGTGTGAATTTAGAATGTAAACTGCATAATAGCACTTCATGTATGCCTGCTCTACACTTGGAAATGGAAAATCTGCCCATTGATATCAAAGTCAGCAGAGGTGAAATTGTGTCAGTAGTAGTGAGATAATGATGAACATGTTTCCTGATGTAGACGGGGTCTTGGTTAGCACTGCTTAACTCTGTAGACTCCAACTGTTAACAGAAAGATGACATGCACAATTACTTATGAGATTGACAGTCTGTATTGACTCATTTATAGTTTTTAAGTGTATGTAAAGTACTCTTGTGCAGCTGAGCCAGAATCTAAAACCCTTTTTAAAACATGGGAATGCTGTGTTGTTGTGATTAAAGGAAACCAATGCATGACCTAATGGCAGCTTAGCTAATAAGAAGAAATGATGAACCATTTCTTTTACTAACTAAAATCCAACAAAAGGAGAACTTCATGGTGAGAGGCTATAGTCGTTGATGTGTGGTTTAGGTATTTTCTAAACAATCAAGAAGTAAGTGTGTGTGTATTGCTGAATATTTTGAAAGGGTCGGGGAAATTAAACCATGGCTTTCTATAGTAATAATAATTAAACATAATATTTACTGAAGAAAAATAAATCACCCTATATTTAGACCATCTGTCCTTTTATGTCTAATTTGAGGAAGATATTTTCTCCTACTTCTGAAAGGCAGTCCTATTAATCATTAGAAATGTCAATGTTATTCCACCCTGATGAAATGCAACACAAGATGCTCATTTGAACTTTATAGACTAATAGAGATGGGGTTTTGTGGAGTGGTGTTTTTTTTTTCTTTTGAATTAGTATTATTAGAATTATGTAGCATACTTAGCAAATATCTATCTCTACATGGATATGTAATATATACTAAAAATATTACAAAAATAAGCAGAATTATTCTATGTCCATCAAGGCAGTGAGGGTAGTGTTTGGTTTTTTTTGGGCCTTTTTCATGTATTATGACAATTTTGTTGTTACTTCTTGTTGATGTTGTTTCTGAAAATGTTTGCATGAATTCCTTTTTATCTAAGATTGATTTTCAGGATGTATTTTTCTGTGTGCATATGATGGTGATCTTTATTTTCCAAGTCTGATAGGCATTCAGGAATGTCTCCAATTACATACTCTTAATTAGTTTGGTTTTCTATGTAACAGTACTGTAGGCTCAGCTGTTAGGAATGCTCACCAGTGTTACCTGCCAAATTGCATGTGCAACTGCAAATGCTCATGAGAGAGACCCTAGCACTTGTGACCTTCATTCCAATCAAATGAGATCTGTTAGATAATTTCGCACTTTTCCATGTGTTTCTGTCTCTTGAAAATTCGTAAGTTTGTGAAGGGGAGGTATAATGTGTACCCATTCAAAACAGAGCTCTCTTCTATTTCAGATTACCAACTTTCAAAGGAAGAACTCTTCTTCATGGGTATGGAGAGTTCCTTAAGGGGTATTCTTGAGTTAGTTTTGAAACAGGATCCCTAAATAATTATTCTGAATTATTATTTAGAAAAAAAATGAGATGTAGTCAAGACTTAAAAGCTAACCATATACTAAATAATAAAATATCTTTCAAAATAGGATATCTTTAATGGATGTGTTTTTGTATAGTAACCTTGCTAGCAAGCTTCAAATTGAACCTTCTTCATTTCTTGTTCTTTTTTCTTTCTCAAGTCCTTGGATTAACCTTTACTTAAAATTTATTTGTTCTCCAAGTTTTTAATCTATAAAAACTGTGCACAGACACTACATTATACACACATCCTTCTTCAAATGGACTTGATCCACCTTGTGTAAAGACTTCCAAGTTATATTTCAAATATACTTTATGAGAAAAGAAAACTACATTAGTAGTAGTTGTGCCAGTCTTTCAAGTGTAGAAGTTTACTTTGATGGTTTAAGTTGAAGGAAAGTTAAAGTTCCAATACACCTCTTTCTAAAAAGTTGTGTTTTGTTCTGTGTAGCTCTTGACAACTGACAGAATAACCTTGACAGAATGTTAGGTGTTAGCCTTTGCTTCTTTTTCAAACGTATTTATTCTGTTATTCTACAACGATCCAACGGGAATTAATTACTTCAGCAATGATTGAAGAAACCTTATTTTTGATCTAAGCCTTTTTCTGTGAAGTTTAATTCATAACATAAAAGCAGATCCTGGCTAATAACTAAAAATGATATATTTTTAATGAAAAAGAATTTCCTTGAACCCTCAGCATCCAGCAGACACGCATCTCTGTCCCCAACAATCATAGCAGAAGATCTTTGCCATATAAAGTTCAATACTTTCTTATCTTTTAATTACCGGACAAATTCAAGATTAATAATAAAAATTGTCTTGACTGAAGTAAGGGGCTTTTAGAGATGTAGGGGAGACCGGTTTCCAGTTCAGTTCTCTCACATTAAGAAATATGAAGTCAGTTTGGGAAGAGCTCATGCTAATAAGACCTAAAGTCCCTATTTTTCCAGTTTGAACAGACACAAATTTTTCAAACATCTATCTATATGATTGCGTGTGTGGACTCGTAGAAATGTTCATAGTGATATTTCCAAATGACCCTCAGTTCTCTGCCTTTTTATGTTTCTGAATAATTTTTAGCAACATTATAGTTACAGTTCACAAGTAGTATGGCCACATGCCAATGAAGCAAAAAACCTCAATTTCTTGAGTTCCTGGGTTAGTCAGAATAATGCTACAGTATAACTAATTGTGAAGCGCATAACCTGCAGATAGATGACTGAATTGGCATTCAGAAGCCTGGCTCTGTTCCTTGTTCTGGCACAGATTTATTGTATGACCTTAGGCACCTGTCACTGCTTCTGTTTCCCTTTCTTATTCTAATGTGCCTTATCTATTCTGAGAATCCCTTTGCAGCAAAAATACCTACTTCAGGTTGCATTTTTACAGATAATAGGTGGCATATATAAAGTGTATTTGTACCAGATATGCTATAAACCATGTTCTACTAAAGCACAAATGTAAGCAGATAACTCTTTCTTTCCTACTTTTTCCTAGAGGAAAGCATTTTACATAGTTGTCTGTTAATTTAAAATTTGGTATAATCATAGATCAGACAGCATGCTAAGTCTGAATTAAAACCTTGACAGCTTTGAATTTTAAATTTGGATCTCAATTTGCCCTTGTAGCTTAAAGAATTTAAGTAGTTCCTTAAATTTGAAGAATACTCAGCCTTTTGGGATATTTGAACTTTTGCTTTGGATTTGCCTTTTTGATATCTTGTGATAGCAAATATAGAAGTACTAGAATTTTGCCAAATGAAGTAATATCTGAAAATGACCTAAACCTCATAGGTGACTTTTTTTTCATAATTACGTATTTTATCTGTGAACTGTTTTGCTTCTGGAAACAACTCCCAGTTCCTATGGTGTCATGAGACTTCGTTTTAGCACAGTACTGTTTCAGCTAGGCACCTTTAAAATAGCTGGGGGAATCATTGTAGAACTACCTGACTCTAACTTCTAGGTGAAGTGTACATCAAAAGCTTAAAAAATACTGTGGCATGTGTATAGATTTACTTCTCTCTTTTTTTTTTTTAATAGTGGAATTTTAAAATTAGTTAGTAAGGCTGTGAAATAATTAAGTACTTGAGTAATCTTGTTATTCGTAGTTTAGCAGAAAAATTGCTAATTTCCTGCAGGAGTTACTGATGGCTGTGGTGCGTGCAACATCTTTTAGTTCCTAACAGTAGCTCTTGAATTTTTAGCTGGGAAAAGGCATAAAATTATTGAATAACCTCTTTCAAAAAAAGAAGTTATCTTCCTCTGAGTTGTGTGAGAGAAATTCAAATAATTGCAGATGATGTGATGTATTTTTCATATGGAATAAAAATTTAGTATTTCGGAAAACATAAAGGATGTCTGCTTTTGATGGTGAAAACTCAAGTAGAAGTTCTGTTAACATTTTACTGAAGAATAGTGAAAAAAACAGATGAACTGGTCATATATGAATTGAGTCAACAGAAAAATCAGTAAAAAGGAGAATTAATTTACATGGGTTTAAACAGCACTAATGCCTGATTCCTACTGTCATTTCTTATTATCAGTCCTTGTATATTATGGTCAAATCCCAGGCAGCTTTATCATTTGATAACAAAGAAAATTTTATTAATGATAATTGTCTGTGGATATATGGCATTCTGGCTTTAGTTTTCAAGTGAAACCTACTAGCTTTCTCTTAGCAAAGACGATACTGGGTATGAGTGATAGTTGTAGAAGTTTTAACTGAGACAAAGAGGTTCAGATTTCACTTTTCTAATTCATCTGCCCCTTCAGTTGTGTGGTTTTGTCAGATTTATTTTTTTCCCGTTAAGAGCTACCTATGAGCCCTCAGGTTGAGCTGCATATTCATGTTCCGCTTCAGTAGTCTGTATAAGCAGTATTCTCAAATGTCTCATGCTTTTGTTCTCATTGTAATCAGGATCCCAGTAGTTATATGTATTACATTAACTATTTGCCCATATTGCACAGAAGGGGATAATAGGAATTTGACTTAAGGTGTTAGTTGTACAACAGAGCTGTAGCTGATTGTCATCTCTTTAGATCTTCAAAAGTCCTTTTTTTTAAAGGAAATATTGGATATATAGGTAAAGAAACATTATGAAATATTCTTCAGTGGTGACTTTTAAATTGTGTATTTGCATCTGAATATTGATACCCTGACTACAGTGAACATGGATTTACTTTTCCTATCGATATCTCCCTCTAGAAATTTCAAGGAGTCAGATTATTCATGGACCATTTTTTTTTTTTTTTTTTTTTTTTACTTACTACTTACAATTAGCAGGGGGCAGATTTGCTTGATGAGTTGGTTGAAGCCTTCCTACTTGGTCTAATAAAATCATCGAAGCATATCAAATAGTAAACACCCCTAATTGTAGGCATTGATAGTGACATACTCCATATTGTGCCTCAGGAAAAAAACAAGATGCAATGGTTAGGGAGTAAATTTGGAAGCTAAGGCTGCCTGAATTTCAATTCTGATTCTGTCACTGGCCTGCTATAGTTTAAACAAATCATTTAATCCTGTTCCCTCAGTTTCTCTGTGTGTGAATAATTACGATGGGACATCGCTTCCCTCAGAAGAAAATAAGCGTGGATAGGTTAGCAGCACAGGGTGAATGCTGAGGTACTCACTGTTCTTGAAATCCTGACTTGTGACCTTTGGCTCACTGATGGCCTAATCAGAAGTCTGTTCTTATAATACCACCAAGAAATATGAATTAAAAAATGAGGCTGCGTGCTAGAGCAATGTACACATCTGTAGCAGGGACTATAAGTCAATTAATATACGCATGGAACTGCATATTATCCTGTCCTCTAAACAGATCTGCTTTTATACAAACATGCTTGCATGTCTCTCTCTTAGGGAGAAATGTAAGGTACATTGAATTCAACAGGAGAAACTCTGGTTGTTTTCAGTGGGGTATGAATCAGGCCTTGGGGCAGGGGAGAGGGAAGATAAATTCTGAAAACCGTTGTCTTTCATAGGAGAAAATTAATTCAGTGAAGTTGAATTACCTTCTATGTACCAAGTCTGTTGGGTATCAATGTAATCTTATTCAACGTAAAAAAAAAAAAAAAAAAAAAAAAATTCTAATGATATTTCATTTAAAAATGATAATAGCTTTAATTTTCATTATTATAATGCTCGCTCTTCGGCAAAATAAAGTAGAATTAATTTTTAAAAAAGTTGACACCAAAATATGGTATTAAAAAAATATTTTAAATGGTCTGATAAGCGAGCAGCAAAGGTGACTTTGACCCTTCAAGTTTTATGGATTCTGATTCTTCTTTTTGAATCTTTTGGCATCTGGTCAGGCCGTTATCTCAAGAACAGTTTCACAGAGCTCATTGCCATGTTGTACAGGTTGCAAATGTCATTGAGAATGCTTTCTTCCTGTAAATCACATTTGTGAATTAAATGATGCTGGTGGCAAACACCATATTCATAGTTAATTTTATCAAGATTTTTTGCCCCCCCCCTTTTTTTTTTTTTTTTTTTACTTTCGTTTTAATAGTCCTGATTTTGCAGAAAGTAAATCTGCTCTTACTTGGACTGTTTTGAAAAATAGGTGTTTATAGGCAGGTTAATATTGCTACTGTTGAGATACGCCTTTTTTGATGGTTCTTTAAATAATGCAGAATTATGTGCAGGATTACTTTCAACTGTAATGGCAAAAAATGGACAAATTTCCTTACTATAGATGTAATCTTGAACAACTTCCGTAGATTTATTTTAAATGTTGTAGTATTGAGAATATCTTTCGGAGTGTGAGTTTATGCATCCATTTATATGTTCCTTTGGAGTACAAATTCTGGTTCAGGTAGTTTTTCACCGTGCTTATGGAACTGGTTACCTGATCATGATTGCTCCGTGGCTGCTACTGAAGTAGCATGGATATTATCATAAGCTGTTGAAGTTTTAATGCTAGGGAAAAATTTCCCTCTCCCAACTTGCTGTTCTTTAATGTAAATGGCTGGGCTAAATAAAAATTGTTAATTTGGGGTTTGAGACAAAGAATCCACCAGTAAGCTCCTGGACTGACATACTGCCCTGGTAACTGCTCAAATCTTTGTGCCACTACAAAGCCCTGCTGTGCTGTGAATTGTTGTTGGCCTCAAAAGCTATAGCATTTTCTGTGCTGTTTTTAAGCATAACATAAATTAAGAACCCTGCCTCAAGCAGGCCCAGAAGGGAGGGCACAATCATTTGGATTCCTAGGTTGCAAAGTCACATAAACTCAAAACTTTATGTAAGTAATGACCCAGTGCTCCTGTGGTCTTTGACAGGTCTCCTCGCTCACGCTGTACACCTTTAGCTCCGACTGGACAGAGTCCCACTCTTATTAGTGGTTTTGTACGTTTTGTTTTGTAAAAGTGCCATGGTTTGTTACCACTGAACTCAATAGTCGTTTTTAATTTCTATTCAAATACTGCTCTGAACTCAAACCTTTTATAAGCATGGGGTGTGAGCAGAAAGAGTGGGAAAAGCCTCTTGTACCGCTTCCCTATCATATGTTAACCAAAGGAATACTGAAAGTACATTTGGTACTCGACATAAATCTAATAAATTTTGTTCCTATCATGGAATTTCAAAATGTATCTAGAGCTTTATTCCTCCTGCTAGACCTCCTTTGCAGTATGGTCTGAAGAGTTTTTTGTTTGTTTCTTTCTTATGGTTAGTCACAGTCACCTTGGTATATAGATGTCTGCTAATTATCCTCTGTCAGTCAGTTGTCCAAATAATTTACAGTGTAGAAGTCTCAAAGGACTCTCCAGCTGACAGGTCTGATTTAGAATTGCCCAGTCTTTGTTACGCAGAAAGGCCCTTTTCTTTCAGTTCTGCCCTTCCTTCTCTGCTTTATTGCAATGTATCTTGTTTTGCTTCCTGGGTATCTTTTTTTTTCAGTGATATTTTATTTGATACTGTCATACAGATGCAAACTGCTACTGTAAATAATGATGTTCCTCCAAGCTTTCCTCCTCTGTTTGGCAAGTTATGTTTTCTGTGTTTTGCTCTCTGCATAAAGACAGATGTTATTCGCTAAGTATTTTAGTTAATTGCAGTTGCTAACAGAAATGACATCTGACGCACTGTATTTTAGGCCAGTTCTGTGTTTCAATAAGCTGATTCTAGCTGTTGCACTCAGGCAGACAGGACTCTTTCTGCTGGCACTGGCCTCAATAGGGGACTCAGAGCATTCAACAAAGATTTAACCCCTTCCCACAGATTATTTAGCCAGCCAATCTAAATAATAGCATTTGCCAAACGTGCAAGATGTTTAAGCTCTTTGTAAATAGAAAATAGATTCAATTCATGCAATAAATTTTTTATATAAGCTTTGCTTATTGTCTGTGTGACGGTGAAGGATATATATTTGGAGTTACACTCTTCATTATTTCCATCTGATAAAATGCATTAAGCAAATGTTAAATGTAAACAGTATTCCTGATTTCTATTTTTTTTTCTGCTGCGGAATTTCACCCTGATCAGAAATGAAATTCTCTGCAGTAGAGAGAAGATGTGCTGCAATTATATGGGCTATTGAACATTATAGAGCATATTTGATAGGAGTTAAGTTCACTAATGCTACTGACTCCAGCTCACTTCAGTGGCTCCTGCAATGTTTCGTCTTTAATGTCAAGCTGAGTAGGGGAGAATGAGGGACTTGACCTAGTTTCACAGTGGTCATTGTGCTGGGGAAGCTCAGTCTGGCACATGAGTTTCTCACAAATTACACAGGAAAAGAGGATAGCATTTTAAGGGTGTATTGATTTAATATTGTCACCTAGGTGCAAATTATCACGTCGATACATTGATGCATTATTAGATGCAAATTGCTATTGTTTCTCAAGCTCTTAAAAAGAATATTCCACCTAGTTAATGCTGCTCTGTCTTGGATATATATTATTCAGGGAAATAACCTCTCCATACTCTTTAGCTTGAACTTGTTTGTGATGGCCTCCAGGCTGGGAGTATGTTTATCTTTTTGGAATAGAGGGTAGTGAAATGCAGAACTCGTATTCAGACTCCACTTAGTACAAAACATGGGGAGACCCTCTCAGGGATCGAATTCTGTCTTGTACCTCCCCTGAAATCACAATCAACAGAAGTAACTCTTTGACTAGACTAGAACATGACAAAAATCCAGGGACAGATCTACCTTTCTGTGTCTGTTATATCAAAGTCATACCTGGTGTCTTCTGGTTCTGCTGAGTTAAGGAATGCAATCTGAGGCTGGACTGCCTGTCAGCCCTCCTCACTGGCTGATTATATTATGAAGATGGTCATGTTTCCCTTCCTTATCTCTGTAAAGTATCCCAATATTCGTGCCAGTTTGCTGTTCACCGTAATGCACTCTTCTCTTCCTGCCACTCCTGCTGAGGAGATTCCTCCCTCTTTGTTAGCAAATGCCTCCATGTCTTCTGGGGTATTTTCTACTATGCCAAGAACAATGCTCACGGCTATTCATTCAAACACCTGTGTCCCTCTGATTGTAAAAGCAAGGCAATGTCACAGTTTGTATTTCTGTTTCCTTTTTTAATGTATTTTTCAAATGTTAAAATGTTGGTCACTAAGAATTTTAAAACATAACAATGCAGGTGTTCTGTGTATCCAGTTTATTTGTATGTAGTGTTTTTTATGCATGACTGCTGCGTAATGCATATAAACTCTGTGTGTTTTTTGTGGACAAAGCCCTGCCATGTGTTGTAACCTAAAATCAAGCTAGCAGGCATTGTGTATGTACAGTGCCTTTTCTACTCAAAGAAATCCAGGAGACTGTTATCTAGAGGAGGGGACCATATTCGCTACACTCTAGTTTTCCATTAGTCTTGTAGCGTTCAGTGCATATTTTGGCAATTCCTTTTCATTTTTTGATTCTGCTAGTCAGTAATTGACATTTGTTTTCTTAGTGTCATGACCTCAGGCCTGGAGGCTTAATTCATGTTGCAATCAACTGCCATCACTCAGCAACAAAAAACTTCCTGCTTAAATGGGTAAACATTATTGAACAAAATGTGTAAGGCCTCTTAGACTGCAAAGGAATGGAAATGAGAGCTGCCTCAGTACCAGAGGAACTGCAGAGAACCAAGAGCAGTAATGGTCAGCAAGCTCCAGTGTACTCAGGGCAAGTGAAGACAGAGATCTCTGATTTTTGCCTGAGTGTGCTCTGTTACAACTCCAGTAAAGTCAATTGTGCTTACCAATGTAAGCATGCTTTATCCACTACGTATATGGTCAAACAACAGTATACATTCAGTTTACAGACCGGAGCTGTGAACCGCTCAGTAAGCTGGTTCTACGGCCCATAGTGCTCTCTGGGTTTGTCCTCTTTGCCTGGAACTCCTAATACTGTTCTGAAAAACTAGCGAAATAGGTGTTAACTTATGCGAGACCCCAAGTCAGTGCACATTGGATCCTGGGACTTCTCTTTCTCCCTTAGATTAACTTTTCTGATTATCTTGTGTTTATTTAGTTGAAATACAGTATGCCCGCTTCTGCGGCGATTAATTTAGCTAAATTCAAAGGGAAGGCTTTCAGCTTTAATTGCTGCAGTCTTTGAAATCTGAACATGAATTCTCATAGCAAAGTGGTCATAGGCCATGAGCCGTTTAGGAACAGTTTGTTTAGGTAAGCTGATTTTCAGCTATGGAATCTCTTTGAAAAGATCCTTTTGTTCATTTTCTTCTCGATTGGGTTTGTCTTCTAATTAGGTTTTGTAGATTCATCATTTACAAATTGATTTATACTCTGTGGTGTGTGTATGCATTCACTCAGAGTAGCACACAAAAGAGAAGCAGGTATTCTCCAGATTTGTCCTTCAATTTTTCTTTATTTCAACAAATACTTATAGTGACATCTTTTTGTAATATCCCCGTTCACATGAGTCACGGTCTAATGTTTGTCTCCCACCTCTTGATTATCATTTCTAACATAGTTTCCTGAAAAATCATTTTTATGTATTTTTGTTAGTACAAGTCAATCACGTAAATGTGATGCCAAAAGGCAAACACAAATGATATGAAAATACTATCAAAATAAGCATGTGTAAACAACTGAATACTTTCCAATCTTGCCCAGCTGTATTTTACAAATTACATTAAATCCATTTATGTTAATTTTATGTCTGCTAGCTGAATTTAACTTAATATAATAATTTAATATTTTCCACATATTTGTTCAGCTCTTTTTTTTCAGTTTTCAAGGGATTTGTAAGAAATGGGTATTTAATTCAGCCTAATGTGGTAATGGTAAATTATTCTTCTGTTTTCAGTATTTGCCTACAAATTTGATTTCTACAGTCACTAGCATAAGAACATCAATGAAAACTAGTAAAATAGATTAGAGTAAAACAATGAAACTTATTGTTTCATTATTTCTGTTCTGTGAGCTTCTCAAGTAATCTGTTGATAATCTGTCGAATTAAAGATACGTTCCTATCTGATGCTAGTTGGCGTGTTTTCCACACTAATTGACAGGATAGTTTTTCATAAGATGCTGTCCTGTACATACAGTGCATATATCTGGTCCAGAGACTCTTGTTGATATTGACTCGAAAAGTTCAAGTCTCTTGCTCGGGGAAAATACAACTTTTCTTGGTTTAAATAAATGGGATTATCATCTACCAAAATCTGCAGTTTCAAATATCCGGATTTTATTCTGCTGTTATACACATTTGGTATATAACATATATTTTTTTTTTTCAATTTGGATAAAACAGACGAACTCGGACTTTCTTCAAAAGTCTTTCTTCAAAATACTTTCATGCAATAACTTCCCAGCTGATTACACCTTGGAAATCAGCGTGCATTTAATAACAGAGGGCAAAGAGCATGAAGGATGAAAAGTCTCTACAAGAAAATTCTGTGCAGTGTCTTTCTTACCATAAAATAGTAAGTGTTGGAAACTAGATGTACCATTTACAGCTGCCTTTGGACAGCTGTGAATTTATGGAGAGTGTAAAACCAAAATAATAATTATATTCTTGATTAGCATTAACTGTAATGATTAAATCCATAAACTCAGCCGTGTTCTAATTTTGTTACATCTTGTTTTCATAATAAAAGGTCTTTATACAGTGACCCCGTACAGATTTTGTAATTATCATTATTAAAAGGCAATGATGCTAATTTTGTTAGAGGTCCACTCAACTTCAAGTTAGCTGTAGAGCCACAGAAGCTACTGTTTATATGTACTATTTGCCATATGTCACAGCTATGATTGAGCTATTTGTTAGGCTTGTCTTAGTCTATCATCCTAATTGCATCTAATCTTATGGTGAGAAACCTGAAGGTACACCTGGTTCTGCAGTTCTCCATGTAACCCCCTATTTTCATTGGTCCAGCTTGGCACCTTAATCCCCTCTCTTGTGTAAAGCCGTACTAGTGATGCAAACAGTCTTGACAAGACAACATAGAATCATAGAATGGTTTAGGTTGGAAGGGACCCTAAAGATCATCTAGTTTCAACCCCCTGCCACACATCCAGCACTCGGGGGGGAGCTAACTTCTCTCTGACGCATATTTCTGATTAAGTCCATCTTAACTTTTAATGAATTTCAAAGTCCCATTCAATGTGTGAACTGGAAAACCGTATCCTGAAAGGTTACAGCCACTCAAGCTAAATTGCTCAGAAATGACTGAAGAGCAGCCATCGGACAAAGGTCCCATTGACTTCCCGGAGAACAGATTCCTGTCCGCCAGTGTGTCCTCTTCTGAAATAAAGCAATTCACCTTCTCCTTTAAACATGAGATTTATAGTGGCCAACAATTCCTAGTAACAACTAATGTGAATAAGTTGTGTAAATAGCTTCTTTAATTCATAGGGGAAACAAATGTAATTAATAACTTATAAAAAGCTTCTTGGAATTAACTCTCCTTTTAAGTGTGGAATACTTGTCTTAAGTAAGCTTGTGTAAATGATCTCTTTCTAAATGAAAATGCCTGTGAAGAAGCTGCACAAAGAAAATAGTCATGAATATGCTAAAACCGTGTGTATGGGGAATATAGCTAGAGTGATAATGAAGCCAAATGGTGGCGTTTGCACATGCATTTCTTAAACACTTCATAAAGGATCTCTTGATTCTTCCAGGCTACAGAAAAACTATTCAAAATTATTTAAAATACATCTTAGGGGGATTTTCAGTAATGGAACATATATGACATAAGAGGAGATTGAAATCTTACTGAAGTCTAGATTTACTTGCGTAGAAAAGATTATAGATAACAGCCAACAGGGAGGAAATAATTTGAAAAATGTTTTCATAGTTTGTTGCTGGTACTTGTTGAGTCTCTTCGTGATGGTTCAATGCCTATGTATTTATTATTTTGATGCAAACTTAACTCCTCAAAAGAGATAAAGTGTGTAAAGAACCATGCAGATCCAGGTCCATCTGATAGATAATTCCATTGGTATTTTAGCAGCTTCCTGGGTTCAGAGTCCTGTATGAAAAGCCTAAAGGCCAGTTCAGGTACTGTGTTCTTAATGCAGGTGTCATTTAAATATGGCATTAATAATAAAAAAAATTATTTTACGTAACTTTTTTTAGATTTCAGAATGTCTGCTAGTATTAGCTTCATCTTCTATTTATTTAAATCACAGATTACCAATTCCTTTTTTAATCAGATATTACCATTGAGGAAACTTCAGTTCAATTCGGTTCCCTATATTTGCTTATTACATTTCCATCCTAGAAAACAAAATGAAAAAAAAAAAATCTCTCTCTTAACCCTTATTGAAGTGTTATATGAAATTGTCAGTTCCAAGTATACTGGTTAATTTGATGTGCTGGCACATCACAAGCTTCTCTAAATGTATTTGGCTTTTCAAGGCACACATCAAATGGTTTCCATGTAGTAACTGTACCTTGGAGAATGGAAAATTTGTTCTCAAATTAATTTTGCTGTTCTCCCCCATCTTTTTTTGTCCTTTATTTCCCAAAGTATATATATTTATATTCAGTACCTTAACAAAGCAATACAAATGGAATTCCAACTAGAATTTTGGTTACATCAGTTGTCACTGAGAAGTGAAACTGCAGAAGCAGTTCACTAAGGTTACCTCAGTTGAATTAAGAAAACTTTTTCATAAATTTAATTTTTTTTTAATGGAATATTTACTTCCCTAAAAGAGACTATAATAGCTTTTAAAATAGCACTGAAACCTCTTCCATATCAATTCTGTTTACTACATGAAATGTTTGACTTCGACCTGCTTGCGCTGCACTATTGCATATACTTGCATTTTGATTCATAACAATGTTTAAAACAGCCCTGTGATCGAGAGTTAACATATTTCCCTCTCATCTTCCATATGACAAATTTTGATGCAGAAACTAAATATTTCTCTGTTAAAAGCAGTGAAACATTAAGGTGTACTCTTTAAAGCTGAAGATTATAAGGGTTTGTTTTACCAGATTGCCCGATTACTTCTAGTGTGTGCAACTGAGAGACGACTAAGAACAGTAACTGACTTCCTTGACGAGTTCAGTTATTATTCCTTTATAGGTGCACCTTGGGAATAAATAGTTAATGCACATCATGCACCAAAATGTGTGCCATTTTACAGTAGAATAAACAGATACAGAAAAATATGATAAAAGTGCTCCAGGTAAAAAAACCAGAAGCTGTCTACCCCAGCCTTTGTTTTAATTCACAGAAGCACAATTGATTTATTGTGGAATTTGCATTTTATCCACAACAATCCCTTTGCATTTTATCCACAACAATGTTCTATATTGCAGGAACCATCTCATCTCTTGATTATTCCCCTTTTTTATTTGAGACTGAATCTGCTGATGTTTCCTTACATTAAATCTTGTTAAGTGTTAATAGATTCAGTGTTTTAAGTGTCATGCACTGCAGAGGCTTTGAGCTATACCTTGCAGAAATACAGTTAGGAAGCAGTATGACTTGCACATACAAATGGAAATTTCTCAGGAGGCACTATTATACAGACTCGGATAAGATCCTCTTTAATTTTGTTGAAGTTATTGTAGCTACACCTGGATTTTACTTTTAAGCATAGCACAACACACAAAATACAACTGAAACACTAAAGGCTTGGATTAGTTTCAAGAGTGATTTTGCGTCTCTAAAGCCTAGGGAGAGTTTTGCAAGTATTTGCAATTACATGCAACCTCTATTTAGTAGGTATTATTAAACTTACGTTCTCAGAACTGTTTAAGGAGTCACTTAATGTCTGAGTTAATGAACTACTTTTTGAAATGTGAAATTATCAGCATAACTTTTCACATGGAGAAATGGCTTTTTGAAGTGATAAGTTAAAAAATGTACCCATAAAAATCTCCCTCTGCCGTAATGTATTCTGCAATGCATAACCATCAGCATTATATACGCGAATAAGACAACTTGGGTGTTCCCTCCCCTCTGCCCCCCGCTATGATCTTAGTGAAGTATTGTTAACTCTCTAAAGGCTGTACAGACCTTCTCTAAATGTCTAAATATACTTATGGCAAATCTGCTTTTTGGTATTCAAGCCAGAGGATTGAGGGTGTTGAAAGACATCCTTAAAATGTCATCTAAATATGTCACAAAATGATATCCTGGAAAGAATCTTGTTTACCTATGTGGAGTCATGTACTACATTCTTAAAAGACTGACATCGACATACTACCTGTATGTCCTCCCTTCCTCTTATTTTTCTTTTTCCCCTAAGAACAGCTGAAAACTCTGACCTGTGTAATTAGAAACACTTGTATCAAAAAACAATGACAAATCTGTGTATTGTCACAGAACATTATGTGTATTATTACAGAACATTATATTATATGTATGTGCCTACTTCATTTATTATCCCCTTTTAGGACGTTGACATCAAATCTTACGCTTCTATAAGAGCCCGATGCTAGACACTGGCAATTGCACTTGATGTATTATAAAGCTATATTGCAAGCTCACTGCATGGGCTTCATGTGCACATAAAACCTATAGGTACATAAAGTATATCAAATGACAAAACTAGAAAGCTGTTTCTTCATACTTTATTTTACAATTCCTCACTAAATATATTTACAAGACACAGAGTTTGCTTTAGTGCAATACATAGTAATGTTGCATAAGTACAAACTGTTGAACTTTCCTAAAAAAAAATAAAGAAATAAAGCACTTAACTGATGTTACAGCTAAGTATGTAAAGCAACGTTAATAACTCTGAGTGAAAATGCTAACAGCATCTTTTCTTTTCATAAACAATTTCTAGAAACAAACCACAAACCAGCATTACGTATTCCAAACTACTAACCCTTGTACAGTACCATATCATTTAAAAAAATGATTTTTTAAAAGCACATATACTGTACTGTATGGCAGTCTTTTTCTACAGATACTGACTTACTCTTTTAATACAAATATGATATTACCTTGGCAGTTTTGAAGAACAAAGTTATCTCGAGATATCAAACATCAGTAACAAACTCTGATAAGCACAGCTTCTTGAGAACTTGCTTTAACAGCATTTCTTCACAGTGATATTTATGAAAGGTTGGAAAAAGATTAGCATAAAATATTTCCATCCTTTTTCAGTTTTTATGCAAAAATCATTACTTTATATTGGTAATTATAAAATTACAAACACTTTCTATAAGTAACTGCATCTGTAGTAATGATAGAAAAAGTTATCAGTAAGATACCTAAAATGAGGCTTGCATAAAATGATAGTTTGAAGAAAACTAGGTATATCTTTTAAAAAATAATAGTAAGGAAGGTAACTTAATTTAGAATAAGCAACACAGCAATTTAACAGAGACAACCTATTAATCAATTAAAAAAAGCTAATTATTTGTTAGTGTTAAAAAATAAAGGAATTGTGATGAGGTGAAATCAACATTTAAAAAGATATGATGAAACATTTACTCTTAATCTTAGTTTTGGCACTTCATTGGAACAATTACTTTACCAAAGACCAAAATATGTATAAAAGATATACAGCTCCTTGACATACCTTGCAAATATAGTACATAAGTACTGGCAAACACTGAAAATATAGTTAGTTAAACATTCCCACAGATTTGCACATGCATGCACTATTTGGACAACAGCATTGTATCTATGTTCTTGGCGGCGACAATCTTGCATTACTGGGGTATTTTAGGCCATTTCTTCAGCAGATCTTGTTTCTGATTTAAGTCTTACAAATTCTTTAGCAACTTCGTCATTGGTCCTCTGGGAAAGTATTCTAAGGATTGTCAACCCCGTTTCATCTACAGAGATGTTTCTCAACAAGGGGTACCAAGATGCGCAGCTACCTTTCTCTGCTATGTTTTGCAGCTGAATAACTGTCATTCCTATGATGCGATCTTCCCTGGCAAAGCAGTAATCTTTCACTGAGAGGTGAAGTTCGTAGGCTCCTGGCCTATCTTCGTTACTCAAAATGCTGCACAGATTAAAAATACGAATTTAGAACAAGGAGTTCAGTTTAATTCCCCTAAGGAATGAATGTACTCTAGAAATCTTTCTTATAAAAATTAAAGCGATAGTGGTAGTTTAATTTTTGTAGTTCCATTTTGTTGCAACAGAATAGAATTTAATTTTAAACCTTCTACACATTAACCTTTCAGATGCTACTGACAATGTCGTCTCTGTTCCCACTAACCTGAACAGAAACAGAGAATTCGTTGTTCCCTCAATATCTGAAATAAACATTACCTTTCCCTCCAAAGTACACAAAATGTTCAACTACTTCCACAACTATGATAACCACATATTTAAATCAACTGTAAAAAATAAGGAAAATCACTGGCAGCAAGCCTCAAAAGGAGCTTTGTGGTCAGACTCTGAGAAAGTGAACTCTGTCTTCTCAGGGCTGGGGGGGAGGAAACGAATTGGTCAAAGTTATGAAAGGGGAGGAGGAGAAACAGGTGAGAGGTGTGGGGAGAAGCACTAAGTTTAAAACTCCAGGTTAGGTGAAAGTTTCTTATTGCTTTAAGGATTGAATAATAGAGATAAATAATACCGTTAACACGTGCACAACCCTTTACATATTCAGATATCTCAACAATCATAAAGGTGCAGATATCTAGCAGTAATAATTAACGCTTCGGTCCAGATAACTACTTAGGCAAATAGATTCGTAGGTATATAAATAGTTATTCCTGTGTAGAGAAACAAATTGTATATTTTAAGCAGCTTAGTGGTTGTTATTCTTCATATCTTCATATAAAAAAAAGATACAAATTATTAAACAATTTTGACATGGTGTCTATATCTGTGGACTCTGATGTGTATAGCTGCCTTAGGACATTTTTTTTCTGTTCTTGCATAAAATATGCAAATAATAGACAAAAGAGACTTACAATTGGAAAGTTTCATTGTATTTTGGTGACCAGGTGTTGCTCTTTGTCTTGGTTCCATGTTTTCTTTTCTTGTCACTTAGGTTAGGACCTAATATGCAAACTTCCACAAATGGCCGGAACATAGCTGTTGTTTGCCAGTTTAGATTATTAATTGCTACAACTATAAAAAAAAAAAGAAATGGAGTTAAATAAAATTTCATTGCAGAAGCTCCAATTAATTATCCAGTATGACTTTGTGTAGCCAATGAAAAGTAACCTGAGAGCTTTCCTACAGGATACCAATACTTAGCAAACGTAGGACGAGCTTTGCCTGTTCTCTGCCAAGAGGTCTGGCTACTTTCAGTGACAATAGTAGTAAATATAAACATATATTTCACAAATGCTTTACATTAACAGCTCTTTTGTCTGCTACCTTCGCTGTAATTAAAAAAAATCAGCTTATATGAATGTAAATGATACTGGGTTTCCTCTGGAATTCAGGTTGTGCAGAACAAAGGCATTTTGTTAAAAATGGATTTTTTTAAGTCTTGGTGCAGTCATTCACCACCCATCTTTGCTACCACTTTTGGAAAATTAAATTACATGCAAGCAATTCACAAGTGTAATTTGGCATATTTAAATTAATAATTCCAGAACATGGTATAATAAATTTTAACTGTCTACACAGAGAAGCATAGACAGTACTTACCTGCATGATCTTAACCGCTGCTGATGTTGAGCAAGGAAAAAGTACGATCCTAATCACCTGAAGCATGCTCATAGCTTTACAAGTACTGTAATACTTAACATTTGTTATTTCCCTACTGGAATGTTTTACTTAGGATGTAGTGCTTGGGGGTTCTGGGTTTAGTTGTTGCTTTCTTTTTAAAATTAGCTATTTGAAACTTACCTTTTACAGTGACTTTATGCTCACCAGTTCCAGGATGTGTAGAGACATCCACCTGTATAGATATCTCACCCACTGAATTATTAGTGGTTTGACCTAAAATAATAATTATTAGGTTAGCACACTTGGCTTCTCAAATGCATCAAGAGAAATAGACAGTGAAAGAATGTGAGCGGTATTTTCTATCAGAAACACTAAGAAATTTCTGACATATATTTCACATTTAAGTGGGAATCAGTTACAGATTCATAAGTGATTTTGACACAAAAGTACCTGGCTTTTGTGCTTTTACATGTCTATGTAAAGCACCTCAATAAAACAAAAAACCCTTTCACCTGGAACCTTCCATTCTGGTTGTCATTAGCTTTGTTTGCATCTTGAAATGCAAAAGCTGGTGGTTTTGTCACTTTGTTTGCATGCGCACCCCAAAAATCTTATTGCAAGTGTGCATTTGGAAACTTATTTCTGTGTTGTTATTGATGAATCCTTTGCTGGGGGTTATGTCTAAGCAAACTACTGCAGCTCTGCACTAGCACAGACACAGGGGCTTACAGAAAAAGAGAGAAGGTTGTAGGGATGGCAGAGGAGCCAGGAGCTTAATTTTGACAATTTTTACTTTTGAGCACCAGCACAGGTTCTAAGTCAATTTGCACATAATGATTCCTTACAAGAACTCTTAGTATGTATTGAAAGGCCCTTTAATATATCAGATTATAACAGCATGATATAAACAAAATTGGATATGTTTTTTTGTTCTTTAATTGGATGACTGTGAATGTTGAACTCTGTGAACTGTGGACTTGCTCCCCAGCCTAGTCTCTGTGAACCACATACTAAAGCAAATTCCTACCCCTTTATAACCAGCTACGATTTCTGCGGTTAGCAGAGGAAAGATTCTTTCTATTTATACAGAAATTCCTTACCGCACTGTTTCCCCATCCATCTATATGTGAGGAGAAGCAAACATTCCTTTAGAAGTTTTCCATCAGCTCATGCAGGAATTAAGGAAGGGGTACAGAGAAGAGGGGTGTCTTGTGTACTCATACTGGGGGAAAATGGTTTTGGTTTTGTCCCCCCCTCCCCCTGCAATTAGTTTATACCCAGAATGTATTATTTTATTTTTTCCTTTATCAGGCATAGTTTTTTCTGGATTTCACCATCGGTGGCTTGCTAGAAATGTGTTCTACGCTGATGTTTATTCATTGTGTTGGCATAATCTGTAATTACATCCTGTACACTGGTTGAACATTGCAAGGTCAATTATATAATCTTACGCCAAGCATCACTGCTCCAGAGAACAAGTTTTTTTCCCGATACATCAAAATGTGGAAATTCAGTGCTCAATTAACTTGCTCAGAATCCCTGAAAACTATTCTGCATTTTCCAGCTTTCAGGTGAGTTTGGCATGGAATTGTGATCAATCCACTTTTGAATTATAGTCAATAGTGTTTTAGCAAAAATACAGAGTGTCAGTATCCTAATCTGGTTATAGCAGCTACTTCTGAGTCACAGTGTACCTGTACAAATTTTGCTTCTAGATGTATTTCAGTATCAGCCAGAGGGTTTGGACAATTACTGACATGTAAATAGGCAAGTTGTTAGACATCAGCTTTTTAATGACAAGAAGTTTAGTTTCAGTGGCAGCCATTACACTTGTTGTATTTGAATAATTACTTCAAGCTGCACTATACGGGATCTCTGATTAGGTTGCTGAATCATTCTACATCTTGTTCACAATAAACAATACATATAAGGACATGTATAAAAAGACAGGAATGAAATGGACTAGAAAAACTAAATATAAATTAGTAGAAGAGCTTTATTTGGAATACTAAAACAATGTATTATCTTTCTGTACAGTAAAATTAGCTTTTATTTAGGAAGAGAAAGGAAATTCTCATTTGGTCAAGGTCAAAGTTAAAAGTGATTTCCTTCTCTCTTGCAAACACAGTATCTTCAGACCATGCATCAGAGAGTAGCATAATATTGACACTGAGTTTCTCCTGCTTGAAATAAAATTTATCTACAAGTTTAAAAATAACTAATTGTTTGGAGTGCAAAGTGCTATGGAAATTTTTTCTCTCCAGAAAAACAAGGTTTTAAGAGAGGCCTCATTTTCATTATACAAAATGTGGTGTTTTTAATGGAGTTATATTTAACCCAGCGTGCTGACTTGTGCGAAAACACCTTCCCTCATATGGATTACTTAACTTGAATGAAATGAAGACAAAACTTGGGGGGGTTCTTGTTTGCAGTTTTTTTGTTTTTTTTAACACCTAAAATTCAGAGGGCAGCTTATGCGGGGTAGTCCTCCAGTACTCTGTATAATATGTACTTATATAGAGAGTATTCTCATTGGCTTTCTGATGTCAAGTAAATCAAAGAGAGCAGAGACTGGAGCTTACAGAGCATTAATCTGTCTTGTTCTTTCACATTGTGAAATTCCACCTTTTTAAGTTGTTACATACTGTACGGAATTCAACCTTAACAGGTTCTTTTTGTCATGGTGGGCCTTTTTTATAAATGATGCTTTTGATTCCACGTATAGCCATCTTCGGCTGTGAAGTCTGAGTTGAACATGCTGTAACTCTAACTCGTTAATCTTTTGTTCTGATTAAAAAGCTCTCATTGAGAAGCTGTGCAGGAAAAGAGAACCAGGAATTTGCAACACCTAAATCATAGGGATGCTGAATGGACAGGATAAACTGACTGTACTGAGAGAGGGTACGAGAAGTTATCAAACTCTCTCTCAATCAAAATTAATAATAATTTACCACTGACTGCAGTGGAAGGTGAGTCAGGCTGATCCTGAATATCACTGAAAATATCAGACAGTGTCAATTACTTGTTTTAGCCTCTACCTTTAAAAAAGCCCAAACCAAAACCCCTTTTGGAGAAATCAGGGACGTTTTAAAAGAAAAAAAATTAGCATTTTCCTTACATAGCTTATGCAGCAACCTGTGGGTGATGGTAGTAATGGAGCGTGCTGTGTTAACCTGTAATAATGACACATTAGATCTTACTGAGACAAAATCTATGAATCCACAAGATAAATCTTGTTCTGTTTCTCCAACTTTTTTTTTATTAAATATGCAAAGTACATCCTTGCAAAGGTCTCCTAACTGATCTTTTTCTTTCCTTTTCCTTGTAGTCCATAATGCACAACAGTGCTCTAAGCAGTACCACTAACATAGTGGGATTAGTCCTGCATGTATAGTACTGTTTGATACGGCTACAAAGCAAGCTGTGTAAAACATCACACAGTTTTATCCTGAAAACAGCTGACATCAGGATGGCCATACATTTCACTATTGCTGAGGAAACTTCCTGCAGCAGAATGTCTTGGCCAGCAGAGGCAATTTCTAGAGGAGTCTAGAATATAAGCTTGGTTTCTTTCAGTTACCACTCCATCTATATGCCATTTGCTTTCTATCTCTCTGACCTGCTGAACAAGCTAAAGACATAATTCTAGGACATTCGGTATTTGCTAATAGCAGCTTTTGTTGACATTCAAGAACTTCATTTTAAAGTCTCTGATCTGTTTATTTCTGCTGTTTTGTTTTCTTTCTTGCTACCAGTTCTTGTAAAGTCAGAGCAGGAATTAGTGATTCTGAGCGCACTATAGAAAGGTCTGTTTATCCCACCACATTTAACAAGTGAATTTAACTGACAACAACTATCTAGCCCTGCACTGCAGAGGATCATTGCACGTTTCTTCCTTTAGTTCTGTAATAAAACTCATTAGAAGCTCACAAATAATTCTGTGTTATGTTTGAAAACCTTATGGTTACTGAAGTATTACTGCTTCTAATACTCCAAATACTCCAGTTCAGATTTCATTTGTTAAATTATTTATATGAATCAAAATACAGCATCCTCTTATAGCTGGGTTTTAAAGTGATCACCTGCATTTAAACTGCAGTTGTTCTATTGCAGCAAACAAACTGTAAAGGAGAAAAAATATTTCCTCTGGCCAAAGATGCTTGCTCCTCAGTGGACAAAATGTCCAAACCAGCCAGGCTTTGATTCCTTCCTTATTTAGCACTTGGAATGTCATTAATGTGATAGTTATTATAGCCCTAATGATCTTGACAGAATAGACCCATTTTGGACCAAGTACCTAGTCGAATGTTTCTTAGGCCTGATAGTCACATTGGCTACATATGCACACAGAGATTCTTCTGTCTTCTATTCCTTAGTAGGTACCTTTGGGGAAATGTGAACTTGTGGACTCTGAAAATAGCAGAAAATACAAGTGGAAAAATGAGTAATGTATAATTTGTAAAAATAAAACAGAAACTCCCTATATTCTCTAGAATAATACTCCTGCTAAATGCAAGAGAATCCTGAATCAGTCTGTGATCGTGCACAAAAGCACATTTCTGTGAAAGGGGTCCTTTGTCCTGCTTGACTCCTGTAGCAGCAAACAGTTTTAAGAAAGTTTTCCTATCAGGAGGACTTTGGAAATTAACTTCTAGATTTGCATGAAGAAAGAGTCCAGCAGAAATAAATGGCATTCACAGAATATGAGCCAGCATAAAATTTAAGAATAGAATTTAAGACTTTGAAATAGCAGGAGCAGTAACTCTGATGGAGTGTACTTTCCAGCTGCTCTGGAAGTTGGGCCACGGAAACTGGGATGCTTTCCTAACGTCTTGGGGGAAAAAAAAAAAAAGGAAAGTAATAAGAGTAGTTTGTTTTGGGGGCTACTAGGAGCAAGAATATGCAGCATGGGCCTCAATAAGAGAGGCAAAACACATCTGGGAAGCTGAGCTAATCATCGGACTGTTCATAGGGCTCAGGTCTGACTCCCAAACTCCCACAGTTATGCTGCTATGAGTATTTAAGACGGCAGTGTTTGTGTAAATAATTAGTAAAACTAGCACTGTAGCTATGCCCAAAGTTTGCACTATTTATATATTCTAATATAAACATAGGAAAGTTTATGTAATGATGTAAATACTCATGCAGAAGTATTTATGGAAGACAAAAGTGTCTGAAAAAGTATTGCCTGACCTATCTGTTAACAAAGTTAGTTTTTATCTGGTATTGTATTTAGACAAATGTTATCATCAATCTTGCAATCTCTTCTTTTACACTTCAATGTGGCAAAATTTGACAGCTGTAAGAACGTGAAACACAGCAGCCTTGAAAACTGAGCAGTGAAAACCCAATAATTTGATGGCATGGAAAATCAGCCAGAAATACATAGGGCTGAACCCCAAGAGAAAAATCCGTCCCTGCACTCGGCCGTGCAAGCCTTCTCTTCCCTCAGCTCTGTGCCTGTGCTACAGGGTTTGAAAATGGTTGTATAATCCTAGGTTAACATGGCAGTTCATGATATGGAACATCAACTATCTTATGTTCTATCTTATGGTAGCAATTCTTTCTTGAATTTACTATATATTTTTTCTTCACATAATTATATTCTAGTTTTCCATATGTTCATGGTTGATTACATTTATGGAAGGGCTGAAATGACCCTAGGTTGAGAAGGTAAACATTTTATTTTATGCAAAGGGAGTGCTTCATTAAAAACAGTAAGGAATCTGACATTTGCCAAACACCCATCTAACTAAATACTAATGCGCTTTGTACTGAACCAATCAGTGCTTTTACAATAATATATATATTAATATATTAATATATATTAATAATAATAAAAAGCTAAGATGAGATTAGACAAAATTTGTTTTGTTTTGTTCATCTTGGAATTTAATAACTTTCTTATTCCTCAGCTTTGTATTACCATCTTGGTATTTGACATTTCTCTTCTTCCAGTTGGCATAGATCTATAATGAACTTTAGCTTACTCACATTGTTCCTTTCTGCCCTATTTGAGCTAATTTCCCCGACTTCCATACCAAATAGAAGTGATCCTCTCTTCCTGATTTTTTTTCAGCCTTTCCTTTTACTTTATACTTATTTGATCAAGTCTCTCTCTGTATGTCTACACTGAGGCCCATGCTGCATATTCTTGCTCCTAGTAGCCCCCAAAACAAACTACTCTTATTACTTTCCTTTTTTTTTTCCCCCAAGAAGTTAGGAAAGCATCCCAGTTTCCGTGGCCCAACTTCCAGAGCAGCTGGAAAGTACACTCCATCAGAGTTACTGGTTTACATTTTCTTCTCTTTTTTTATTATGGCTTTTAGCATTTGGAATTTCAAGTCTGTCTTTACCTCTCTGAGGATTCGAAATCTAGTTTAAAAGAAAAACAACTACCTGCAAACTAATCATCATGCATGACATGATTTCAGTATCCGAGACACAGAAAAGCTCACTAAGCACTGTGAGCCAGGCAATAGAACCAGCTGAACGGGACACGTTGCCCTGTGGTAACCCCATCCCGACCCATTTGCTAGTGAGCTTCTTTAGCATAAATCTGACCATTTATTTATATACCGGACCTACGCTTTGACCTTATTTTCTATATAGGCCATAAGAACAAAGAAGTTGAACAAATACTCAAGCTTTCACAGTGCCCAATGTTCCAGGAATTACACAAGCTATGAAATCAACACTTTAATTTAGACAAACATTTGTCATCTTCTGATTAACGATGCCGATAAAATACATGTATTTGTCTGGGGTTCATCTGCTAATTTATCAGAAGGAAAAACATCTGGGCGACTAATCAACTTATTTTTTACAGGATCCTGAGGCTCTATAATTTAGAGGAAAACCTTGAGTGCATGTTTTAACATTTTCATTTAATACAAAGAGCGGAGTTGTTAAAAGCTGGATGTAGTAAGTTAGTATGTGTGCTAGAGAAAAGGAAGGCAACAGGGAAACCTGCTTTAAGTAATAATAACCACACTAACTGCAACACATGCTTTGGTTTAAGAAGTTGCTATACAAACTGTGATAATTGTTTGTTTTGCCTGAGAACCAAGTTCAGTTACTTGATGGCTGACTTTCAGCAACCATTCTTCACCAGGCTGCCATGAAAAGATTGAAAAGATTTAGAAGGTTTGTATTTGATTAGAAAACAGAAATCATTTATCGTAAGGATCACTTGGTGTGAAGGTATTAAGGTTGACAAAAGGTTCTGCAGCATACATAAGCCTCTCAATTGTACACAGCCATGCTATCAAAATACATTCTCTCCTATTTGAATTTCTGTAAGGTCAGACAGAGTGATAGGATGAATTCAGAAAGCATTAGTATAAAAGTAGAATATTATGGTATGAGTAGAAAGTATTGGTTTGAGTGTCAGGGTGGAATCCCCAGCTAATAGCTAACTATTTAATTTATATTATGGTGTGAGTAGAAAGTACTGGTTTGAGTGCCAGGGTGGAATCCCCAGCTAAGGCTTCCCCCTTCATCTCTGCCTGCTTCAGGTACAAGCCATGCTTCAATTGTGCCCCTCCATTTTCTGTAGCCACTTGTATGTCTGTATGGTGAGAAACCAGGGATGAACCAGCTTTGATCTGGGAGATGAGTACCCAGTTAGCATCATCCATCCGCCCGTATGTATATGTGTGTGTGTGTGTGTATATATACATACACACACACACAGAGTCCAGTGCTTTAACCAGGCAACATACAGGCAAGTATAGCCTCTCAAGTTAAGAGGTTTACGTATGTAGTGACTGCTCCACTGATACCATTAAGAAATTATTTTTGAAAACTGATGTCATATAACTGATGGATACCAGTAGCTTGTGTTCAGTTTCTTGAAGGCTTAAGAGAAACTGTAATATACAACTTATTTCTAATTTACGTGCTTTACTATTTCATTTAAGGAGTAAATAACAAAATCTTCTATTGTGACAGCCTCTTAAGTGAAAGTTCTGTAAAAACCTTATGCTTCACCAGCAGTCTGGTTTTTTTTGTATGTGAACTTTATATTTATTTTCTGCCACTATTCTGAATGCATTTATTTTGATCTTAGCATATGCTGGAATACTTCTGTTGTAATTCTGCAAGTTTCTACATTGTTGTAAGCTTCCTGTTGTTTGTCACTATACATTCCTTGCAATTGTAGGCTGATTTCTGCAGCTTATAATGCAGGTCTGTTTTTTTCTCTCACGAAATAAGGTTGTGTAACACATGATTGTGACCTCAATTTGAAACCGCAGTGGATGAAGCAGGGACTATTTCTTGAGTTAAGTTCTGTCTGAAGTATAGGTTAAGAGAGAAATGGAAATGCTCTGTAGGACTTAAAGTTGATGATAGAATACAGGTACAGCTTTCAAAATATGACAGTTGTTAATAATACAACAGTTTTGACATGCAAAAGAGCAGAAACAAATCTTTCCTTTTTCACTTATAAGAGCCGCTAAATGATTTTTATTTTCTGTACTCTGATGTCATCTTGCCTAAACTATAGTGTTTGCTGTTTTCTAAGTCAACTATCAGTTAAGGGTTTGAATCTGATTCCATATATTTAAGAATATAGAAGATAGTGAGGCTCTGCTTTGCCTTGTGCCATTACAGGTTGCAAAGGAACACAGAATTGAATTTTGGCTTGGCAGTCGAAAAGAATTTCGCTTCATTTTGATCACATAATTTCCTTCCCTGCGTTGGTAGCTTCACAAGACGAGTATGGAATTACTGTCACAGCTACTCATTCTCATTAGGTAAATATTTAATATTTTTAATTCTGCTCATTATCTTTTCTTGTTTCAGATGCTTCTTCCACTTTTAGCTTTCAATTGTCCACCATAAGAACAAAGAAATCTGATACAAATCAGCTGATGTGAAAGAATAGCCTTAGAAAGAATTAGAATAGCCATAGAAAGAATTTTCTGCAGTCATTTAAGCATACAAGTAGGGATTGTAGTGTGAGCTCCATGTTGCTAGAAGAGTATTGATTTTTCTGCTTAAGTAATACAAACTCTTTAATGTCAGGCTAAAAAATGTATTTCAGTCCTGCCACTATGGATTGCTATGTTGCATACCTTACAATAACAGTAGCATTCTCTAAGGAGGTTTATAAAACTAAGCTGATGTAAATTTATACAAAAAAACATTTCTCTGCCTATTTCCAACAAGTAACCATTTTAGATGCAACAGTGGCATTTACTTTGGAGAAATTTGTGGTAATAAATGAGAGCAAATTCAGAACACTGTAATGTTTGAGGTACTGTCTTTTTGGGCAGTTCGCTAAAACTAAAATCATATTTGTACAAATAATAGAATAGAATCATCTAGATTGGAAGGGACCTTTCAGATCATCCAATCCAAACATCAACTTAACACTGAAAAAAATACCACCAAACCATGTCCCTCAGCATGATGTCTACCCATCTTTTAAATACCTCCAGGGATGGTGATTCCACCACTTCCATGTTAGAGTTGATGCGAACCAAATGTAAACATTCACAACACTGGCTATGAAATTACTGAAGGTTTAAGACAACTGCTAAACTAAACTGCAGCCATAATTCTCCTTTTAATTTTAATATCCTTTAAATTAAGTAGCCTCAAAGGTGAAGGTATAACTTAATTCAATAAAAAGGTAACTGCCAGCCTAAAAGTTCTCTCTTTTTTTGGAACGAATTTTGAGAAGCATCACGAGGACTGGTCTGAGCTTAGAGTGACAGTAAGTCAAATATACCATAGAGTAGGAAAGTTTGTACAATAGGCCAATAGATATGGATGTAGTTTTACTTCAGTGTTTTGAGTCTGTTCCTTCTCTTCTTAAATACAGAAATACAGTAAGAGTTTGTCCTTCGGCTTTTATAGTTTTGTCTTGATTTCGAAAATGTGGTTGCATTTAGCTCAAGTTTAGTTAAAATTAGCTTGTCCTGCCTGAACTGAAATTTGACCTTTTTGACTAGAGTTGATGTGGGTTGACAATTCGTATAAATACATCACTGTACAAATACATGGTCTTTGCAGAAACCTTTGAGCTTTCCTTGATGATATCTGCGCTGGCTTACTGGCTGCCATCCAGCTGTTAGCCAGCCATGGTGTGTTGTAGCCATACAGCTCTGAACCCTCAAGTCCTGCAACTGAGCAGGGTTTTAGAGGTCAGCTTGGCAGTGCGCTACTCTTTTACAACCGATTCATGCTTGGCACAAGCGTAGTGTGCACAAACAATGGTTCGGTCACAAAAGATGTTGAAAACACTCCATATTACAGTCTGAATTTATGCCAAAATGTGATCTTGGAGATAAATTTAGCGGAGAAAAATACCACTTTTACAGTATGAGCTAATATATATTATTAGTAGTGCCCAATCTAAAAGTGACAATCTACAGCTGACAAAAGTCCAAAGGAAACAGAATCAATCAGAGATCTGAACCTGTTGAAAACAGCTTAGCTTTCAAGTCTTTAGTGTATTGAAACCATCACATGAAAAACTATGAATCCCTGAGATTAAGTAATTTAAAAGTCAGGAATTTTTTTATTAATATTGCCTATGCAAATTGCTTTGTTTCCAGGAAGCTCTTTGGAATGCGTAGGCACAAAGCCTGGGAATAAAAACTTTGTTTCAAGCAATCATCCTTGTTTGGAAATGGTACAAAAGCATATTCTTGGATAATTGGGTTATTCCTACTGAACTTGACCCTGCATGTCCATGAATACAGGAAACATCAAGGACCAAAACATACACTTTTACACAGCTTTTATGCTTGCGGGGTGGGGGTGGGGGGGAATAACTCCCCCCTCCTCACGCCAATCAAACAAATATTTGCCCTTCACTTTCTTAGAAACACTGCAGTTTAATCGTGGCAAATGAAAAAGTATGTTCACCTGTGGTTAAAAGTACTGTCTGATTCTAATAGTCATTAAAAGAAAACTGAGAATCCACTTTTATCTACAGTTATAGTTATTATTCAATATGCTATTTTCTTTAAAGTATTCTTTTTTTCCATTGCTTTGAGTTTAATTACATCTAACTGTCTATTGATTATGGATTGGTTACCTGTACAACTATGAGGGCAGATATAAATCTAATTATGCTTCAGAGAAAGTTTCTGATTTGCAAACATGGTCATTTTAGTAAATGCTAATGATACAGCTACAGTTTTGAGGCTGGAGGTCATAATAAATGAGTTTTTTAGTTCTTTTAAATGAGACATTAAAGGATGATGAAAAGCTATGAGTCACTTTTCCTTAACTTTCATTCCCAGTGGCTACGCTTCTGATAATACTGGTGTGCAAATACAGGCATGCTAATGTGTGCACAGAAATGAACACAGACCTCAGGCTGAAACCACGATGAAAATCAGAAAATTCAGGTTTGCGGTTTAGGACTTATAAAGGATCTCTGCTTATGACTACAACCTGGTTAATTTTCTCTCCTGAAGTTACAATGAAAGTATACGTAAGGAAACGCAAAATATACTAGTAATTAATAATTTTCTGCCTAAATCCATATTGTTAATCTTTTTCGAGAGAGGGAAAAAAAGAATTTATTCCTTGTGTACTAGAGTTTTTATAGCGATTTTCTCACTTGTAATGTATGAATTATTAACAGAGATCTTCAGTCTAATATGGGAGCTCCCTAGGAAATCGTTCCTTGGAATTAATGTTGGGGCAAGCTGCAAAACTGGTGTTTCATGCTTTTTATACTGTGAGTAACATACTGTACTTCAGAGGTAAAAGCAATTGATTTCCAGCTTAACTGTCCAATTAAAACTTTTCTGATTCTCCCTCTGGATTGTAATCTGCACATTATCTATACAAAAGCAGTTCCTGTATGCACTGTAGAAATATGAAAACACTGTCCTAGATTGGTAAGAAAAATGTTAAAAAATAGTTTCTTTTTCAAAATAGAAGGAATCTTTGACTAAAAGTATAACTGTGAACTCTTGCCCTCTTACTGAAACCATGGAACGTCCTCTTCTGAAATACACCATTAATGAATGGCATATATATTTTAAATGAAGAGGACTTTGTTTTATTTTTTTTTGGTGCACTATGCCAAAATTCTAGAGCAGGAAAAAGTGACTTCAGTGTTCCTGATATCTAGATTCAAAGTACACCTAATATCATATTCTTACATGTTCTCTGTCTTGGTTTGTATTTGGGAAAGTATCAAAACTCGGATTTTTTTATAAGCAGGCATAAAAAATAATGTGACATTTTTAGCAGGATGGTTTTGAATATGAATTCCGAAATGCACAAAGGAAAAAATCTAGACAGGGAAAATAATGCTGTATTTTAGCCTACCAAAACCTTCTATTGCTTTTGAATCCACAGATGACCTGCTAGAAGGAGAAGTGTGTGTTGTGTAATGTGGAGTCAGTGTGCTAGATTAAGGGTGTGTTGTTCACAATTCATTGTTCTTAACCTCAAAAGGAAACCTTAAGGGATACGTCACAGTTATTTGTGATTAGTAATTAATATCCTCCAGCTCAGAAGGTATCTAGAGATGCCAATGTACTCTACGAATTTACTCTGTTTCTGCAATTATACTATGCACTCTGGTATGGCTTCTACAACCCTGTTTGTGTATGGAGTGCTCCCATAAATAACCCTGATATTCAGTGTTCATATAGAGCTATGGGACCTATCCTTCATGTAAAGTGACAAGCTGATAAATGCACATAAGCTCCATTGATTGACAACAGCAGCTGATACGGGATAACATCACATGGGCAAATCTGTGACAATAAACCATGAAATACCACAGTGTTTGGAGAATGTGATTGGCAAGCAATTAAAGTATAATCTGATGCACTTATATCTCTCTTACAAATCACTTACTTTGAGATGTCTGAGAGTCTATAAACTTCTTTATCAAGGCGTCAGTAGTTTGTGTGTATAGGCTAAGAGCATATCTCAGGGACTGTAGGTCTGGGCTCTTTTCCAGGAAATTCTTTTTCAGCCCACTTCCTCCAGCATGGAAGTATTGCTAAAGAGAGAGGCCCCAGATACAAACATACAATTTTAAGTAAAATTCTTACAAAATTTTTTAAAAATAACACCTGGCATGTGTGGCTGGATGTATGATTATAGTAGTTGAGATAACTGTCATCATCTCTACTACAGAGCTTAAGTCTTGTAGGAGAAAAAAATATGCAAAATTTTGGTCTTTATGATGTGAGGTATTTATATGTCAAAACTGGATATATATATTTGCAGGGTTCTTCTGTATTGTGGAAAGTGGAATAGGTTTTAATCCTTTATCTAAAAAAAAAACCTCTAAAATGCAAGCATGGTTTCCAGCACAAGTAAAGAATGTATTCTTTCTGAAGGAAGGGGGAATTTTGTAAAAATTTTAAGAGAGGAGATTCTAGAATATGAAGTTTTGGATTAGCATTGCACTGCAATTGTACCTGAAATTATGATTCTGCTTTGGGGAAGAAATTATTAGAAATTCCATGGAAGTTTCCATAGTGATTATCTTTTTTTTTATTCCAATTTTGACCTCTTTTACTGTGGATATGCAGAAAATGTGTGTGTCATCCTTGAGTGACCACATTAGGGTTTCCCAGACTGTGAAAGAAAGAGGATGGAAGAGAAAAGGAGCTCATTGGTTGGTTCTGCGGTTGAAGATGAGGAGAAAATTTCATCCTTCAAAAGAGGATTTCCTTTGGGGCAGAACAGCGGTAGCCACAGTTCTCTTTATGCAGACTAGTTGACATTTGCTTTCAAGTCAATACAAGGAGCTTAGGATCAAATGGTTCTTGACATATTAAAAGGGAACTTTATTATTCTAAGGGACCATTCTATATTAGAATCTGTTGTTTATGTCAATCATGTTCTTGGTCATTCCAGCACAGAACAGAAAAACACATAGAGCTGTACCTTTATAGTAGCTAGTGCTACTTCCATTATTGCACACTGCCTCAGGGTCAGGCTTCGGGCTTCCTCCCGAATCACATGGTCCTGCAAAGCAAGTTAAGGCTGCAGTTGATTTTGAAAGAGAATCAGTACTGTGGCCTGTCTATTCTTGGAAAAACAAATAAACAAACAAAACACCCAAATGCCCCCCAAGCTCCTATGATTAACAGGGGTTAATTCAACTTCAGACTTCTTTCACAACAACTTATGACCTAGAGCAATCATCTCGTTTCTTGAAAACATAGATTGCAGACAGAAAACCCCAACATTTAATACTGAGCATGTGTGTAACTTTATTTCTTTTCCTAGGATATATTATTTCTGTCTTCTGGGGCTCAGTGAAAACGTTAAATTTTAAGTTTAAATAATTATATTAGATGATACTGAAATAATTAATTTTATTAATAAACCTGACAGTTTAACTAATGTTTCTTAATGCCCCAATTTAAAAAAAAAGAAAAAGTTTCCTATTAGAACATAAGTTAAATAGAGTCCTAAAGTGACTATACTCCTGTGAAGTCTTTGTCTAAAATAAGCATTCTCTGATTGACTTAGGCAACACTATAACTCTTCTAGCAAACTGAGCAGTTATTCACAGAAGCACGAAGTGCTACATTTCTGCCCAAATCTGAAATCCTAATGGAAAAATTGGTTGGCAAACAACTGACTTCAGTATCAAACATCTAAGCTCTCCATCAAGTGTGTTATGGACTTCAGTAATGTAGTGCTGATGAGTTTATTGTAGAGGTACATGCTGTGTTTCAATACATACCATAAATAACCCATAGAAAAAAATCACTAGCATTCCCACCTTAGAGTTTTTGCAGAACTGGTTCCAGAAGGGAACACAAAGGTCTCATAATTTTTTTCCATGATGTTTAATGCTTATAAGACCTAGTTGTGCAATACGGGACTGATATCTCCTTGACCCATCTACTTGATCACTTTACCATATAAGCATACAGTCTTGTATTTTTAATTTGGTTTTGATGAGACTAAAATAATTACTCACCTATGAACAGTTACTGCCACACTCAATCTTATTATCGCAACTAAGCACAAGAATGAGGCATGAGGTTTGGCCTCACATTCACTTTTTTTTTTTTTTTTCTTTAGAGCAAGCCATTCACAGCTTCATTTGGCTCCTTTACCTTGAGTTTTGACAGTTGTCCAAGATCTTTGGCTGCACTGAATATCATCTGGGGCCCCTGTAATCACATTGAAAATTCAGGAAACAGACTCACTACTGCGTGTTTGCTTTTTATGTCAACATGATCTTATTTTCTGCTAGGACATTAGCCAAAGTCACATTTTTGCAAAGCTAAATAAAAATTTCAATTACACATGAGACATATTTTCATTTAGTTGATAAAGCCAAGTAGTTGAGTGCCTGCAGCATGATTCCCTCCCGTATCCCATACTTGATACGAATATTGTGTATTCTGTTGATAGTGGGTTTGTGTGCTCCTGTCTGCTATCTCATTTTGCATTTAATATTTTTAAGCTTCGGCTGTGATTGTTCTTATACAGTGTGTCAATGAGATATTTGTCCATAATCATAGCTCTCAGGTGCTATGCTAATATAAATAATTGTAATGGGAAGCGAGTAGGCCTGAGGAACCTGCAAAAGCTTAACTCTCTACAGTGAAATATTCAGCTGAGTAACGCGCAGCATAACAGCGTACTGTTAAGCCAAAGCCATTTCTTTAAGAAAAGATACCAAAGCGTTATGAAGTTAAACCAATATATTACAATAGCCAAATCCTGGCCAATGCCTATGTGTTTGTCTTAGACAAAAAGAATTCTACTATTATTCCATGCCCACATTTTTTATCACAATTACTCCAAAAAAATATAATTACTAGTGCAGTTACTTGGCAGTTCAGCAAGACATAGCTCTGAATATCTGGACTTCAGAAAAAAAAAAAAGTCAGTCCAACTTACTTACATAGCACAATACAGAACAATTTTCATTAGTCTTTCTGTTCCAAAAGGTTTCAGAAATAATTTTGCTTCTGTATAGTTCAATTGCAAAAGATGTAATATAGAACTGCAGCTTAAATTTTCATTATTTATTAGTCGTGAGAATGGTAAGATAAATATGAAAATTAAAAAATAAACCCTGCTTCTGAACGTCTGTGCCTCTCACCCTCAGAGAGAAAGTAATATTCAAGACTACAAAAGGGAAACATCTCTCTTACCGTGTCCTACTTTTCATTGATTTTGTTTAATTGTGTGTTCAATAGTAAATGGAAGCAGCAACATAAATGCAACTAGCTATACAGCTTTCACCATGCCTGCCAACTGGGACGCCTTATATGGAGGCTACCACTACTAAAACCCAACAGCTGGTGAAGTGTAGCATACACATGTGATACTGCAAGCACTCTGAAAGCATAATCCGGTATCTTTGTACCTATTTTCCATGTTCCTTAGTCACTACAGACTACATATTTAAAATTTTGTGTCTTCTACTATGCAAATGTCAAGCAAAATTTGGAAAAAAATACGCTGCAGACAATTTTCTAGTCAGAGGCTCATGTTTCTTAAGTGTGTGTGGAGAAGCAAGGGTTGTTTCTATTTTATGAAGAATGGTGGCAAAGCACCTGTGGACACCCCAGCTGTCACTGTTTAAAATGATCTTAAAGAGTCTTGAGTGATAGGCGCAGTCTCTGCCTTTAATCAGTAACTGGCTGATAAACAGAAGCCGGCTTACCTTCGGCCACTAAATAAACTAACATCCATCCAGAAAACTCTTCATTCTAGGTGAAGGGAGGAGGAGCACTCCTTGTCTCTGCATCTTCACCACCCTTTCTATGTTCTGCCTGTAACGCGGAAGTTTTGCATTCCAGATCTACACCCATGGCTTAACGAAGTATCAACTTGCTAAACTAATGACTGGAAGAAGCTTTTTTGAACTGGGCCATAACATCAGTGTCACATCTTATTGCTTGGTGGGATTTCTGAGCATCAGTAAGGACAACAGAGGTGCTGGCAGATACAGGCAGATGAACTGAAATCCGTGTTCAGTTGGCAGTCAAAGGTTATTTTCTCTACGGTTGAAAGACTAAAATCTTTTTATTAGTTTCTAAAGAAAGGTCTACATTCAAACTCTTGGGGGGAAATGACTGAAAATATGTTTTACTATCCTAACTGTCTGAAACGTATTGTGCTATTGTCCAAGTTACTAAGTCTTTGACAGGTAATTCTGTTTTCTTGGCAAGCAATTAAAAAAAGCAAGGGAAAAATCCCTTAACTCTGAACCGTGCTGTTCTATGAGTTATAGTCCAACAACCGATCCTGCATAAAGCTAATAAATATTCCTAATGCCTGGTGGGAAATGCAGTTACTCAGTTTAAATGCTACTTGTGTATTTGCAGATAAAATTTGCCCCAGAATGTTTGAAAAGCAAATTAGAAATCTCAGAGATATAAGTTTGACACAGTCACTCACTGAAGGAGAAGCTGTTTCTAATTATGCGTAGTAAACAAGAGCATTATAGTAAATACGAACAAATTCAGTGGAGTCCTGGCTATGATCTTGTGATTAGCTCTAGTCTAAAATTTTTAATACCTTAGGTTATTTCATTACTACCTTAACATCATTTATAGATGTTCTTCTTGCCTCTCCAGCAATATTCTTTCATGTACCTTTAATATATTATAATATGATTTAATGACCTGTTTTTAACATATAGCTACTGACCAATAGATTATTAGCAGCTTAACAGATATCATAGGACATACACAGTAAAGCTGCCCAAAGGCACACTACAGCAATGTAAAAACGGTGAATTTTTTTTCTAGACAAGATTGAAAACAAGAAGAATTAACCTTTATGCTATCCCAGTCCCTCAAAAAAGCAAAAGGCAATTAAAAAAAGGCACTCCAGGTCAGGCTCTTTTTCTTTCATCCTTAGACAGAATCAGATTTTCTGGGTGGCCTCAGCTCTGTCACCACTCAGGGTTCATGTCAGGCCATCACCCACACTGGTCTCGTGTGTAGCAGCACTACTTTCTGTATTAACTTATTGTTTCTTTCCCTTTTCTTGTTAGGCTGTAAATGCAGCCCTGCCCCAAAAGGACCTCCTATCAAGTCTGCTATTAAAATACCCAAAAACTTTAGAGCCAGAAGTGGCTTAATCCTCCCGATGTTGTGCTGCCTCAAGATGAAGAATGGCACAGCAGGCAAGACTGCAGAAAGGGATGGGGCATTCCTGGCTTTCTGGGAGCTGCAAAAATGGAAGCCATTGAATTTCTGGTGCAACTGGGAAGGGCAAGGAATAGTCTTGGTGAAATTGCGCATGAGGAAGTAAAGAGAAATCAAACTCAATGAAAGCACTCTACAAAGCCAGAGATTTGGCTTCTTTTATACTGCATTCATAAAAACTGCTCTGAGTTGGGGCAGGCAGTATATGAAGGAGCAAGGTCTTCCTCCCCAGCTAGAGAGGAGCAACCTAGCTACACTACTTTCAAACACTAGAAGGCAACACACTGCATACAGGCAATATGTTATTCCTTCTCGTCATGGTACAGAAAAGGATAGCATCAGACCCCTTGGCAAAAATCTGATTAAGCACATTATTACAATTCTTTATAATGCGTGTGAACTACTGCTGGGACACTTACGGTTTGGTCCGTCAGTGGTGGAAGCACAATTTGTTTTTCTATTTTGTTCAAGACTAACTTCCATAGCTCTTTTAAAACCCGTTTCAGAACTGTCTTCTCACAGATTTTTGCAGAGACACTTAAACTGGAATAAAACAAAACACAAACCAGTCTCCAAAACTAGCATTCAGACTACCGAGGTGCTGTGTGACTATATGCTCAGATTAATGGCCCTTATGGTTTAGCTTTTCTCTACCAATAAGGATTTCTCAATGGCTGTTATTTTCCAATATTATCAGTAAATATTTTTGATAAAAAAAGACTTGCTTAATATATTACTGATATGTATTTACCGAAAATGAAAAATGACGATGAGTTACAAAGTTTGATGGATGATACAATTCAGCACTCCCAAGCCCCTATATTAAAGTTTTAGTATATAATTTGTTTATGTCTTAAAACTAAAAAACAAATGTCTCCCTTGTTATTTTTTATTTCTACAATGATGTAGAACTAGGTGTTAATAAGCTACTGCAAATCCAGGGCTACCATTTGGAAACATTTATTTCTATATATTGGCATATCTGTGCAATCATACTATTTTTGGAGGATCTATATACTTAGATTTTTTTTTCTTTGTTTAAGAGTGTAGTCATAAATCATCTCGTATGTATTGCCATGAGTGAGTAGAGTCATAAATGAAGTGCTGCAGTTTTCAGGCACAGGAAAAAATATTTCCAAATAATATCACAAAAATGTATATGTGGGAAATGAATTAATGTAAAAAGAGATTGTTGTAAAGTCATTCTATCACCATAAAAGTCATTGTTATATCATCATTAAAGCCATCATAAATATACCAATTCATATTTCTAGCATCTCTTACTACTCTTAGTAAGCACATAAATAAAAGCATAATTAAGAAATAACTAAAACCCAAACTATATTAATATGACATGTTTATAATCCTATTATAAATATATATTTGTAAGAAAAGTGATATTCCCTAGCAGTGGTTGTTTTTTTAAAAAATTTCACACCTTTATTTTCTGTGCATGGGTTTAGCATCCGCTAAAATTCCATTTAATATTCCCGTGGTGAGAAGTATCTTTTTTTTGGACAGTAATTTTTGTTTCCATTATATCATTATTCAATTAAACTCAAAGAAGCTACAAAGACGGCTTTGAGAAATGGCAATTTGGAATCAAACCTGACAGGCAAAAGTCTGTTTACCCAGTTTTTTAAACAATGAGCTTAGGATAGCACGTGTAAGTGTATAAACACTTTTGGCTTTTCTTTAAGACTTGTGCTAGGACTAAATGTCTTAACTTAAAGACAATGAAAATTTAAAACCGTACTGCTTGAAAGCAACACATACCCTCTTGTAACTTAAAACATAGGACTAGGTAGATTGCTAAAAATAAAACGCTGACATATAGATAAAGCAGCTAAAATTTTTTTCAGTACAGATGAAAAAAATCAACTGCTCGGTAAACCTGTAAATGGTGACCAGGTTTCTGGGGACACAGAAGTGGGTACTATTAAGCAGGGGCACACTGGGTGCCAGCCTAGAACAAATGCCAGACAATTTCCGTATAGGGAAGTTACTTTTGTTCTTTTGTTCAGTACAATCTTTATACCACAGCTCCTGGAGGACATACCACACACTAGGTCCTTCGTAATGACTCAAAACATGACAAGAACTAGAAAGGCAAACATGTAGCTTACGTAGAAACTGCTTTGTATACGTAAACAGGTTAAGCATTCTGTGCATGTATTCTGCATGCACGTGAATACTACAAATATTAAAAATACTACAGAGTGTTTCTAGGTATTAACAATGCTTCAGGATAAAACCCAGTATGCCTGACTGCAGCTTTAATTCCTTCTCTGCCACACTAACGAGCCTGCCACACTAACGAGCCTGCCACACTTACGTTTTGTCCAGGAAATCCATGAGAGGCCGAAGCACAATCTCAGCATCAATGGCTGCACTGTTCTTATTGGCTGCTGCATTCCCATTTCCTCTCATTTGATTTAGTTCATTGCTCATTTGTCTTACGCAATCTTCAATAATAAATTGGAAACTACAGGATGGGGGTAAAAAAGAGAATGAAAGAATTCTGGGATAGAAAACAATATTTATCATTTTGCATCAGTTTCTTCAACAAGATTTACATCAATCTGCAATGATGGAAAGTTCACATACGCAAGATACTGCAGGTTTTACAGACTGAAAATAACTCCTCCTAAGGATTATAGCTCATATAACAAATTCATGTACTGTTTTGATTTTTTCCCCCTTGTTTCCGTTCTGTCATTATGCTTTTCATGCCCTTGGAGGGCGGGGGGCAAGTAATTATTTTCTGAAAGCAATAGATGTATCAGAATCAGTTTAGGATACGAATGACTATCAGCTAGCAACAACTTCTCAAGATTTTATTTTTGGTATGAAAGGACAGCAGGAACAGGTGACTATAAATTCTTTTTCTCATGATGGTTAATATGAACCAAGCTTGATATTCTTCTTGAGGACAAATAGAAAACTTCCACTGATTTTGCCCTGTTTGGCTCAATTTCACTTTTCCTGGGTTTCAGACAGAGTCAGTGCCATCAGAAGCTTTGCTTCTTTCCAACTAGACAGAGCTAAAACATTTGGACTGTTTAAAATACCATTTTTCAAAAACAAAACGCCACTAAGAAGTAGTTAGACTGTTGCTCCCAGAAGGAATCTTTTCCACTTCAAGGTGTGCGTGAACAAATTCTTGCTCCTCAAGTTTTATCTGTTCAGTTTTTCTGAAAACTGGTCCATTTCCTAACTGGTCTGGTTGAGCAACATGTCTGACAGTCTTGTAGTGTCAGTGACATGATAGAGTCTTCAGTCAATATACTTAAACAATGCAGAACAGCCGTTCAGCGGACGCAACAGTTCAGAGGCAGAACAAGGCTCTGCACACATGGTAATTGGTTTATGAATTGATTTATGATGAATTGAATTGGTTTAGGATTAGTTTATGAACAGAAATGCAAAACAGAGGCCATAAATATTCCAGGCCTATTAATGTGAAAAGATAAATGGCAACGATTAACTTCAGGAAAGTAAAAGAGAATTTACTGTGAGAGAAAAGAAACATTATAATTAGGCAGTAAGCTGTTCCAGCTACATGGCTAATCATAAAAGGAGAATGCAAATCTCCATGTGAAAACACTAGGAAAATTGGAAACTTTTCCAAGTACACTTGGATGTGTACTTACCTATACACTTCAAAGCCCTAGATAAAATCAACATGAAGCTGCTATTGAAGCTGCTCATGTAAATCCTTGGGATCAGTCCCTCCAATAATAGCCAAAATAACACACTGGCTTTTCTTAAGGTTAACGTTGTTAACCTCATAAATCCCACCAATAAAGTGACCCATGAGGAATGTTCTAGCTATCTGGAGAATATCCTAGATTGAGTTATTCCTGTGTTTTCTTTTGCAGAAACCTAGTTGGCTTGTTCCGAAAGAAGCCCTGGAAAGAAATAATATTCATGCACTGTCAATGATCAGAGAACCAGGGCCTGGGAGCAAAAGTAGAGCACAACAATATGACAAACTAAGCATGCTCAGAAAAAGTGAACGCTGTCCACCCAGAAGGTTCATCGATGGATTAAATAAGCAACTACAGACTTTGCTTAATGAATACCACTACAGCCCTAATCCCTCTTTCTTAGGTTCCTTTCTAATTTGAAGCAAAAATAACTTGCAGCTTCTTATAGCACAGGCACTGCTGGCACAGCACTATACTCATTCAAGACCGCAGTGTGCTCTCTGAATAATGAAAGATTTTGAGAGTAAGGCTCAGTAGACAATTTTTGCAGAGCTACAGGCAAGCAAATGACCCAAGGCGGCCATTCACAGTGACCATCTGAAGTGGGCTAAACACAGGCAGCCACCCCTGGTTGAAGCAGGCCACCTGGAAAAAGCTGTCAGTCTCAGTAAGTAACATAAACATAGTCAGAGAGAAAAGTTTAACACAGCATCAGGCAAGAAAAAATCAGCAATTTTTGTTTTCCTAAAAGCAGAACAAAAGTCATCAGTCTGTAACATGTTTGTGCCCACAGACCAGTTTTAGATTTCTTTACAGTGAAGTTACTGCTATATATTTCAGAGTCTAAACCCATACACACACACAAATGCACGCTGCTCCATCAGGGCAGAAGCAAGCTGTACCTCAGGACATCCAAGCAACCACCCGGACTTAATCAACGAGGCAGATTTTTGAACGGCAGTATTTCTCTAAGGTTTGCAGTAAAATAGATTTGTTACCTTGCAGCATATGTTACGCTGAGTTCATCCAATACATTGCTAAGTTTCACCTGAAGTTCTTTTAGAACAACGCTAGCTTCAGGATCCAACTGCAGAGAGATAAGTAATGTTATATTTTACTTACACACTATGTTTTGGGGTTTTCTATTGCAAGTAATGAATTAGGAATTATATGCAATGATACACTGCACTATCGAAAACTAAATGTGGAAACACCTGTTACAACACAGGATTGCTTTAGTAGGCCTAAAAATCCAATTACCATTTAAAGGAGAACATTTGATTGTAAAAGTGAAGAATTATAATGCTAGAAATGAAAACTGAGCCATTAAACAATGGCCTTCTATGGGATGGTGCAAATTGTGTTGGCAGTCACAAGAATAAAATTACCATTATCAGGCAAATAGTATTCACAAGGCATATCAAGAGAAGGATGCATGAGAATTTAGTGTTTGTGTTAACAATACTGCAGATGTTTTAATCTTTTATTTTTTTTGGTACATGTCACCACCATCGGTAATTATTTTTGTGATTCAGGTGGAAGATGTTTCCATATTCCCGTTAACACAGCATAAAAGTAGAACAGCTTGAAAAGATGGTTTGAAGACTATCCATGCTGTTTCTATTGATACAGTATGACGGATGAGTACTTCTGTTTCTAAAAGACATTAAGACATATATAATTCAAGCACAGAGCAACACATTCTGATGCACAGGGAGAACAGCTCCTGTACATCTGATACAGGTTTTCTAAATATAAGAAAAAAAAGAATGCAGGGGAGAAATACAGTTTTCCATTTACAGGGATGGGGATCCATGCACAGATGTTTAATCCAAAAGGTACTCTGTTGATATTGATCAGCTTTATGTGCTATGCATTCTTTTTCAAATTAAAAAAATAATTGACTTTTTGTCTCCGTAAGCTTTTAGCATTTAGGAAAAAAAAATAGTTACGGCCCACTGTGGGATATGATTGATGATCATCAGGATCAACAGCTGAATGTGAATTAATAGCTGACGTTCCAGGTCTTCCAGCTATCTACATCACAATATTAGGGAATGGTTTTCAATGATAATCCTCTGGGCTCTGTTCTGCACTAAGGTCAGATACAGATCTTCTGAGAATTTCAAAGGAAATTGTACATTCAGAATACATAATCAGGTCTGTCTCTATTTGCATTTTCCTATCTTTCAACTGCCCGAGTAGTGTTTACTGCTTATTCTTCATCTGATGCTTCAGAGTACCACGGTGCAGTAGGTCAGCTCTTTTAATCACACTTTAGAGAGAAGGAGAAGCTGTGTCGCAGTGCATCAGATAACTTAGATGAGACTACACTGGAATTCTACAGCAAAGTAAAGAAAATACAAACTGTGAAACACCTCCAAAGATCTACTGAGTTCTAGTCTTAGACCATCCTTTCTCTCCTTAGAGGTTATGTGTGGTTTAAGAGCATAGAAAATCCAAGATTTTCATTGCAGTTTTTGACAAAAATCTGAAATAGGTGACAAGGGGAATTGCCATACATCCCTTAGAAAATACTCAGTGATGTGTAGCACTTTTCTAATCTCAGATGCTCGTATTTTAACACTGTGCCTACTTACTGAATTAGTTTTTATTTACTTTGCATTGAGAAAAATTCTGTTCCTTCTCCACTTCATGTCTTAGTAGTTTCCCTGGCAGATACACTCTGACAGTTCATGCACTTAAAGTGATTGTTTTCCTTCATAGGAAAAGTAGGGATGTAAATGCTAATTTTACTGAAATGTCTATATTAGTTATCAAAGATAGAGTTTACTAAAAAGGGCAAAGATTTTTCCAGGAAATGCATTTCACTATGGGAATATACTGCCTCCTTTGGTGCCATACATACAGAACACAAATTTATGACCACTAGAATATTAACATTTAACAAATACTGAACACACAAGCATTCGCACTGAACATGGTACACATCAGAGAAAGCGCAAAAATACCAGGCAGGCAGAAAACTCAAAATTTCTTACTAGATCATGCACAAACCAGAGAATCATCTTGTTACTGGAACCACAAAGGCCAATGTAGTTACTTTCCATCAGAGGTTGATGTGATAACCAGAAAACACAATATATTTGCTAAATTCACCTGGAATTAGACTTAGTTTGTCCAGAACTGGATTAAATACTAATACCAGATGGTGAACATAGCACACGCTATAGAAAGGTGCATGCAAGTGCTAGAAGTTTTAGAGGGTTTTGTTGCATGAACGAGTTTGTGTGTGCACAGCTGGAGGCATCTGGCAGGACATCCAGCCTTGTGTATACACATGCTCATGCTTATTAATGCAGTGCCGTAGGGAGGAGTGCAATATAAAGAGGTATGCGGGCTGACCACCCAGGTGCTAGACACCTGGTAATTTGATGACTAAGAATATGTTAGCAAGATTTTTAAATGCTATCGCTATTTTTGTTTAACTACTGGAAAATATGGTCATTTGAGTGTCTCACTAGGACCAAAATGCGTGCTTTTCATTTATTTTACCATGTACCCTCTATAGAGTTGTGACATCCCAGGGCAAATCAGAGGGTCCTCAGGCATCAGCCCTTGACTGGCATCATCCAAATATACCACAGCCATGACCTGCTTTTTTTTTCCTGATATGGTACAACTAAGATAGAAATTACTGTGATGGTTCTATACTATGAAATTCTGGGGGGACTTTACAACTGGTAAAGATGGTTTTAGGATGGCCTTGTGCCTTGGAGATAAGGTAAATCAGCTTTTGGTACCTCTGCACGTCACACTCACTAACTATTGTGGATTATTTTCTGTATATCTTCTATGCATAAACTAATCCACTGATTTCTTAATATGAAAAAATATATTCAGCTATGATGCCATACTTAAAAAGCAAAATATTTGAAAAAAAAAAGAAAAAGAAAGATTTCAGTGGAAGTAGAAAGATTTACTGTCTCCTGCTTAAATATTCTAAAAGGCTATAATTCGACACGCCATTACACTGTGCAAATGCATCACAGTTTTGCAACAAGCTCAAAAAGGATTTTTATTTGTGCTTTAGAAGGATCTATTATTTTAGCAATGGTTTGAACAACTCCTGCTAACACATTTTATACAAGGTTTGCTTATTCTCAGACAAGCATTGTGTGCAAAATGCACTATAGCACTGTGCAAATGGTTTGCCTTAATGAAGTTGACAAGCCGTAAGAGTTACGCAGGTTGACATCACAACACTGACTACCTGCGAGAGCAACACGCAGCTCTCAAAACCACTATCTAAAGGAGGTAAGTTTCGCAGTGAGGCAAATCAGTGGTGAAGGGATTAATTCATTTATCTAAGGCTTTCCAGTGACCAAGGGAAGAAAGTCTTCACCATTCTTGGCTTGGCTGAGATTACTTACTAGCAAGGGAGTAACAATAAAAACAACCATCTCTGTTTCATGAGCCAATCTCTTTCTGGATAGTACAGAGTTATTATGGAAAGGGAAGTGTACAAGAACTCAGGTAAATGCAATCTGTAATTCTTTGTACTAGTTGCTACTAGTAGGGGTTTAAGTAAATAGCTACAAACATGCTCAGCTGCAGAAATGTCAGCCACCCAGATGTGGTTAAATGATGTGGTTAAATGATAAGGCTGACCTAGCCCTAATGTTATCCTATCTTGCGATCAACCAGAAGGAAAGGCTGGAAGTGAGACAAAAGGCAATGGAGATCTGCATCTGAGAAGGTGTCACACAGGGATATGAAAATGGGGTATCTACAGTAGTGGAGACTTTTCTTTCTCGCCTCAAGTCTCATCTGCTCCACAGAGTTTGATGAAGAAGGAAAAAACCACCCCATGCCTGAACAATAACCTGAGCAGGTTATTGGAGGTGGGGGGAGAAGATGAGTGTCACTAATGTGCCATATGTAATTTAAGAATGGAAAGAGAGAAAAGGCCATTTATCTCTTAGCTTCTTGAGTTCCATTTACAGTTCACAGCACGTGTGGGCTAGTCTTAAAATATATTGATAGGTTGCTCAGGTGTCACAATCTGGATTTCTTTTTAAAGAGCAAACTTATTTTGGTAGTGGAAATGTTAAGCTGTTAACATGTAAATCACACTTTTCTACCAATTTTTAATTTGTTTGGCTTCCTTAGGTTCATAAATATTTCTGTTATTTTTACCATCTTAAATAACAGAGTTAATTTTTACTCAGAACAGAAGATACTCATAAATTTGTTGGCACACTTCATAAGATCTGTTAATTATGGATTATTAAATAGATAACTAGAAATTTGACTTTCTCTGAATGCTAAATAAAAGCAGAGAATACTGTTGCTGAACAGCTGAAGAAATAAGAAATATTTGAACATCATTGTCTCCACATGCTGCCTGTCTAAAACTGTGAAATTGTTTATATGTAGAAGCCTTGGAAAAGAGTTAAAGATCTGATGAATTTGGCTGCTTTCGATGCAGTGTGTTAGACTGAGCTATTCCATGCTGTAGTTTAGCGTGTGCTAGTATGGACATAATCTTGTTAACTGCAAATTTGGTACTTTTTCTATAGGAAACTACAGAGAAGGAAATTACTTTTGACTGAGTTAAAGGGAACCTCTTTAATTGGAATTCCATTTATCTACAATTTCACAGGTCTAATTGCCTATAGTTTCCTAATGGGACCACCTGGTTACTTGCCTTCAGAAAATAGTTTTACATATTGTTTGTGTATCTGGGGAAGATACAGGTATTTTTCAGATCTATTACTTTTGTAACAGACAAACGTAACAGATCTGACAGACATCATCCTTCCTCCACCTCCCACCCGACTACCTGGGTACAGTGAATCCCATTTTGAGATGTTTGACTGCCACTGCTCTAAATACTTCGGCCTCTGACTTAACAGATTCAAAAATGGACACTTCAGATCTATTCTGCTTAAGCTTGGGCCTCTGTCATCCCATCAAAGTCTTTAGGACCAGATATAGATTCCTATAGAATTCTTAACCATTACATGTAAAGTCGGAACTGAATTACTGGATTGGAAATATGATTTACCTACAGTCAATATAATCCTGTTGTACATAAACAACCTGCTTTTGCTTTGCACCTTTTATTTGATCCTAATTGCTGTAACTCATTTCTGCTATGTTCTGCCATCTGGAGACAAGCAACACAAGCATTAATTTTTTTTTCTTTCCCTTTTAGCAGCTTCCAACTTGTCAGACATGAAAAAATGATCTAGTGCAAACGTATGCACTCCTTTCGGACAAAATGAACAGGAGATAAATCAAAACATCAAAACTCTACACTATGATAATCTGTTCCCACGATTTTTGACTTGATTTTAAAAAAAAAGAAAAAAAAAAGACAGTGGATTGCATCCCACTTTACTACTCTTACTTTATTATGGCAGACTGATCTCATTGATATAATTTTTTAAGTACCCTTCCTGCTTGGCTACAGCAGAAGAGGAGAGTTAATAAAGAAACTCATATTGTTCAGACTATTTCATTTTAATGGCAGGAGAGCTGAGAGTCCAGTTTTTTCTCTATTTATAGAGCTCCCTGCCCTCTGAACACAGGGACTGCTTGATTGTGGTATTTTGACTGCATAGTTTGAAAGACATACTGCTCACAATGGGACACTGAGGAGATTAACAGCATTTCATTTTTCTTAGAATTAGTTTTGCTTCAACTGAAATAGTCTCATTATTCTGCTGAAAATCATCTTTATGTCCTTCACAAGCAAAAAATTAAACTATTTTCTCCCTGCAAGGAAACTGCTTACAGATTTTATTGCCAGCTTTGTTTCTTATAAGTACCGGTTCAATAAGGCAGATTGGCCACTAGCATTTATGCTCTTGGAATAGCTAGGGGAATACATATTCCAGTTTGAGGACAAAGATTTTAGAAGCGGTTTTATATGGGTGACAAAAAATGGAACATGAATGTACTTTTCTTCAAGAAATTCCCCTTCAAGAAACAAACAAAACTTTGAATGTATTTTTTACATCTTTTTTCTTAGTCCATGAATCAGAGATGCGCTTAAGGTACCTAACAAAGGGATTTTAGAAAAATATCTCTGAATTCTCTCCAAGGTTTGCATGTTGCACCACATTTGTAGCTGAGGAAAATGGAACATTTTGGAGATTCAAGAAAATATTCTGACTTGAAAATAATGTGATAGATATAAAGTGCTGCTCAGCTTTCCTCCACCCTTGTCTTCATCAGGATTTACAAGCACTTAGCTGTTTTTCTGATCCATGACATTCAACATGTAGGATTGGATGCAAGACCTTAATGCAAAAGTAGTTTGCACAGAATATAAGAGCATGGAAGACAAGATTATTTATAATATTCAGAGAGTGAAAAGGGATTAATAGGAACAACAAAAACCAGCCATGTCTAGATGATAAATACATATTTTTAAAATTTGATCAGAAATCTTCAATGTCGACAAGGCTGCAGAAGTTTATTTCATGTTCTCTGGAGCAGGAAGTACTGTTGCCATGGCAGCTTCAAGAAGCTATTACTAGCTCAACAAAACCTCTTTACCATGGAATTAATCTGTAGGTTTATTTGGAAGGTGCCATTCATTGCATGACACAGGGGACTCTCTTACCTCTGCAGCGTCCCACTGTGGACATGGAAATATGAAAGAATGTACTTTCCAATTCTCTCCATAATGTGGTCACATTAGGTCAAAGTTTGGTGAAACTATCAAACTACAGTCTCAAGAAGAAAAAGCTGAGGTATGCGTAACTTCTTTTTTAAAGCCAGCTACTGCTAAGAAGGATAGCGTATTCATGATTGCTTTTTTAACAAGACAGGATTCTACAGCTTGAAAAGATGTTAATTTCTTCATTAGCTTTCAAAACAGGCAAAGACTACAATCAGCAAAGTACTGAAGCACATGTTTATGTCCTTTTACTGTTGACAGCACTTCAGGCACATTAAAGACTTATGAAATATAAAAGGAGATAAAGTTAAGCATGTTCTGTACCTTTGAATAGCAGTTTTTGGTGAAATGTTGCTGAAACTTGAGTATAAGCAGGCCCTCAGATACTGAAAAGTGCACTTAAAAAATGTTTTATAGATTTTTTTAGAAATTCTGAAAGACATTACACTATCTGCCTAGTAAAGCTTGTCAATTCAGAGTGTCAAGTGAATGCCCAAGCATAGCTCTTTTTGATTTTAGATCACAGGGAATTACACAAATGCATCAATGGAAATTAGTAGGAAATGGGACCGTTCTGAGCCTTAGAAAATATCATCAGGAACAATAAAAGATGCTTACTATCACAAACCTCATAAGAGAATCTCTCTCCTTCTTTCTTCTGCTCAGTGGATTGCACGTCAAAGGCATTAGACAAAGACATGACACATTACAGACAAAGCACAAAGCACGTATTCTACAAAATTTTCAGATACAGGCAAAACATATCAATACATAAAAAGCAAAGTACAGTCCAATACAAACATTAAAATAAAGCTGGCACTACAGATTACAACACAAAACACCCAGTGCTGGTTGAATTTTACAGATCATTAGCATGTTTCTGTGAAATAGTGTTAGGTATTTCTAGTATTGTCAGGACATTAAATAGCTTTTGTAGACCATTTTTAGAAAAAAAATATTTGTATTTTCCTTGCAAGCAGAAGTAAAGGCTGTGACTAGCCTGAAAACATGATGCTAATGATCTCTAAGGAACTTTGACTGAACCAGGAAACAAATATGACTCACCTCCTTTCCTCCCATGGACTCAAACATTTTCTCAAGCTGGACTCTTAGTTGTTGAATGTTGTTCATCAAAATACAGGGCTACAAAGAGAGCACAAAATGTGAGAATGTGCATGTTATGTTCCTTTTATGTATGAACACATGTATTCACAGCCTCTGGGCTGAAGACCAGTTCTTCAGCAGCCCTACATCCATGCGATTTTTTAGAAGTGGATCTCAGGTTCCCAACACTGCTGACTCCCCTTCCTCCTTTAATTCACACTTCTCTCTGCCCAGTCAGCAAACCCACTCAGCCAGTGACTCTTAAGACAACGTTGCCCCACAGGAAACTCAATACCCTCTCCCAAGCAGCTCAGCAGCTTTCAGATACCAGCATTTCACATCCCGAACCTTATCTCCCAGGTAGTTGCTAGTCATACTGAAGACAACTGTATTTGCTGGATTAACACAAGTAGTACATTATCGTCTCTTTGAGAATAGACACAATAACGATCAAAGTACTCTGGGAGTGAAAACAGACTGGGGGAAAGAGAATGCCAGATTGCTTTCTAGACCCAGACTTTGCAGAAAACGGTGACAGCGCTGTAACCCAGATAATGTCTGATGCTTAAGTATTTGAATAAATCAACAGCCAGTTTTGTTAATAACATAATGGTATTTCAGAAACGTACATTTTGCATTGCTTGAAAAGTTGGTGAATGAATTTTGTAAATATATTTAGTCTAAAAATGTTGTTTAAGCTCATTTCTTTACAGTAGAACACAGAGACAGAGTGTAAAAGACAGCAATTGCTGGATAAATATAAGGTAAAAAGTAAAACATGGATAAAATTAAGCAAGTTATTAAAAAATATGGATGAAAGATCTATTACTAGAATTTTGTATACTCAGATGACATTATATGTACTGTGTCCAGTTCTGGGCTCCCTGGTTCAAGAAGGACAGGGAACTGCTGGAGAGGGTGCAGCAAAGGGCTACCAGGATGATGAGGGGACTGGAACACCTCTCTTATGAAGAAAGGCTGAGGGATTTGGGTCTCTTCAGTCTGGAAGAAAGACAACTGAGGGGGGATCTTATCAACACTTATAAATACTTAAAGGGTGGGTGTCAGGAGGATGGGGCCAGGCTCTTTTCAGTGGTGCCCAGGGACAGGACAAGAGGTAATGGGCACAAACTTGAGCATAGGAAGTTCCACCTAAACATGAGGAGGAACTTCTTTCCTGTGAGGGTGGCAGAGCACTGGCACAGGCTGCCCAGAGAGGTGGTGGAGTCTCCGTCTCTGGAGACATTCAAAACCCACCTGGACGCGTTCCTGTGCAACCTGCTCTGGGTGACCCTGCTCTGGCAGGGGGTTGGACTAGATGATCTCCAGAGGTCCCTTCCAACCCCTGCCATTCTGTGATTCTGTGAATCTGTATATGCTAGTTTGGTATGGTGTGGGGGAAGCAATAAGACAATAGTTGCTAAGACTTCTGGTTGGCCAAGGTCAGTGTGTTCTAGTATGTGATTGGATTAATTCAGACCTAAGTAATGCATTTCAATAAAACACATATGCTTTTTTTTCAGACAACAAGAAGGTGATGGAATGATTACAGTGATTGATACTCATTTGTACCTTTCTAGTTAATAGCATGTTCCAATGTAGTGCTGAAACTATGGGAAATGGTGGGATTAGATTTTGGTATTCAAAAGATCAATAACATAATTTAGCTTCAATTAGTTCTACATTACTCTCAAAGGAATTTGGTGTCAGAGTCCTTCTCAATTGAAGGAAAAAAAAGAAATTTGATCTAACTTCTTAACCCTCACGTTACCGCTTCCAGTAAGGCATGCTATTTGGTCTCCTGCAAGACAGCTGGCTTTGTATAATGGTTGAAATATCACCTCTCTTCCTGTCTCTTGCCCACTTCTTCTATTTATTTATCTACCTTCTATTAATTTATGACCACTAAGACTGTATCCTCCTCTCCTATGCTATCTCCTCTCTTCTGACATATTCATTATTACCTGGTCAAGCAGAAGGTGTCCCTGCCCATGGCAGGGGGGTTGGAACAAGATGATCTTTAAGGTCCCTTCCAACTCTACCCATTCTATGGTTCTACAATTATTCTGGAAATTATCTGCAATATCGCAAACCAATGATTATGATTTCTTATGGGGGAATAAGTAGATGAATATGACATCTTGGTTCTTTTGTTCAAAACAAGGCCTTTGGCAATATACTGAAGCTATGAGATAAACACTTCATTCTGAGGCAGTTTTCAAAGTTTCCTTTGAGGCTAGCTAAGGTTGCTCTTTCAGAGCCTAAGCATACCTTGGCTCAATGGAAAAAGTTCTATTCCTGTCAGTAAATAACAGAACCAGATCTTAAAAACATTCTCATCTTACTATTTCATTATCATCTTGTCCTTCAGAATACTCTTTGCAGCAACTTACAGGAATCAGACAACCAGATGTGACAACACATAGAAGTGAGTGTCAAGTACAACACATAGAACCAGGATTGTTTGTAAACTCTGACAGGAGGTGGAAGATAAGAGGATGTTTTTACATTAGATACACGTCTTCACGAAAAGCACCTTTGGTATGCTTTTATTTGAACCGTTTAGGTGCATATTTTATAGTGTTTAATAAAAATAGTACAAGTATTGACTTGAAAAAGAATGCCAAAATCTAACTTTAATCATAACAAGTATTTGTTTTAATCTCTTCTATCAACTCTAATGTAGGAGATGGACTTTTAATATAATTGAGATCACCAGATCAAATGGTCTTTTATCAAGATAAAAGTATGTATTTCAAAAAGGTAGCTTCTGTTAAAAACAAGTTATGTCCCCCAAAGGCGTTTGATATAATACTTTATATCATAATGAGATTAATTCCATTTAAAGCTTTAGTAAAGACTGGCATACCAGGATGACTTCAGAAATCAATCACTCCAACAATTAAAAAAATCACAGAATCACAGAATGGCAGGGGTTGGAAGGGACCTCTGGAGATCATCTAGTCCAAACCCCCTGCCAGAGTAGGGTCACCTGGAGCAGGTTGGACAGGAACGCGTCCAGGCGGGTTTTGAGTGTCTTCACCACCTCAGTGGGCAGCCTGTTCCAGTGCTCTGGCACCCTCAAAGTAAAGAAACTTTTCCTCATGTTCAGGTGGAACTTCCTATTGGACAGGCCAAAAAGACTACACACATAATTTGACTCAATGCTATTATTAAAACTCATTTCTTCTAGAAAGCAGTAAGTTTTATTTAATACTAGCATAGAATTGAAAGAAACAAAAAAACATAGCTATATAATTTATTTATTTTTTACATTCAATTTTAAGAACAGTTATGGCTCATATTGTGTCAAATACAGAGACAGATAATTTTAGATGAGGCTTGCTTTGGACTGATTAATATTAAAGTAGAAGATGTGTAATGCTTTCACTCCTCCATACCGGGGAGAGAGACTGTTGTGTTCTTTTCAGCTCTGTATTTGCCCTGGAGGGCGTAGAGGTAAGGAATGTGTAAAAGGTGAATCTCTAAAGTTAAAAATGCATGAAGATTTACATCCTGCTAGATTATGGGGAAAAAAACCTGGCACTAAGGTGTGCTGGTCTATCATACATCAACTGGTACCCAGTGACGAGACATGTGGGAACAGCTCAAAGCTGCATCAGGGGAGGTTCAGGCTTGATGTGAGGAAGCATTTCTTTACCGAGAGTATGGTCAAGCACTGGAACAGGCTTCCTAGAGATTATCTAATCACAGATTGATACAACTGTACAACATGCTACTCAATATAGCAGACATAGTGCTAAATGTTTCCTCCCTCAGAAGTACTAGCTTTGATTGAATATCAATGGTACTGAAAAGTCAGTTTACAAGAACAATTTTCCTTTGTCATTTTAAGCTATTGATAATGTCTTGATTTGCTTGATGACATCTTTAGTGCTCATGTCTCATTTACTTCTGAGTCCATGGCAACCTGTTCCTTCATTAGGGAGTCCCTCAGAAGCAGCGAGGCAACAAAACAGCACATGATTTTCTTCTCACTGCTGCATGGATAAAGCACAGAGTGAGTGGTAGGAGCAGAAAAGTCTGCACACACTCGCTGTGCATAAAACAATGACCTTATACACCCTCTAATGAATAAATTGATAAATGCAAAATGAAAACTCAAACAAAAATATTTTCTTCTGTTTGGAAAAAAAAGATGAAGATATATTCACCATATTCACCATTGTATAAAACTGTTATCCAGGGAGTGTTTCTGGCCATCTTGCAAATCTTTTTCTACTTTAATACTGAAATTATTAACAAGGATTCGTAACTAATTCCACCTACTACAGCTTTTACACAGCAATGTAAGCAGCTATGAAAACATGCTGACCTTATAAAAAATATAAAGCAAACCAAAAATCCCTTCCTCCATTCATGCTTTTTCTCATATACAAAAGTGATCACATTTTCAAAAAGTAAAATAAATCATTTAAAGGTAATTTCTGAGGATGAAACGAAAGACAACTTTTTACTCACCACATTTTCTTTATCGCAATATGAGCTGAAGTAATTTGAAATAATTACAGCATACTGAAGAAGCACTTTGTTGATAGTCTAGGAGAGAAGAAGAATCTTTCAAATGGTAAATTTCATAATGTAAAAAAATAAATAACAAAACAGACATAAAAAAGGAGCTTTATATAAATTTTAGGTTTTACAGGTGCTTACACATTTAGTGTATACTATTTTTTTAGACACAACATAAGCAATCCTGTGAACACATCTTCAAATCTCTGCACAACAGATGGTGGGTTGTTCTTAATGGAATGTAATCTTCAATAGCAGAGGTACTTTAATATTAGTCATACTGTTTTTGAGAAGCATTCAGAGCTCAACTCTTTGCGATGTGCTACATACTTAATGGAACGGTAGCAAGCTCAAAAAATCCTATAGGGTGACAATCCATAGATTAAAAATATAATGGAAAAATAAGGCCAAGGGAGCACTGCTCAAAGCCTGGCAATATGAGCTTACCTTACAACAATAATGTAAATAGGAACTTTGTTTGCAAATGGAAAACTATTGCAATGGAAGAACAGGAATAAATATAAACGTAATTTTTTTTAAAGCCATCAGGACTATAATGGAAATCTAAAGCTTGTGAAGAAATGTTACAATTCACATAGAAACGTGGCCTAACAAAGTTGAGTTTATCAATCAGCAGATGAAAAAGAACTACCACCTCAGAGCTTCAACCAGCAATACTTTATTGCCATATCTTGAATTTTTTCTTCCCTTGCACTGACTAATTAGATAATTGCATTTCACAGAATTGCTCCATTAACGGAACTGTAATCAGTGCTTAGCAATAATAGTAATTGCTTGTATAACTTACATAAATATGCAATCTCAGAGAGGACAGAACTTCTCAAACTGGTAAATGAATTTGACAAAGTAGAAGAAAAACCATCTAAGCCACAGACAGCATGTCTTTCTAAGGATCCCAGTCAGAGATAGAAGAGACTGATTCTAAACGACATTGGAATTACGTAGCTTTAAGTACATGGCAACACAATGTCACTCTCTCCGAAGCTTAGTTGAGATGCATTGATTTTAATTTACCTTTGCAAATCTTCTCATTAAATGAGATAGTGCTTCTGGATTAGGACACTCCAGTTTCCTAATAATCTCAAAGCTTTGATTGAGCTGTGTGAAGACATCAACCACAGAACAAGAGAAGAGAGCGTGATCTGATGTTTGCTGAAACTAGAGAGAGACATTCAAATGAGTTAATACTTGTTCAGAGATCAAAACTGTATTAACTGATTTTCTTACACTTCAAATTCTTCCTAGAGTCATAAAAAGTAATAAATAAAAAAGAAATTAAAAAAACCCAACAAACCTCTCACAAAAAATACTGAAAAACATGGCTTTTCACATTTCTATTACTTTCAAACAGCTTAAAAATAAAAACAAAATTCTCTTTCATGACATTGGTATCACATCAGAGTTTAGTAAAACTATAGATTGAAGTCTACGGGGGAACTCAGGCAGCTGGAATTAGAGCAGGAATTTGTACATAAGGGTTATCTTCGAAGAACTGTTACTGACTGTGGATCTTGTGAGGTCTAACAAGGATACTGTGGGACCAAATATACTTCTGGTTTCGCGATACTAAATAACTGTCTTAATACTTTCTTCATACTTATCTTTAAAAAGTAAAAGCTCACCCCGTCTTTTTTGTCTCTTTCTAGTGCTCCATGAAGAAATTCCATTGAGACATCCTCATTTTCATCCAGCCACTGAATGACAAATGGTTCAAACCACCTGAAAATTAAAAACGATTTTGTAAAGTAAGTACATTTCATAAAGATCCTGTGAGAAGAGATAACATATGACCCAGGAGTTTGGCACCTTGTGTCTTCACATCTGTTCTAGTTGCTAAAAAGTCTATCGTCCTAGAAAAACTTCTGTCACCAAAGACACTGTGGCTACCAAAAAGTCTTTCAGGCTTCAGTTTCACAATACTCTAACTGGTCAACCCTGTGATGTAAAATTAGCAGTAGCCATCAGAGAAACGTGTCCCTGTTTTGAAGGGGATCATATTCTGCACATTTTTTTTTATTTTAGAATGTGTCTTTTATCAATATTGTTCTTTATTCACATTTATTTTTTATTTGTATTTTAAATAACTTGAAGAAAACTTTGCTTTAATAAAACATCAGCTGTTTTATTTTTGTTTAGTTTGTTTAAAAAAAATTCAAAGCAATAACAGGCCCCAAACCACCTCGGCAAATCCGCAGACTCGCAGAAGAATAAGGAATGAGTTTAAGGATAGCTCATATAAAAGGACAGGATTGAATGTATCAATAGCAGGAAGACAGGCGGAAAGGAAAACAGCAGCCGAATATTAACCCAATGCAGCAAGAATAATTTCAGTAGCATATCCCATTAGCATTGCCTCTTTATCCAAACTTGGGTATGAAACAAATGCAGGGGTCTATAATGAATACTGCTGCTGTTCCCACATTTCATACCTTCCTCAGACATTTTCTGACCAAAATATTTTGCAATCTATGAAAAGCTGCAGTTACAACAGTTGGATACAGAGTCCTATGAAAAAGCTAATAGCACTTGCAATACCTGGACTATTTAATTTGATGGAAGAATTAAAGAGGAGGAAGTGCGAAAAGTAAAGAGCTGTCAGTGCTACTGTGCACCTTGAGATCTTGCACAAACTTAAGCATAAATATTTGACCAAAATAAACCTTGCACCAAGCCCAAACTCTGGGGGACTCCTCTACACGCTACTTACAGAGAGTACTCAGCCACTGCATCCTTGAAAGCAGAGAGTTCTCGCACATATTCATTATAAAACCATTTCACTTTGAAGTGCAAATTCATATAATCTGTGCTTTTGCATAACCGTTGCTTTTCATGTTCTGTAACAGAATGAGTTGAAATAAAAGCATTTAATAGCATTCTAACAGTAAATAACATTGTTGTGCCTCAATGCACTAGTGACATAATAATACAGCATTGCATTTTAAAGCACAATTAGTTTGATTTTTTTAGAGGTAGTAGTACCCGCAGTCTCAACCTTCAGGTTGTGAGCACCCTTAGGAAAAACAAAACAAAACAAAGACCAGACCGTAAGTTAGGCTTTTCAACTCCCTTCACTGCAGTGAGGAAAACCCACAAACTTGCTGACTTCCTGTTCTTTCGATGCTTCTTGGGTTGTCACAAAATGGTTAAGAAGCCGTGACAGGTGCCAAGCTAGAAAAGACGGCTGTAGCTGTGTAGTAGCCAAATGAAGTAACAACTATAAATGCCAGTTACATGAATCCGTGAAACCTGCATGAGTAAATGGGCTGCATTTACCACATATAGGTAAGAAAAAGAGAGGAGACAACTCCACAGCTCTGTAGCCATCTGATTTATACATGGCACAAGTAGATAAACTGGTTTGATAACGTGTTTTTGAACTTTTTCAAATGGGCTTCTCCACGTTCTCAGTGTCTCCAGTTTTCAGCATAACGGATATGCAGATGATCACGGACGGCAGGAGTCATGGAGCCACCTGTAACCACTTTCTGCATTTTTAAAGTCTGATTCAATTGGTTTGGAACAAATGTCCATCTTTCTGCCAGGATTATGATCCTTATTTTAGCTTATCCACAGTGCATTTTATCCTGCAGTCTTTCCCATCCAGCTGCTTCGGGCCCTGGACTGCTCCATTCTTTCACTCCATTAGCTAACGGGCACTTTGTCCTTGCTCAAATCTGTCATTTCCTGCTCCCACAGCATGAAATAATGGATCCACAAATCTTGGGCAGAGTAATCCTTCCTTCACTTACTGCTTACAGCTTCCTAAAGTTTCCATAGATCTCATCTGTTTGAGGTGTCACGTCACTTGCACGTTCTTCCTTCAGCAAAAGACTAAATCTCTTAATCTCACAGCTCCCTTAAAAAGTGACCTAATACAGATGCTCGTCAGGAATGAGGTTCTTGTGTAAATAGTACGTATTAAGAACGCACCTCTTTCAAACACCCTTTTAGCTCCTTACTTTGTTTGCATCATAACATAGTATTACGCACATTTTTCATATACATTTGAATATGAACCTGATTTTACAGAACAGCGTGAGCATCCCATCCTCTGTCATACACACACCTGAATACACCACTCAGTTCTCTGTCAGTGCAAATGCACTGCGAAATACACATTCTGTGTTTTTCAGATCTGACCAGGTACATTAACAGGAAAATTTTAGTTTTATTATGCTAAATCAGCACTCTAGTAATATCACCATGCCATACAACAAATAACTGTTTCAGAAGCATATTATTACACAGTGAATTACTAAGTTTTGTGGGAATCAGCTTATGAACTGCCCCTGTGGACTCTTACTGCCTTTTAAGCATTGTGTTAGCATTTTCACCTTCAGTGCCTTTTCATCGCACTCCAGAAAAATCAGTAAATCAGTTTCTGTCTAAACATTGCATTTGTTCATGCCCAATCACTACTTGAGAGTAGTACAAATTTTCCCTAGCATAATATCATTGGTTACTGGTCTTAAGCAGAACCACAGAAAGATGTATGTGTGCTCTTATGGTTCTTACTTTCTAGAGACATGAGGAATCTTATTTTTTTTATTCTGGTAGGAGTTTTTCCACAATCTGTTATTGTAGACAGCTAGATGACCAAGCAATAAAAGGTAGTTCTTATAAGTGGTACCAGTCTTTGACTGAGAACAACTATCTTATTGCTATCAAATTCACTGCACACCTACTGCTTAAGTCATTATTAAGAAAAATATGTCTTATTTTGCATCCCAATAGAGCGGAATTTCTGAAACGCATAGAATTTTTTCATTCAAGTGTTGCATGAATGGGTTATTAGATTATACAATGCAACTTAAGAATGTTTGCTATAGTATCACAAACCAAGCAAATGCTTAGTTCAATTTTAGAAATGAGCTGCTGACAGCAATGGCCAAACTTGTGCGGGACGGTACAACTTATACACTACCTTTGTTTATATTTTCTCTTTTAAGTTAAGATCTAAATTATAACACATTAGAAATGAGCATAAAAGTCATTCATGAATAATTGAGATTTTTTCTCCAGGCTATTATACCTTGGAAAGAATATGTCAAAAAAGTCTCCTAGGATATTACTTGTAGTTACATATAAGTGAAAAATGTATCCCCGATAACTAATATTAACTTGTGAGAACATGGGAAAATACTTCACATGATCTACACAGTAATTTTGTATCCATGCGTATAACCTCTTCAGTTTGTATAAACCAAAGAACAGAGAAAACAGGTGCCCATATGAGTCAGCTCATGACAATTTTAACTGGATGCTATTAGATGGGTTTATCCACAGTGAGCGTGGATTTGGCTAGAAAGCATAGGAACATCACTGTAGGCATTCTAAATTTAATTAGGACCGAAACTGACACAAGTTAATGCAAACGTGAGAGAACACAGGATATATGTATGCAGTTTGGAGATCTGTTTCTTTTTTCCCTGAAGCAAAGGTGGCACCATGTTTTCCTATACAGATACAGCCATTTTGGACTTTCTGGAAGACGGATGTAGTAGCTGCACAATGCAACTCTTTCTATAAAAGTCCACTCTTGCTTTGCAAAATTATTATAATACTGAGCCAGCCTTGAACTAAACCGACCGACTGTATGCTGTGCAAATGTGTTCAGCAGAGATTATGAAATAATCTCTAGAAATACTAGACCTTTCTCATAATTGATTCTACCTAAACGGAATCTCCAGCATAGTAAACCTAATATTATTAATCTTTTCTTTGTGCTGCTACTTTTATGAAACGTTCCTTGTAGTGCAGCATATTTTTATAAGCATCTATTAATCTACTGATTTTCATAGCAAGGGTATTTGCAGTTCCCATTAGTGATAACGGCACATTACTCTGTATTACCATATCATGATCCAATGAAAAAAATACAGATAAGATATCTGTAAACTGTAATCTGCGTGTACGGGACACTTTAGCTGCTTTTATCTATCACAGTTCCAGTAAGAGCATCTTTTTTTACAGTATTGATTACACTGTGGGGTTTTCTAATATCTCCTTGGGGTAATGCTCTAATGCACATACGCTTTCCACAGGTTCGCACTAATAGACATTGTAACTGCAGCTACAACCAAAACTGCATAAAGAGTTGTTCCGTCTCAGTTGTACAAATTACAATTACAGTAGCACCTTTAAGAAGACTTCCAGTAAGCAACAGGACTGAGAAAGAAAAAAAAATAAAAATCTTCTGTTCAGGTGCTGTTTGCGTAACCAAGAAGGAAGAGAGAGTTTTTTAAAAGACTATTATGTGGAACGCATTAACATCTGCAAATGTCTTTGGTGTGTTATGAAATCAGCCACTGACCTGGCGACACTGTATCTAGCCAATAACCTAACTGCAGGCAATTGTTTTTTACAAAAAAATATATAAAGAGACATTGTCAGAAGGACTATAATCCAAGGTACTTTCCTCACAGGCCTGTGACCAAACAGCAATACTTTGAAATCATGTCTGATTTCTTGCTCATTTTCCCAGCAATTGCTAAAGAAAGCTGAGAAGATTTTCTTAAGGCTGCAAACAAAAAGAAACTGCAATACAACTATTATGTTTTTGTCTGATGTTCACAGTGTCATAGTATTTTGTCATTAAAGACATAATGATGACTTACCGAGCAGAAACATCTACTTGACACTAAACACATAATGCCATTTAACAAACTGGAATAGAATCCTTTTTCCTTTTTAACCTTAAGGTAGTAACATCACTCTGAGTATCCATGTAATTTTTGAGCAAATGGCCTAAATGGTTAGTTGCTAAAAAAAGAAAAAAGGGTAATCTAAAAACCTTCATAAAAGGTGAAAATTTGAAATATTCAGGTAATCAATTTGATATTTTGTTCAACTTTGATTTTCCCTTACTTAGGTACAAAAGCTGAGACCAAATTTTTTTTTTCTACTATCCACTGCTTTTTGTAGCAACATACAGTTAAACTGCTTGAAGAATTCTAATGAGGTGGTTTGAATATTTCCAAACCTTATGAACAAGAACTGCAGGAAGGAATTTGACTGGAAAAAATGACCAAATTGATTAGATAAACATAAATATATATATCTATATCTAACAAAAAAATCTTGTCCAGTTTTCAGGCTTTAAAGATAATGTTTCAGAGATGAATAACTGCATGAATAAATTTATGTGTAGCAAATTAATTATATTACCATCAGTTCGTTTGACTGTTACATACATGCCATTGCACTACAGTTTATTAAACAGAAATGACTGGGACTAAGCATAAGGGAATTCTGTTTGGATTACCTGCAAAATTTCCCATCAAAACTCAGATGCTGTTTTCATCCATTGTGACATAATTCCATATTATTTGCAATAATTACTTACCGATCATTCTAGAGACTACCAGCTGCCTATTTTACCTATTTCTTTCAGAACGGCTGTTTCAGAAACTTTCAGTTGTATAATTGGGAAGTATACGCATGGCACAAAGGGAGTATGAGTAGTGGAAGAAGAGCGCTTAAGGAAGTCCTGTGAGGAATGATATTGACTGGGTGTGAACTGGTATTCCTCCCTCTGAATCACTGCGGAAACATTACACCAGCGTGATGTACCTGTGTTTTGGGTACTTGATCCAAATGCAATTTTCTTACAGTAGAAGAGCTGGTTGCTACGCCGTTGCCTCTTCTAATGTGGGTATTGTGCTAATATTGCTCTAGACTTTATCCCTGCACCGCTGAAATGAACCGGAAGACTCTGATTGAATGGAACTTACTGGATCAGGCCACAAACGAAGAAAAATGTAAACTCAAACAAAGTCCATAACCGATTTAGAAGGAAACGTTACATTCTACTAGACATCTCATCCCAGGGTTTTTGTACTTTGCTAAAGGCAATGGAAGTCACTGGTTATTAAATGAAATACAGAGCAGGACACAACTAATTGATAATTATGTATAATTTACATTGATTTTGATAATGTGAAATACTACTGGCCTTTCTGAAAGGGCTCTGTGTGTCAAGATAAATATAACTAACTGAAAACTTAAAACCTTCTGTCATTACCTCCTTTTTTTGGATTGCGTTTACAACTGATTTATGACTAAAACCAACTCTAATCCTCCTTTTAAAAATATATTGTGTCTTTCATAAGAGAATTCTATGTATTCAACCTTTTCTCCGCATTACTTGGAAATTTTCATCAAAGTATCTTTGAACAAATCACAAACACAATGGATTACACCTTGAACATCTCCATGAGGTGATTAAGCTGTACTATTACGTTTTACACATGGGAAACTGAGGTATAGGGAGACCGAGTGAATTTACTAAGGGAACATGAATAAACTATGAAAGGCAGCTCAGGTCTTGTTCGAAGATTTCTTAACCACAGAGTCATATTTCCTCACTGAACAGAGACCAGGGAAGGAAGGCAGACTGTCTCATTCTTAATTGTGAGAAAAAAATGAATTTACTGATCTTTTCTGTCTTCTCGCCTGCAGTGGAAGTGAGCTAATCAATCCTCGACTTAATGCAGTGCACTTTAGAAGCTGATACGACATTGCCCTTTATGTTCGAGGAGGAGCTCTCCAAGTGAGAGGCCATTTGCTCGGAGTGCTCTGCTTCGCTTCACGTTTCACAGCGGGTACAACTGAGTTCAGGGCCAGCTGCTCAGCATCTGAAAAGGCAAAGCTGTACATTGCTTTCTGGGAGAGGTGAACTGCTTGTGGGAACTTCAAGGGCATCAAATACCAATGTTACATGCTATCTAAGAGATGCAACATGCAAGATCATGAGGGATGTGTGAATCTGCTGCAACAACCCTCTTTTCCACCCCAAAAGATTGCATTTGACATTTTTTACCTATTGTCTTATATTGCCTAAACATTTCAAATTACTTTAGGCAAATTAACTTTGATATCTTCAAATTAACATTACTTAGTCGCTTTTTTTCCTCCATACTGAAAATGTAGCTTATAGGTGTCATCAATTAATTACTACTTCACAGCCAAATACTTCCAGAAAAGTTCCAGAAAAGTGGACAGCTATATTACCAACAGGGCAACTCAAGATGCAAGATATGCAGCTTCACTAAATATAAACTTTGTCTGTCCTGCTTGCAACTAAGACAAAGAAAAATGCCAGTACAGCAAATAATTTAGTAAGATCAACCTCAGCATAGCTTTTACCCTCAGTCTTACATCAGAGTGAAATTTATGTACCATGAAAGCTAAACAGATCAATAATATTCAAACACTGGGAGACAAAATTCTGTCTTTGGATACACACAGCTGCTATTCATTGCAGAAGGAAATAAGCACTGGCTTCCAAGGACTGAAATAATCTGGATTGTGCTTTTTTACTTAGTAGAATTCTTGCTTTGTATGTGGATTGATCATGGAAAGCCTAAGGAAATGCAAGCTATGAATGAAGCTGAAGAAATGGTCCATCCTATCTGATATGAGATCTACGATCATGATTAAAGCCCTGGTTCTGAAGAGTATGGTGGAAGTTTCAAATACATTATACTGAAGTTTCAACATTTATTCGAAGTAAACACATAATCAGAAAGTAATAAAAAAGGAAAAGAAGTGCTGGTATATGAATCCAGTTTAGATTGATTTCGGCTTTCATAAATCTCTAATATGTACAAAAATTGCAAAATAAAGGATATACACACGTCTTGGAAACCACTGCTTCTCTGAAAATATTATCAGATAATTAAATGCTATATTGTAATGCTTGAATTTGGGAGGAAAAAAGAGAATAAGGGTAATAAAGGCAGCCTTAATTGTATTGGTTCTTAACTGCTGAATACTCAGCTTTGCATCTTCAGTGTATTTTTTATGACAAATTACCTTCATTTACTTATTGTTTCATTTTTAAAAAATGTATCTTTCCATGAAGGAAACATTTAGACTTGATTCTCTGCTCTTTGGCTTGTCACAAGAGTGCAAAGTGAGCATAAACCATTACCTAACAGGCATGGTAGCATTTTATAAACAATTAGTAGAATAAAGTACAAAACAGGACTAATCAGGCAGCAAGACAAATGTGAGACTACGCTTTAATAATTACCTGTGTTGTATCTGGATCTGCCTGTAAAGCAGATGCAAAGGCAAAAAACACAGAGGTGTTCTCTAATTGTCACCCAGCAAATTGCACTTAAGGCTTATTAAAAGATAATGTAGAAACAAGCAGTTTTAATGGATTTATCCTGTTCTCCTGGGGATGCTGGAACCACTATCAAATGTTTAGTTCAGAGCTAATGCACTTGCCCGTAAGGCAAGTAATGTACTTGTGTATCTATAGGAGATGAAAGACACTAGTGAATAGTGGAAAAGTCCTGAAAGTAAAAGACTGAGTCTTCAACTTAAAACAGAGGCTGGGGGAAGAACAGTTGTTTGCTGTACAAGGAAAGCTTTTACAAAGTGTCTTAGTGTGAAGTTTAAGAATAGGCAGGATTAAAAATAGCATGCAGGTTGCTTGTTATTTTAGATTTTCTTTTACTCAAATGTTTTATTCTCGTTGATAAAGAAAACAATTTTAAGAAAGCTGTCATTGGTTAATGTTTCTAAAAGGAAAGAAATACAAAATAGAAGTGGATTCACAGGGCGACTAGCTCACAGGGTTCACGAGGAGATGCAGCAGCCAGGTTCCACTCCTACTGCGTAAGCACCGCACAGCTCCATTCTAAATAAAATGGGGAGATAAACTCTATACTCATGGGGAATAAAACCCCCAAGAAACAGGACAGGGAAATTCAAGCCCTCGCTGCTGGACTACATGACTGTGTTAGGGGAATGTCCTGTAGGAGGAAAAGGATGAACCTTTTCTCCAAACAGCAGATGTAGAACTGCTGTGAACAATGCAGGTCCTTTAAGTGACTTTCTCTAGGGACAAAGTCACGATTTCGCTTCCTTTTTTAAATTTTCTTCCCCCCCGCCCCCACCATAAAGTTATTTCAGACAAAAGGCGTAACTAGTTTTTGTAAAAATGTGAGTCGCAATGAAGCTGTATCATCTTACCGGTGAAGAACAGTAATCAAGGACAAGAAGAATGAAGAGGCAAATTATTCTTCTGGGTTGAGATACCTAATAAACTACAGAGGAAATCCTGACTGCCTCTTGGTATGCGACAGAGCTCTCATCCTGCTCCTATAGCTGATATACAGCCCTTCAGCTGAACAGAACACTTCTCCTTTACTTGCATACTCAACTCATTGGTTTGTGGAAAGGACAGGGCCATGTGAGCTATAAATAACCCCTAATTACTTATCAGTGTAGGGTTCATTTAAAGCACCATTTACGGTCTAATGACCTATCTAGCATGGTAGTACTAGTGTATGCTGACTAGCACAATTGTCTTGCTCACGATTAGGCAATGTTGGAGAAGTTTATACACAAATGTTTTACAATCAGTGACTGCCTGGGCAAGAGCTAATAACAGTGTTTCAGAACAAGATTAATACTGGTTAAAAGAAGATTAAATAAGGCCAGAGCTTTCATTATTAAATATATGGGGCAATATACGCTGCTATTATTGAGTGACAACTTTAAGACTAAATAATGAAATCAAGCATTCACTGAGGCACTACATTTTTTCTAGTAACATCTGGCACCATGAATACACCTACAATCAGAAATAAAGAAGCTTTAACTTATTAAGACAACTGTAGACTGGTACTGCAGTATAAGCACTCAGTAGTAATGACGGTTCTGATTATGGTTCAGTATGTAATATCAAAGAAAATGGGCTAGGGAATGACCAAATGACATAGTGGACATGCCCCCAGGTGCAAGGTCGTGCCATACTAGAGGATCTCTGAGGCAGATCCAAGTAAGATGACACACTGATACAGCACAATACAATGCTATGAAGAAATGCTAACTTAGCTCCTGGGAACAGTTCTGTCCACTTTATCTGTCTTAATTAGCAGGCCTAATTAACTTCAACAAAATAATGCCATTTGGTATGGCTACAGCGCTTTTTAGGCAAGCCTGGGGATGTCTGTGTTGCAGGTGATAGGTACCCAATGGGGTTCTCAGACTCGCAGAGCTCAGCCCTCCAGTACATACAGGATGTAGCTGTGGTTACTAACATCACCACCTGCTATGCTGACCAAAGAGCGTTTCTAACTCCCCTCTTCCTCCAGTCATGTCACATTCAATCTTATTGATTAACTGCCAAAAGAAAGTTTATAATTAACCCCAACTGTAATCTCCTTGTCTTTGCCTTTACAGTCTCTCTGAATCCCCCATGAGACTACACGATTCTTTTTTTCTTCAGGTCTCCGGAAAAATGAGGGTGGAATACATTTGTTGAAATGTGTGAATGCAGAATGAGATTCACTAAAATGAAAAGGTTTCATATTTTGATACCCTGATGACACCCTGCATTCTGGTGGATGCTGCCCTGTTCTCGCTTCCATAACCTCAGCCCCCCCAAATCTGTAGTATGCCTCTAAGCTAAGGCTATATTCTAAGGGGAACTTTGTAAATTGTAAAGTTGGAGTGAAAATAGACTTGAAATCTGCCACCAAATGGCGTGACCTTTCTCTGGGCAGCATTAGCCTTTTTGGTTTTTTTCTATGCTGTCTCTGTGTTCAGCATCAACTCATGGACCTGCCTCTCCTCTTTCAATTACTATATCAGTTTCTGTCATGAAAGAGGAATCTGTTGGAGAAACAGGAAGATGAGATCTTCTTACCTATTGAGGACAACAGCAAACCTAAAAAGCAAACCCATGTTAAATGCATAAAATATAATCACTTTCTTGTTCTTCTCCTATTTTTATAAGGCCTGACACTCCAGCATTTTAGCTCTGCAGGATTGAGACTCTCTGTTGCTGTATTTACACAGCAGCTAATTCATTTCTGGCCTGATCCTGGTCTTGACTTCTGGCCACTACCATAATTAGATTAGCATAATAACAGCAATTAGAATGTTCTTTTTCTAACAGACTGGATAGCTTTGGACGTTTGATCTGACCTATTCAGAAAGTTAGAGATATGAAAGATCTGAAAAAGACATTTCTGAGGACATAGAACAAAAAAAGATACTTTTGTAATTGCATGTCTAATTTCAGCTCATTACTCTCTCATTATCTTTTAACCTTCGCATCTTCACACTTGGAAAGGAAAAGATTTCTTACCATATGAAGTCAGTAACATATCACTTGCACTGCTGGTGAAATTCTCTCTCTGTTCTCATTTGTTTGTACCATAAATACAGAATAATTTGAGGACCAGACACTACACAAATATTAGCACCCTATAAGCACAGATATGGTTGTATAAAATAAATGCAAATCACTGTTGTTTCATGAATAAGCTGCAAAGAAGAAAAAAAAGGCCCAAATCTAATGAGCTAATGAAGTCAGTTCTCAATGAGAAACACGATACCGTCTCCATGCAAAATCTATACATGAAAATAATGCCAGACTCCCTAGATCAGGAAAAAATAGAACTGTTTTGGACTTAATTTATTAAAGTTTGCATAAAACTTTTCATACTATGCAAAGGCTAAACATTGTTACGAATTTAAAGTGGAAGAAAATCTAGAACGAAGTTATGAACTCAGTACCAGATTTTAGCAGAGTGTTGTTTGCAAGGCACGTCACAGCTTGGCAGAGCGTAGCCCTGATCTTGGCAGCCATGGAGACCTGAACTGTGCTTAGGGATGCCCTTTCCTCCCTCACCCAAAAAGCAAGCTGTTTCCCCTGACAGCAGCAGTCTACCCTGTCACGTGCGAATGTGCTGCCTTGGCTTTCGGAGAGACATGCAGCCGCTGTACCCTTCTCTAGCACGAGGCCACTGCTACGGAAGCTGCTGTTCCCTCTGTCTTCTCCATGTCACAACAGCAGCCTCCTAGCTAGACTGTCGTGGGCAAGAATGAAAGGAGAAGAGAAGGCAGAGGGGTGAGATGGCTGCGGGCCCCTGTCGCGAAGGAGGGAGGCAGCACTGCTGCAGAGCAGCGATTCTCCAGCAGCAGCTGCAGCACCACGCATCCCCCGAGCGGCCATTCTGAACTGCTCTCAGGACAAAGCAGTGTACACTGGATGTTTCAGTATTTATCCTCTCTTAGGGAATGGAGTTATGGCATTCATTTCCTGAATTTATGCTGAAGGGAGTGGCTGGATATATTTGGGAATATATAAAGTTGGAAAAAACAGAAACAGGATCTTGGATGAGCTAATTTAACCTTTTTTATCGCACCAGCAATCCTTTTGCAAATGATGATGGACTATTTCATTGCCTCTTGATTGGATGCAGAAAGGAATCAACTTTATAATGCAAAAGATGCTGCTTCAGGAGATTAATACTAAATTGAATCAGGCAAAGATTACAATCGCAGCCCCGGACACCATATATGAACAGATGGTAGCCTATGTTAATAACTTGGAAGGCGAGACTGACATAGCAGAACGCAATGCATTCTAATGAACTCCGTTAAAACCACGAGGATCGAGTGTGACCGTATTTAAGGTCTTGCTTCTAATTTTGCACATTTTGAAGGAAAAAAAATTATTGTTATTAAAAACTGGAGAATCAAACTCAGTTTGTAGAATATCCATGGAAATAATTAATGATTTAAAAACAGCAAAGTTGGACAGAGAAATAGCATGCTGATCTGTATTTTGTGACTAGATTTATTGAGGTTTCTGTTTAGGAATAAAACCATAGAAGGTGAAATTATGCATATTTATAATAATTTAGAATTAATTTGCATTTCCTTTAATTATTATTTATACAAGGGAACTGTTTCACTACTGATTCTGGGAGTGACTTAGAAATTCTAATGACAAAAACGGCATTTACTCTCCTCAGACAGACAGTATCCACAGCAACACAGAGATGACACCGTATGTTGGGACTGGTTTGGAATAGATGTAGAAAGTCAAGTGCCTCCTAATGAGTCCTCCATATCTCTCTCTGCAGAATTAAGATATTAACTTTAATATTTGTTTTAAAGTCCTGATCCAGCCCAACCATCCACACTTCATATACTGTATAAGTAACTCTTTCTCAAGAGCTTCCTGTTCTATTCCTTACAACCGCGAAACAAACAATGACTTGATCTGAAGCTGCCTTTTGAGTAATCAGTATGCTCTACTTAACAAATAGAGTGAATTATCCTTCATGAATTATCTCGTTGCAGTACAGAATGTTTATAGTTCAATGGCTAAAACACTACAAGCACTGGGGACGGTTGTGTACAGAGCATAACTATACATTCAAAGTTATGAACACATGACGATATAATGGCTATTAGAAATTCTTATTAATCTGTGCTAGCTATCTGTAAGTGCAATCAGAACACTGAGTTGCTGAACCACCACCTTCTGACACCTGTTCCTGATTTACAGCCTCTCCAGATATAAAGTTGTTCTCACTGATGTAACCAGGAATATGTTCTAACACAAAATAGTGGCTTTCATTTGGTTTTCATGCTTCTCAGCTCTTGGTAGCTTTTGGCTTCATTGATCACTCTCAAAGGATGATCTCCTGCCTGACATCAGCTTTCCCAAACTTTTACTTCTGATTCACTCTGACATGACTACAGAACATCACCTTCAAATATTAATTTGAACATCTCTTCTACCCACATCTTAGATTTGATTTCTCATGTCCCTGCCCATGGCAGGGGGATTGGAACTAGGTGATCTTTATGGTCCCTTCCAACCCAAACCACTCTATGTTTCCATGTCTTCTGTTGTCATTCTACACATTATAATCACTGCCCCTGTAATTCATTCCTTCCTTTCTTCCTATCTTTTTCTTATCCTGTGCTTAGTGTGCAAATTACACATTCAAATAATATAACTAACAAAACAAAGTAACACAACAGCAAATGGATAAAGATAATTCTTTCATTAATAGCCATTCTAGGTACTCATCTTTTCTCTCTTTTTCTTTATCATCATAAAAATCTACAGTATCAGCAAAGTACCACCACACTGATATTATCACATTAGACATTCTGGAGCAAATAATACAGAAATTAATCTTCAACTATTCTTTTTTTTTTTTAATCCTTTATGGCCGTTGAGTTGCGTTGTTGTTTAAATCCAACCTCATACTTTCACCACTGGCAGACTTGCTCTGTAGTTAGTAGCAGGTTTTACTGAAGATAATGTGAATTTTGCTTACCTAAAAATCACAATTAGCTGTTTTTGCTACAGTGGAAGTAAAAAAAAATTGGCTATCGCTATAAATCCTTTCTTTCTCTGAATAACAATTTTTACTGTATGGAGAGAAATTCTGTAAAGCCTGTATACATAAAAGACCAACAGAATGCATTTTATTACATATCTTACAATGCAAAAAACTAGTTTACTGACCAAATTCAGATTTGATCCATTTAGTTTCCAATTCATCTTAGCTACACTCTAATGGAAACTCTATACTCAGATGGAAACTAAGATCCTCTTTCATTTCCCTCATATTGAAACGTGAAATCTGTTTAGTAGGTAAAGAAAATTAGTGAACTTCAGCTAACATCATCATTTTTTATTCTCCAAAAAAACCCCACTAGTTCAACAGAGGTTTATGAACTTATTTTCAAGAGTCAGGATTTTAATAATGATCTAAAAGTTTGCGTGAATACATGTATATGGACTGGCAATATTTCTATCATTAATTAAGACTATTTCCTTAACTCCTTCTCGTCTGTATTTTTAAAAAAAGTTTCATTCAGGTATTTTTACTTGGTTTTCTGCAATAGCCATATTTTAATGAGTAGGTTTGAAACTATTAGTTAGAGATTATTTGCTATAGAGAACATAAGTATATTTTGTCTATGGTTAAACACAGGTTAAACGTATATCTTAAAGAATAAAAGGAAACTGCATTTGATTCTGTTGGAGTTAGAATGAATATAACCTGCCTTTTGAAAACAAAAATGTTTAATTATCTGTGTGTGTTTCCTCCATAATTTCATTTTGTAAATGTTTTTTACGGGCAAGTTAGCATTTTTCAGCTGGTAAGAAAAAATGGAATGCCTACAATGCTCTCTAGCAAGCATATTTGTGGTTCTTTGGACATTGATGATTTTGTCAGATTTAGGTAACAAGTAGCATTTCAAGTCACAGTTTGTCTCCTTCTTCTACAGATGACTTCATATAGTTGCAGTGCAATGATTTTCTCCCTTTACAACACTTCTTTTTCACTAACCTATGAAACATCTTAAACAAGTATGTCAGAAAACTCTTACCACCCACAGAAATCTGATGCCAGGTGTGATCTGTAGTGGCTAATCAGTCTTGGTGAACTCTCTAGTGCAATTAATAGTTTGTTCTAATTACCTTCCAGAGCATATTTCATGTCCTGGGCAAACAGAGTCCACATGATTTCAGCACTGATTTTCCCCATGTTCAGCTCTTGAGGGAACCTGCAATCAATCACATTACATCAGTTCACCTGCTGCTAGAAATTATGCTTACAACTGCACAGCAGAAAGGCAAATATTTCCGCAAAATAATTCCCCTAGTATGCACTTACTGTATTTTGTGTTTTGTGCAATTATACAAACCATCCAATCTTCAAATAAAAACTTCCCAAATAAAAAATTCAAATGAAAAATAAGTAATTAGTTGAATGTTGCACCAATTCCCTCACATGACATTTTAAATCAAGAAACATCCATCTATCTTGCAGAGAACTCCTCAAACTTTAGATAAATCAGATGTCTTATGAAAAACCTCAAACGGTTGGTTCAGATGGTTAGCAGCTACAGGTTTTCCTTAATTCCCTTATTACACTGGAAAATAGTGAAGTTCTCTGTGAAGCTATATTGGTTTATACTAGTTGAACCCAATTCACCGTTTGAAGACTTTCACCTTGAAGTATGGATAAAACAGTAAAGAACATAAAGGGTAGAAAAATGCATACTTTTGGTAAAACTTCTAGTTTTGGTCTTATGCTTCATGTCATCTTTGAAAAACAGTCCTTTTTAGGTATTTTTTGCTGTTATCAAGTAAGTATTTTTCTACAACTTTCTCACAGATCCCAGCTGCTTCTTATTCTATGTAAAAGAAAAGCCTTAATCTTTCATTTAGTATCTTCACTGTTAGCTACTAGCAAAAGCTGACATTTTAGTGACAGACACTGCATGTTTCACATCGTATTTAAAAGGAGAGCTATTTGTCTGTCTCTTTTAAAAAAAAAAAAAAAAAAAAAAAAGTCTGTCCTTACTGCCGGGGTGGGACTGACATCAAGACGAGCAGTTCTCAGGGCAGAGAAGCAGACCAAAGCAGGTCACGCAGCTAGAGAGCAGGAAGTCCTGCACAGAACCTCTGAGTCGTAAAAGAGCTGTTTATAGTACAGCGGTGCAGGGAGAGCCATGCGAATACACTAGCAGTTCACCATCAACACAGAAAATCATCAAAAAACATGTTCATAAGGAAACATGTGGAGCTGTATGGCTTTTGTCTTGAGTTTAGCACACGACTTTACGCTAGCAGAGAATTTGATCCGAAGTATTTTGACCTTGTATTGAAGCACTAATCAAATTCAGAAAATATTCTCTAAGAATTTTTGTAAAAATGTAAAATTTTTTTCTTATTGCCAAAGAAAGAACAAGAAAGATGTGCAACTTTAATAGGACAGCAATATAAGTAATGTATTCTTTCCATGGACGTATTTGACCCTGATAGTATCTGCAAAGAAAAATTACTTAAACAGCTCATTAGCTCTGTCACTTTAATATGAAGCATTTGCTAGTTGAGATCACTGATATGCCTTCATTGTGCTAATGGATGCTCAATTACAGAACTTTGTATTAATCCTGTTAACACAAAATTAATTGTTGTTCAAAAGCTCAAATGTATTTTAGCTGTAACTGTCTAAATTTCTTTACCTCCAGTCCAGTCTGAGTGCTCAGGCATGAACTTTGACAATGTTGCTCTGAGGAAATATTTAAAAGTTTATTTAATACTGACACTGTCTTTTGTCCATAATGCAAAGCTGGCCATAACGCAGGACTGGGTCTGACAAAAACGCATTTGTTTGATTAGTAGTGTATATATATGTGTATACATTTTAACTTGTGAAAACATGTGCCCACACAAACTACAGTTATCTTTGCACTATGTTGCTTAAATTACTGTGGTTTGGCACAGTGTGCTCGATGCATCCCACCAGACTTCAGTTAGGTACCTAAAGTTCATGTTCAGGGATACCAACTTGCGTGTCCCTCAGAAATATAAGCCTAATGCATAATCATCAACTGGAGATACCAACGAAATCATTCCACCCAGCCCCCAGGGTATGGATATTTGCAATTTCATCACTACATGGACACATTTTTGTATGCAGCCCTGCAGGACTGACTGCCATTCCCATATATCCTGCTTCATTTTATCCAACACAGTGACCTCTTAGCAGGAGATTACTGTGATGAAAAAAGATCATGCAACAGAAAGCACCACTGTGTTTTGGTAAAAAACTTTTACTTTTCACATGTAATTAATTTGCTTCGTGGCAGCTATGATACCCGTAGGTGTATTCATCAGAGACTCAAATAATAGATTTTTAATTTGTCCAAAGTAGGTTAGTAATGTAATGTGGACAGTTAACCTAATCAACATTTTCAGCCAGTGAAATTGATTTAACATGCTAATGAACTAGTACCTAATATTCCTGTGGATCTCATTGTGCTATGATATTGGCCATAAAATACACTTCTCCAAGCATTAACATGCTTGGAAATGACATCGCATATCTTGCCAGGGTTTAGCTAGGCTTTATTTCATTAAAGTTTCCTATAGTTTAATAGTGTGACTTCCAGATAATTTAATCCTGATTCAGAAAGTAAAACTACTTGCTTAACTCTGGCTTCAGCACTATTCCAGCCCCTTCTCCACACAATGATACCATTGCTTTTCCACTTTTTGCATTTATGATCAACACTCATGTCAGAGCCAGTAGTAAGAGGAATCCTGTAAGGAAAGTAAACTTCTAGTTTTCAACACTGCCTTCACAAGCTTGCATGTTTGCTACCACAGCTCAGACAGGTATGCACAACAGGAGCTGTGAGAAATACCGGTTTTGCACATTAGAAACAGCCATTTCACATCTGATTCACGGCTTTCTTTTATTCTGTCATTCATGACTTGTGTTGACACATGAAAATAAACTTTATTCTATTACTCTGCTCTGCATTCTTTATCCTCTTTACTGATGTACCGCAATTTGAGACAGTACAACATCTTGTACCACAAAACTAATTAGCCACAAACTACTTATTAAAAAAAATGAAAAAGAGATAAATATTTATTAAAAAAATTATAAAAAGTTAAACACATTCAGAAATAATTAGCTGTACAGGACTGACAGAATATATCATGCATTCCAAAGATTTGCTCTGAATGTCAACAAAAAGGAAATAAAGTTAAGACCTGTGTCAACAAGTATCATAGAATTGTGATAGAGCAAAATTTTGTCCTTAACTAGAAAGGCTATAATATCATGGCTACTATTTCAAACAATAGCAATGATGACTGTGATACACACTTTCTCCAAGCATCCAGTGCATCCAGTATTGACCACATGGACAGCAGACTGGATGTTTTTTTTAGCTAATGCAGCTATTTTTATAGAATTTTTGAACAATTTAAGCTGGAATAGACATCGAAGGTCATCTAGCTCAAAGCAGAGAGAACCTCAAAGTAATGTCAGGTTGCCCAGGGCCTGTACAGCTGAATTCTGACTACCTCCAAACATTAAAATGACACAATCTCTGTGGGTAACGTATTTCAGTGTTTGGCCCCTCTCACTGTAGAACATAGATTTGCTCCTTTATAGCTAATTTGAGTGTCCCTACCTGATAATTGTGCTCGGGTCTTTTACTGTGCACTTCTAGAAGTGGTTTGGCTCTGTCTTTTCCTTATAACATCTCATTAGGAAGTTGAAGAACGCAATTGGCACTGGCCTTAGCTGTGTTTTCCTCAGGCTGTACAGACTACTCCCTCAGCTCCTCCTTACACATCAGGTGTTCCATCCCCCTAATCTTCTTGGCTGTCCTCCAGTGTAGTTCTCCAGTTTGACAATTTCTGTCTTGTACTGGGGAATCAAAACTGGAAACAACCATCCAAATGCAGCGTCATAGGTTGTGAAGCAATCACTTCCTTCAACCTGTGGGCTGTGGTCTTTCAAATGCAGCCCAGTATGTTATTATGCAAAATACAACTCAGTGCACTAGCAGCTTTATTCATGAGGGTGGCAGGATTTGGTCTCTTCTTAAGGTTCTTAAATTGCTAAAAAGGTAGCTGAGCTTTTCATAGTACTGTGTTTTGATTAACATTCCTCCATTGCATGAAATTTGTTTTATTAACAAATGTCATGGTTTCTAAGAGCTCCTTTATCAAAGCCTGAAAAGAGGCAATTAAAAACACCCCTGGAATAAAAGATAAAATAATAAAAAAAAAATCTTTGAGATCTCTAGAGATAAAAAAATTATTTGAAATCCAAATGACCATTTCATTTCTTATTCAAATCAAACAATCACTTATGTATTTTAAATATAAACCCACGAGAAATCCACTGAAATAGGCATTTTAAAACATGTCACATTATCCACAAAAGTCTCGATTATCCAATTCATTTCCATTTGACAGAGTTCTTATGCAAGTGTGGGCATACTAAAATAGATCTCACGAAAATAAGTTAAAGCCTTGTAGAACTTCAAATAGTCATCAGATGTAGCTCATCAGAAACAGAAGCTTCCTTCCACACTTCTCCCAAATGTCAGAATGGAGGTTTTTCATTCAGTTAAACCCCACAGTAACTACCAGCAAAGCTGGTTCAGCTTCACTAATTGTAGCAGAGGTGGCACCATTCAAGCAGATGATGTTTTAGGTATTTCTTATACCATATCCCAGACCTTGCATTGATGGGCATGGAACAAACGACCATTGACCTCCATGCTGCTGATAATGCAAGATATCTTCCTCTTTCAGCTACATTACTTTTAGGACTTAAGGTGCAAACCAGTGATAGTAAACCTCATTAGACATCATGATCTGCATCTTCTGCACTGTGTCACACAGACAATGAATTTGCAGACCTCATTTAGAGGAGCAGCATTACTGATTCCATCACAGGTGTGATGAGGGAAGGCTGACGTAGACTGTGCTTGAAATCTAATGTCAAACATAGATTAGCATCTCTATGATAAGTACAAATGCCAATACAAATCGGTCCTACCAGAGCAAGTAGAGAAGCCAACTGTAAAATGACAAGATTGAAAGGAATGTTCCATTTAAGTCCACCAGCAGGACTGTTTGCATGAACAATGTGGGAAATGCCTGCAGTATTTCAATGAATATTGTGTTCATTTTTGTTGACTTGTTTATTATGAAGCAATCTGTCATACAATGACAAGCTAGTTAATGCCTGCAGAACTTTTTTCCAGTCATTATTCTTCTAGTAAAGAATCAAGAATGCTTCTAGTGGCTTACCATCTGCCAGGAGTTACTGGACAATATTGGAAATTTTCACAGCATGCTTCTAGTCTCTGTCACTTGCTGGCTAGTTTGTACCTTATCTAACGGAAGGGCTAAAAATTGTGTCATGTCTACTTCACAACATACACTGTTATCTGTTTTTTATCTCCCTAACTTTTATATGTATTTTAAACAATCTATCCCTATTGTTATAATACCATTTGTGCATTCATTTAAGAATATAAAGGCATGTGCACAACTTAAGGCTGCAGAATACTGATGAAGACTTTATATGTATATGTACTATATACAAGTGCAAGCCTTTTTTCCTGTGGGGAAGTGTAATTGGTATGGCTATAGCATGCACCCTCCTGCCACGATTATCCTCAGAGACAGCTTTATGTATGAATAGTCACGTTTACTTCAATTTGGTTACTCATGTTTCTAAGATTACTCATGTAATAATAATACATAATTTATCATTTGCATTACAATAGCACTTAGAGGCTCTGGTAGGTTTAAGAAATTACTATACAGGAACTTTAAAATATGTAATAAGAGAAAAATCACTGACCTTCAAAACTCACAGTTTAAAAAGACAAGTCAGGCAACGGGGAAGACGACAAAGTAAAAATGAGTTGCTTAAGGTCCTATAACAGGTGAATGTCAGTCAAGAAGAGAACATCAGTTTTTGAATCTTTCTTCTGAGACCCCTTTCTAGCCAGGACAGGGTTCTAGTTTGCTTTAATATACATACATATAAATATATATACACATACTATTACATGAATATTCAGAGAAAATGTGAAATAAATAAGAACAGAAAATTCTAGGGGATCAATTAACATTTGATATTTATCTCCAAGTACATGACTACCAAAAAGCTTACTCTTCCCTTGCTCCTAGCTTGCACTGTGTCAGAGAGATGCACTTAGCATTCTGTCAGCCGTATTTCACTAAACTGACAGGCTGAATTGCCAGGATTATGAAAAATGCTGATGTTAAGATTGTATACAATAAGCAGTAATGTAAACTGCAGAGCAGAACATGACTGAGATTTTATTATGCCTGCCATTCTTCAGTATTAATCTGCTCAGATGGTTTTGCTTCTAAGTATATTATGTAAATTTAATATTTTCAACGCCCTCTTCATTTTTTAATTCTAACATCTATACATCTATAGGTAAAGAAGAAGGAAAAGAGCCTCGGCTTGACATTTGTGGACACCATTAAAACTGCTTGGAGGACCCTAAAAATAGCATTGTAAAAAGGAAGACAGCTTCTTACAAATTCCATGTTATATTACATTCCTTCCTGACATCATGTTATAATGCTAAAATCAGTACTTGACAACTGTAAGTACAACTTCTAATTTGTGCTATAAATAGTTCTGGCACATCTTGAGTTTGATTCTAAATGTTAGAAGCAGTAGCAATGTTTTTTCAACTGTAATATATCTTTCCGGCTAAGAATAATGACAGAAGAAGCCGTATAATTCTATTTGTTGTCCCTGAAAGTGACCTTGACATAGAATACTCAGACTCAGACACTGCTCAAAAATGTCGTATGTCACAGTTCACAGCAGTTCATTTATCTGCATTTGGGGCCACAACTGAAGGCAAATTCCAACATATATCAAAATGCACACACAATTGAAAGCAAAGATTATCCAAAAGCATTAAAATACATAGAAGAAACGAGTCCCGAAGAAGAGTCTATTAAAAAAATTCATAGTCAAAATCCTTCACAGACCCAGGTAGTTAGGTTAGTGTAGAAGTTCTCTGGTTCCCTGACAAAATAGTCAACAATTAGAGTCACATGCAGGGTTGATTCTCCTTTTCTTACTCGGTTTGATGCAAGAGAAACTTCATCTACAGACGAACGAGCTCAGTGAGAAACCATCCTTCAACTAAGGGACTGAAATTATTGTTCATTTCCCAACAAGTTACAGACAGCTCAAGGATTTCTTAGCATAATTTATTGCTGTGCTCAAGATGTTAATGGATGCTAAAGCTGGGGCTTGGATTCAAAAACTAATTCAAAGAAAGCCAAAGGGTATGCCAAGCACTCCGACAAACTCAAGAGAGAGAGACCAAGTCTCCTCATATTGTACAAAGAGCTGGACTGCGTAAGAAGCTATTCAAATGCATAGTCTAGGGTTTATTTTTGCAAATCAGAGACTGAGATACCATCTCTAAGTTGTGTGAGCTGCAGGCAGAAAAAGCCTAAAGAATTTTTAAAATGGATGGTGACAGAAATGGAAGACAAGGAGCTTACTGGGTGCTGTACTTCAGGGCAATGGCTCATCTGGTCATTCTGAGCAAGGAGATGGAACCAAGAATCTAGGTACATCTTTATGTAAATAAGCACTGACTCTTATCACGTATTTCTTACCCTAATGAAAGCCGCATTTCATGTTTCTGGATTTCAGATAAAGGTCTGGGCAAAAAAAGAAATGTTATTTCTTTTTCCTAAACTCTATCTTAACTCTACTCCAGAAACGCAATTACTGGAGTTAATCCCAAGTCCTCTTTCAGATCAAACTCTTTGAAACAAACCCAAGAAAGGAATTAGGGACTTCAGAGTATTTTGCAAAATCTTTTACCCTACTCAGGGGAAGGAGATATATTTGAAGGAACATATGAGACACACATTTGTCAGAAAAGAAGTATGCATCCTAGAATTTCCTCATCAAATTGGAAGGACAGTTAACAGCATTCATCTGAGGACTAGTTTATACAAAGGCCTTTTCCTTTTGGGATCATTTTTTCTAGAAGGATGATGGTAGCCATCTCTCATAAGCAGAGGCGCTGTAACTCTGGGAGCTGGAAAGCAGCACAGAAAGGAGACAGCCTCCTTCCTAATAGTCATTATTAAGCTCACTACTCTACAATTTGGTTAACCCCTTGTCATCATGGTAATGAAGCACAATTGTATTGGTCTACACATGCTGTCCTTTTGTGCATTGTTAAACCTGTGATCTAAGAACTATACATAATGGAAAATTTGGGGTTCTTTCCTGGGTGTGAATCCATACAAGGATTTGTTTTTTTCTGTTGTTGAGTCAATCTTCTCTCTGTTCCTTATGTCCAAGCATTTACTAAAATACACGCTTACGACATTTGCGTATTTCAGTGTTTATGGGCTATGCATATACTTAATTACAAGTGTCTCTGAACTTCCTTTCTAAAACTCATGCTAGTTTCCATACTTAAAACAATCAGAGACTGATGTCTATTACGCAACTATCGTTGTTCTGGGTGTTATGCAACTATCATAGTTACTGTTGCAGTGTTATTATATGTAAGAATCTAACAAAGCTTAACACACACTAGAAGCACACAAAATTTACCATACACTGAAGATAGCAGCAGCAACACCAAGCAGCTGAGTTATTATAAATAGAAGTGATAATCAAAGGTCAAATTCTAAAGCATCTATGTAAGTAAGGATTTTTGTATTATTAGTATTTTATCACCTTATTTTTAGGTAAAAAGACTTTTCTTTCACAAACTATTTCAGAATTTGGTCCCTAAGCAGCAAATATTGCAGAAAACCACTACATATTACTTTTTCTAACCTTTGTAAAAGCCACACATTTTCACATTTCTCAGTGAAGCAGGAGGATGACCAGGAGAGTGCTCTATTAGTCATTGTTTCCTCTTGCTACAATTATTTCTGTCTCATAGGCCATAATTTTCCCAATTTCTCTGTCATTCTTAGAGCAATATTATAAAATCTCAGTTTACCTAAAACATTGCTATTAAAAACCGCCTTCCTCTCTTGCATGACAGTCTCTAATCCTCAACTCATAAGTCACCATACAATACTATTTGGTGGAACTTCTTAATAAACAGAATATGCTAGGTTTTCATTGGAAAAATCATTAAGTTGTCTGAATATGATCATTTCCATTTCCAAAAATACTAAACTGCATATTAAAGCTAGACACTTACGAATGTCTTCTCTCTATTGATTTTACTTAGGCAAAAATTTAATGAAAACTGTTTCCACTGTCTAGTTCTAACAAAGTGCTAAATGTAAAGCCACAGATTAATGGATGGAAACTGAACTCAGCTTCAAAGAAAATGAGAAGAATCAATGTATGAAGCAAAACGTAAATAAACGCCAGAAGTATTTATCCTAGATAGTATTACGTCTCTAGTTCAATCCTAAACTAAGAAATTCCTGTCATGACAATTAAAAATGCTTTTTCTTTATTTGTGCTGTCAAATCTGCAGTCTGCTACATTTTAAGAATATCGAAGTCCCTGAACCTCAGATGCACATTCTCAGAACAGCTCATATTCCATACTTGGTGGGTTCAGGTGTTAAAGAGAGTCTGGTCCTGTTGTGTAAGAATACACTCATTTTTGTGCTGTGCATGCAGCAACCGGTTACATTGCAATATCTGTGCAGTGCTGGGCATGGTCACTGCTTCACTATCTCTTAAGACAAAAGTTCTATCTGATTTTGGAAAATATGTATTCTATTTAAACCATGAGCAAAGAGTTCACTTGTTCTCACTCTTTGTGCTCTATCCTCCACCTATCCAAAGTTCTTATTTTTAACCAAAGCAACGTCCCTTTTCTTGAAGAAAACATATTGGACAAGACCTTATACATTCTATATAACTAATCTGGTCTTAAAGTGTATGATACATCGCTACATGAGAAAATGAAAGCAGGTCAGAAAAGCAAAAGCTCAGTTTGAATTTAAACTGGCCAGAGATGTCAAAAATCACAAGAAAGGGTTCTTCAGGTATGTAAACAACAAGCAGAAACAAAAGGAAATTGTTTAACAGTGGGAACTGACCCACTGTTAAACAGGACAGGAATTAATCACTGACAATGCTGAACAGGCAGAGGTCCTCAACACTTTCTTCACCTCTGTCTTTACCAGCACTGTTTGGCCCCAGGCCTTAGGAACAACGATCCAGGTTGATGCAAATACAGACCCACCACCAGTGAAGAAAGAGTTGGTATGCAAACTATTACAGGAGCTTGACCCCGACAAATCAACTTGCCCTTAACATCTTAGGGTGTTAAGAGAGCTCACCGACATACTTGTGAAGCTGCTCTCCATAACCTTTGAGAAGTCGTGGAGGTTGGGGAACGTCCCAGAAGACTGTAAGAAGGCTAATGTCATACCCATCTACAAGGAGGGCTTAAAGGAGGATCCAGGAAATTATAGGCCCATCAGTCTTACTTCACTCCCTGGAAAAGTTATGGAAAGAATCCTCCTGGGGGCTATCATAAGTCAAATGAAACATATGATTGGGAAAATCTAGCACAGATTCACCAAGGGCAAATCGTGCTTGACAAACCTGATTGCCTTCTATGACAAAGTAATCTGCTTGGTTGATGAGGGGCAAGTGGTGGGCATTGTCTACCTGGATTTCTCCAAGGCTTTCGACACAGTTCCCCCCACAGCCTCCTCCTAGAGAAACTTACGTGTTACGGTCCAGACAAATGGTCTGTGCAGTGGGTGGGAAACTAGCTGACGTGCCACACTTAGAGGATAGTGGTCAATAGCTCCTTTTCAAACTGGCAAATTGTCACAAGTGGTGTCCCCCAGGGATGGATACTGGGCCCAACACTGTTTAATATCTTCATAAGTGACCTGGATGATGGGATCAAGTGTACCCTGATGAAGTTTGCTGATGACACCAAACTGAGCGAGGAACTGGACACTTTGGAAGGGACAACCACACTGCAGGAAGACCTGGATAAGCTGGAAGAGTGGGCTAACATGAACCTTATGAAGTTCAACAAGGACAAGTGTAAGGTCTTGCACCTGGGAAAACACAATCCAGGACTGCAACACAGACTGGGATCTACCCAGCTGGGGAGCAGCTCTGTGGAAAGGGACCTGAGATTCCAATTGGACACAAGAGGAAAGTTTTTCACACTGAGAACAATCAACCATTGGAATAATCTCCCCAGGGAAGTGACGGATTCCCCATCATTGGACACTTTTAAGAATCAGCTGGGCAGACTGCTGAGCCATCTTGTCTAGACTGTGCTTTTGCCGAGAAAGGTTGGAGCAGATGATCCTTGAGGTCCCTTCCAACCTGGTATACTATGCTTCTATGAAGTACTGAAGAACTAAATAAGAGTATAAAACACGCAGTGTTCACAGGAGAAAGAAAATGGATCTTTACATTGCAAAGATGTAAGAATCAGTAAATAATGAATTTAGAAGTCCCACCAGAGCTGTTCATTTATTAAATTTGTATTATACCACCACCCATAACTATTTTGAGTATACGTTCCATACAATTAAATTGAAGGCTTTTTACTAAAGATGTGCAGAGGCACAAACTTTAGATCTTGATTTCCAAATACACAAGCATATTTCAGCTGAAGCTTTTGTTCCTGATTTTTTGTTCCTTTTAATTGAACAGATATTTCATTTCGATAGCAATTTCTGTTGCCTCGCAGTGTGTACAATGCATATTTGACAAACGCTGGGAAGTCCTATATTTGCTTGTGAATCAGGTTCTGAATACATTTTACAATGGTTTAACTAATAGAATGAGAATTTTACAACTTAAATACCAGACTTCGTGTTTTTCCCTCCAACTTGTCAAGTTTCTTATGCCCACACGACTCCCGCTGCATGGTCTGGTATGGTCTTTCAGTTGATGTAATGCTTGCTGAGGCAATCATGTCATGTTTCGTCTGGATTCATCAACTGATGCAGTTCAGACTGCTCTATCACAGCATCTTTTTTTTGCCTCCAAGGTAGATATAAAAACAGGGTTTCCAAAACTGGTTGAGGAAAGAATTTCTGAGTAACATTATACCATTATGAAAACTCATATCAGAATGCTTGGAGCTCTCCTGGGGATCTTCAGGGACCTCATTTCTACAAAAGGACTCAAATAGACATAGGCCTCAAGATTCCATTGAGAGACCACATGGCCATACATTTCTGATAAGGAGTCATAGTTTTGCAATATTCTCATGCATTCAACTTCTATTTTCCTTTCATCCATTTTCTTTTCTGGGGTAAGCAAGGGGGAAGAGGCTGCCTGTCAGTTTTCTCAACAGTTTTTTCATGCTGCTTTTGTGTTAGGAGAAGCTTTTCTTTTAAAAAAAACTATCCAAAGCAACTCAGTAGTTTTTCAAGTTTTTCCACCCACAGCCTCTTCATCTCTTGCTCCTGATGTCTCCTATTTCTCAAAGACACTTTATTCCTTCTATTCATGCTTCCACTTCCAAAATAACAGTGAAAATGGGAGAGAAGTCACACACACAAACTCTCTCCCTTAATCTGCCCCAACTCTGCACACTCCTGATTCTCTTTTCACATTTTACACAACCACTCAGCTGTGCTTTAGGGAATCTCCTAATCCCCTCGGAGGAGCTCTGTTCTTTATCCCTTTCCTTTCTCCCTCATGTTTATGCAAGAACATAGTTAGAACAATTTTTAGGATAATTAACCCCCCATTACTCTTGTTTAATTTCAGTGAAAAGACTGAAATGAAACACATGTGTGTATTTGTTACTTGTTCCAGTTAGGTGTTTTATAATAAGTACATTTGTTATAGACGGTCAGAAAAAAAATTGAGCTTTTGTCAATAGAGGAACGTCACACTAATTTGTATAAATGGAGTAAACAGGAAAAGAGTACGGTAAGAACTTGTCCCTTAATAAGGCTGGTGCAGGAAATGACTGAACAAAGAGAATTTTATTACCCAGGACTGAAAAAATCCTTCATTTGTTTAAAGGACAGGAAGGAATCACAAGACAACGAAATACCTTCCAACTTCTGGTTATCACCAGTAGGTTTCTTTGGTAACCACACTGTGGGTCCATAAAAAGGTATGGTACCTTTTATCAACAACCAAGCCCATCTCCATGTACAGAGTGCCTTTTAGTATCTACCCTGTTTTGGCTGAAAGGAATAGACTTTTTGTTGCTCCCCTTCAGACAATTCCATTAAATGTCACTGCAGACACCTCTACTGCTTAGCCATAATACGGTTATAAATTTCAATTTTAACTTTTGCATAAATCATCACAGCTAGACTATGCCGAGATTTTCTAGAATCTCTCTGTAAAATAGCTCCAAAGGGCTAAAAGAGCTAAAACTTTTCCCTAGGCCCTCATCATGTCACTTCCCAATTAGTGCGACATTCGTTTATCCAGCCTTAATATGTGAAATATGTTCCTTTGCACTTCTCCTGTATATTTCATTTTCAAAACCCAGCACTCTGTCTCCTCCTCCTATGTTTATCGATTTGCCCTCTCTTCTCTACTAGTGTATCAACCGTAAGTTATTCAACTTGTCTTAGTTATTGATTGTACCTCCCTCATCTGTTACATCTTCAATTTTGAGAAGTCAACTTCCATTTCTGGTAAGTCCAGGATATTGCTCTCCATTTTATGAACTTTCAAGTCATCCTGGCTAGGCTTTCTCTCTAGCCAATCATAAATTTGGAGAGGGTCTTTTTGTGAAGTTCATTATTCTTTTACAAATACATTGCTAAAACTCTATTATAATACCTAAAAAACTTTCATCATGATTTGAACACCTTGTGTGCCAAGACACTATACGAACATTTATACATTATTTCACTGAACTCTCTCTTCCGTCTATCCATTTAGTTATCTTAACATAATGTTTTGCTACTTAACTTTTTGGGGTGGTTCACATACCACGTGTCTTTAGTGTTCCTAAAACAAAAAGTTATCTTTCCACGATCAGAGCACTAAGCCTTTATCAAACTATGTCAATATTGTATTTTGTATTTTTAAAAATATCTAGCTAGATTATATTTAAAATACAACTACTGATTCAGGCATACTTCCTGTCCTTATTTTAATACATCCATGACTCTTAATTTTTATGGGGAAAGTAATTACTTACTGGTTCAAAACAGGTGTATATGCTGTTTTATCTTCATCTATGATGGTGACCATCAGAGTAATAAGCTGAGCCCAGAAATCCAAATTCTTTGTTGTTGGTCCCTGTTCTTCCTTAGGAACTTCTTGTTTCTTACCCTGTTAAAACAAGATTGAATGTATTTTATATTACAAAAATTAGAGAAAATATTATGGGATTTCCACCCACAGATTATTACTTGGTTGGAAAGAGTGACATATTAAGAATCTTCAGAAATTTTGGACAAAAATTGTCTATCCAACTTAGAGTAGATACCGTGACAGACTGTACCTGGCTGTGAACACCTATCAAAAAAACATACATAGTGCTAAGACAGCCAGGTCAGCAAAGATGATCGATAGAGACTTGATTTTTAGTGCACGTCCACACTTTAATTAAATACATTCTTAAATTCTTTGCTGGGCTGAAACTGAGTGCAGGTAAAATTGTCTGCTGAGGCAGAACTTTTATACTGTACACAATAAATACTGAAAAAAAACCAACGATAATGAACATTTCTTGTTTTGTTTTGGATTATATGCTGAAGTTATTGGGCCTAACAGCTGCTACGCTGTTCGCTGTAAATGAAAAAGTAATTAATTTTCCCTTTACTTTTTAATAGCCAAAATAAAAAAAAGGCTTTTGCCCAAAGCATTCTGCACAGAGATTTTCCAGTGACTCATAGATTGACTGCCAGAACCACGAAGTGTGTGTTTGAGAGAGGCAGAGGAAAACACCACAAAGTAGGAGGTAAAAGGAAAGTCCCCGGACACATAACAATACTAGGAAAAGGTACACAGGAATATCCAAAAGAGAGGCTTGTGACGGAATTGGCTTGCCAAGGATTTTCAAGCCGTGAGCAAAACCAATCTGTTGTTTGATTCCTTTTCTATCCAGGGAAATGGGATTTTTTTTATACTCCTTGTAAATGAAGAGAACTGCAACCAGTTTCACAGCCAAAGCAGAGAACTTGAGATGCCCTTTACATTTTTGTAATAATCACAAGGAAGGACACGACATATTGATATATCATATGGATTACCAACATGACTCTTCAGTCATTAACTAAAAGTTGATCAGTAAAGCAGTGTTTTTTATTCCTCTTGACTAAAAGCCTGCCTTTCGCACCTTTTTATGGATTTATAACTATGTATTAATATTCACCACTTACAAACTTCTATTGAGAATTTTATACTTTTTAATCTCACTAAAAGTGCATTTACAGCTAGATTTTGTCTCTACAGTTTTGATTTATGAATTCATAGTCTACAGTTTCCTAGACAAAAGTATTTTTCAGTTCTTAGCTTGACAGAAGGATCCCATTCCTTATGAATGTCCAATAAATAACTTCATTGCAGAGAAGCAAATATGAAAAGAAATATTTTTATCTCTGTATGGACACACACATAATTTCTGCCACACAGAGGTATGTCTGCACATGCAGGTCTCTTCTACACATAGGAAGGGGTCTTTTCATTCAACTAGTAAGTTGGAGAAAATAAACATGCCTATTTTCTATATATGCCTATATAAACATATATTCATAGAATCACAGAATGGTTTGGGTTGGAAGGGACCTTAAAGATCACCTAGTTCCAACCCCCCTGCCCTGGGCAGGGACACCTCCCACTAGACCAGGCTGATCAAAGCCCCATCCAGCCTGGCCTTGAACACCTCCAGGGATGGGGCATCCACAGCTTCTCTGGGCAACCTGTTCCAGTGCCTCACCATCCTCACAGTAAAGAATTTCTTCCTCACATCCAATCTAAATCTACCCTCCTTCAGTTTGTAACCGTTACCCCTTGTCCTGTCATTACACTCCCTGACAAAGAGTCCCTCCTCATCCTTCCTGTAAAGCCCCCTTTTGGTACTGGAAGGCTGCTATAAGGTCTCCCCAGAGCCTTCTCTTCTCCAGGCTGAACAGCCTGAACTCTCTCAGCCTGACCTAATAGGAGAAGTGCTCCAGCCCTCTGATCATCTTTGTGGCCCTCCTCTGGACCCGTTCCAACAGGTCCATGTCCTTCTTGTGCTGAGGACTCCAGCTCTGGATGCAGTACTCCAGGTGTGGTCTCACCAGAGCAGAGTAGAGGGGCAGAATCACTTCCCTTGACCTGCTGGCCACACTTCTTTTGATGCAGCCCAGGATGCGGTTGGCTTTCTGGGCTGCAAGTGCGCATTGCCTGCTCATGTTGAGCTTCTCGGCTACCAGCACCCCCAAGTCCCTCTCCTCAGGGCTGCTCTCAATCCATTCTCCGCCCAACCTGTATTTGTGCCTGGGACTGCCATGACCCAGGTACAGGCTCTTGCACTTGGTCTGGTTGAACTTCATGAGGTTCGCACCGGCCCACCTCTCAAGCCTGTCCAGGTCCCTCTGGATGGCATCCCTTCCCTCCAACGTGTTGACCACACCATGCAGCTTGGTGTCATCGGCAAACTTGCTGAGGGTGCACTCAATCCCACTGTCCATGTCACTGACAAAGATGTTAAACAGCACTGGTCCCAGTACTGATCCCTGAAGATCCATGCCCCTCCAATTTAGAGACCAGGATGTCGTGCAGGACAGTGTCAAACGCTTTGCATAAGTCGAGGTAGATGATGTCAGTTGCTCTCCCCTATCTACCAGTGCTGCGGCAACATCATAGAAGGCCACCAAATTTGTCAGGCAAGATTTGCCTTTGGTGAAGCCATGCTGGCTGTCACCAGTCACCTCCTTATTTTCCATGCACCTTAGCAGAGATTCCAGGAGGATCTGCTCCATGATCTTGCCAGGCACAGAGGTGAGACTGACCGGTCTGTAGTTCCCTGGGTCTTCATTTTTTCCCTTTTTGAAAAAGGGGGTTATGTTTCCCCTCTTCCAGTCAGCAGGAACTTCACCAGACTGCCACGACTTTGCAAATATAATGGAAAGCAGCTTAGCAACTTCATCTGCCAGCTCCCTCAGGACCCATGGATGGATTTCATCCGGTCCCACAGACTTATGCATCTTCAGGTTCCTCAGATGGCCTTGAACCTGACCTATCTGATTCCCTGTACTTCTCATTTGTAGTCCAAATATGACCACTTCAATGGACCCCATCTATGCCTTTGAATAGATATGACACTATATTAGTGTCAGAGTGCATTAATTAAATGTTATCTTAACCTCAATTAACTTCTATCTATTCACAGCATTTAGAACGGCAGAAAGGGAATTTCAACAACACTTAATTGAAATTGTTTTTGTGGTCACGGTGGAATATTTTAGAAAAGTATCATTAATCACACTGTTACATATTCAGCTGATCTACAAATGCTGCAGCTTCAGTGTCTAAAGCAAGTGAAATAAAGGTGAGGCTCAGAAGCAGTTATAATGGATGGTGTGACTAGCATCACTGGCAATTTATAACCACACATGCAAACAAGACTGCTTTTCAAAACAGAAATTAATATTGGAGCACTAAATGTCATTCACAAGGGCGTTCCTTGGTCTGCATTATACTTTTATTAAAAGTCCTTGTTTCTATATTAAAGATTTTTTCATAATACACCATTTTTTTTATCAGAAGCGAGTGCATGTTTATGCCAAACCAACTGAAAGGTGGTTGTACAAGACAAAGCCAGTTCACATTTAGTCCAGCACCTTATCCAAGAACTATATTTCACAGAAAAAACCTGCAATGGCATGTAGCTGAGACAGCTTTTCATGACTGTGAATGTGAATCAAAGAATGTGAAATTCTGTTCTTTAATATAGACAGCTAAAAGCAATTAATTCACAAAGCAACAGTGGCGCAAGGAGGTGCTTTCTACAAAAATTCTCTGCCACAGAAATAATTTTAAAATCGTGATGATCTTTTCAAAATCCCCAGAGAAGGTATTTTTTAAATAGTCTCACATTAACAGATGTAGTTTTATGCTCTGAAAGAGCATACTGTGCCTGTGCCCAGTTATAATTTCCAATCTTTATAATAAAATCTAAGTAATGGGTTAGAAATGCTCAGAATCATTCAAATTGTTTTTACATTAATTGTTATTATTGCTGGCATAATTATTTGTTTTATGTGGTTTCTGGCAACAGATGCCTTCACAGAAGCATTATAATGAGGTAAATCATTGTTGGCAGTTTGATTACATTGATTAGTTGCAAAGTTGCAAAACTAACAGAACAAAGTTCCATCTTTGAGTAAAAATTAACTTGAAACACAGCTATTTTCATATAAAAAAAAATTCAGTGATACAATGTGTTTGGCTTGAAAATGTTTCTATTAGCATAACTGAGAGGCATAGTAAACTGCATAATGGTGTAGAAAAAGTGAGTGGGAGGACAGCGTCATAGTCATATTTTAACATTTTCTTAATGAAATGAAACACCCTTTAGAGGCATTGAAGTTTAATTTCTATACTGCTTTGCTGAAGTCTGCTTTGGTGACATGGGTCTACCACCAGTCTGTTGCGAACAGTCAGTAAGAATGCCCTCTTATTAAATGAAGTTTTTCCTTCTCTGGGGTCTCAAAAGAAATTTATCTGTCCTAATTTTGTAATTGAGATGATAATAGCTCATGTCTCAGTCTTGTGATTTGGTCCCATATCCAACAGTATGCATCCTTTCACTTTAGGAAATCATACCATATGCACTTACATGGTACAGTGTATTTACAGTCTATGCAGAAGTTGTGGAAAGGCCTTTTAAAATGCAAAGATTAGATTAGTTTGCACATAAACAAAGTATATTCTTACAACAATTTACACACACAAAATTTATGGAGTATAAACATGGTTAACTATACGGTCTATTAAGTGGAAAAAGCTTATCTTGTTAATAGTAACTTTCTCTTTTTTAATCAAGTTATATCCATTAGAAAGAAACCACCAGTATGAAAACATGAACTAAATACCCACTATACCAAATTAGTGCCACATTGGCACAAACAAAGTGACAAGATATGTGAACCACTGAATGCTGCCTATCATTACAGAGGATAATACCGATCATGAGATTTTAAAAAAATACATCTGAAAAGGTCAAGAGGAACATAAATTCTCAATATATCAAGACGACAAAATCACTAGTTAACAGATACTGTTCATGATTCATGTCTTTTTAAAAGAATGATTTTCTGAAGTTGCCTGTCTCTCATTTTTGGTGGATATGTAATTCACTGAACAAGCTAAAATCACACATTGCTCTTATAGTAACCAAGAGAGCTTTCAGGAAGTATTGATACAAATGAAAGTTTTCTAGAGAGCAGAATCATTTTCTTTTTCACAAGCCTTTTCACATCGGAAAGATTGCTTAAAATATCTTGATCCCCTGTAATGTCACTTGGGATGGTAATGCTGTCCACGTGCACAGAACCATGAAATGCCTTAAGAAGATTCTGTAGGAGATCCTATAGTTAAAAGCTCAATAACTAACTGGTGAAAGGCAGAATAGGCACCTATTTATGTTCCAAATAGGCACCTGCTGGCAGATCAAACAAACAATAATACCAGATGATGTCTCACCATCAAGACATGACAATACAGGTTATTTATACGCTCACCCTAATTGACTTGGCTACTTTTTATCTCTAGGATGACTCTAAAATTGTAGCATAACATACATCCTTTACCATATAAAAATGTCAAGCAACATCATGGAAGTGACAAACTTAAATAATGAAATATTTTAGAAAAATGGACTACATGAAACAGGCATGAGTAAACGTGATTGCTTGGGTACTAATGAATATAGCTGTTTGTCTGATTCTGCTTTCTAAAATGATACATTCTCTTCGCATTTTTCCAAGACAACACAGCTCAGGACTGCCAGAATGGGAAATTTTTGATCATTATACCAAAGTTCACTGTTAATTATTTCCTATCACTTAGAAAAGTTTACAAAACAATCTGTTGCAATTATAGACATGGAAATAGATTTAGATTAGGAATGTATTGGTAAGGATCCTGGATTCCAAACGTTCCTTTAATTAACATTTCCTCGGTTATACAAAATCTCTTTGGTTTTGATCTCAGCCAACGCCCCTGACTTATACAGAAGCTATGTCCAGTGAATTTACTCAGTGAATCATAAATCTAACTGCCGGACACTAGATTTTCTGATGCACTTTTAAATTGTGTGCCATTTTATTAATACTTTATCACAGGGAATGCTGTCTTTACTGCTAATAGACAGTTCTAAGTAAATTCCTACAACAGTGTATTAACACTAGTTAAAGACATCTGAAAACTTATTCGGAACACATGAAATAGGATAAAATCCAAACAGCAGCCAATGCCAAGAAAGACACCGGCTTCAGTGGTGGTCCCACATCCGTTGGAAAAGAAAATCCCAAAGAGCATCATAGGATTAATGTAAAATAAAATTAGTTCCTCACTTTGTATCAAGTGTACTAAGCTGTTTTGGATGAAATTTTAGTCATTTTCAGAGAAAAGAACCTCCAATTATTTTTTAGAGCTACAGTAAGTAGCCGTTTTGGTCATTCTAGGAATCCAACTGAGAGATAACTTAATGTATGTTTCTTCGTGTATTTTGTGATATATTTTGTTACAGGGTATTTCATTTTATTGAGAGCATCGTAATTCATTTGGAAAACTAGATAATTGCAAACACCTTGTAAGTGAAGTATCTTTAAAGAAAAGTTAAATTATTCACTTAAGATTTACAAACACAGGAAATACGATGGATTCTATGGTGCTTTTTTAATGCAAGATCCAAATTAGGTGATTTATAACTGTTTGTCTTTTGCCATAGAATACATCAAAATCAGAAAGAGGAAGTAAGAGGAATTTCTCATACAATATGTATTGAAATAATTTTTTTACTTGCACTAAATCATGTTTTTCTCAATTTCCTTCTACTGCCAACTTCCTAGTCACCTGAGTTCATGTGCTAACAATGGATCACGTTTCACAAAGGCACCAAAACCAGTTGCTGGAATTTTTATATTCTCTTAAAGATAAAATGTAGAGGGCTTTTTCTGAGTTTAAGACAAAAAAGGCTAAACTGTTGACAAGCAACCGTATTTTACACTCTGAAAAATCGGCTGAGAGTGGAGAAAGCAATCTCAGGCACAGTGTGAAGCAGGATTAAAATCTACATCTGTACTACCCTGAGACAAATCTGTAAAGGCTGGTCTGAGGAACACACTGTTATGTTCTGTGCAATCAATACGTAACATCTGTATGGGTGCAACTTTGATAAATCCAGTCATATGATTTCAGAAACTAATCTGCACGAAGACTATCTCTGATACAAGCCCCAAGATAAGTTTCAGAATATCTCATTTTCTATATAAATAATGGTAGAATGGAAGCTGAATGGAAACCAGGGCCGTAGCCCTGATTAGTGTGAGGCTACAGAGTGCAATTTTATAAACCATTCTTAGATGATGAAATATTACTTTTTAACAGTACTCCTAGAAGAGGTTAAGAATCACCAGGGAATACAAAATATGCACTATATAAATATAACATACGCACATATAGACATTTATATGTATTACACACACCTATTTTTGTAATTTTATATAATTTTTATACTTATACATTTTTTATTTTTATGTATGTAAAGAATGAAAATTTGGCTTTATAGCACTTACGTAGAGAGGCAATAGCCAGAAACTATTTGAGACACTCAAAATGCATTCAAAGCATGTGAGGGATTCCACTGAACCAGTACGCCCTGAGCAGGTTACAACATACAGAACAGTCTACAAAGGACTACGGCTCAAACGCTGTTGCTTACAAGGTTTTAAATTCAAATCTGCTTCCTAAAGAAAGAAGACAAAATGATGGTTTAAGACCAGTGATGTACAGCTCCAGCAAGGTAAATCAGAAGTTTTCTGACCCAACGTACAGAAGGGTAGTTGTCCCTGATGCTGTCTCACAAGCTCTGTTTCCTACTCTAAGGACACAGCAGTCAAGACCACCGTATGTCCCACACACTTTTCTCCTGCATATTACATTGGGACTCTGAGCTCACCGTTGCCTCAGGAGAGACATCTTGAGGTTATGATAGATACTTCCATGAAAACCTCAGTGCAGTGATAAACCAGCAAAGAGAGCAAATCAGAACAGAGCACAGAACAAAGAACATCCTTATTCTACTTCCTCTCTCCATGGGGTGATCGCATTTTGAATGTTGTGTACAAATCTGGCCTCTCCCCTTCTCCTCATCCTGAAAATAATATAACAGAACTGCAAAATGCTCAGAAAAGGACAGCAAGGTTTATGAAAGATACAGAATGAGTTCCACTAAAGGAATGAATATATGAGCTAAAGTTTATATAGTTTATAAAGCTTTTCCTTAGCTAGAAGTTTCTCAAGACATTTGCTTTGCTTGCAATCAGAGACAGGATGCTGAGCCAGATGAATCTTTTGTCTGATGTGGCATGGCCAGTCTCATGCTCTTAATCTTTTGGCCACAATGTGATCAGAAACATGAGGTGAAACAGAGGGAGCACAGAACTGAAACACAGTAGTAAGGACATTGGCTATTAGCATATTTTATTTGGAGATAGAAGTCTGTGTACAGCATGGATAAATACATACATGGAGATGTTAATCCAGATAGAAAGGAGGCTAAAACACTTTGGCCTCAGCTCAAGTATGTAATCAGGATGCCAGACGGTTCTGCATACCTGAATTGATGCCTGTCCTGTGATTGCTGTACTACTAATTAGACCATAATCATCAACCTACAGAAGTATGTCACAAACTTAGATGCAGAAATCTGTGTGTGCACATTTCTTAGAATTGTCAGTGTTTCACTCAATTCCAAGTCAATGTTTACTGATAATCAGTTTGGAGCTGTATTATGGAAGTCAGATTTCAATATGCGATTGCTTTTGCCAGTATTCAGACACAAACTAGACTTGATGAAACCGCATACAGACTTTCAAGTTTTCATACCCTCATAGCTACAGAACTCAATAACACAGTTAACTGTGTCCAGTTCTGGGCTCCCTGGTTCAAGAGGACAGGGAACTGCTGGAGAGGGTGCAGCAAAGGGCTACCAAGATGATTAGGGGACTGGAACACCTCTCTTATGAAGAAAGACTGAGGGATTTGGGTCTCTTCAGTCTGGAAAAAGACGACTGAGGGGGGATCTTATCAACACTTATAAATACTTAAAGGGTGGGTGTCAGGAGGATGGGGCCAGGCTCTTTTCACTGGTGCCCAGAGACAGGACAAGAGGTCATGGGCACAAACTTGAGCATAGGAAGTTCCACCTAAACATGAGAAGGAACTTTACTTTGAGGGTGGCAGAGCCCTGGCACAGGCTGCCCAGAGAGGTGGTGGAGTCTCCGTCTCTGGAGACATTCAAAACCCACCTGGATGTGTTCCTGTGCAACCTGCTCTGGGTGACCCTGCTCTGGCAGGGGGTCGGACCAGATGATCTCCAGAGGTCCCTTCCAACCCCACCATTCTGTGATTCTGTGAATCTGAATATGGGGCGTTCCACTCAGGCTTGTATTGATCTCTGGGAATATCAGGATAGCCCAATCACATAGCATAAATAATTAAATAATAACGATCAAGAAATAGTTTTATCTATAAGAATTGGTCTTTCTCTGATAGAGAAGTCTCAGAATGGGGTTTGAAATACCACAGCAAAAATGCATCCTTCTGCCATTCTACAGTACCTTATCAAAGGTTTTTCTGTTACTGTGGGTAACATGCTGCCCATCAAACACAATGGTACAACATAAGGATAAGTCTCTAAGTACTCTCTGCATGCCAGATTTGAAGAAGTTAGAACCTGTTCGGTGCATCTAAAGCAGTATGTAAATATAACAAAGTGCCTCACAACAAGTATGACTTGGCACTGAAATTTGAATGCCTGAAAAATAGGACTTCCAAGGGTAAACAGCTCTCACTACTGCACAACTTTATTTCCTGCTTCATGCTTTTGAATGTGTTTGGAGATCACAGATCACAGCCTTCATGATTCGAGTCTTATACTGTTTCTATAAGAAATTAATAATCTACCATTTTTTTTGGTCATTTCTACTAAAGAAAAAGAGGTACACCTTCAAAAGCAAGTAAGCAGCTTGGGTTCCCAAATCACAACTGGAAAAGTGACCAGGGACTTGTAGATGAGTACAGCAAAACTGAGCCAGCTCTCAAAGCATAGGTCCATTCACGTGCTAGTCTATAGCATGTTAATACAGAACCTCTGATTGCCAAAAGCTAGGATATTATTTAGTACATGATCGACCTGACTTTAGGTTCTCTAAGCAGAGATAAATCGCAAGGGAAGAGCACTGTGCTGCTACAGCTGTGTAACACCTGGCTCCAGAACTAGGTAATTTATCACTAGCTCCTTGTCTTTTGCACCACACTTCACTGTGGCAACACACAGAGCTGAGTAACAAAGAAGACGTCTCCAAAATCAGATAGAATTTCAACACTATTCTTCTGAGCAGGTGTCAAATATAGAGTATCCTAGTGTTTTTTCCCCAGTATACTGGTGCTATCAGTCATGAAATGATTTGTACCAATCAATAGCTCTTCAGAGAATGGGAAAAGTTTCATTTGCATTTTATTGGTTTCACTCAGTGGAGAAGACTGTAAAAAGAATTATTGAAGGGACTTCAGTCATTGTGAACATCAGCCAAGATTTCAAATTGTTTTTTGTTTTCTTAACAAAACAGAAACAGTGACATATTTGTAAATTGAGTCAGAATGTTATCAAAGGGCTTCCTAAACTACTCTTTCGAGGTATTATTTTTTTCAGCATAAGGCAGCTAACTCTTCACTCAGATCAGTGTTAATTAAAAAGAGAAAATACTACATATCCTGCATAAGGAATTACATAGTTCCTCATCAGAGTGCTTTGTCTCAAATAGTAACATACATGTCAGTAAGACTGTCAAGATGTCATGTTTTACTATCTGTAGTACTCATTTGGTTTTTTTTGTCATCAGCTGTTCTTTGTATTCCGGTATAAAACCGTAGTATGACATTTTTGCATACTGTTGGCACTTACCACACTTCACACCAGGAAATATTGCTGTTCCACAGGGGTGATATTTTACTGCAAGATATTTGCTTTGTAACAGTGATTGTCCCTCTGACATAAACGTAGAGAGTAATAAAAAGATGAAGTGGGGATTGCTGAACATGTTTCGTGATTTAATTGTTACTCTTCTTATAGTGATACACTTCCACAAACTCCAGCTCAAGCACCCTCAATTTCATCATTCATTGTTCATTTTCACCCCAAAATCAGACAACTACACCCATTCTAGAAAAACTGTATCAGGTATCTTTGAGAATTTTAGGTTGTAGACAAAAGCAAATGCAGAAGGTGGGTAACAGGAGTTACACACAGAGATACAACGTGCAGGAGTATATACAACAATGCAGGAACGTACTGGTTCTGGCCAGATAGAAATACTACAGCAGACTGTTTAGGTTCCACTTTTTCACAACATCAGCCACAACATGATTCAGGCAAGAAATGCATCATGGTAAAACCCTGAGCCTGCAGTGAGTGTTGGCAGGATAACAGCTGCCCGTCTTTCCCCTGAGTGAGAGCAGGTGGTGACCTACATATCAACCATTTCTTGTTGCTTTGGGGTTCATCGATTTCAGTTCTCACTACTCACAGCTCAAATCTCAGCTGTGCAGCTAAAACATGAACCTCCTGTGCTGCGCCACCATGCTAGGAAGAATTCCTTTCCAATCTCTGAAAGAAGAGGCCTCATCTGATGGGGAGGCCAGCAGAGATAAGAGAACAGTTAATGAAGAAGGCCCAAGGGTGGAATCTGCTGTAATCGGACTAAGGGGTTTAGACACAAAGATAATGAAATATTAATGACAATATTGGTTACTGCTTCATTATTTTAACAGTGATACCACAAGCCAGTCTGCAGGGCACCTGGATTCCCTGGAAAACCTCCAGAGGTATAGGTTCTAATGAGCTGTATACTTAGCTGTTCCTAAAATTAAATGCATGTGCAGATATATCGGTAGCAAACTATTAGAGGATAACACAGAAGACAGTTTCCTTGTACAATTCTAGAGTTGATATAAAATTATTTTACTCATGTCTCTATTAAAGCAAGATTAATTAAATTATATTTCTCAGAATTGCCTCCCGCCTGCCGTGAACCAGGAAGTTTTGCTACCTATTATTAAGATTATATGTGATTGTCATTTGATTACTGTTAGCGATGAGTTATTTTCAATGTGGTCTATTTATCTTAAATTTTCCTTTTTGCCCATTTCCACTAAAATTTCTTGTACTTGCTAGTGACTGTAGCTCTATAGACGCTTGTCTGCTTAAAGTTTCTATATACAAGCTCACCTACTGGAAATCTTGCTGAAAGAGAATAGAAGAGCCATATAAATACAGTGAAATGCAGATAATTCTGTTTTCCAGCTGAGTGAATATTTGTGGAATTTTATTTTTTTTTTATTATTTCAGGACTTCATATTGCTCTATTGTTAGGTAGAGTTGCGTAAGAGAAAAATAATCTAATGACATGGCCCATCCTTCTGCCACCCCAAAAAAATCTGGAATGAGGCATCACTTTAAACTTGTTATACATTCTCTACCAAACAGAAAGGGTATATCATCCTCACATTTTTAAACCATCTAATAAAATAGACAGGCTAAACTATTTTATGAATTCAGAAAAAAGTAGTGAGAATTTTTTAATACAGATAAGCATTTGCAGGTATCACAATGCTTTGCAGAAGTAAGATTACTTCCCTTTTAACTGTTTACTAAAATGGCTAGCATCTGCTGATAAACTCTGCAGACTGATGCGATACCCAGTCTAGCAACAGCTCATATTATAGTTAACAGACAAGATCAAATTGCTGCAGAGTAAATGCTAGCAAGAAAACACAATGGTTTATAAGGCAAATAGATGTGATGTCTGAAGCTGCTCCTTCTACTAACTTATACTGCTACTCAGCTTGCAATATAATCTGTTGGAGAATAAACACACACACGAGTGTGGGGTGCCTATGGGCGCTGGTGAGAAAATCTTACCTCTAGCTCCTAAGCTTTGAACATAAGTTTTCTCATGTAACAGGAATTCAACATTAGAAAATAAATTCTCATTTCAGAAAAGTTGACTATATAGCATGTACTGCCTCTCCTGAAATACAGGAATTAATATTTTTGATTCAAGTGAGATGTACTTTCAGATAAAATTTGATGTCTTAAATCATGTAGTATAACTGTTCTTATCTATTATACATTACACAGCAAATGTGCATTTGCCAAACAATCTTTTCAAGGCAGGAAGAGTCACTGAAATACCATTTTTCCAGTGTACCACCCCAAAGGCAAGAGTAAGGAACAAGAGGCACTGTGATAAAGCAGCGATGCTCCTTTTAGACCGTTATATAATTTTGCAGATACAAATTTCTTAATTTTAACATTACTTGCAGAATAAACTCTGGCCATATTATAGCAAAAAGCACACTCATAGCTTTTGCATGGCATTTGGAATACAACAAATGCTATAATTATTTTGCATTGGCAGTTCAGCCTGACAGACTAATATTAAGAAATGTTATAGAGTTATCCTCTGCTTTCTTGAAGTAGTTACTGAAGACTGAATCCAAGTATGTATCATAGGTGTTAAAATATCAGGCTCGAAAGACAGTATATAACTTTCAGCAAATTATAATGCTTCTTTTCTAAAGCCACGGAAGTAAAATATTAGATTTTTAAAAATTATTTTTCTATTATGGATCTCAAATGAGCAGTAATCAATGTAAAGTCATCTTCCCTAAAGCCAGCGGATAATTTTAGAGTCACGTCCAATGTGATGACTAAGTTATGAGTTAACATGTTCATTTTGAAACTCATCTTGTTAAACATTTCAGAGTTCATAGCCATCTTTGGGTTTATTTATAATATATTGCTCTTTCTCACATGAAGAAAAAGAAAATAACCTGAGTGCTTTGATGTGAAGGAACACTGGAATGCTCTGTATTTACTTACAGTAAACTAATGAGCAATAGCATGAAACAAGTCCATATTGGCCTTACCTGATCCACTAACTGTGAGTAGAGATCATAGCAATTGTCAAAAATGTATTTATAAGTTGAGTCCAAGCAGGCTCTTACACAGTCTTTCACCACAGTACTGGCTCGGGGTGGGCTTTGCAATTCAAGGACCTAATAAAATATTTCATAAATGGTAGAATGTCAAATTCAGATTGAACACAAAAAATCCAAGTGTTGCAATGAATATAGTTCTGTAATACAGGATGAAAAGCACTGAAATATAATAATGATGAAAATATTTAAAAATGTGTAGACTTGAGATGATCTTAAAGATGCATTAAAATACATACTTAAGTTAAGCAAGTAGATTGTATCACTGTTTTACCTGAATGAAATTATTCATATAATGAAAGAGGCATACGTACTCAAGGGTTTTACACCTTTAGGTTTTTCACTAGAGGTGGAAAATCTAAAGGTTTTTCCATTATTTAGGAAATAATTAGACTGTATCATTATGTGCTTTCCTCTGAATAAGAATATCAGCCAAAGACCTCTTCATTTTTTAAAGCAAAGGGTTCAGCTTTCTCCTCCACTTAAGGATTCAGTAATTTGAACTTCAACTTAATGGATTATTTTAATTCTCTTTATGTAGGGCCTAACAAGGTGAAATTACATGCTATTACGACAAACGTTGCTTTGTATTTCTGTATTTTCATCCGGTAATACCAATGTGTACCATTCCATTCCAAAAATATTTCAGCACTTGATCACCTAGATATCAACATCTGGAGTGACTAAAGCAAGTAGAGTTAACAGACCTATTTTGCTGTTTGACATGTGGTTTTACGATACTACTAGGAGAACATTATTCTATATGACACATACTCCTAAGGAAAACATTACTCTAAATGACACATGTTCCTAAGGAGTTCAACTGAGTTTGCTTTATGTGACTTGACTTTAAACTAATTAAAAAGGTAAAATTTTGTTTCCTTCAGGTGATGCAAAAATAATTGTTAAAAAAAGAAAAGGTAGTAGTTTATTTTTCAAAGATAATGGTTTTTACAACTTTGTTAACAGAAAGTATGAATAAGATGACTTTACCTCAATGATCTTCAGTAAGTTGAGAGAACTAATTTAAAACTGAAGGAGATGAATTGATTAAGAGTATTAAATAGAGCATGATTTTCCTGGAAAATAAAAGGCTACAGCATTTTAATTTCTTTTTAGAGTCATTGTGCAAATAAAGGACAATACCTTCATTCGGAAAAAAGTAATGCTGGTAAGCAGGTCCACAGTTGATTTCAGATCTTGGAGTCTTTCAGAATTGCTGGCTGGAAAATTATCCTGGTGAATCAGCAAGAGAGGAATCATGCAAAACTGGAGTTACAGGTAAGATCCTTGAACAGCTAGGAAAAAAACCCTCTAGGAAAACAAAGATGCTTGTTGGAAGGATTAGAAATGTTCATGCGTTACCTGAATTCTGCCTGTGAGGAAGCCAGTGATGAGTATCCCTTTTACATGAATAGGAACACTTCTGATAATGCTCCTGTATTTTTAATATGAGTGATTTAAAATATTGTGATAGTTTCAAAATATGAATGGAGTAAAAAGTATTACAAAAAGACTGGAAAATGTTGCTAATGAAAATAATTTATGGGTTCTCCATGGTACTTAAATCACTTGTAGGCATAAATGCAGCAGCAAGCTTAATGAAGAAATCATATATGAAATGTTTGCTATGATCTCTAGGTTAAGTGGAAGACTGATGGGAAGTAATTTTATTTAAACAGCTTCACACTATTAAAACATCAGCCAAATATCCTCATGCTCCAATGTCATCTGGATAACATTCTCCAAAATTTAAGGATCCTAGGATGAACATATCTGCTGCATGAAGGATATGGTCTTAAAAACCGAGTATGTGCAACTTCTACTACCTCTAATACCTTGGGTTTCTTTTAAACATTCCCATTCTCCTTCAATTTTAGAAAGCAGGCCAGATGAACAGAGAAATCTCTGAAGTGGAGGCTGCCATTCCTAGAAACTGAAAGGAGAGCCATAGCTGATGGAGCCCTAATCAGTTATGTATCATCCAAAAGTTTCATGATCCAGTGGAACGGAAAAGGAGAGGGAGTTCAGAACGGTATGATAACTGGCAGGTATTCAGGGCATGCTGCTTTCCTGAAAGGCTGGGTTTGGAGCATACCTCAGTGGAAAGAGCTTCCATGAGGCAGAAACAAAACTGGAATTCCTATCATGTAGCAAAATGAGGAGTCAAGTCTCTTTCAACATTCCTAGGATCTCAGCATAGAAGTTGTAGCAAAGATGTCAGCCTCTCAGAATAAATACAGCAGCACCCGCAATAGGCGCTACATGAGTCAGTGAAGGTAATTCCCAGATGAATTAACTTAATCAAGTTATAGGTTAATTTAACCAAAGTTGTTGAATCCTACTCTTTCTTGAATGTCTCCTCATCCCTTCACCCATTCTTATCTTTTAGAAAGAAAATAAAAACTTTTTTCATTGGAAAATATTGTTGTTAAACTGCTTAAATTCTATAAGTTTTTGTTCCAAAGGATTTGGGGTCTCATGGCAGCACCCGGTATTTTCAGCTTCTATTCCACAAGAGGGATTAATCTCTAAAACTTCTTTAAGCAGATAAAGCGCACAGAGATATTTACGCAAAAAAAATTTGAGTTTTCCTCTAGATAGAATACATTGCACATACCCTGTATTTCGATAAATCAATCCGCAGAGAATTGTGCAATTGATCCAGCAGTTTTATGAACTTTTCCCTCTGTAAAAAGAAAACAATAATATGTTGCATAAGAATTTGCAGGTTCCTGTAATTGGTGGGTTTTTAGAAAGCTGCCTTCCATTCTTATTTGAAAAATAGATTGTTTTCCACTGTTTCATATAAAAGTGCTGGTCTGAGATATCTGTGTTTCAAGGCCATGCAATGTATCTTTTATCACTTTGTTTTCCCTTTCTGTCCTATATTGTGATTTACCTGGTATGCATTCATACTGTGCAGCTGTGCAATACATAATTGAGGTGACACACTTTCCTACGCAGCATTTTCCTTTCTTAATGACTGATGCATTGTTAAATAACTCAACGTACTGAGGAACTGAAAAGCATTGCCTGATGTCTCTGCGCAAAAAAGCAATAATGGCATCAATACAGTATAAAGACCAAGGTTTTAAGATATGTTAGCAAGGCTTATTAAAACAGGTAAACCTGTTAAATTTTTATATTTGCCTTGTAATTGCTCACACTCTTCCCCCCTCCCTTTAGTGTGTAAGAAATGATGCTCATTTACAGCAGAATTTATTGTAGAAGTATGATTGAAAATTATACTTCAGAAACAGTGGCTTTTGTAAGAATAAGTTACGTAATACTATGCAGTTATAGCTTTCCCTTTTTGAAAGTGGAGATTAACTTGTTATCTTGATAGATGAGGGTGCAGTGAAAACATTTTGCTGTGAGATACCCAGCTGAGTTGTGCCATTCTCAAGTAATACTAATGACAGCTTCTAATTACCAATCTTCATGTTAGAACATATTCCATAGACCACTGCACAAAATTGTGCAGAAACCCTTGCCAGTGTATGTGAAAGCAGCAGGCTTGTGGAAGTAGCAAGATCTGAGAGCTCTCAAAATGCATGACTGTACCTACACCATCCCTGAAATATGATCAGCACTAATGGGTGAATAGAGTTTTTTGTGCATTCTCTCTCCTCAGTGGAGCACTAACCTACACCAAAAGCCACTAATTTGGCACAGTTCCCTTAAGGGATCAATCAAAAGGGGACATTTTTGTCATGTTATAAAACTGTACTGAAATATTCAGTCAGCCAAATCCTTCCCAGCTGTAGCCTGAGGACTTGAATTTGAGATGTTCTTTTTGATGAATGATGTGCAGCTATCCACTAACAAATACCTTTTGACCCAAGAGAGAAAAATAATCTAATATCTTGCCTATAAGTCAATTGTTTGAAAAAAGAGCTCCAAATCTCTATTAGTGATGCTTACTACTGTCTTTCTATCCATCTGTTGAACTATGAATTGGATTAGAATTTGCGTCAAAGGTAAACTAGCATTAACATCAGAGAAGACTTAATCTCCGTCCAATCTGAGGATAAAAGTACTTCTGATCGTTAGAAAAATGGAAAAAAAAAAAAGAAAATCCAGCAAAAATGTTCTAAATTTCAAAAGCTGGATCAAACTCAAAGGTCAATAGACCTTGAACATTGAAAGAGTAGCCTTGTTTGAAGAAAGATGTAGAGTCATTCCATAATAAACCATCAATTAGCTTATAAAAGAAAACCTGAATAAGAACATAGCAACATTGTGCTATCATGGTAACAGAATAAGTAAATCATAAATATTCTGATAGTGCTTTTCAATTATAAAACTTTTTTACTTTATAGCAATGGAGCAATGTTAAGATTCCTCTTTCAAAGCAAACCTCTAGCAGCAGGAGACAAAGTTCTATTTCAGGAACATGCTGCCACCAAACTAAAGACCCAGCCCTGGGTACATTTATATGTGAGTACTTCCACCAGACTTAAAATTTAAAAGAGAAATAAATTGATATTTAGAGTAAATATTTCTCTAAAAAAATAATGGACTGAACAGACCTGAAAATAGTGACTTAATTGATTTTTAATTTTTTTTTTTTTAAACAGACTTACGACGTCCCTTCAATTTGAAAATATATTCACATTAATACTACTTTAGGAGTATTTAGAACTCTTCTTTCCTGCTTTCATCTGCCCAGTGAGGGTAGGTGAACAAACTGGAATACAAAGGAAATGTATCTTTATTTTTTATCATGTTCAAAGACTAGGAAGTCCGCACTGTGAGACACTTATCCACAGAAGGAAAGTTAGCAACAACAAAAAAATTACTACCACATCCTGAGATGCTGGTATTCCTCCTAAAATTTCTGAGAACTAAATCCAGGACTTGGACAATGCGCCATTATTTCAGCAAAAATAAGAGTCCATCATTGTAGGCTCTTATGAGAAGAAGAACAGTATTAATGGCTAGATCCATTAGGTTAATACGAGTTCACTGATGACACATAGCTCAAGAAAGCAATTGCGACCGATACTTAGTCTAGTGCAGCTAGTTTGCAAGCCCCACTGCAATAAAAACAAACACTGATTGTTGTTGATTTTAGCACTATGCATGTGTGCCAGTGCTTTCTACCCTACATGCCTTACATCTCACTGTATAAGGAACTGAATCGTCTCTTTATCTTCTATAGTGATTGATTGTAGAGACTCAGGGTAAAATTTTCAAAAGCTAACAGCAACTCTTATTCTTTAAAATGACCAACTTTTAAAAAAATGTTTGAATTAGAAGTTAATATGGTATCATATATTAGATTAAAAAAAAAAAAAAAAGAGCACTAGTATTCTACTAAAAAGAAAGTCTACTTACCCCAAAGTTAGTAGCTGCAAACCGATCTGAGGCTGATACATTAGTCGCTGCTGTAGTATGAGCATAGAAAGCATTTATATTGGCCAACAACGTACTCATAACTGCTGGAACACCAGGGCACATATATTTAGAAGATAGACAGGAGAAGTGCCTACAATTCAAACAAACTGACAGTTATTAAAAATGGCAAAGATTCTGCACTTTCTCTCACCACAATTTCTTTTCAGCTCCGATGATGTAACTTTCAAGCTATCTCATAGACAATTGTGCAGATACACAAGAAAAATCCAGGCATGTTTGATATAATTGCCATTTATTGCGCACTGATACTTTCAAATTCAACACATCAGATTCAAATTTGCTTCTTACTCTGTTAATCCTAAATATAAACCCATGATTTAACGATCTTAATTGCTATTAAGCAAAGCATTAGTTATTAAACACAAATTTAAAATCAAACACAAACTTATCAACATAAAGGGCCACAAGAGCTCTATACTCCAGTGGAGAAGGATCTAATTGATGTCAACAAAAAAGACTCAAACCAGCATTTTACTGTGGCTTGTATTTTAGGCTACATTATTAACGAAAGGTGAGGCATCAAGCAACTTCTGGGTTCACCTTGATTTGATTTAAGCCATAACTGAAACTATTTCACTTTGATTCTGGCTGGTAAAGTTTAGTTAGTCAATCTGTTAAACCTGAACCAACTTCATATTGTGAAACAATGTTTAAGAAAAGAGAAAGTCTGTCACTGAGCCCATTTGTGGCTTCAGAAGTGAAAAGGTTTTATCCCCCATTTCCTGCAGAGCTTGAGGAGAGTTACATTCTCTCGCTAGCCTGTAACTACTATCTGAGCTCCCCGATCTGGACTGTCTTGATCCCAAAGAGAAGCTACAGCACTGCCAGTCCTGTGGTACAGTGCTCAGACTAACAAGAGAGATTAAAGCCACTGCCTTTGTGCTGTATGCACACAGCATAGAAATATGGGCATTTATACAGCGAAGTAGCTACTGGAATGGGAGGGCAGTTCAGAGTGATGAACTCCATTGGCTATTGAAGGCCAAAGCTGGCAGTAGCAGTAGGAGAAGAAGGAGAAAAGGTTGGGCGAGCCTCATACTCCCATTAAGAGCAGTTCAGTTAGAGCTGTTTTAAGACGCTTGTGAGAAGATCTGGTACCGAGGAGTTTCCTTCTGCAGTACGTAAAGCTGCTTAGGTCTGAGTACAAATACAAGGGCTTATGCTCATGTAATGTTGAATTCAGTAACAAAAGGAAGCGGGCAAAGGAATAAACTGCCACACAAGATTGCATTGAAGAATACAACTGGTCCCCAGGCTGAACATGGCCTCCCTCAGGATGCCAGCATTTAGCCATTCCAACATTTAGAGCTTGTAACTGGAAGCATTTTTTTGGACGGAGTTCCAGGCTTATATTCAACAGAATCTTGAAAGTAAGAATTTTGGGCTGAGTGCCAATCACAGACGAAATAACAGTGTGAAGTGGTTTAGTGGTTTTCTATTTGATCTTCCATAATTTTGACTTGCTAGTAACCTTTCTGTTTCACTTTTCTTAAAGAAACCAAAGACTATTACTGCTCGCAGCACCTCCCATCAAATGTAAGAAAACCCCAGCACTGACTTCCACCCAGGTCTGAGTGTACTAAATCAGCTCTGATTTTTAATCAGTCTGCTTTATGAGCAACTAGAATTTATTAGGTGAAATTTTAACACTGCTGAATCAGTGAGAACATTATGTCAGGTCATTAAAAAAGGTAAACCTGCTCTCAATATACAGTATTCAAAGTGGGAAGCCACATACAAGTATTATTTTGCTAGTTCTTAAAGCTCAGAAGCAGCAAAGCATTTAGACTTCCAACTTTATTCAGATTCAAATTCTTAAACTGAAATGAAAATTGAGCCTATAAAAATTAAAAGTCCAAAGAACTTGGTTGCTGGTGCATTGTACTGCGCCAGCCAAACCCAGAGTTGCAACGTAGCAGCACTGTTTGCTTGTTCAAAGCAACAGGAGATGCCTGCTTATAACATAGAAAGAGCTTTTAACATAAGAAAATATGAGAGACAAGATGGATGAAAGATCTAGCACATGAGGAGAGTGAACATCATTGCAAAACATAAAATCTTAATTTCAAGATTTATAGTTAGGCAGGATTGTGAGGAAGATAAAGGAATAAAGAGTATATGTATAGAGATAGAAAAGAGTGGGGGAGATGAGGCAGAGAAGATGATGGTGAAAATGAGTGCAACGGTCAAACAGGAGGGAATGAAGAAACTCCCACCAGTCTGGAGCTCTCTGTATTCTGAAGGCTCTGATTTGGCAGCGTGCTGCTCTTAGCTGGAGCCTCTGGCTCCTCTACTGTTTCTCCTTAGGAGCATAAGGAAGAACAGTGTGCTGGGCCTGAGCCACCTGGGCCCGAGTGCCCATCCAAGAGAAAAAAATTAACACAAGGTACAACTGAACTCCGTCCTGCTGAACTTAAACTGAATACTTTTAACTGCTGTCACTGCCCAAATAATCCTCCAACCACATAATTCAAGATTATTGGCATCTTGTATTTGGATTCCTGTTCCTAAAGATATCACAATTGAGCTCTTTCTACTTTGTTGCAATCCTGGACCCAAACTCACTCTACCTGCATTATACTTTGATAACCTCTTATTGTCTCAGTAGTCCTCTAAATTCCTTCACTCTGCCTCATGCTCTTGTGACCGATCCTGTTCATCACATTCCCGCTTTCTGATGTTCCTGGGATTCAGAAACCTGCTTCTACTGAAGAGACAACAGCTATCTTTTCTAGGGTCTCCCACACCACTGACTTAGTATATTTGCAGATGCCTTTTTCATAACCCGTTGGGGTAATCTGCAATTTTATATCTGCCAAACAACTCTTACTTCTTCTTTTTGCTTATATTTTTCAAAAGGAAAACAGGGGGAATGGAGCGTGTCAGCACAAGGAAGCACATAAAGTCTCTCTTACTACTTTATTTTGCTACTTTAAAGTATCATCCAATGTCTCTGAAGCGTTAAGGATGTAAGATTTCAACAGGAGTGGATACTGGGATGAATCAAGTCCTTAATTCCACTACAAAACTAGGCTGAAGAACTGAGTAATTGCTGTATTTTCTAGTTTACCTGGCAAGGCAAAGAGACTGGAAAAGAAGGGATCCAACTGGGGATGGGATGCAAGACAAGCAGGCTCATACAAAAGAGAATGTAGGGCTACAGTCTTTGTATGTCCCTCCATATTTGCATCCTTTCCAGGCCAAGCCAGGAAATGCACTTTGTTGGCTTCCTCTAGCATTAGACTCTCTTTAAAGTATTTTCATGTTGGGTTTATACATCACACAGCCTTGCACCAATGTGGTTATATATATATTCACACACACTTAAAACTTGTATCATGGTAGTCATATTCAGAGTGCTTTGCAAATATTTTTCAGCATTCCTGTAAGGTAGATCACTAAGTGCTATTACCTCCATTTTAAAAAAATGAGAGAAACTGCTGAAACCTACACAGCAAATCAATCACATGGGCCAGGACTAGAACTCAGCATTCTCAGCTATGTGGCTCATAGGGATGATTCTACCAAACCTTTCATTTATTGCCAGTATTTTTCAGAAATGCTTTTAAATTCCATAATGTGAATCTAATGAAAGCACAACACAGCTACCTACTCTTAGGAAAATCTTTCATTGTATGTCACATGTTTCCTATCAACTAGAAGAACAATAGCTTCCTTTGTATAAAATACAATAGTGATGTCAGGTGATTCTCACCAGTTTCAGGTAACCTTTAACAGTCATGTGTAAAACCAGGCCTGCTTGCTTCAACTTTCTTACTATGCAATTTCCTTACCAATATGCAGTGCCTGTGACTGTTCCAACCTTTCTGCTAGCATGAATCGTCAAAGAAAGAAGGCTAATTAATGTGCTGTACTCAGTAAGCAAATGCTATCAATGAAAATTACTTTAATGGGTGATTTGTGTGCTTTTTGCGATGCAGCCACATTAACTGAAGACTAGGAGGAGGAGAAGATGGCATAGTTAATTCCCATTAACCTGCTGGAATAAGAACTGTGTTGCTGATTTAGTAGCATTAGGTGCTACCTGTGGTGACTCTTGCCAGTAAGAAGCGAAGATCTTAATAGAGCTTTTATTGCACTTGACTCCACTACACAGTAAATCCAGGATGTTGATGCTATGTATAATTTCAGTGTCTAGTCAAACACTGTTTCGACACGTGCTCTGCTTTTTGCCTTCTAAAGAGAAATAAATTATGTTGAAAGATGAATGAGAGGAAAATTTTTTTTCTTGGTGGTGGAAAGGTGGCTTAATATATGTAGATAAATAAACTTCCAGTATGATTCCTTCAAGACGCCGAATTTACAGCATAAATCACCATCCACCACTGCAGTCATCAAAATAAAGGCCAGTTGGATCACTGAGCTGTTCTTCTTTGTTAATCTGTTTTCTGTCATACCTATTTTCTTTCCTATTCTCTCACACATACGTGCTTTGATTTCTGGGAGTATACATGTATCATTCATGTAGCTATCATTAAAAAAATATCTCTTCTGACCCATATAAGAAAGGCTGCAATTGCCTTTCATTTCTTTTCCCAATACAGACTCCATGAGGCGTGGAGGAATATAACAGTTATAAGAAAGAAGAGCAGGTTATGGGATCTGTACAGTCAAGACTTTTCAAAGAGCTGCAGTTACTGCAACATAAGCAGGCTTTTTGTTGTATTTTGGTTTTGGGTCAATGGTTGATTTTCTATTCATGTGAATTCCACATCTGGTAACTTAAAACCACACTTCCTTGCTTAAGATCTGGACAGTTGGAATCCGTATCTTGAGAGTAAAACACCCCTTCTAAATGGGCATCCTTTAGGGAAGAACCGTCTATATTTGGTCTTATAAAAACATGGATGTATCTGTCTCAAACAACAGGTGTAGCCACACTTGAATTCATTCTCTTTGTAATTTTAATGAAAAAGGTCTCATTCAGGACAATGCCTAAGGCAGATAAGTAACCATCTGGGTGATATCTTTTGTGTTGATATCCACATTCCAATAAGGCTTCCGTGGTGGATCTCCTTCTGATCTAGAACCAATCACTCACTGACACATGACATGTTTTAAATCGCAGAAAATGCAGAATTTCCTTGCTGAGCTGGTTGAGAGAGGAAAAGAGCTTAAGCTTTATGTTTTCCAGACTTTTAGTTGGTCACCTCTTTCCATGAAGCAGTCAGGCACTGAAACAATGAGCTGATCTAAATTCTTGTTTATCTCTGCTGTGCTGGCACAACTGTGGTTGACGAGAATACTCAGTGTATTTGGAAATACAAGGCTATTGTTTTGCAACATTATTTCCGTGCTGTAAAGCAATATATATAAACAAATATTAATTTGAGAGCCAGAAACAAATCATCAAGGTCTACTAAGAGGACCATAGATGACAAAGCCAACAGCATGAACCTGGAACGATAGACAAGTGGGGTTGTTTATTACTTTAGCAGAACAGGATGCCAAATTTTTCTAGGAATTGGTACTTTAGGGAGGCTTAATTAGATTTACATTGTGTAATGCAGAATAGTATATGTTCCTACTCCAGCGTATGCTGTCTACCCATACCTAAAAGGGTCAAGACTGCCTATCATTAAGTGGCACTGAGATTTTATATAATAGGTGATTTTAAAATTGCAAATACGAATTTTAAAGATTACATTCAGACAAAAAGAGCACTTAATTAGCAACACCCTAAAACTCACTGGAGTCTGATACACTGCATAAGAAGCATGTGAATGTTCTCTGGGGTCTGGATCATGGGCTATGAAAGCATAGTCAGTTCTGCATTTACAAATGCAAACATTTTAACGTAGAATGCTATCATGAGACATGCAATAGAAATATTCTGCAACTAGATTCTCAAGCATAAAATGCTTACACAATATTCCTTCGGGCCAAATGATCACATTCAAATTCTCTTTCTGTTCTATGGTAGAAAATTGCTTTTCTTTTAGCAGGAATGCATTGTTACTAAATGGAATCTGATCATTCTATTTTCCAAATCAAGAAGCGGTACATTTTCACCCAGAGTTGTTCCAGGAGAAAAAGGTGATCTCATAAACACAAATAAACCCAACAGATAATAATCCAAAAGAAAATTCCCCATGATAGATCTAGTGTCTTCACTACTCTTCTCCCCAAAGTCTGAATGCTCTGAGACATGTCTGCAGATGAATCAGCAAAACAATGCATAGGAATATATATTCTTCTCCAAGTATTATTTGAGATTACATTATTGTAATCATTATTGATTTTTTGTAATCGTTATTGATTTTATTCTTAACTTAAAATGGATGCGGCCTTAAACAGTACATGGCCTACCCCTCAAATAGGGATTGCTCATTATTAACATGCAACATTTTAAAATGTAAGTGGACATGGGTATGATGGCAATGAAATCTGAGATTTTATTTCCTGTGTAAATTACCTTTGACTACCAATATCAAATTCATTTTCTTATTATACCTGCCTTCAAATGCCTGGTTTTCAGTCATCAACAGCAAGGAAACTTAATGGAAAAGGTACAGAAGAAAGCAAGAACAAAAAGAGGATAAACCAAAGTAGGTCATTTAACTTAAAATGGCTTGGTTAGAATTTTTGAGTAAGGATTCCTGAAAAATGTGTTGCAGTACTTGCCCAGCTCCATGTTAGATGTTCAGACTAAATGTACTTCATTTTCATGAGTACCTGTATGTTATGTTATTTACTGATATAAATAATAATCCATATTAAAAAAAATAAAAGCATCTTCTTTATATGAAAATACAACCTGTTCATTTCTAACACTCTTACATGAAAAAGCTTTTAAAAGACTCTCATATCAGTTATATTGCTATTTTTGCAATGCTGATTTTTGCTACATTTGAATTTCTCAAATCAGTTTCTAACTTTCTCTGGAAAATTTCAGAGTACTAGCATTCAAGAGATGAAGGAAAAGAAACTTCAAAATCATTTTCAGTTGAGGTTGTCCATCAAAAATACAGCCGTGTTGTATTGAGATAACCAACTACCAGGGCTATAGTTAAAAGGAAACACTAATGCTAAATCAGTGCTTTATTTCATAAGAAAAACAGTAATAACAGTCCTTCCTTGGCATTAATAGCTTTTGAGAATTCATGTCATGTAAAACCTTGTATTCATTTTGATACATACAGCAGGAACAGCTCTGCCATTTTAGAGATTAACATTTTGGTAAAAGTGGCATACCAATTTAAATGAAGTTATAAAACTATAATACTATGCTAGTTAAGTAACATAACTTAATCAAGATGTAAAGACATACGTGGCTAAAGAGAACCTAAACATGAAAGCCTAAATATTTATGAGTTCCTCCATACGTAGTGCAAATATTACAATACCACAAGGGAACTGTCAAGCTAAATTAATTTTTCTGTGCAATGTTGTTTAAGGTCTTTGAAGGAATAGCATTAAAAACATATGTTTTACAAATACATCCTCTACCTTTCTATTAGATCTACATTACAATAATTCACAATGAGCTACATAAAGTGAAAGATATGTTCACCGCAATAGCAGATGGTGTCATTATATCCTGCAATAAAAAGAAAACACCTCATGTTTATGTGCCTTCATACTTATTATAAGAAATTTTTTCTAGGATGTACTGTAAAGAGATGGAGGAAACTAGATACATGTTCTGATTAAAAATTCCATAATATCAGCTTTCCATAGGAAAATTTTTCTATATTTCTTCTTTAGAGGACTCATTTGGAGCCCTTTGCTTTCCTATGGCTGCAGTAAGAGCAGAATATAGTCCTTTTCATTGGATAAATTAAGAACACAATGATGGAGCTCTTGTATCCCTGGGCCTCTACACTCGCGCTGCTGTGTTCTAAAGTAATCAGACAGCCACTTTAGCACAGACAATGTAGTAACAGGTTCTAATACTGTTAAATGGTTTGCATGAATTATTTACATATACTATGGAAGTTTACTATAGCCATTGCTAGTGTTCTGTGATGATTTCTGTACTCCTGGAAAGGAGTACAGAGCTTGTGAAATGCTGTTCTACCATTCCAATCCCATCTGGAACAGTGGAAGTCTTTCCGATCCTTGCCATATATCAATATCATAAGGATTAAGAAATGCATTAGTGGTAATACCAGTAACAGTTGATAAAATGCTTATAATATAACTTAATTCCATTGTAGATGAGAAACACTTCTGTGAGAATCAGATGGACAAAAATGATAACAAGAATTTTAAATCAGGAATGGGAGTCAAATGCAGAATGAAAGCACGAAGGCTTGGAACTCATGACTTTCTTAACAGTACAGTAGAAACCCAGACATAATAATACTTACGTCATAGCCTGATATATATATTCAATTCCATAGCGCATTGCAAATTCATCTACGATTTCTTGTGCAGCATCATCAAAGTACACCTTCCAGGCTTCATCACCTCTCACTTCAGGGATTTTTACAACACCATTAGATTTAACTTCCGTCAAGTAATGGAATAGATTCTAAATGTAAGAAATGTTTCAAATAGGAATTTTCAGCTTTTAAGTAGCATTCTGCAAGTATATCCTATATAATAGTCATCAATATGTTCATTGATTTGTTTTGTTTTTTGTTTTATCTTTTCTGAAGACTGGCACTAAGTAGTCATCATTTGGTAAACAAAAAAACCCAAGACACTAAACACTTTTTTTTTAATGGAGGTCTGGTAGTGCAGGCTTGTGATTCAGCACATTGATCTACCTCCTTGATATAAGGTCACGTCAGCTAACTGGCACAGAGAGATGGCAACATAAAATCATGCAGAAATTTTCTCTTCTCTATCATATGCCCTTGCTAATGAATGGAATTGTGATGTTATAATGCTCACTACATAGTGCTTCAACTTTAAGTGTATCCATGACCAATACATTTCAAATTCATTATTTAAGAACTGTTCAGTTACAGGAAACCTATCAGGAATATTGCAGAAACTTGTCTAGTGAAAGGCACACAATAAAGTTAGCAACCTTAGGAACCACAGCCAGTACTTAATTTGATGTTGTCATAGAATGCTTCTCTGATTACCTAGCTTCACATATGTATGCACAAACTCAGCAGCAGATTTGATTTCCTATTTTCAGTGACCAAACCCCCCCCAAACTTTGAAATAATTTCAGTTTTGCTATTTAGCCCATAACAGTCTTGTGGATTATCTTAAAGCAACAGAATTTTGCCATTTAATTCACCGGTCAAAGTACTTGCAATATCAAGTTAAAAGCCTATGAGCACAAATGCCCTCAACATTCAATTTTACAAATAGTGAACCATGGGATTTTGTGGATACATACTAGTGCTGAACTTTCAGCCATCTATTACCTATCAGCTTTCAGAAAGTACTTGTATTTTTAGAATAGAACTTCAACGTGGATCACTGTTTGAGGGAAGAGAAATCAAATACAAAGAAAATCTTTTGAAAGACACACTGGTTTAATCAGTGATGATTTTTATTCAATGCTGACAAAAGCAATCTAGATGGACAGAAGAACCAAATTTTATATTGTCTGTGCTGCTCCCGCTTTTTCTTGCTGTCTCCAAAATATGAATTAATGTAGCAGGAAATAAGTCCTTTACAATTAATAGCTATGTTTCTGTAATATACAGAAATTGTTGTATCTTCTTGGTGTTAGCAAGCATGTATGGAGCATCAAAATGCTAAAACAAAATACGGTACGGGGAGAACTTAGCTGACTCCACCTCTTTTTTCTAGCTCCTGTGAGCGGAGATGATCTGTTGGTGTTACATTGTTCTGCCTTTGACTCTGAATCTGATATGCCATCAGCAATACAAAGTGGTAAATCTAAACTTTGTTACAGTGTTCTAATATTCTGTAGCCTTTTTTCCTTATCCAACAACTGAATAGTAACTTATTTATAATATGCTTTCCTTAACTTCTCCAACATACCTCATGTAGACAGGTGTACTGCACATGGTAGGGAGCAACCTTCTCCTCTCCTTTTATTTCAACATTGATTTTCAATCTAATGGCACCAGAGACAGCTGATTTATCTGTTCGCTTTTCTGAAGAGCAGAAAAATAATATGTTAGTAACTACCAAGAATACATGTATGTCATGTGAAAAGCTTTCATAAATCATTCTAGCTTAATAAGAAAGTTTTTTTTAAAGCCAGAAAGTCCTGCTGTTGAGAACAAGTGAATTTTTTTTCATACCTCACATATGGTTCAGGCCACGAAGCAGAATATCAAACTATGAAGTACAGAATTTTCTTATTCTTATCTGCAAAATTCAAACCAGGCTGCACAGCACTTTGTTTAACACTTTTCCCTTTTCAATAAACATTATTTCTATTTTCTATCTGGTATCTGTACTAATTATTATTATTTTCATTATTGATATTTTCCTCTAGTTATGAAGACTTTAGCAACAACTTGAACTACTATGTCTGAGAGAAACTCAAAATGGTCTTAGCAGAACTCAATTACAGAGCTAAGCTGAATCCTACTGAAGAAATTATATGAAGAACTTTGTTTACACTATCTATGCTAGTCCGTTTAGTTGCTGTCACTCATTGTGGAGGTTACTGATCTTTTTGACTCCAATTTTCACTTTTCCAATCCACTGTAGCAGTATAACTGAGTCAATAGGTATTACAATTTTTATGATTATTTCAGAAAGTGCTGTGACTGTGAGTGGTCATGACAGTACAATTAATAAGAATTGGTATTCCACAAATCCAATTGTTTTATTTCAATCCTCTTTCTTCTGTATGATGTGACATAATGCAGTTGTGTCAATGTGTGTATGTATCAGAATAAAATAAAACATTCTTTTACAATAAGAATAAAATAAGAAATTAAATACTTAATAACACTTCTATATATGTCCCTGGGAAATGAAACACTAGACAAGGAAACAATGATTGTTGATCAGGAAACAAATGCTCTTCAATTTCAAAAATTCTGTCACATAATTCACCTGAAGTTTTCACAGAGCAGGCAATCTAGATAAAAATGTTGCTATCACATTTTATTATCAAATATAGGAAGTTAACTTTTAAAGGGCTACTGCAGAACATTTAGTGCACCCAAAAGGATTTTTAGAATTAAAGAACAGTTGTATGCTTAGATTTAGATAAAGGAAATACATTCTGAGACACACTTTCATTGATTTATTTCTGGTTTAAAGAATAGTACATCTTAAGACGTGTCCAGACAAGAAAGTGCAGTCATTAAGGACGGCAGAGAGCATCCTGAGCTTCAGGAGGCTGTCTTCAGTTTGACTCTGCATGTAAACACATTTGACATGTACAGAACAGAAAACTCAAGCAAGCAAACTTCATGAAGAACCACAGGTTTAAACACAGCGAAAAACAAAGATGATTAGGCCCAGAATGGCGTATAAATATTTTTTTTTAAATATGTGATAAAATGGGTGTGGACAACAAGCAAAATATTTGCTAGATTTTTCTATGTATCTTTGTAGATGTATTTCCCACAGAATGCTACTGTGAATTGACTCATCTGGAATGTTGGGTTTGCTTACATATTTTTAATTTTGCATTAAAATGAAATATTTTTCTTTGATATTGTTGTGATTAGTCTGCTCTCTGTAATTGTGATGAAAACTCTGGATGAAAAACTAAGAAAGTATCTTTCATTTTCAAATAAACCTGTAATATTTAAGATTTTAAAAGTCGTATATTAGTCCCAAAGCTATATATTTTGAAGTACCAAATCTACAGATACTGAGATTCTACCTAAATTTTTTTTTAAAATGAGTAAGAATCATACCTAAATTATACCATACATCCATTTCTCCACTCAGTGTTCTTACTTCAATGATTGTTTGCCCAAGGAAGTCATCTGATTCCTTTTTGAAATGTTGTTTCACTCTAGATTTGATGTCATCATCTTCATCCCATACTCTCACTTTTATTCTATCTGTAGAGTTATGGCATTCACTGTAAAAATAATAATAAAATACAAAATATGAGTGATACATAAGTTACAAACATTTGTACTGCTGTCTAATTCATTGTCCTCAGTTTCCATACAATTGCTTAACTGCATAAAGTGACAGAATACAAGCAACCTGCAACATTCAATGGAATAAAAAAGGCCATACCATTGCCAGGGATGAAACTACAATTACTATATATAAGAGAAAGTAAAGAGATCAACTTGACTGAATTCTATAAACATACGGATTGTATTAAGAAATACCAAGATCTCATTAAAATTATTAATTACTTTAAAATGTGTACTTCTTGATGCGATTATTTAACAAATATCTTAGGTACTTGTTAAGATACAGTTAGATCAGGTTTATTCATTTAGGAATGCTATGTGAAATGCTACAGTAGACTACAAAAGTAGTAGCCTAGAATGTTATAATACAAAAAGTGAGGAAAATTTTAGAGAATACTTCCAGTACGTGGCAGGAATTTTTTGAAAAAAACCCACAACAAATATGCACAAACGTCACAGCAATACAAGACAGGCAATCAGAAAAACCTAGGGAAATAAGTAGCTGTTTTCTTTAAAAGATATATTACTTTTCTCCCAGAGCTCCATTCCCTGGTAAGGAGAAAGAGTAGGGACAGACTACCATATACTAAAAAATTCCTTGCAAATTTAAGTGGCTTACTAACCCCTCATGAGTTGAGTGGATTTGAGAAACTACTGTATGTATGAAAGAGTGAGGTGGTTTCACTTGCAATCTGCAGAGTTCCAAGTAGATAAAAGTTTTTACTCCCAGCTCCATGCTGCATATATTTGCACAGAAATGGAAAAGAAACTCTACTGCTGCTGATTCCTATCAGCCACAATGAGGACTGTTTACTATTGGTCAGTGTTGGCTTCTGATTACTTCATTGGAACATCCTAACACTGACTGCAGAAGTAGGTGGTAGTGAAAAACTTTCTGATGACATTTAATGGCTAGCATAGACCTGGCAGTCGTTATAAACTACGTCATACTCATGCATCTGTACTAACCGGGGCTTTTTTCATATCCATTTCTTTTGTTATCTTTAAATATAGCTTTAAAGTGTAGCAGCAAATTTTCATCTTCAGCAAGGTCTTAGTTTGACACTAGATTAAGAGTTCTTACTTGAATTCTATTCCAAGCACTGTCACTGCTCAGTGATCTGTCTCAGCATTCCCAGCATTAAAACAGTAATACTATAACTTATCTCCCAACTGGCACCCCTCAGGGGTTTTCTAAGAATTAATTAGTGGTGGTAATGGGCTTTGGAAATACAAAGTGCTTTAAATGGTGTTATTACTGTCAATGCCAATCAGTCACTAAAAATGGCATGAGCAGCTTCTACTCTGCCTCACTGTGACATTATTCAGCATCATAGAAATGCTGGTGTCTGTTTGTGTTCCAAATTTTAACATTGCAGATATCTGTGGTAATTAAAAAACACATTGTTCTGTGATTAGCAAAACTAATGAAGCTTAGATTCCTTTTGTCTTATGACTGCTTCCCTGACATCTAACAAACTGCAATCACCTACTGAATCTTCTCCCATAATTGGGATTTTCATAAATTACTCCTTCATACAGACTCCCTGGTGTCTATTATGGGGTGAGCTCATACTGAGGACACTGCTAGGATCTCATCTATCTGACCACCTATTTTCATAGAACATGATGGACATAGAAAATATAGGAAAATACAAATGGATCAAATAAACATCTTTGCCTTAAGAAACCAGGCAGAAACCATTTAGTTTTCCTAAAACGTAACCCTGAATTATTGCTTTACATTGCTAGAGTCTGGAATTGCATTTAGTTGTCCACACAATAGAAATGTTAAACATGGTATTTCTAGAGTGGCATAGGGAGATCCATCCCTGGTGAGGCATTTACATGACACTCATCACCATATCTGTGCTATCAGTAGGAATCTTGTTCCTGCTTTTTTCTCAGGGAGATGCTGCATAAAAAAAGGCACTAAATGTCACTGCATTACACATACCATAATTTTATTCTCCTAAGACAACACCAATTTCCCTCTGATATATTTATTCAGATGTCAGGACGACTGCACTTTTCCCTGATATCCTCATTTGCCTCTCCCACATCTTTTTCTCCTTTAATCTTAGGTCAGTGACACATGATGAGACCTATCACAAGCAATGTGTTTACCAGCATGCTCATCTTCGTGTCTAACCCCCGAGCTCTGCTATGTGTTTGTAACATTCCTGTGCAAGACCCCAAAACTAGCATAGATTACTGATGCAAGAATGGAAGGGTGGATGAACATGTATTTCTACTGACCTGCCCTGTGGCAGTGAGACTGCAGGGAGATTTACTATTAAAGTTACAGAGCTTTCTCTACATGATTCTACTTACCTGCTCAGCCTCTCAGAAACAGCACAATATAATGAGAGGCACATTCTGCTTTAGTCACTGGTAATATCTGTGCAGAAGCTCTGTGGCTTTGTAAAAAGCATTGGGTGGGATTCCTGCTTCTGCTTACTCTGTCCAGGAAAATCAGCCCAGGGAATTCAAGGCAAAGACAACGTACGCTATTTTGAGTGTTCCTCTTCTAGGCACTCTGCTGTATATGCTCAGTAAAAGTGTTCACTAAAGTGTGACAGAGGAAGATGAGAAGTGAATTGTTCTTTAGCACACAGAGAATGAAGATACTGATGCTTTTGAAAGCTGGAAAAGCTGCAGTATATTCAGAGATACTAATAGAAGAGATAGTTTTAATAATTTATGAACCCTCTGGTGACTCTACATTACTTCTGCATTTACAGAATGCTGCACAGGCATGAAATAATCCTCACAGAATTCCTGCTTATTCTAATGCTAGAATAATAAAAAATGTAATAAAAAGCTATCTTTACTATAGTAGCCCCATGTAAATTTGACATTAGGTGCAGTGGCATGACCTGATTGTACATCTCATCTAAGAGATCTGCACGAAGTGTTAAAATAACAACTAATTGATACTATGCTACTTTCAGAAATAAATGCAAATGAATGAAGCAGCCAGTAAAGAATGTACGGAGACTAATTTCCTACTCTTTCAAAAAGAAATATGTTCATCATCACAGCACTCTTGCCTTGTAATCTTCAGTAAAAACTCATACATCCACTAAGAAATTTGCATACTTTGAATAGTTAGTCTAGGTGGAGAGGGTTTTTTCTCCCCTACTCTACAGAAGTGTTATATCTATAACTTAAGGAAAATATTTTTTTTTAATATGTCCTACTGACATTCTGTAAGCAATCAGCAGACAAAGTAGGTTATGTCTGAGGTGTAGAAAATGAACTTGACTGACAAGCCTTTGCAATACTTTTGCTTGCTCTTCCAGTTTTGCACATTTTGTAGCTTACCATTTTTTTTTCTAAATCAACTTTTAACCAATCATTTCACAAATAAGTAGTCTAAAACTCAAACACACTACTTTTAATCAGAGCTCCAAAGAAGTGGAGAAAAATCTTTCCTGTCACAGACAAATCTGTTTAGAACTGGTCTCGTATTCCCTCAGCGCTCATCAACGTAGTTCAAGAGCAGACAGATAGTGGTAGAAAAGCTTTGGAGAATTTGTACTCTAGTAGGAAACTTTTCAATGCCACAGCCAATGATCAGGTTCTTTTTAAAAAAATATCCTCAAAAGTGACAGAACAAAGAAATGTTAAAAAGGGAAGCATTATACTATTCCTACTCCAATTTTACAGCTGGGTTAATGATTCACAAACAGATTAAATCACTCTACAAGTAGCTTCCTTACTTCTCTCCCATTCCTCCTTTTCAAAGTGTAGTTAGCGTTTTTTTTTTTTTTTCTCCTGAAGCTCTAGCATGCATTTTTATTCCCAACAGTGGTTATAAAAAACCTCAGCAAAGTGTGAGACAAGTTTCTTCTATAAACATTCTCTCTGCTCTCCAATGAGGCTTTCCAAGATCCAAATAATATTCAACTACATAACTTTCCAGAAACATCAGATCCGGAGCCAACATGAATTCCCAAAGTTCCAGAGAAGTCACTCTGGTTAAGACTTTTTGTTTTCAATAGACTACTTCAGCTGATGACTGTCAGCCTGCCTATGTAAGAGCGTTTGCTGAAGAATCGCTGTGGTGTACTGTAATTGAAGTACCTTATCTCCTTATCTTTGTTTTTTGCTGTGTTTTGTTTTCAGTTTCTTTCTCTGTTAGCTTCTATTTCTGTTTAGCCTGTTAAAAAAATACCTGAATTCTTTTTGTACATACAGTCAACTAAGGTATGTAAAGAACGCATGATACGTACCACTTGGTACCACAGATACACTTACTATTCATATCATTATTTCAAATGGATATTGCTTTAGTTGTAGACCATTACATATACCTCAGATGTCTTCCACAAACTGAAGTAATAGATTTTGAAAGACAGTATTTTGTTCTTTTAAGTGCTATATTCGTTCAGTGAATCAACACTGACTTAATTGGAAAACAGATAAAAATCAAGGTGTCTTCTGGCTGCACGAAAAAGTAGTTAAAAATATACCACCACTACTTGTCTCTTTTCTAATCTAGACAGACCCAATACTTTAACAGTGTGGTCATTGGCCATGCTTTCTGATAAAGCAGAATGAGACTAATTATGCCTTTTCTTGCATTAGTTTACTCTGTTATAACAAAATTGTATAATTTAATAAACAGAATTGTATAAAATTAACCCGGACTGACAGCAGTTTGAAAAAGAGACTCAGACCAAACATGCCGTACTGTGGAACTGAAAACTGTTATTGCTGAACAAACAATTTATCATTTGAGTTGGTTCTTAGAGGCGTTCTGCAATCTTGTTTTGGGCTGAGGCTGTGAGATACAGTTACTTTAAGTAGTAGGATGTCTCTCAAAGACTTGGCTGCTTATTAAAGAATCTTTAGAATAGATAAATCCAGTAAACTCATTTGCAGGTTTCTAGTACCCAGTTGGTTTTGCACAGTATAGTTCTCTGTTATATACTCTTGCTTATGAAACAATCCTTAAGTTGTTTCAACAATTCTTACAAGACTGTGATTAGATATCACTGGAAACTGGAACACCATTTAAACAGTTAAAAAATGCTGCTGTCTTCAGGTACAGTGAAGATTATACTTTTTACAAGTCAGTTCATTTGCCTAAGAATGTATAAAATGACAGTAGGAAAGGACTTTGGTAAGGTCCTCTTGTATTTTTTTTCCTATACGTGGCTGCTCATAGTAAGTATTGCTTTAAATTAATCCACAAATCACTTCTTTGCAGTATGAATAAACTGTGCGAGTGTTACTCTTTAAGGTAATTCTAAGGAAAGAACATCCACAGCTGGATGCCTGAAATAGCTGCCTGAAATTCTCACTTCATCAGAAACTCTAGACTCAAATATCCAAAATGTGAAGCAGTTGAACAGCTTCTCTGACCAGAGAATTTAACTATCATGGTCTCTAATCTACACCAATGCTGTTTGGTGCTAGAGGATACTTCTTCCCTGTACTATCTCCTAAAATACATATCAGTAAGAATTCTCAGCAACATTCTAGTTTGTTTGAACAAGCGAGTATTTTATTTTTTTCTTCTGTGAGAAATTGTAAATCTTCTCTCTATTGGATTTTATGTCTGCATTGATATTTCCAGTATATGACCAGGAAATCATCAAGAATGTCATAAATCAGACAAGTTCTAACAGTTTAGTGATGACCCTTATATTGGGCAGGTGGTCATCATAGTCTTCAAAAAAAAACCTTCTCATTGATCTAATTTAAAATAATTAGATCAAATGTCTTCATAAACTGAAAGGAATAATAGATATCCAATGAAGCTACTTATCAGAGCCATATGGTGGCCTAGTGACAGCCAAAATAGAAAGAATAAGTAATGTAAAATAATCATCCAGTTATATGAAAGACTTCTGCATTATACAACTGTATCTGAGGTGTTAATGAGTGGTCAGGGGAAACACGATATCTGCAAAGCCTGCAAGGCAATTTGCAGATGTGTGCTTGGTAGACAACACTGCCAGAAAAAAACCCTAGATTTCTGTACTTCAGCAATAAACTGTTGAAATTAGTCAAGGAAAGAATAAGAGTGGAGAAGAGTTTTATAATAGTGTATAGATCTAAAAGTTTGTACAAGGCTGAGAACTATACAGCCAAAATATCGCTTCCTTGTAACTAAAAATTGAAAATACTGTTCCTTTTCTCGTATCAGATGCCACACTTGACAAGAAGAGGGAACGTGACAGACAACTGCAAGACTCTTCCTTTGCTCTGGCATTGAAAAAACTCTCCTATCCAATGAAACTGTTGTTTTATTGAAAAAATAAAACCTGCTCTGTTATCTCCTCTCTAATAATGCCAATAGAAAGCATCAAAGCCCTTACCACCTATATTACATTCACTAAAGGAGCATCTGCTGGCCTATTTACTTCTCTATCTTGTGTACAAAAATATATACTTTTCAAGAAAAGATGTATTCTTCCTCTGACAGCTTTGATTTTTTTACTGAGATGCATACATCTGTACAGAAGCTCTACTTTAATTATGGTTTATGGGTTCCCATGTTAAAATCTATGCTAGTGTCGCACAGTCATTCAGCAGAGGGTTACATTGGGCTTTGATAGAAACATTCACTCTCCGCTTCCCATACAATCATATTAGGGTTATGTGTGATTCTGCAAACCAGAACTCGGCCCTCACTCTGTCTGCTCTGACAGAGCAAATGCACAGTGGGGAGCCAATGTTTTTTCCAAGTTCTTGTTTTGGAACAGATGGGGAGATTTAGATGAATGTTTTGGTATTATGAATAACTATATGATTGTAAGATTTTGACATAGATTTTATTTCTGCAATTTTTCATTTAGAAGTTATAATGATGGTTAGTATTTGATTTTAAATAAGACTGTCAAATATCACTTTTAGACCGTAACTTAATTTAAACTTCCTCAGTCAATGAAATAGTTATATTGATCTACTTTGGATTTAATCTTGTGGTTAAACATTTATAGTTTATTTAATACACTTTAGAAATTCTCATATACTTTCAGTTGAAATCCAACGCATTAAATAAGTCAGGGAGATAACTTTATTTTATGAAGTACAAGTGCTATAAAAATGATTGAAAATGTATTCAGTTCAAAGCAGTTACTCAGGAGATTTATGCTGTAGTAAGGTTTGGGGTTTTTTTGTTAATGTTGTTGCAAGAGCAGCAGATGATAGTAACACCTAGTGCTGGGTGAAAAAAATAAATTAATATTTTCAAGTTTCCAGGGATTTTACAGTAGCCCTGCTCCTATCTTTGAGAAAATACATTTAAAAAGTCATACCAAATTTGCTGAGTTGCTCATCCAACTTCTGACACTATGCAACTCATATGATTAAATGTAAGAAAGTAATCAATTTCATACCTTTGGTTACTCACAGCCATTCAATGAGGTATGACACTTCAACTGTTACTGGAGTAACACATTACTTGAAAAGAAAACATGATCTGTATAGGGGAAGTCTGTAAAAAGTTTCTGAATGTGTATTTTCTCTGAATTCACTATTCATTTCTAGTACTGGCCTTTGAATCTGTGAAAGGAATGGGCATACATTGTTTAATATAGTTGGATTACCTAGTACCTTTTCCAGACAAATAAAAGTGGCATCTTGAGTCATACCTTTCAAACTCCCTAGTGAAATACTAATAACCTCCTCAACAATAAGGTAGCAGGTTTTAGTCAAAGTAGAGGGAAGAGCAAATAGGTGTTGTGCTACATGATAAGAAGGTAAACTCTCACGTTATGACACTGCACTGTCTCAAAGAAAACATAGCTCTACTTCAAACGCCTGAACCCTAACAGAAATTGTTTACATGGTTTATGTAGACAGGAATAACAACAACTGATGTCTTCCTTACAGGAGCTAAGGAACAGTGTTATAGACTGAAAACAATTATTTTACCTTGTGGTGAGTGGTTATTTTGAAATTGTCTGTTGCACACAGTGACTAACTAGAAATTCTGAATGTTGACTGGGCAGTCTGCAGGATCCTGAGCTGTTCTGCTGTTGCTTTGGAAACTCGGGGTTGCTTATAAAAATAACACATCATTTTTATCATCGCTGATACAAGGTTTCATCAAGTTGTATCAAATTAACATCCAATTCTGAAGAGCATTATTAGGCATAAGCACATTAGACTTTTATAATGTAGTACACCAAAAGGTTAGATTATTATAATGTGTCAACAGTTTGCATATATTCTCCATAAAAATGCAAGTAAAACTGTTGTCTTTAACAAACACTGAAATTGTATATCCTTTTTTATTATTACAATTTCTTCTTTTTATAATTTGGAAAGACGGTCTAGGAACATTGACAGAACTCGAACTGGCATGAAATCATATTCAAACCTTAGTCAACATATTACAGCCCAAACCATCTACTTTGCAGTCAGGGTTGAATTTCCATGATATGCTGACAACAAACTATACCGTATTCAATTCAAAGATTGTGGCCAAAGAAAGGAAACAGGAGGATCATACCATACTCTCCACGTCAGACTTGTGGACAACACAGCCTTGGAAAGGACAGATGTTACAAACAGCCCAGCCCAAAGCCCGGAGCATACCAGTTACTATCAAATGCCCCAGGTTCACCTAGGAGAATCGTAATGTTGAATAAAAATGCATTTAACTTACATGGTCAGTATCTGAGACATACAAAGGTATTTATAATGCCAATATTTGGTATGTAAGGTCAAAGTCTGAAAACTGTTACTTAAGTTCCCTAAAAAATTAGAATAAATAGACATCACCAATAGATCCCCCAGAAGACATAATTATGAGCTGCATAACTACTAAATGATAAAGTCACAATAAACTTCTATGCTCTCTCCATTCAGAACTTGCTAATTTGACAACAGTATCTTCTGTACTTACAAATAGAATTTTTCATCCCATACTGGATTCAAGTTTCCAAAAATAGTCTTTGTTCTCCGCTTGGTTTTGCCCACTTGCACAGTAACATATGGGTCACTTGAGCCAGTTTTGTCCTTAGCCTGTAAGCCCTGAGCACAAAGAACTGCAATAAAAGGAGAGAAATGTGCTTTAGCCCTCACAGCCTTCATTGCCAAGAAATAAATGAGACAGTGACAACAGCAGCAGGAAACAAAGCTCTCAAACTGAAGGCTCCTGAAATAAAGCTTTCTAGATGAATTTTTTCAGTGTTGGTTACTCTAAAGATAGACAAGGCTTGTCTAACTACTCTTACGGACTGTATGAAATTTGCAAATATGGTTTAGTAGAGTAATAAATTTAAAGATTCATTACAGAGCACAAAACAAATACTTTTTTTGCCGTGCATAATTCAGATACTCTTGTCAAACTTTAGTTTAATCAGCATAGCAAGTAAGATAATGTTGTTGTATAACTTGGCTTGAGTCTAATAATTCCCTAAAATTTCCATTCCTCTCCTCCTCCCCGAGTAAATAAATAAATAATGATTTAAAAAATTTTTCCAAAGTTCCAAACTAAAACCTCCATTTTTCAAAAATCTGCACTGTGGATTACGAAACTAAACATGAGGGGCATGGTTATGGCGTTGTCATTTGTTTTCCTCATGTGAGAGACGAACCATGTGGATTTTCAGCATATTTCCTATGCTGTCACAGACAAGGTGACAGTTCACATCAATTATCATTAATTGTTTATATATTTGTCAGCCTTTCTCTCAGTTAATGTGGGTGTATAAATGCATTTTGTGGCAAATATAAATGCACACAATTTGATTTTCCATCACAATTCATAAAACTGGAAATCTCAGGAGAAAGCAGAACTGTCAAACAGTAGCCTACCAAACCCAGAGAGCTGCAGCGAAAACACTTGCCATGGCTCCTAGCATCAGCAGAACTTGGTTTTATTTTGCACCTAAGTATTTAAACCGTCTCCGCAGTAACATTTAGTTAACATTCTCCAATGTCAATCATTTTGGATAGTGAAGCTCCCTCAGTGTGCTCAGAAAAATGATTACATAAAAACGGCACCTTCTTACTCAGCAGATAAGCTCCTGGTGTGGGTTCAGTCATATCTGCTGACTTTAGTGAAAAAAGTAAATTTCTGTTGCTTTTTTTTTTTTTTTTTACACATCTTATTCCTGAAAAGACTAACTCTTGGAAATGTACTAGAACATATTTTGTTCTCCCCATTCACTGTAAACCCAAAGGGAAATTTTTAGAAGGCAAGGAAGCGTCCCTCTCCTATTTATGCAGGAGAATTAATTGCCAGTTTAGAAAATGTCTTCCAGAATTGTTAACTATTATACTGGCCTGAATAAAAGGCAGCCTTGAGCATTCTTTAGAGGCAGAACTAAAAGTAAAAACATGAATTAAATATTTTCCCTGACATACCTCTCCATGTCCCCAGTGCTTGGTGACATTCCTAAAATTCAACAACTATTATTTCGAGTTTCATGCGCTGTCCCACAACCTTCACAATGGCCTCCCTTTTTCCGAATCTATCTGACTCAATCTCAGATTTTCCCTAGATTTCTTCTGGCATGTATCTGATAGTCTTCAGCTTCATGCATAGTTTAGGTACTGCCCCAAATGTGAGTGGGCTTTAGTTTAGACTACAGAGCCACGCGTAGCTAAAAGCTACTTACTAACTCTCACAGAGTAAATCATTCACGGTCCACTTGACAAATGCTTTTCTCCTTCCCCTGCTGAATGCCAGCTTTACATTTCAGCAGTTCTGTCTTTCAATGACCCTTCTCCAATATATAAACAAAATGCCATGGAATGGCACATGGAAGTACTATAGTAAAATTTTTTGAGCGCACAACCCAAATACATTTATTTATTTACAAGTTATATACACTGTGCTAATATATTATGTACATTATAAAACATACACAAGAGGCAGAGGTTAAAAAAAAAGATAAAGATGAAATAATCAATATCATAAAAATATTTTTAAAAAAAATTTATTAATGTCACAAAAACCCTTTTGGCTCTCACAAAAAAATGATGAACAAATATTTTTAGTGAGAGCATGTGACTGAATATGCTTCATTGTTTTTGAAAATAATGGTTTAACACTTTGTTATACAGTGATTTGAAGATCTGGGTCTAAGTCCAGTTTATTTTTGTACTCAATTTTAATGGCTGTCATAGCTGAAAAAAAGATACCTCACAAAGATACATAGATCCGAATGGAAGAAGTGCATCATTGGCAGCACTTACTAAATCACTACACTCGTTTTTCAATGCCATCTACTGATTATACAAAGTTTTTTGTTGAAATTCATCTGGTAAATTTCCATCTTACGTCAACCAGTTGCTCTTACAAACTAACTGGGAAGAGTTGCATTTTCATATTTTTAACAAATGCATTCAAAACCCACTGGAAGTCCTCATTTGGAAGCTTTTTAAGCTAGGTAAAAAATTCCATTTCCAAGTTTCTTAAGTGTACAGATTAGAGGTTTTGTAGGTGATACGCATTGGTTTTGGCAGCAAAATCACATAGCAATGGAAACATTTCCAATCATCCGTTTTCATAATGCTCTCACGATAGCACAAGTTTCTTTTGAAAAGCAGTTTCTTTCTCACTTATTGTTACAATGTCACCTTCACCTTGAAAGGACACTTTGAATGTGTTTATTTTTTCAAAAATATCTGCAAGGTAGCATACTACTGACAGCCACTTGTCATTACAGAAAAAGTCATCAAATTTGAAACACTTGTGTTTTTGTAAGACAAAAATGTGTTACTCATCTTTAAGTCTGACAACTTTTTTAACACCTTGCAACATGATAACCAGCAAATCTCTGTGCAGTACAGAGGATATTCATGGTCACTCCAATCTCATTAGTAAGTATTGGAAGGACTGTACAGAAGACTTCACAGTACCCATCAAGTTTGACTGCAGCAAATGCCTCGCAATCTGGCTTAGGAAGTTTGGGGTAAAGGGTAAATGCAGAGCAAAACTCTGATTTTTGTATTTTTATTTTTTTTTTAAATGACGGGTAGAACATGATGCTAGTCAAGGAAGCAAATCAGCCGTCTTCTATAGCTCGGGACACAACATATACCAAGCTGTTTACGTGGAAGTACACATCTCAAATACCTGCAGGGAAGGACTACTACCATTCCCGATTAATATTTCGCTCGTCAGGGAGTCTGGATTCTTTTCCCATCTTTCTTTAAGATCCAACAATTAGCTTAGGTTTGCCTCTAAGTTTCTTCACTTGGCATGGGAAATTGTCTCATGAAGAGAATTCTTGCATTCTCTCTTCAGGGTATAGTCAGCAAACCGAAAGAAGTGTTTACTTGCATCTATTTGACACCTGTGAGATGAAATATTGTTTCTGCACTTTGACGCTCCCCAGTAAAAGAGACTGACAAACTGGAGAAAGTCCAAGGGAGGGTTGCCAATTTGGCTGGGGGATTGGGGCACAGGACATATGAGAAAGGGCTAAGGGTGTTGGGTTTTCTTACCCTGGGAGAAGAGGAAGGCTAAGAGGAGGTCGAGCTGCAGTCCTCAACTACCTAAAGAGCATGTCACAGAGACTATGAGCTCCTGGACAACCTGTCTAGTTGAGGATGTCCCTGCTCAATGCAGGGGCATTGGACTAGATGACCTTTGAAGGTGCCTTCCAACCCAAACCTCCTATGATGCTGTTAAGCTGGAATTTTCTCAAAGGCACACAGTGAAATAATAAGATGTAACAGCTACAAGCGGCAGCAAGAGAAATCCCAGATGGATATAAGGAAAACAGTTTTACAATGTGAGTGGTTAATAACTGAAACAGCTTGTTCAGTAAGCAGGACAGGTTTGCCAGAGAGAATGTGGAATCTCCATCCTTGGAGAGTTTCAAATCTAGTCTGGACAAAGCCCTGAGCAAGCTAATCGAACTTTGAAGTTAGTGCTGCTTTTAGTAGAAGGTTTGAATATACTGCAGAAATCCCTTCCAACATCACTTCCTAAATTATTCTATGATTCATTTATTAGGTCATGATTCTGCAAAACTCAAGTCAGTATGAATTTTACTTATAAAAGAGATGAACCAACTCATTCAGCAATATAAGTGAGCTTTGTACCAACACTAGTAAAGTGATGTTCACCCAGCAGATAGAGAGTCTGAAAACATTTGTACATTTACTGAGTAACTTGCTAAAATAATGCCATCTATCTGCTCAGGGCATCCGAGTCACTTGTTTCATAAAGAAAAGAGTAGTAAAGGACAGTCCTGTATTTTTTTAACAGCATGCATGTGTTTGATCTTACAGAGGATATATGGAAAATATCTTGTGAAATACATTTGGAAAATTACCATATGTACAGGTATGAAACATCAAACACCCAGGACAGACTTAACTGCTCTTAAGTAGTGAGAAAAGTGTGTGTGTTACTTAAGTATACACTATTGTTTATTTTAAAAATGTAACTTTTGTTTCACTCATTTTTATAAAAACTGACTACTAAAAGCTAAAAATAAATTCCTACAGCTTATCTCCTTATCCCCCCTAACAGGAATAATGCAAATCCTGGAGAAAGAGAGAATATTTAATTTACTTTTAGTATCAGAAGAGGACTTATGTTTTTTCATGACATTAAAAAGAAATTGAGACTAATTTAGATGTGAAATCTAGCCAGAGTCCTTTAATGTTTCACTTCACTTCCTTTCAATTCTTTGGTCTTTTCGTGTAATCTCTATTTGTCTCTTATCCAGTGTCGCATAAAGTCAGGTTGACCTGCGTAGTCAGCCGAGCTTTTATTTAGGTTTTCTGTGCTAAGGTTTTAACTCAAAAACTTAAATGTCAAAGTCAGAAGACCTGGAAATCTTTATCAGCAACCAGCCTAATGCAGTTGGAAGCAATCTTGAGTATGTTCTGGGTGCACAGGTTTCCCTGGCTCAGCATCACTAAACCGGAACGCATCCTTACTCAAGGAACAAGAATGGATGATGAGTTTCAAACCAATGGGGTCTAGAATTGCAAGCTGCACTGTTCTTAGCATTACAGTCATTAAAACCCATAAACACATTTGTGAACTTTAACTCTTGCAATTGGTGGCAAAAAGTTCAGCACTAGCACAGGAAATATTGGTAGGAGGTAGAGGAGACACAACATTTACTTATCTTCCTTCCTAGAACAGTGGAATATAAAGCAGTTTTGCCAACAGCTGTAACTTAAAACTCTTCCAGTTAGCTTGCTATAAATTCAACCGTTTACAGATGCACCAAGTATGCAATTGAACACACAGTTCCACCTCTAATTATAATAAATCTTATTCCCTAACCAGGGGACTAGGAAAGAAAAAGCTCTTAGAGCAAACAGTTCAGAAGAAAATTTACCTGTGATGGTTATTTTTGCTGACCATTTGGATGTTCCATCCAAAACACTTTGTTTCGCTGCTTTTGTATATTGTACAAAATCTTCTTTGGAAATATTAAACATTTCCTGGATCACTTCAAACACCTCTGGTCTATTTTTCTCTCTAATCTTCATTCTTTCCTTCATAGCACTAATAATATTCTGTGTTTTATCTTCTGCACCATGTTTGGAACTTTTCTCAGCCGCTCCTGAAATGACGGAAAAGGTCAATACTTTTATTAAAAAGTTGCTTTCTTAGTTCTTTTTCTCCTCTAGAGTCTCCAGCTAATTCTTGGTACTGCAGTACTCGAAGGAGATATGTGCTTCATCTGGATAATATCAATGATTGCTGAGCTGCCTGGAAAGCCTGACAGGTGGTTCTTGCAAGATGCAGGATATGCAACATTTTTCATTTTCTCTTATTTTCTTCCCTTCCTTCAAATGTGCAGATACAACATCATAACCAAATGATAAACCATGGACACAATCTGAATGGCAATAATGTATTCATGTTGAAAACCTTGATGATTTTTGAGATGGTACAGATAAAATTGGAATATGCATTAAAATGCAACTTCCTTTAAGTTTTACTGAAAAATCAGCATAGCCTTCTATTTATACTAAATTATTTATTGCAGCTATTTTTATATCCTCTATTGCTGACAGTCTATCAACAGCTCTTTTCATGCAGTATTGATCAGACTAATTAAGACAATATTGTAACTTATGTTGCACAGGGAGTTAACAAGCCCCTTTCACTCTAGGGACTGATACAAACTCGACGTGATTGAAATCAATTCTGATTTAATATTGTACCTATTAGTAGAAAGTGGTATCTTGTTGAAGATGAGAGGTCTAATGAATGTACTACTGATTTTTCTTAAACCTAATTTAGAACAAGCTTAGATATTGACCTTAAAGAGCTTGAGATGTTAATTCATTTCTACAATCTACATTAGCAATCATTACACATAAAAAAAAAAAAAAATCACAGAAGCTTGGAGCCCATACGTCCTAGTGATTATGAGATGGCCAAAAAGATGACTCTGATAAAAATAACCACAGTGAACCACATTAATTTCATTTTAAGATACTGTTATCATCAACTTTCTTAGAAATTGAGATTTAACCAACTATACTGGTCAATTAATTTTTTCAATGGAACATTAAATATTTTTAACATAAATGAAACAAAGTACACGAACCTCATTTTCAAAGTAGCATAATATTCAAACTCCTTGAACAATTAATCTGTTACAAAAAATATGGCAGGATGCTCAAAAAGATTTGTGTACTATTGGGAAGATTGGGATCCCTTAAGTGTATTAAATAATGTTTTATCTGCTGTTTGCCCTCTAGAGGTTCATTCTTTCAAGACTCAGTTGTTTAATGTTTCCAAATTGTTTAGTCCACAGCCAATCCTATTTATTTTTTGCAGGCTCTCTCTCAACCTTATCATTTATATATTTATAAAAATTCTTCCAAGGCAATATGGTGCTCTGAACTCTTTGTTATGGTTTTTTGGGGGGGCTGGTGATATGGGCCAGAGAACCTCTGGGCTGAGTTTTTCTTCACAGAAGTGAAAAGGAAGATAAAAAGGATAATTTTACTTTGCGTGTCTTTTGTAGCTTTTCAGTTTTAGCCAAGATTCAACTATTACAGGGATGGGTACATCTCTCATGCCACCTGCATGGTTGTGGCAACCTGAAAAGCAGCTCAGCTCTTAGAAAGTTAGCAGCAGCTTATTTCCTTGACAGTGGGAAGGGTGTAACAGGAAGAAGCGTGGTCAGCATGTAAATATCATGTGAAGGGGTTTCACTGGTCAGCATGTAAATATCATGTGAAGGGGTTTCACCAGACAGGGGAAGGATTACAGATTTTGAGTGGTAATAACAGCTCAGGCCCTCCATGGCAACAAACTTGGAATCAGTTCCTGTGTGGTTGCTCAGAAGGAAGTGAACTGCGACCAAACTGGAGGTCATACAAAGGTATTAAGCCTAGCTGGCTTGAATGTTGTTTTCCAGCGTGTACAGTGACAAGAGATTTCACCACTTTTAAGAAGCGTCAGAAAGAACAATCTCTAACCATTCTCTATTATGAGAAATCATGGAATAGATGACGATTGCAAGAAACTCATAATCCTGGTATTGTCAGGGACACAATCTTGGATCGTGCTTTTCTTGCAATGCTTTTATAACTGAGCAGAAATAGCTTTAAGTAGCAATTCCTCTTTGAACTGTGACTCTCTCAAACAGCAGAAATAGATTAAAATGCTATACTTCATATATGTTAGCTTCCACAGGCATCTCTGGAAGTTTTCATTTTTTACTCTGCAGCCTTCTGCACAAATGAGAACACAAAGACTTAACTGCTGTTTTCTCTGATAAAAATGAATAAAAATCCTAAATATCATATCTAAATATTCTTAAAATCAGGGGTGATTGGATGGGAGGTTCCTTTAGAATGCACTACTGATCTTTGTTGTGCTGTAAATAGTAGAGTGCACTACAGGACAGACGATCCATGAACCAGAAATAAACACCCTATCAAACTTCCAATACAAAAAACCCCCTCCCAACTCCTTCAAATGTAATTCAAAAAGGGACTGAATGGCATGCAGTAACTAGGTTGGTGGAATAGAGGAGGGTTTTCACAGATGTTTGGTGAGTTAAGAAGAACCCAACTAACAGCAATAGAAAGGTTCCTTCAAACAGAAAGGCATGGTTACTTTGCTCATAACCAGTTGATCTTTGCTTCATGACACTACTCTTAAATCAAGATGTCTTGTATGTGCATCACTCATGGTGTCAATCGATCTTGATTTTCTTAAATAAAATATTTCTGAAACAATGCATCAGAACAGGACAGGCTAGTCTGTTAAATCCTCAGTAAAAGTCCCCTTCTGATGGATAAAGTTTCAGTTTCAGCTCTGCTTTATTTCTAGACCATTATGTATATAATAGGGGAATTCCCACAACACTGTATAGAACACTTGATAGTTATCTCTTTGCCACAGAATACAATCAGTATTTTCAGGGAGCAGCAGATCAGAGTCCTGGCAAAGTAGCTCCAAATCCAGCAGTAGCCCAAGTCCTTGAAGAATGTGCAGACTGTAAGCTTCAATTAGATCCACTGTGATCCATACAGATTTGTTTTGAGGCCCTCCTACAAGGGCCTACAACATTCCTTTTTGAGAACATCAGAATCAATTCAGTGCCCCTCCTCCATGTTTTCTTACTCCTGTACATAAATAGTGCTAAACAAGATGTGCATAAAGGGAGAAATTAAATTTAGGAAAGCTATTTCTACTTCCTACTTCCTCCGTCAACTTAATGAGAAGTTAGTTGGTAAGTGACTTGCACATATCCTGTTGGCAGCAGAAGTACAAGCTCATCATTCTTTTAACTCATTTTTAAGCCTTTAAGTCTAGGTAGTAAAAGCCAAGTGATTCCCAGCAGAACTACGGTGTCAAATGACTACCTAAACCAGAGAGATCAATGGGCTGATGTGCAATTAATTATTTTTAGCTATTGTTAAAATGTACCTAGAGTGAAATAGGACAATTAGTCAATGAGAGTGAACAGGAACTGACATTATGAAAGCATACCTTCTTTTGTTACTGTCCAGGTAACAGAAGTTATTTGCACTTATTGAAGAATCTACTTACAAGTATCTTCGTTACTTTATACACTTATGAAAATTCACCACCACCAATCATATTAATGCTGCACAACATACTTTTACAACATTTGATTTTCAAGGTAAATATTCTTTTCTCACTTGTGAAACTATGTCAAAAGCTTAGCTGTCAAGCACAGCCCAGTTTCAACCACAGTGTAGAATCACAATTAAGCACAGTTAAGCAGTTTGATTTAGAAATTTGTCATTGATTAATGCTCCACAGGGTCAGCTGCTCTGGGAAATTGTGATTAGTTCCTGAACAATATGAATCTTCAGAATCCATCCCTTGTGACAGCTCCTCACATAGAGAACACAGCAGGAAGAAAGACCACCTGAGTGGAATATCTATGTACTTTTCCTACATGTAGAAGCTAGGTAAAAGCTCAGGAACATATCAACAGTGAACAATGTGGAGTACCTCCAGAGTTGTAAAAGTCCCTTCCATTCCAAAATCAGAATATCAGAAAGTTTGCAGGTCTTGACTTTCTATTGTTTAGAATCTTGTGTAGTAATTGTGTTGTAATTTAAGTATGGTTTAAATGCACCTCAGATATTTTTGGAGTAGAATGCATGGTGGCTGGAATCAATTTGGCTGATGAAAAAACAAAGAAAAGAGTTGTTTCACCTTACTTCTGGTCCCAAAGGACTTGCTGACTACTTTTTTTCCCTTACACATACATGGTTTGGTATTTTGAATGGACAAGATCCTATTTACTGTTTCATATTCTTGTCTGTTCTACAGTATATTAATATGACTACAATAAGCATGAGGAATATTTTTTTTTTAATTTTTGCTTTGACATTTCTTGTGTTCTGAGTTAAATAAAACAAAAAGGGTTTACATCATATAACAAATTGCTCGGGGTGTTGCCATAGGCAGTGGGAAGTAAATAATATGCTGATGTTACCAAACATTATTTTGTAACTGACCAGCAACATTCAGCAAGTGCCAAGGACAAAAGCAAAATTAGCAGTAGGTATTTCATAAAGTTTCTGGCTAGCTCCTCAGCCAATGAACATCAACATGCCTTTACTGATTTCTGATGGTCTGGCCCTTCATTTCAGGAAATATCTGAGCGTACACACAAAACCAAAAGGTGTGAAATACTGCAAAGCTTTAGCTGTCAGGACATACTCACTCTGCAAACAGTCAGCATTTAGAAGGTCTTGGCACTTCTCATGGCATTTGACACCACATTCTGTGCATCTCATCCCTTGTCTGGCTATGCCCCAAAGTAGACCTTCACATTCATAGCAGTATGTAGGAGTTGTAGCTGTCCAAACTTCAAAGTTATGAGGTGTAGTTGATGATATTGGATAGATCAAAGCCTGCAATGTCTTCTTGAAGACATGTATTTTCTGTTAGGTAAGAAAGAAAACCAATCAAGACTTCAGTTAAAGTACTGTTTAATACAGGTGAACTGGAGCTAAAGTGTCATTACTCTTACAATGTTACAAAATATTAGAATATACATAGAAGTATGAACTAATTCGCAAAATACTGATTTACTCATTTTGCCTTTCACTTTGAAGACAAAAGAACCCTAGATCACCATTTTGACTGATCACAGAAACAGGAGAGTTAAGTTGGAATCAGGTCAGTCAATTAACAGAGTTCTATATATTTTTTATATTTTGAGACAAATTAAAAAATTCATTAGCGTTACATTCACTGATGCATTTTAAGTAACTACCTAACACATTACTTCTGAGTGTTTAAATATTTCCTACAGGAACTTAGGCACAGTGCACAAAAGGTACTTTGGTTATATACAGTGCTATCCTGCTCATCAAATAAAAGCGGTCAATTTTATGGTCCCATTTTGTCTACGTTGCTATAATAGCATACTCACTACTTCCTTTTTAAGCACCAAAATGTTTTTTGCCTACAAACAAGAATGACCCATACTCTCAAAAATCCACACTCGTTTCTTGGACTGTTTTGGCTTAGGACCCATGACCAGTTTTAGCAGGAGAACAATTATCAGCTATTCACTGATTAGTACGGCAAATAACCTGAATCTCAGCTCCTTAGTGCTTAATAAGGTGACAACAAAGTAGAAACAAAGTAGTCCTTGAAGTTTTGTACATAAAACATAGGCTTATATGGCCACAATGGTTTAGGGTTTTTTATTCAAGCTTTGTTTTCAGGGACCCAGATATTCTAAGTCCAGTTGATTTGTTGGGAATAAGAAAAACTCAGCAACCTGCAGGCAGCGCTCAGCAATCCCCCCCCAAAAAAAGACCTTTTATTTTCCTCCACTAAATGTACAAATGGCTGCCATGAATGTATCAGAAGTTCTAGACCTGTTCCCTTATAAATAAGTTGTTTCTTTTAGAAACAAGAAACTGTACTAAAAGAGGTAGCTCACTGGAAAGTGGGATATTTCTGAAAGTCTGTCCATCCCACCATCTCTTCTTCTTGTGTGTCTATCATTCGAGGCAGCTGTGGTGCTGGCTGTGTAGCTGTAGCAAACTGGGGAACAACATTTTGGAATTTGTGTGGTTTGTCCATATGAGCTTTAACATCACTGCCACAGTTCTGATAATACAGAAAGCAAGGCTAACTTATTTAGCTAAGCATTCGTTAACATTCCCATAATTTTAATATTCAGCTGTGGTAAGTGTATGCCAAATGCAAGATATTAGCCTCTCTTGGTTTTATGTGTCTACGTCTCCACTCAAACATGTGAGATAATCTGCTAATAATTTGTCTGATAAAAATAATTTTTTTTTTCTGCGTATCTGCATAATGTTGCACAGAGCCATCAATTGAAGGACTTTTGCAACCACAGGAAAACCATTAACACGTAGCCATAAATTTACTGATTCATAGATTCAAGCACTACAAATAACAAACACAAATGTTAAGTTGCTTAGAATGCAACAGTTCTTATTGAAGTTCATAGTCGCACGCTAAAAACAACACCTACCCTGTGAAGACTGGCCAAACAAATGCGGTCAGACATTTCATGGACATTTGATCCCAGCACCTCTGAGAACACTGTAGAACTGAACTAAGAAAAGAAGCTGATATAGCAGGAATAACTAAAACAAATATTGAATTTCTCTCCAGGGTGCTTTCTTAGCCTATCCTGGACAATTAACCATCTAGTAACTCCCCTGAAAGCAAGCAAAGGTCTGCACTAGTTTGATTTGGCAGACCCTAAGAGGGACTGGGTTATTCAGGGCCTCCTGACACGGCAAACTTCATCTTTGTGCGTTTCTCCACCCTCTGCCTCCCATGTCAAAGCTTACCAGCAACAGGTATCAGAAAGAAAACTTCAAAAGCAACGTAAAGTGAATTTATGCAGCTTATTGAGAAATCATGTTTCTTGGAAACCACCAGGTCTTTGAGGATTCCTTTGCAGATTATGCTCTTGCACTCCTGAACTCTAGCAGGATCAGTATAAATCCTGCCCATTCACCCTATCCAACTTCACTGTTTTTTCACAGAATAAATAATTTTAGGATTTTGTCAGTGACTTTTATCTATTTCTGAAATGACAGTAAGTAATGAAATGGCACAGCTCAACAGGCCTTGAAATAAACATCTGAGGGTAAATGAAGTTTTCAGCTGAAAGATACAATTTGTAGATTGGTTTTGCTGCTGAACACGATCTTTCCCCTGTCGTTAATAAAGTAAACTACAATGGTAAAGGAGAACTTTATTTATCTTACTGTCTAGAGGCTTTCATTCCTTATATGCTTTTCTGTTTGCATGTAACTATTATATGCAGTCACTGAGCTGTGCGCATGGCAACATTTAGCACTGTTAATATATAGGAGGATTATTTAGTTATCTGCTTATCCTCTGAAGTGAAGTTTATTTCTGTCATATACTACTTGAGATACTTTTTCCATGTCATCGGTGCATTATTTTCACGAACTTGCATCTCTGTCTCTTTGTTCAGCAAAGCAATTAAATGAATGCTCAGCTGAAAGCATACATTTAAGTGTCACTGAAGTTAATACTTTGACGCTGCTTTAAATGTCTTTGGATCAGTGCCTGGGAACATACAAACTCACTGTGTCATGAATGTGTTATACCAGAAGGATAGCAATGGCAGGTGGCAAAGCTCACAGCATTTAACTGTGAGTCAGTTTTTAATTTTTGGAGTAAGTGATATTTAATAAAAGGCATTAGTTCAAAGAATTACCATTCTGAATCTAATCAGCCAAATAACCTGCTCCCATCAGTCACTAATATTCCCTCTGGAAAAAGTTGAGGGAGAGTAAAAACGAGAAAACCAAAAATCAGAGGAATAACTTGCCCAAAGGGGATTTTCTTCCTTAACTCTCATTTGTGACTGCACATCTTCGTCTGATTTTGTGCAGACTATCTGGAGAGTTCTTGTATGGCTCAAAATATCTGTTCTTTTTGTTTTCAAACCTTGGCCTACTCAGTTTTGATGATGCCTTAGGGCATTAAATTCTGCTGGCTACTTACGGACCAAGTAAAGTATTACCTTTCACTTGTTTTAAATATCTTGCAAGTGGTTTGGCTGTACCATTACGTTTGTCCTCGAAAGAGTACCCACTTCCCATTAGTATGTTTAGTGAGGGCTGGCATAAGACAGGCTTCCCTTATTCACCTCCTTTCACATTTTCTCATCAAACAAGGTATTATATATATATATATATATAAAATATTTGCTGTTTGCCTTTGGACTTATGTTTTTATTTAAAGATTTCTTAAGAAATACCTATTTCTGGAACAGAAATTTTCATATGGTCTGGTTCAAATGGAGGCCAAAGAGTATAATGGCATAAAAATACATTCAACTTGTTTTTTCCCCCTTCCATTTCTCCCGAGACGTAGTTCATTAGTTTCTCCTGATTGACAGCAAGCATTGGAGAAGTGCTTGCATTGACCTGTCCACTAGCATTTGCTGCCTTCTTTTTTCCTCCTGAACAGTACCACTTAAGTCAGAATCTGTAAGTGCAGTCTAAATTATTCTTTCTTGTCCTGCATTTGTTGGCAATTAATATTATCTCCAAAACTTGCACCTTTAGCCCTCTGAAGTCACAGCCTGGTAGTTTTGGCATGAGGGGAGAAATTTAAACTAATAGCTGAGCGTGTATTTATTATCATAAAAGGCAGTAATGCTTATAAATGATTTTGTTTGTTTGTTTAGCAGACATCTATTAGTAAAGCATATGGAGTATCTCAGGATCTTTTACTGAACTTAGATATTTTTGTAGCAGCTATAACATAGATGGAAAAAGTCTTTATTTTGCACCAATTACATGGCATAAGTTTGTTTATTATAATTTTCCTTCAGCCTTTAACTTCTTTTTAACATTCCATAGTTGTTCATCTATCAACCTTTGTTGCTATTTTGAGATAGTAGACAGGAGAACAATAACTACTGCTTCTACTGAAAGATCATTTCAAATACCAGCTGTTTCCTACCTCATAAATCCATCCCTGAACACAACCAATTTGTTCCTTCATGATTACCGTATAAGCATAGAAAGTTCACAATAAATCAGAGAAGAGCAATGGATGTATGTATACTTGTGCTATGGGTTTCAGTTCGCACAATATCTGTCAATATATTCTTCTCTCCCATTCTTCCACTATGGAGCTTAACAACATCATAAGAAAAATTCATCACTTCATTATTTTTTTTTTTCCACTGTAGAATATATTCTAGAAGGCAATGTTTGCACTAGTAATTTACGGAACACAAAAGGGGCCTTTATTCCTTTAAATTGTTGCTTTTGCCTAGTTCAGCCACATAATTCTGCTTGCATCACACTTCAAGTATTCCTGAAGACAATGGCACCTGTTGTGTTTTTGCTTAAAAGAAATTTCATTTGCAAAACATAAGTGAAGTCAATAATGGAAAAAACAACACACAGGCGTTACTAGCTATGAGAATATGATTTTTTCAAAACATTTTCCCAGTCACTTCTTGTACCAATTGAATATTTCTTGATCTGGAATCACATGTGTCATTAGCAAGAGTTACATTTACAGAATCAAATAATGTCCCAGCCACCTATAAGGACTGGGAAAAATAATAACAATCACACAGAAACCTTCTTGCAGAGGCCTGCCATTCTAATTGTACTCACGGTGCGATGAAGAGAGGCAGATACTGAAAGACTGCAGGTAAAGCACGGTGCAGCTGGACAATTTAAAAAACAAAGATTTCCCCGAGTAACTATTTTGTAAAACAAAGGTTTCTTGCTTAGTCTCTTCTGACTGTCATGGATGTGAGTCATCAGAAGCAAACCTGGTCTTGTCACTGTGGATCAGGCAGCAAATTCTGCTCAAGATCCCTGAAAGTTCCTACACAATAAACAGAATGCTTATACACTCAGTTTTATCCAGTTTGGAGTGTCTAAGGCTAAAAAAATTTCTCAAGAGCTTTGAACAAAATTTTACCTGTTATTTAAATGACTTAAACCTGTCATTGAAAACACTTACCATATCATCATTGTTTATGGAGGTCCGGATGAGCATGGCCATGGAAATACCAGATTTTCGAGCTGCAAGTGTCTGTTAAATGTAAATGCAAAACCGTTAAAGATTATACTAGTAACCCAAATTGTTGAATCTAATGGAAGGCAAGTAGTACTTGATTATACTGTTAGATTTAAGCAAAACTGTAGGAGTTACAAAAACTTTTAATTAATGTTTGCAGCACACAACTTTTAAGGTTTCAGTACATAATGTAAGCACACTTTCCATCATCATTACTGTTTCTTTCAGCAGTGCCTAGCTGAGCTGCCATTTCTAATATAAAACCTGTTATTCAGAGGTTTATGACTCAGTTTTTTTTTAAACCACAGGCTGTCACTATTTTTCCGCTTTGCCAACCAAATTAATGTGGTACAAGGATAGGCATCCTGCCCTAATTTGGAAGCTGTCTGTGCCTGCAGCAACATGGGAGACCATTTTGCAATAGTCTTACGGTTCAAGTTGTCAGTATGGATAATTTTTCGTAACTCACTGGGCATTTTTAAACTGTGTGTATATATATATAAAATGCTACTTGTCTTAAATAAAAAGTCCTTGGGAAACCTAAAAGTACTTTTTTCCTTAAAGACAATATTCATTCAATACTATGAATAGCTATATGGAAAAATACTCTGGTTCTTGGAGGGAGAAAAAAGGCTGGAACTCTGTCTCAATCTGTCCTCTTTTGCCTACATGATGTTAAGGGTCTATGAACACCTCCCAGTTATGAAAACCATGTCCTTGGTTGTAGAGATAATCTCATTTGCTCTAGTATAGTACATACAAAGGCACACAAAATAAAGTCTTTTTAATAAAGGAAATTTTATCTTCCTTACTGCAATATCCCTGTAATTTTAATGGGTCCTTGAGAATTAGAGAGTATAATAATCAGAAGAAAAAAGACCCTGGGGAAATGAGTTCTGTGTGTTTTCCAAATAATATTTCAACTCTGAATATCACTTCTACTACTAGTAGTCCTTTTGGCCTGACAGAAACAGATACAATTTATTCCACTGTACAAAATATTAACCAAAACATAACACTGCGATTTTACTGTATTTTGCCTGCAAAACTGGGCTCATGCATCCTTCTCCCTATTCCAAATCTTTCCAACTGTGCCTGAATACTTCTGCTTTATCTCTGTTCTTCTGTAATCCGGCATCTGCTTTGTCATACATTGCTGTCCCTGTAGTCTAGCAGTGTGAGGATGATCAATTATACCACCCACTAAACAGAAGTCTGATGTTGCCTTTGTTGTGAGGATACAGATTTTCACCTTACTGTGAACTGGATCTTCTGTAGTCCACCATTATAGAGCTATTACAGCAAAAGTTTCAATGATATTTTGCATGTGACGTTCTTATTTTTGTGAAATATGTATTGAGTCAGAAGCAATTTGGGCTTACATCAGTAGAGGAACTGCGTCATTAATCTTTGGATGGAGAGACAATTACAATTTCTTCACATTTTGTAATTTAAAACACTGACATAATTTAAATGGATTTTTTTTTAAATGTAGAGATATTAAGACTGTTAATTTTAATTTAAAATGTTTATTTTTCCCTAAGAACATACCCATTCAATTTTCAATAAGTTTCCCTTGATAATAATTAAACTTGCAGATAGACACAAAGTTATTAATCTTGTAAAACCAATTATAGAGTAAGAAGTCATCCTTGGCACAGAAGTGTTTGATCTGATTCCTCACTGTCCTATTACAGTTAATATGGGATGCAAAGAAACCCCCCCTTTTTATTTTTCTTTCTTTTAAACTCTCAGCAGTTTACTAAGCCCATGCCATTAATTTGCTATCAGTTTTCCCACTCTGTTATTAATAAAAGTAAATAATTCTTTTTGCTATTCTGTGACCATCTTTTCCTTCTATTTTTGTGAATATGGCAAATTCCTCCATTGGTGTTTGCCAGCGAGATTGGCAAAGTGACAAGAAAGATTAAACAGAGCCCAGGCTTTGCTTTTTCAAACTTTTTATGACAAAACCTAACGCTACAGGACTCACACATCAGAGTGAGAAATGGCAAGCAAAAATGTGTCTGGAACATTAAGAAGAAAGGAAAAAAAATCCATAATCAGTAGAGTTTTAGGTTTAAAAAGATTCATTTTAAAAGCACCCATCTTCTGATCCCTCTTGAAGCATACATTTCTTCTCGAAGTCTTGGAAAGTAGGTATTTACATTTACTAGCCTGCATTATGTTAGCTTTACAGTTTTGACCTCTAATCTTCATCTCCCTTTTACTTAGAAAGTGATTTAATCCTTTTATGTCTAAAATACACAATCCTAGCCATTTCAGGCTATAGAGCAATATGGATGATTTGTCAGAGCAGGAATACAAAGGGCATAATAACATTAACCTCAAATATAGGGTAGGGAATGATACTGTGTTCTGTCCTCCAGCAATATATCAGTTGAAGTACATGAGCCAACAGGAGAACTGCAGTTTCATGCTATCAGTATAAGTCAATAAAGAGATACTATTTCCTGTGTGAAAAAGAAAAGTAGGGAAGCAATTTTGACCCTGTCACGTGACTATGAGGCCCAGTTCTCCCAAGGGCTACTCCTGGAATCATGTAGCTTAACCATTTTGCTCCTTAATCATAACTGTGCCTAAATCACAGTACAGCGTCCTATATAAGAAAACAAAGCCTAATAGGAAACAGATAATTAGGCTGTTCTTAATTAAGTGTTTATCATGTTGGAAGGATAATAGAAGAAAGTGATATCTAGAGGGATTTGAGATAAGCTAGTAAAGTTAACAGACATTATGGATTAAATTTACAGGGATTTTAGTGAAAAAAACTCACAAGGATTATTTCCATTTATGTATCACTGTCAGAATAAACTGCATCTTCAAGAGAAAGACCATAAATAAGATGTTCCTGTTCTGAAATACTGTTGTTGGTGATAATTCAACAGCTTCAAGCACTGAACAAAACCAGAACAGTGGCTGTTCTTAAGGATGGAAAGAAGCAAGGAGAAGTGAGTGTTTTGGAAATAGGAAGGGAAAAATGCTGCTGAGACTCATTTATGGGAAACAAAGTGATAGGTTATGAATGTAGCAAGAAAACTCTTTCCGCTACTGCCCTTCTGTTTTTAAATAGTAGCAGGGAAGAAAGGTAAGTGCAGCTAATCACCTGGAGCCTCCAGAAGGGGAGTCCAAATCACCAGAGCATCAAAGTAACAGGGTGAGCAACAGGAACCTGAAGCCTTTAATTACTCTCCTTTAACAGGACACAATACTCGTTCAGCAGTTTACGCTTGCTTACCCTCTCAAACTGACGTTCAGATACTACCTCATGTCTTTCCTTATATGAGAATTTGACCTGCAGAGTGTAAAGATCTCTATGTAGGTACTATTGCATCATGAACATAAGGACAAATTTATAATTTAAAAAAAAAAAAAAAAGAGAAGATGATAAAGCAGAACATCATCTTTTTAAATTTTAAATGTTTTTGCAAATCCCTGATACAGGATTTAAAATAACTTAGTCTCCATTGTTCTCAAGTCCCTTTAGACTCCCTAATAACTTGTATCTACACTATCTTATGTATTACCTCAAAATTTGCCTTAGTAGCTTAAATAAATAAATTAATATAATTAGAAGTCATTCTAGCAAAAACATTGAAAAGTGCTAAGCATAAGTAAAAGAGAATTACACTCAAGCTACAATTAGAGGCTAAATGAAAAATTGTGTGGGTGAAAAAAGAGCCACCTGCCATGATGAAATCCAAGCAAGCCGCGGTTTGAGCAGCTAAAGTAGCAGGGAGGAAGCAGCAGTCAGGCTACCGTTTTGCAGCTGTTCATGAATGCTGGCTGTGCCATGCAACACTCATTCCTGTGTTTTTACAGAGGGTTTCTGTTTTCCTAATCATCTTTTCCTTCATGATTTTTTTCTTTAAAAGAATCCATAGGCTGCTATCACCAGGGAAAAAAAAAGTTGAAGACAAAATATTTCTTACCACTTTAGAAATATTGTTATATTTTTAATGCAATGTAAGAGTTATCCACTAGAGGTGAATCTTAAAAAAAAATAAAATAAAAAATTACTGCTTTCAGCATTTAAAAGCTGCACAATTTCAGAACTATTTCTTTCTGAGCAACTACAGATAATTTATCATTACAGAGATCTTGATTTAATTATTTTGAAAGACAGATTTGTACTCTGTTGCTTGGGGGAAAGGGGGACAGGAAGGAGAAAGAAATCACTCGAAAGGAAAGAGACAAGCTATTGTCCGAAATTACCTACCCCCTTCCCATAATTTTTCTATTTAAAAAGTTGATGTCTGATCCTGAAATGTTCAACAGAACTGCAGTATTAAGCCCAGACAACAGATTTAGAAAGGAAATGGCAACTCAGCTTAACTCTACAATCATTACTGGACACCACTGTAATACCATTTACTTTTTCTTCATATTTGTTTTCATGGCACAGACACAACAGAATGCTCCATCTAGCTTCTAAGATTGTTCTGGATATTAAGGTTTGTCACAAATAGCATGGAAAACAATGAAAACAAACAAGTTCATCAATAATTTCTTAATTTCCCCACAACTAATTCTTAATTCCTGGAACACACGGGTGTGAAATAGAAGAATGGAATCATATTATTTTGATTTCCAGTTAGTAGAATTAAAAACCCCTGCAAATATACAAACACTGTTTGATTATTTTTATGTTTTATCTATTTAATGTATGAATATTAAAATATTTAAACCGATTTGTCTATTAATGATTAAAGGAGTTAAGAAAATGGACTGCAAATAGCAGATATAATGTAAAATAGTCCAGATAGTTAGCTTTTATTTAATGATTACTTGACATGGTACAAAAACTGAGAACGTGGCAGCTGTAATTTATATGAGCATCCTCAATCTTAAGAGTTTAAACTACTGTAATCAAGTTCTATCCTCTATAAATGCTTTTGTTGTGGAGCCACTTGCATTAAAAAGAAGTATCAGTGGATTGTTGTTTTAGTTGAAATGGGCAATTGTTTCACCCAGTGTGTTCACTCCAGTATTATAAACAAAACAGTCTGTTTTACAACAGCAGCAAGAATTCACAAAATATTCTTGTGTTCTTATAATCAAAGTAATAATGCATTCTTGAATGAACAAAAGAAGAAACTTGCCTGATTACAGTGATTGTACAGTATAAAGTCACCTTTAAATCAAGTGAAATCAGGAATTTTCTAGAGTTTTCATAACATTTGACATGATGGCTCAAATTAACAGAAGCAAAGACTAAAGCATAGTGAGATAGAAAAATAGAACTCACTACCTTTACCTGTAACTGGGCAGATCACCACACCTATTTGGCCACTGTGAGTTAGTACTTCTAACCTCCACTGTAATTATTGCTATTCCTCTCCCTGGTTGTAGTTCCCCTTCAAATAAAAGCTCTAACTAGCATAAAAGAGAGAACATGCTTGTTTAAAAGTAGCGCAAAAGGGTTTTTTACAGCAATTACATCAGCAAGTGCTCTCGACTCTCTTTTCTAGCTCCACATTAAAGAGAGCTAGAACTGCTCACACTCTATGTATTGTTAGTCAAACAGCTTTCTGTATTGTTACTTCATTTGAATGATCACTTCTCCTTTCATTGTCTTTCCCTCCTATGCAGATACATTCTTCTAGAACTCTAATAATGACCCATTGGAACTTACGACTGCAGCAAAGAGAACTGTTCCTGTCAATGGATTTTGACTGCCTTATCCTCTTCTAATGACTCAATCCAAAACAAGCAGGGAAAGTAAAAAGTCCCAATGCATTAGTGAAAAAACTTAGAGATTTAGGAGAAAGAGAAGTAGTAAGGCTGCTGTTGAAAACTGGATTTTACAAAATGTGAATTTATGGAAACAAATGGAAGTGAAAGATATCATCTTAGGAAGATGTGCATAACTCTCATAAACCTTATATTGATACCAAGCTGAAACCATGAAAACTAATGCAGAGAAACTGGATGTACAAAGGGACTAGGAAAATAAGGAGGGACCTTTACAAGTGCCAAAGTTGGTGGAAAAAGAAAATATTTCCATGAGTTTAGTTACTAGAAAAAACTAGACTATAGTACAGAAGAGTCTTTATTTGCTTTGGGAAATTCACCTTTTGCAAGAGAGATCAAAGAATTCCATTGATTGATAGAAAAGAATTTAAAAGTAGGGAACACTTATAACTCCTCTTTATCTAGGTATCTAAGGCTGTTCAGTTCCACAGGGGAAGCATCACGATCGGGTCCTAAACAATCTGCTTGTATCATTAGAAAGGATATTTGGAATGCATAGATAACTTTTTAACAAATCTTTCGTAATAATTTTGGCATATATGATGCAGAGAACAGGACATTCAGATAAGGCACAACTTCACTTAGGATTAAATTCTTGGTCATGAAATAGCTTTTCTATTTTCCAATAGAAGGTCAGCATAAAATGTGACATTAATGAAATTATGACATTCATGAGTTATTATGAACGTTTTAGAACATTTATCAGTATAAAACCACTTACCATAGCCTGAAAAATCCAGCCAAGATAAGAAAGAAATTATAAAGAATATTAATGTCAGATTTATTGCAACAAAAGAAGATATCAAATGACATCTATTTCAGTAAGTGTCAAAAGAGTCTAGCACTCATTTCTAGCAATATTATTTCTATATTTCTGAAACTGTCATATAAGTAAACATAAAAAAGATCATTAAATAAGTATCAGATCTTACAAGGACTTGAGAATTAAGCTGCTGATTTAAAGAAGGTATTTTGGAATCAACCTATTACAAGCTCAGAACTCACAGGAGATTGCTTAAAATGCACGTACCTTCAAATACAAATAATCTTTCAAAGATGAAGATGACCCATACTAAGTCTGAAAAAAGTTCCTCTAGAGTTGGTAAAATTATTTTAGGTTTACAGTGACAGAACTGAATTTTAATATAACTTACTATTTTAAAGAAGTATATAGTTAAAGACCATATAGTTAAGAGCTATACTGTAAGTCCCTAATTATTAAATTCCAGAATAAATTTCAGTTTTAAAACTCTGTAATTTTGCATTTATTAAAGGTAGAATTCCTTCAAGAGGAGTTATCCTTCAATGTCTGGACAGCAAAGTAGCAATCATTACATACTAATCATTGACATCATCTAATCATAGAATAATAAAATGAAAGTTTTATTCCACCATTCAAAATATGAATTTTATTTTTTGTTTCACTTTGATAATTATTATGTTTTTCAAAGTGAATAGTTAAGATTCTAATGTTTTAACTTGTTCTGAGCAATACCTGTCTGTAAACAGTTCCAACAATTAAGAATAAAGCAAAGTGCTATTTAATATACAAAAAAGTATCATAGTATGTCTGTAAATTATACTCATGTAATACAGTGGAGTGGCTACTGTCAAAAAGATGGTTTCAATGAACGCAGGCTCTACTATGTCATAAATTGCAACTTTTCACTGATTTCAGGAGGAATTCTGCTCTAAAATGGTTGCTGTGTTTTCTCTTTGTGACCCTTCAGATAGTACAGTATATCACTTTAGAGTAACTGAACAGAGTAGCTGAGAATCCATTGAGCAATAATATGGCAAAGATTGATCTTTTAAAGACAACTGTAGTAATCATTTGCTTTGGCTGACTCCCTTTCTTTACAATGAGAAATTGGTTTTGGGCGCTCACCACCACCAGAGAATATGCATTTTAGTGAATTATGAATTCTGTATTTCAGAAAAAGAAAAAGAGAAACGTGAATGGCACTTAAAATTCTTCAGTGCAGAGAGGTTCTACTTAATCTTGTTTAGACTGGAAGTCAGAATAAATCTCGAAGGAACTGCCATTCTTTTCACCTTCCTGAAATTTATTTGCCTAGATTATTATTGTCTACAATGACTGTTAAAATAACATACCTCATCATGTATCAAGAGTATCCATAAATCTTTAAAACATTCATACTGAAACAAGGTTGCTTTTTTAAAAGGAACTTTTTTCCTCTTTCAGTATCATAATAAATCAAGTCAATTGGTATCCCAAGCACTCAGTAACAGCTGTCTTCATAAGCTAATTCAACACAAAAATGAGTAGTTTATTATTGCACAAAATGCACATTACTTGATTCCACAAGTAACATCTAAGTAGTTGATGAGATATTCAGACTTATCTACTATACCAACTGTGTCATTGACTTTTACTGCCCTCAATCCATTCTTCTCAATATACCTTTTTTTTTTCCATAAAACAATTGTTGACAAACTGTCATTCACACGCACAATAGTAATTACAAGAAAGATCTAGAAAACTGACAAATGAATCAACAGTTTCATGGCATCAGAAGTTACTTACCACATCTCGAACAATGGGAAAAGATTTCTTTCTGCGCAGGTCTGGCATGCTATCAATTCCGTACAGCCCACGGCCAGCACTGTTGGAGATGAAAAGAAAAACCTGAGACTTACAAGTTTCATCCTTAAGAATTGTTTATAATATCTGTATTCACAGTTAAAATCAAAATTAGCAGTTGTCAGCTAAAGAAGGTAAGTGTTCTAATTCTTATGAAAAATTAACGAGAGTGTTCTTGGTGTGGCTGACTTTTTCTCCTGGCATCCATTCACAGCAAAGAGTAGCCGAAAGGTTACTTAACACCTCCTAAAAATTTTTACCATGGTTCTAAAAGTTATAACAGTAGCTTTCCACCAAAAGGACTTTTATATCTTGTAGTTGAGATGGAGCCCAACTTTGTACAAGATATTGTTGTTGTCATAAATTTGATATAAAGAGTAAAATATCTAACTAAATACATAATTACGTCTTCTCACATGATTCCACGTGAATGTGGAAAACCGAACTTGTCACATTGTAAGATAATTTCATGGTGACCATCATTACTTTCTCTTTGCCTGGTTTAAGCTTTTTCATTAAGCACACATTTAAAACCCATATTAGATCTCACATACAACTTGAAAACAACAGCAAAGAACAACTTGGAGCCACTTCATAGAATAAAAGGCTGACAACACCAATAGGATTTAAAAGAATACATACTGATCTGGTAACAATATGCCTCATTATCCCCGACTCTTCAGAATAGGTATTGCAGGTACTATTCTCCTACATTTTTTCCACAGTGGATGTTGGAAGATTGCTATATACCTTGTCAGATCTAATTAAGAGATACTTTGATATTATCATAGAAACTGGGATACCATATTTTTCAAGACCCAACATTTTCCCCTCCATGCTCCTGCTGTTTGGCATTGTCTCAAATACCTTTTTCAGTTGTTCTTGTATTTCTACCTCTCTATGTATAAAAAAAGTACATGTCACAGCAAACAGTTTCTCATCTGAAAGTCCTCATTTCATTTATACACATCACAGTTATTGGGTGAAAAGAGATTTAACTGAAATTAGGGACAGAATTTTCACTTCCTTCCAAAGGGTCAATATTTTGTCCCAAATACTCCTCTGCTGTCTTGAGGATTACATCCCCTCACCACTAGTAGAGTTTACAAATTCCACATTTATTTAAGCCAAGACTCTGTCTGATGACTCCTGTTGGATAGAGATGTTACAGTTCCACAGCTAAAGCTAAATCCAAAAGGAATTATGAATCAGAGACCTCAGCTGTCATGATTTACAGCCTGGTATATTGATATAAACTGAAAACAATGCTGGATTATGCTAATATACCAGACTGTAGAGGAAAAGGCATACGCCTCTACTATGATATCTACACTGCTAATATCATCAAGATGAATCAACGCAAGCCAACAGAACTCATAAATCAGAACTTCAAATGAATTAATAGACATGAAATACATTAATAGGTGTTAAAAAAAAAAAAGGACACCAACTCTGGTTTAAGCAATCTCTGAATTACAAACTATTAGAAGACTAGAGGACTAGGAGAGTATCCTAAGGAAATATAATCTTATGCTATGCTTACTCTTTTCTGACAATTTTCTAGGCATCTGCTTTTGGCCACCATCAGGAGGAGCAGGATGCTGGGCTATATGGGCCTTTAGTCAGACTCTATATCACTTGGGTTTTTTCGTTTGTGTGTTTTTTGGTTGTTTTGTTGTTGTTGGCATTTTTTGTTTGTTTTGTTTGTAAGGCAAAGCTTACAATAATTTTTACCTCTCACTTGGAATAAAATGGGGTTTTATTTTGTCCCCTTATTATTCCACAGGCTTCTAGAAGAAATAGACACAGCAATAGACTGGCAGTATTTATTTCCATGCTTTACTTTCAACAGATGCAGAACAGCAAATTTACTTTCTTGGAGCATGCTTGATAGGGGACTTGATAAGTTCAGCTTGGGTGAAGCTTAACTGTACTAAAATCAGAGGAGAGAAAAGGCAAAATGGCACAATGGCACCTATAATGTTGGGGGTATTTGTTCACCTTCTGTTCAATAATTCCCATAGTTTGAAGTCCTGGTGAAACCAGCTTTGGCAGTATCACTACTATGGACAGGTCCAGCTTCTGCTCTGCAGGAATGGGCGTGCTTTCTTGCCCAATGTCCTCTCTCTAAGATATGAGGGACACGAGCGCAGTTGCACCATAAAAGAGTGATGAAATGAATAGAGCGAATCTGGGCTAACAGACTACTTACTGGGCAGTTCTCCAAGTAGAATAAATTGCAAAAGGAATTTGAGAAGCTGCCCTTAAGGTCAAAGAGCAGGGGGACATAGCAGGGGACAAATCCCTAAAATGGAATCAAAAATAAACTTACAAAACCACAAAGTGGAAACAAACATTTGGGGGCAAAACTAATAGGTATTGCGGCACAGATAACACTGAAATCTGTGCTTTGGATGCAAGAGATGAATTAGCATCAAGGAACTGTTAACTGTTAAAGCCAATACTAGAAATAATGAGTCAAAAATACTGCTGCACACTCCAGTCCCGCAGACTGTGTCACTGTGAGGAAGCACTCATCAGCGCTGCCAAATATTAAACCTAAAAAGTTAGAGGTTACACAGTAGAAACATTGATACACAGATAAATCCCATAGAGGGAACAAAGCCTGTTTCTCTTATCTTGAAATAAACAAAGATGCTCTGAACATTGTTTCTCATGTGGATTTTAAAGGATTAAATATAATGTTCAGAATCATCTACACGTTCATTTAATCTTGTAGTTCAACATACTTAGAAAGACCTTGATAAAGATCTCCTAATATTTACACTGATATACAAAAGACTCAATCTCCAAAATTGACGGGTTCAACTTTAAAAAACCCTCCGGAGTCAAGAATCTTTCTTCATAAATTCAAATAGGACTGATATTAAATTCTAAAAGCTCCATGCCCAGCTCTCCCAACACCATCAACCATTTAGACTTCAAAGATCTTTCCTCTGTCTTAATAAATTTGTATTATTTTTCATAAGGTGCCAGTTAGATGATGAAAATATAATGCTTTTTTTTAACCCCCAAATAAATTATAACTGTTACAGTTTTTCAATAAATTTTATCCCTTTTCCCACTAGTTAAAAAAAAAATAAATCAAATTTCACTATCATATTGCAAAGCAACAACTAGTTTCACCTAGCTGGTAGGAGTAAATCTGGTAGCAGAGTAAATTTTATTTCCTAGTAGGAGAACTTGCAAGCTCCTCAACCATTGGTGTTCTTTAGGGAAATCCTGTTTGACAATGAATTTTCAACTCTTTCTCTTGCAAAGAAAATAATAGACATATTTTACATTCATAACATATTTCAGAAATGAAGTGATGCTTTCATCCTTAAGTTGTATATTGTTACTATAAAAAGCAGACATCTGGTATTGGATTAAACTTCTTGATCCTAAGAGACAGCAAGCCTCCTCAAGCCCTTTACTTCAAAATGGCACTCAGTATTTTGCATAGAGTCTCTTGGCACTGTGCAGGATTGAGTCACAGATCAGACTCACAATAAAGTGAAGAATAAAGGTATGAATTGATTCAAAACATTGCTTTCATAAGAGAAAAAAAAAAATCAAGATCTTTAGAACTTGAGTAAAGTGAAAATGCATTTGAGTGTTCTTTCTCTGTGACGTCTTCAAGTTATGAGGTGCGTTATTGTTAATAAATAAGCTCTTGCAGGAAGCTTCTTAAGTTGTACGTCATTAATTGGCACTATACTTATGGGGTGTATTGTGGGTAATACTCTGAATACAGATAATAATTTCCTGTTATAGGGGCTTAATTAATGTTGTTTTAAGGGATTTGAGTTGCTATTAAGGTACTAGTTTCCAAAGCAAAAGCTTGAAATAATCGTGACCTTTATATAGTCCCCAGAACGTATATCACATTATCTAAGGGATGAGGCCTAAGTTCTACTTTATTGTATAATCACCTATTGGGTCACAGACAAGTTCTTATTTTGCAAAAGTTGAAAGTAATTTTGGAGATTTAAGAAAAGTTTGCAGTTTCATTTTGATCCATATTGACCAAGCCGAATTAAAGATATAAAAACAGTATATGGGAGGAATGTATTCCTTGCTCTAGGTTCTGAAAAACCCCCGAACGTGCAAAGGAGATTATTTCCAATATTTTGAAAAACTAAAGCTTAACCTGCAATCTCTAAAAGAGAGAGATCAATAAATTCCTCAATACTAACAAATATGTGACAACAGTACTAAGTATTCTTCTTGTTGAAAATACTTTAACTAGAACGGAGTGCAGAACGTTCTTTCATAATATTCCTGCTCTAAATTGTTGATATAATTGCTAATGCTTCTGTACACGAACTTAGTTTTGACATTAGTCACAGTCATTAAAAAAACGTAAGCAGTTGACTAACAAAGGAGCTAAGTTTGAAATTACTTTTTTGTAATCGTCTTTGAGTAACAGAAGGTCATGGTATAGTTTACCAGAGGACTACAAGCTGCTTTCATATCAATGGCCTTACAGCGGATTAATAATTTTTGTGCTATTCACTGCATTGGATAAAAGATACGCTAACAGCCCTGACTGACACAGTAAAAATTTCCTGTACAGCACAGAAGCCTGTTGGTCCAACAGATATTTGTAGGTTAAAGGGCAAAATAAGGTATGTAACAGACAAACTTGTCACAGAAGAATCAATTATTTATCTAATTCCTGCAAAGAATTTAAAAGGAATGGTACAAATATTCCTACATTTCCTGGAACTGTCCAGTTTTGGTGAAATGACATTTCTTACCTTTTGCCAATTAGGATATTTTTCTCTATACTCAAATGGGAGCTCAGCGCGTGCATGATACCTGTGCCTGAAATACTGTAACTGCCTGTAGAAAGAACAAGCTAAGACAGCAGCAAGAATGTTTTCCCTACAGTTGATCAGTTTTGCTTCACAGTCTGGAGTAGAGCTTGTATGGACCCATTTTCCTTGACTCTCTTTAGATACAGTACAGAATACAGCGATGTGTTAGGTTCACACACAAATGCTGAATCAGATAAGCTGTCACCCTACACAATCAATTGGCTTCACTTCATCTCTGACAGTGACTAGACAACAGAGAGCTAATTATTCTAGAGTTTTACCAAGTCAGGACTCACCTACTAGAGATCTGACTTTTTAAATGTATTCGAACTAAAAAGGATCCGGTAAATTTATTAGTTCAAAATGTCAGCCAAAAACCACCAGGACATAAAAGGGAGAAAAGCATAAATACATTTTTCAGTGCAAGGAAAATGCAGTTTTAGTGCAATTTTCCAGAGAGAATTGGACCTGCCTTATGCTGACTTTTAGTGTCCCATGACATTTTAGGATAATTTGGATTGCACCTGTCTATACTTCAGTTATAAACAAAAATTCTTTGCTGAGATTCCCAAACATTTGGGTTGTCAATCAATTCTTAAGAAAGCTAAAATAAGTCACATGAATAGCTTTAAAACATTACAATAAATAATTTCCTCTTAGTCACAGCAGCAACAATAACACCCTATTTAGTCTGATCCTGCTAGTGTTCATCAGGCCCACACTGTTCACTCAAGTTAAATCATTCTTTCTTCTTTATTACAGACAAACATAGGACTTGAAAGCTATAATCAAAACACTCAAAAAGAATGCTGATGAAAACAATAATACCTTCCAATAAAATCTGAAATTTTTTCTACACTGGCAGTTTACTGTAGCAATTCAGATGCAACTCACAATAGTAAAACATGTAACAATTTCTGTTCTGTAACTGGCAGGTAGCTCGTATGGTGTAGAACATGACAGTTGATCTATATGCATATATATATATATGTATATACACATGTGCCATTTTTTTGCAGATGAGGACTTGATCAATGATGTTTTCATTTCAGGCCCTATAAGCACACAGTTCCTCTACTAAACTATTCAACACTCTGTTTGGAAATTGTGATTCTTACTGTGGTACACTTTGCTGTATAATTGATACATTTAACTGTCCAAAAACTTCCAACCTTTTCCCCCCAAATTCAGTTCTCAGTTTTAGAGGACTGAATTACAAATTGAGAGTTGTGGCACCGTACATATTCAGTAGTGGTTCTTAAAAAATTACAGTTAACATCATAGTAACATTACAAATATTTAACAATTCTAATTTTATGAAAGGCATCAATCTTATGTCGCAATACCTTTATTTGATGAAAACAAATAATTGCAAAAATGTTGGTATTTTTATAATTGAAAAAATGAAATATCTCACTTTAATATAATGAGGTTTTTACTTTTTTTTTTTTCTAGGCATAAAACATTTGGAAAGAATCACAGCCATTCTTTAAAGTCTGTGAAAGTAAATTCATTTCCAGATTAAAATAATGATGAAAATGAAGAGGTGAGATGTATATTGTGGGGTTTTTTTTTTAAATCACTCAGTATTGAACGTACATTTTAGGTTACTGGGATACTTCATTTTCTTGAAGTTCTTAGCATTTTATAATATTTCAGATTAGATGAGTTTGTTCTATAGCATAATCAAACTTCTGTAGTTAAATGTGATAAATAAAACACCCAGGCAGCTTTAATAACTTATAACGCTGGTCTGATCTCATGAAAATTGAGATGAATTTTTTGAAGATTGAACTAGGGGGTAAGGGAAGAAGAAATGTATCATTGCTGCATATTATAATCACAAAATGTAGCCTGTGGCTTTTGTAATAACATAAAAATGGAACTATGCAAGTTAATGAAAATAATTATGAGACAGCCACATTGTCTGAAGATCCACAAATCCACACTTGGATAACAATACATAATTTTTGTTGGTATGGAAAACTGAAATTGGAGATCTAAAATTGTATATGAATACTGGGAGAAAATACCAGCCTTATAAAAGTAATTATAGGACTGGATTTACAGCTTCTCCTGGTCCTTGGAATATTGAAATGTCACCAAAGAAATACCTAGCACTTTCTCTGAAAATGAAAGTTGAATTAAAAGAGTCTTAATACGAGCTAAAAATACTATATTAAGAAATGAAAAAAAATAACGAGCCAAATCCCACCGTAGAAGAAAATCTGAAGCTGCCAGAAAATTTGGGGGTAGACTAGGCTATGATAATAAAGGACCATATACACTCAAATTTTGACAGACTGTGTGCTCAAATGAGTATGCATATTAACATCATGAATATTTTGAAATTATGTTTTTTATTCATATTTCTATAATAAAGATATGAATTAATCACACATTAGGATATATTGACAGATGTTCAGACTTTGTGACTACAACTTTGAGTCTCCCTCTGCCGCCTTCTGATCACAAATCTGTTGAATGCTTCATCCCCAGGCGTAAGCCAAAGCAGACCAACGGATACTCCAAATTGTGCCCACAGGCCTCTGGGGCCATTCTCAGCTTTTGGAAAAAATAAAATTACTTGCAAAGAAGTTCTGACCTCATTTCATTTTCCTGTTATGCTTCTTGTCACATTACATGGGGATGATGCTAGCCAACTAAAATGACTTTATGCTAGCCTTGGGCGATGTGGCCTCAAAGCATCACCATTTCAACTCGTAAACTTTTTTACTTTATTTTTTTCAAAATTTGGAAAAAAAAAAAACCATATAACCACACAGCCCCTCCTACCCCCCCTTAAATTATCTCCTTAGGCCTGAAAGCTATAAAAAACCTAGCATCAGCAAAACAGCATTAAAACTACATTTGCTGATATTCTTGACCTTTACACCAGAGCAAATCAATAGTAACAGTAATGACAGACTATTCAGAGTGCTGCAAAAATTGTCTAGAAGGAAAATCTGCTCTCAGCATTTACAGCGAAGAGAAAAATCTGAACATCCTTCTCAAAATTAATGCTCTCTTAGCAGAACTGTTGCAATATCATAAAACCAAGGACTCATTTTGAATTCTCTCTACTACCCTTGAAGTCCATGTAAATGGTTTCCTTAGTATCAACATGAACATAATGTAAAGAGACCAATCATGGATATTAAAAAAAACCCAACAAGTTGCGTAAAACTTGTGAGAATTTATAAGGTGGAGATAAGAAAGTCTACAAGACAAATTCATTTGCAAAAACAAGATGGTGACCTTCCTAGAACCAGATGAGGTAATAACAAGCTACACTTAGTTTGCCTTTGACAATATGCATCTCTGTGGTTGTCATTATCATAGGATCATACCATCTAATCAAAACATAAACCTGGAGCAGAATGAGGTAAAACAGATTAAAAGCAATAGTGAAGCATCAATGACACCCTAATGAAGGTGGTGAGACTGTATCTTACAAGAAAAAAAACAAAACCAAACCTTAATTTCTCTTTTAAATCCAGATATTAATGTAGCTATGAACTTCAGCGGGCTGTACTACCATAGAATCATGGCCAAACAGCTTTATTACATTTCCACCTCTGATTAATTAATAATTTCTGCAGACATGATACCACATGAACCTAGAAATACAACAGGAATACATAACTGACTGTTCCCAGCTTATACATGTTTGAGTTTGGGTAGCATCCAAATTAAAACTTCTTCAATGATAATCAGGACAATTTATTTCTGCACCACATGCTGGATCAGAAAGTCTTTCATAAAGACAGTTAAACATAAAACAAGGAGAGTTAAGTCAATACAAAAAGTGCAGAAAAGTCTTGGAATCTGAGAGGCTGTGAGTTCCTTATGGGCGTGGATGACAACTAGAACACACTTCTAAGGACGCAAGAGGAAGGATGAAATTGAAGAAGAGAAATCAGCAAAAGAGACAGCAGATGTGAAACATTAGAAACAAGAAATTGAAAATGAAGAGGTCAGCTTTCATTGGACTTGGTAGTAGCTAGTAAGCACATGAAAAGAGTCTTGAAACTCTCAGCAAATCATCACACATAATTCTTGACTTGCAAAATTTCAAACAGGGATTCCTCAAAAGCTAAGCAAGGAGTAAGCAGTTCTACTAAGTTATTGCTGAAGTTGGACAGATACACAAGGAGAGGTAAGAATCTAGTTCAAATCCATCTGTGTATTTTGGATGCTTTTTGAAAAAAGTACAATCTTGAGGATTTCCATGTAATTCTTCTAATGCATCAAGTCCATGTTGACACAATCTTTTGCAGAAAAAATTCCCAAATTGCCTGTTCACCATATTAAAATCCTCAAAGGCATCCCTCTGTTTCTCTTTGTAGAGTTCCTTCTGATTACAAGATTAAAAACAAAACAATATGGTAATCCTTTTCCTATCTTATTTGAGCTGGTAAAGCACTTACCTAGAGTATAGGAGAGTTTATTCTAACCCTGAAGAGCATTGCCATTTTCCAAGCACTATCCTAACTTTTATCCTATAAATTTAGGAGATAATCTGTTTCTCACATACCTCCTTCTGATTCCCCATCACCATTCTGTAAAAAAGAGAAAGGGATTCATGGGCCGTTTATGCATCTTCTTTATATTTTCACATAAGCAGTCTTTGGTGTGTTAGAATTTTTTTTTCAAGCCCATAAGGATGAAGGTAGAGCCAAATTGAAACTTCCAGACACATCCACAAATGCACGTGCAAAAGCACGATGGAAATAAAATGATGTTTCTGAAGTTGTGAAAAGTAAACGTACAGAGACTAAGTTAAACTCAGAAACTCGGACTCTATGGGCTCTCTGTTGCTCAGGAGCAGTTCCATTGGCAGTGAATAAAACTCATCATGTGTATAAGGCATTCTTATGTCACAAAGAGCTACTTCTGGCAAGCAATGTCTGTAAAATCACTTCTGTCTGTTATTCTGCTCTGTAACACAAAATATGATAAAAATTGAGGTTCTTATTGGACTTTTTTTACTGATCACTAAGGAGTGGCATATAGCAAGGAAAAAAAATCCAAATTCAAGAATGACTAATTCAAGAAAGACTTGAACATCTCCCATGATTTCCTGGGAGAAAAAATAATGTCTGAATTAAGAATGCTGCTGATGTGAACCAGAGAAAAGGACAGAGGGATTTTGAGGGAACAGCAGAAATGACAAAATCAAGACAGATGAATACAGAATATAAAGATATTTTATTATGACATTAGTGGTGTAATTTATGCTCAGTTAGTAATTTGTCATAACTCACACCTCTGTCTCTTTAAATAGCTTAGTTTTCTACCCAGTCTGTACTTCCCCCCACAGTCTTTTCATTATGATTTCAACCTCAAGTTCAGCTTAGCAGAAGCATCTACATTTGATTTTTTTTCTCTGTGTATCTGTACAAATAACAAATATTTATTTAAAAGTTATATATATATGGTCAAGAAGTGCCGATTTTGTTATTTAAAAAAAGTATTACTAAAACTCATACCAATTATCATCTACAAAATATTAAGGACATGAAATATTTTAGTTTGAAATGAACTTCACCATCTCTTCTGACAACACTGGGGAGTACTGTAGCTACTATCAAGAAGTCTATGTATGATATCAGCTGGTTCTGGAACTTGTCAGCAATATTTTTAATTGCTGAATTATGGCAACGTCAGAGAGTTCTTCTACATACATACTTATTCACCTGAATATTTTTAAGAGATTAAAGGAACTAACCAGACTTCAGGGAAGAACTGCAATTTTGAAACTGCATCTTCTTTCCCTTGTGCAATGAATCAATGACCAGATGAACTCATATAAGACAATAATACTTCCTGCCTCTCTTTGCCCAGCATTCAATCAGTGCATAGTAAAGATTATAGAAAAAGTTTCAGAATTTAAGTACTTCTTATGCCTTTACTGTCTTTAGTCTTTACCTGTCTGTCTTAATTTTGTCTTTAACTATCTTGAAATATGAATAACACATTAAAATCTTTGCTGAAACAAGAGAGGTATCAGAGATATGTCGACTGGGTGATGTTTGAAGCCAGGCTACGACTAGTTATTGGTTAATATTTCAATCACAAAAAGCTAGGAATAAATTAGTATCTGAATGCAGTCTCACTCCAGTAATACTGATAGAATACGTACTCTGTAGAGAAAGAAGACAACTGTGGAAAAACAGTTAGATATGGTCTGGTGTCTAAAGTGTTTCTAATTAAATAAGTTCTAAAATTCTCTTTATATTGTTTGCACTTGGCATTCACAAGTTTAACGGTCATTCTAGGTTAGTATGCTTCAAAATCCACTTTCAATTGCCTTCTGATTACCAGTAGGTATTTTAACAGATCAGCTTATAAATGATAAGAGGAAGAAACCAAAAGGCAAGATGTTTCCAGTTGCTTTCATCATAAAGGGGTACCCTTCTCTGTAAAAATCTAGTGAAATGAGAAATCCTGTTTTCCTCATGAGAAATTAACATGTTCCTTATGGCAGTAGTTAACTAGAATCCAAGGAATTATCTGAAGCAGTTGCTTTACCTGTAGGACACTGAGGCTTGTATTGTTTAGGAGACAGTGTTCTGTATTTTGACATGAATGAACATTTTCTTGAATTATCTTTCCAGAAGAAAACCTATACTCTCGTCACCTACTTCTCTACTATTACATGTGGGCCCTGGAGCATTGTTAATTGCTCTCCTTGTATTCCTAATGTGATTAAGCTTAGTTACAGGCAAAACAGTTCTCAAATCCACATTTTAATTTTTTTGAGGGAAAGGATATTTCTTTGCACAACTGCAGCTCTGCTTTCATTTTCCAAAATTGTTCTCCATTTATACTCCACTAAGGTTATATAATTTCTCACTTTATGAGAGACTTGTGAACCTTTTATCAAATTTTGAATTCATCTGGGTCCAACAGCTGTCTCTTTGCATAAGTTGGGATAAATAGGGACTCTTCTTTTTTTTGGAAGATTAGAGGGAAACATGGAGAAGAGCAACTTTGGCAAAGGTTTGGCTGGAGCAGGTAGCGGTGGCCTTGTAGTGGTTTGAGATGTCAGGATTGTCGGAGGGGTGGGGCTCAAAGGCAGAGAACGGCAACAACAAAGACTGTATTTTTAACCTTGGGAGGAGCTAATAGTATGAAAGGCTGAAATGAAGGCACTTGGAGCAGAGATGAGCCTGTGTATTTATGTTTTGGGTTTGGTGGGAAGACAGAGGGAAAGTGCAAAAGCAAGGTAACATGCTAAAGAAGGGCTACATCAGAAATTATGATCACTGCCATTTATGCTGAAGACCGGTCTGCAGATACAGGACAAAGGTAATAGCCACTGGACTCCTGGCATGTATCAAGTGGTGGCGGTGGGCAACTGGGGGGTTCTGTAGGTAAGTTATTTCCATGTTACTCCTAGTAGTAGAGCAGGTATAGCATTTTATGATCTTTTAAATACATTTTTAAATGTTGTTGTTTTTCCCCCCAATATAAATAATTAGTTAGAAGCACTATATAAAGGAAGAAATTACATAACTAATTAAAACAAAAAATCCTTTCAAGGACACAGACAAAACTGAAAGGTAATGCACATAAGGGGATTGATGCACAATAAGGCGAACAATATCCAGCAGAGTCATAGAAAGGCTGACCCGCCAAACTCTTGTATCTCACAGATAGATTAACAGTAAATGAACACCTGCCTGGGAAGATCCATTTAAGATTTAAGTGGAGAGTAGGAGAATCCACTGGGAGATCCAGTGGGAGAGTACAGTTCCACTAATATATATGTATGCTGAAAACACACATTTCAATTTTATTCTTGGACAACTACATATTTAGCACTTATTGCATTTTTACTGAAACAGACACGACTGGGTATATTAACTAGAAATTCTCCTACGCACAAATTTTCTGTACAAGACCAGCTGTACTCCTTCTAGTAACAGTTAAGAGGACTGTAAGTGTGCAAAGATTGTTGGCTATCGGCTGGAAGTAAAGATTAATATAGTGATCTGGATTGTGAAATCAAATTTTGTTGAAAAACAGGAGAATAGCTACATTACCAGAAGTAAAAAACTGGGCAATGCTGTATTGACAGTGAAATATTAGTCTTTGTGTATAGCCTTTGGAACATTAAACACTACAGTTATAGACAAACTATTCATGTTATGTAGGTTATACATTAAATTCTCTACTCCTCTCCTCACTTCAAATAACAACAACCCATCATCCTGACATAGAAGATGATGAAGTTGAAGGCACACAAGTTATCATTCAACGCAAGAAGAAACCCACTGTAATGTTGACTATTTTTTGTGTGCTTCTGAAGATAATCTGCGTAACAATCATCTATCTGAATTCATCATAGAATTGAAAAAAAAATAAATTTGCTTTACCATTGAGAACATGCCACTGAAGGAAAGGAGTAATCATCTGCATGCAACACCATCTGTGTACCATTAGCAAATTTCAGAATGGATTAGGCCATGTGGTAAAATTATCAGTCTCTGACGTGACTGCCATCAGGCAAGCAGTGAATTAATACAGAGCAAGTCTCTGCAAAAAAGTAAAACAGTACTATCCTAGATGCATACACATGATGAAAAACCCAGCTGACCTCCATGTACTTTTCAAAAATACTGAAAGGATGAATTCTGAAGTGTCTCATTTTCAATAAAATGAAGAAGAAAAATAAAATGAAGAAGATATCATTTGATACTGTCATGGAAAGAACAGAAAAGACAGAGCTTTTGCCTTTTAACAGAGAATTAGCAAAAACGATAGCGAAAACAGTAGAGAAAACAGTATTTGTTCTTTGCCTTTTCTTTCTCATCCTGGCTTTTCTCTCATTTCATTCTCAAGTGGAGATCATTACAGAGAATTAAGAGTTGCAGTCTGTGCCGTGGACTTGGGATGTGCTGGTGCACGTCAGGTGGGTTCACAGCATTGTGCTGTGAGAGAGAAGGAAGAATAAGGCAGAAAAGAAGCAACCGAGATATTTCTATATAGATAAAGCAAGGTATCGAGGGTTTTGAGGAAATAATCTCCCCTCACTTCAAACAGCAACATCTTTCCCGGAGACTAAGAGGGAAAAGGAGTCACAGCTAAGGCTGCAGCCAGTTATGCTAGCAGTGAAGAGGCTGAGGGATTCTAGAGTTTAGGATGAGTTTTCACATGCAGGAATAGAGTGGAAAGTGTGATTAAAACAGAGCCACAACAGTCTTTGAGATGTCGGGGTTCTTCAGCTGAAAGAGAAGTTAAATTAAAATTGCATCACTGTTTGCAGGGAGGCCTAGTGAAACAGAAGCTTGCACAAAAATGTTGCAGACAGCGAAGGGAGTAGAGGCCCAGTCTAAACTTTTGTGTCAGCAAAAGAAGTGAGGTTTACTTTAAAAACATGAGCTAGTATTGAGCTACTGTCAGTCATTTGAAGTAGCCCTAATGCAGTGGTTACAGGATGTTTGTGCAAGGGATTGACACACCTTATTCTCAGAGGATTCAATATTTGAATTTATTCACCTGCGAATAGAAGAGAGGGCATAACAGGACCAATTTCTGTCTATATAGTCCTTGTCAGTGGCAAAAGGTCTCCTTACTTCTGTGAGATTGTTTTTTTGTGTGCAAACCACAAAAAACGAGAATTCTATACACTCTTGTACACTACTTTTCTAAGTCCTACGCTGATTAGTAAACTGTAATTAAGTAATTGGCTGTGGAAAGTAGTGCATACAGCAAAACTGTACAGTCACATGCAGCTTCCTGCATGCATAGATATCAGTACTTGATACTCACAGTACCTACACCCACAGAGTCTCCTTACAAAATGCTATTCCTGAACTACACATTGACAAGGTATTAAACTGTTTCTCTTCCAGTTTTGCAGATCACAAGCAATACGACAGAACGAGCTCTCTCTTATTAACCTTATTCATATTGGGGGGGGACACAAACAACAAAAGGTAACAGAGCAACAAGAAGTAGGTTAAAGATGGGGAAATACGGAAAAGAAGAAAAATAATATGAAGGTGAAAATGTTCCTTAAGATTTTGGTTATGTTAAGAAAAAATTCTCTAGCTTAAGAAATGAAAGCCCACCCACATGCAGTGACCAAAACTGGGTCATTAAAAACCACAGATGATAAATCCAAGACAGTTTTGGACTAGCTTTAATTTCAGTCTTGGATTTCTAATTTTTCTAGAGAAAAAATGAAACAACTCATTTCTTCTTCTTCTGAGAATATAGCATTGAATGTAATATACAATTCTGCAGTGAACAGCACCTATAAAAGTATCTGAGAATGTAAATTTCTACACTGTATTTCAAGAATTTGAACTCATTTTGATGTTAAGTATCGTTCTCTTACTAGTTCCAAAAACTATGCCGACCTATACACCAAACTTCTCAAAAATAGTTGTTGAAAGGTATGAACAGCTTTTTTTTCTTTTTTTTTTTTTCCCCTTTTTAAATACACAAAACCCCAAAGTTTCATGCCAGGCTTACACACCAATGCTTCTGGGTGTGACCATTCTTAGTTTCAGCATACCACAGCTTACTGTGTAGTTTTTAAGACGTCAGATTCCTGCTTCTCAGTGGTGAGGTACGTTACATTTTGTGGTGCCTCAAATCATAAATTACTCAAATCTGAGGCCAAACCCTATGAGTAAAAATGAATTGACATTGCAGCGCACAAAAGAGAAAAGGATATATCTTCTTTGCAGATATGACAAAGAGAATTTGAGGCAAGTATCAGAAGCTGCCTCTGTGATATCTTCTGGTTCTGATATGCATTAATTTTTTCAACAAAGCCACCAAATATAAACTGTCACACATCAAATCAAAAGGTTATTGTAATAATTTTCTGGCACAATTGCAATGTTCTGATGAAAGTCTTCCATGATTCCATTCAAAGAATAATGTGAACACCAGCATAGAGAGTTTTACTAGGTGTTTTTTATGGCTAATACATTGCTGAAGAAGTATTCAAATCAGTAATCTAATCAACAGAAAAAAAAGTTGCTTCAGATGTGCTAGGTTCATGTTGACAAACAATATAATTCAAACATAAATACTAATGTTTTGCATTTGAAAGTCATAAAAGAAAGAAAATTCACAGCACTTATATTGTTCTACTTCTAAAAGGTAGAGAAATACAGTACTTTGAAAATCCCATTCAAAGGAGGATTAGTTATTTTGGCATAGTAAGAAACAGTGCTGATCAATATACAAGGCAAAAGTTTTTATAGTTTTAGTAACAAGATACTTTTGACCTTTTCGACCTTATGAGAAAACTGCAACTGATCAAAGTGAAAGCAATGGGTCATTTGCAAGCCAAGAGAAGTACATGACAATTTTATTCTAATGCCAAAGGGCACATTAATAAAAAAACCCCACATCAAGTACCTATTACAATATTTAAAATGTTTCCCGTTGCATTCAGTAACTAATCCTGCACAATGTCACACATGGCCTCACAATTCTACAAGTTTCTATGAGCTACAAAATGAATAAAACACTTCAAGGTATGACGAACTATACGGAAACTACCTAAACCACTGTAAAGCTGGAGGAGTGCTCTTAAATTTGTTTAAGGTTTAGCAATAAGTACAAATGTTACCCGAACCACACCTTCCACAGCAGCATGTGAATTATATTAAGAAAATTAATATCATTAATTTTTTAGGGAAAAAAAACCCCAAACTATAGGAATCTAAATGGAAAAACTTCATAGTGTCTGGATTCTGTTGTATAGCCTTTAAGATGTACAAATGAGAAGATGGAAGATAAATTAGATAATTTAACATAACTATAGCAAACAGTGCTTATATAGTGCACCAACAAGAAGATAATATCCCTTTTTAAGCAGTTAAATAATATAACTGATAAATTTTACCAATGGCTTTTACTTTTTTTTTTTTTTTCCTTTCCAAACTGAATAATAAAGAGGCATTCAAAATAGGAAGGAGAGATTTTCCTCAAAGGAAGGAATCCCTAGAACTGGATGCAAGATAACTTTGCCTGGAGACAACCAAAAATAACATACAGGTTTCTGCCACATTCACTATCAGCAACTGGAAGATCTTTTTCCCTTGACCTTTGAGATTTCAAATATTAGACTGGTATTATTATATTACTGCACATTTACTAAAATGAAGACATAACATCAGACTAAAGCTTCAAAGGGCATTTATTTTGTATGCAAAGAGGTAAAAAATTTTGTCATCCAGTTGACCTGTGCAACTGAATTGTATTAATTTCTTAAAAATCAAGGACTTAAAAAAAATTAAGAGACATACACAATGAAACTATCTTCCTTTTAAAATAATTCAATTTCTTATAAGAACAAAACTTAGAAAATCTAACATTATGAAACTAATTTGCAGATATAAATAACAAGATTAACAGTCATGTTGGTACTTACCCACTAAATGCCTGGACTGCATAAAGCTTGGAAGTATCCAAGGAACTTCCACTTACTATCCGAGCCTTTAATAAAGACCAAAAAAAGTACAGTTACTCAGTTGCTGTTAATAAGTCTTGGACAGAATTTAACTGCAGCAAACATGTAACACCTAATATGAAAATGTTTAGCAGGGTCAGCTCCAGGCCAAAGCTAAAGTAACTATTGCTTTGGAACGCATTTTGGTAGCATTCAGCATTTAACTGAAACACTCTGCAAGAACCCATGGGAAACTAAGATACTGCTTCCCAAATATTGTTGTCCTTTAAGTCCTATAGTGTATGCAGCGTAGATGATAATTAGAGGCAAAAATCCCAGATACCATGTTTGACAGTAGCAGACCCCTGTGTTGGCAATTATGATAAGCACAACAGTGAGGGTTATCCTGTTTATAAATGCAACATGTTTGCAATGCACTCAAAGGAGAACAAAAGAGTGGAAAGCTGGGAAAAACATGCAAATTTCACAACTAAAATGAAGGAACCAAACAGGTCAAATAAGTCACAAACAAACATCAATGAAATACATGATCCCTATAGTAAATACGTGATTTTTAAACCTTTTCATCCACAGAACCGCTATCTGAAAGAGAATTGGGAAGAAGGGGAATATAGGTTAGACAGAACAGTCTCTCAGAAAATATCTTCTGCTATAAAAAACCAACACTGTTTTAACCTGCTAACACAGAGCAGAATCCAAGTAATACCTGTGCTTAGCTGTATCATTGTGACAAGACCCCTGTCACTACCTTTTAAACAAGCAAAAAGATATTCTCAGTAGATAAGAACCACTGCCACTTATGCACATAATTTATACACTGTATCCCATCTCCGCATGATTTTTTCTGGGGTTTATTTTGTTTTTTAATATTAATGAACATATATTTAATATAGTTGCAGTGTTCAAAACATAATGCTCTATTTTCAAGGAAAATGAGTGTTTCTACTAAGGATATTAAAGCAAAATAAAAATCAATGTCCTGAACTGTTACTATTCTATTTTAGCACAGCTATTCATATGATGACCAAAATTACCCCCCAAATGTCAACAGAAGAACTACAATTGTTAAAGTATAAGGTATGATACATATATATATATCATAAATTGCTTAATGCAAAAATGTGATGTATTTACAATTACTATCAGACAGAAAATATCTGCTGACAGAAAAAACCTACCCTTATTTTTTTGTCTTATCAATTTTAAAATACAAGTACATTTAAAATTGCTTTTATATATTATTCCACCAGTGTCTTTTTTTTTTGTTTTTTGACACTTTATAGTACAAAGCATACATGAAACTGCATGGTTTTAATTGTCACCTTACTGATCTTTCCATTTTTACTCCCCAAATGAAGTACACATTCTACAAGCCCTTTAAATAGTTCAGGAATTTTTAAGATGTTTAGACATTCCACATTATGTACATTATAAAATGATCATATACACCTCAAATACGTGCCACGCTTGATTTTTAAACCAGTTTATCTACAAGAAGATATCACATTCAAACACATATATGAAAAATATATTGGCAAATGTAAAGGTGCATACAGTATAATACCAACAATCCAGGGAACCAAAAGGCTCTACTGTGCCACTAATTTTAGAGGCTACTTATGGGATCAAAGCAAAGCACGTGCACAAGAACAGGCAGAATAGAAACTGGAGATAAGTTGTTCAAAACATGTTTTACCAGTGAGATTATACCTGATTTTGTATTATTCAAAAAGGTTAAAGAGGATTGAGCTACTACTGGGGACTAGCAATGTCACAATACCAAATTTGAATCCACGGAAAATCCAGCTATGCAACAGTCTCTCCTCCTTTGTGAGACCAAAATGCTTGACTACAGATCTTAGCTTTTCTTTCACAGCTATTGTGAACACTCCTTTTAGAAAGAGTAGGCTTAAAAGTATGAGCTATGGTTTATTGTCCCAAGGAAAACGTATGTTTTGAGTTATACAGAATATAAAATTAAAACTGTTACTAATAGTAAATTCCACAATTCAGTAAAAATAGAGTAAGCACATCATCTCTGTGCATCAAGAATATCTGCTTGCTGTGAATTGGTTCTTTTCATAGTTCTCCTCCTGAATATAAACAGACATAGTATCAACTTTTATGTTTTAGCAAAACCCATTAAGGTATTTTTTTCTGCTGGGACATGAACTATTCTGATGTTTTCTCACTTTACAATGTCCTCCCTTCAGAAATACTAGCATTTTTATTTTGCTTCAGAAATTAATTCTTGACTATATTAAGCTATAGTGGTTTAGTTGTCAAATTACCCTAAATTGACTGAATAGATTTATAGAAATCTAAATCTCAGTATTATTTATGCGAAATGCAATTTTTAAACAGTTTGCAGGTACTTTACTACCAGCTGCCTAAAGAATCATATTAATTATATGTTTAATTCAATTGTTTAGAAAGTTATATTAAAAAGTACAAAATTGTTGAGACTTCCACATTAAATGGAATTTTGTATTTCAGAGCATGAGAGATGGACACATGAAATTTTCTTTACCTCTCCTGGGTTTCAGCCAGCTTCATCTAATTTCACTACATTTCCTTTACTGGAACCTAATTTTGCCTAAATTTAGGAAGGAGAGGAACAATCAAAAATTAGGAAGGGGGGAAAAAAGGTATTACATGTTTGATTTAACTTGTTTTTCTTTGCAGTGTCTACTTAAAAAAAAAATGATAAATTGCACCAGTCTAACAGCTTCTTTTCGCAATAGAAATTGCATAAAGCAGACAACTGACGCAGATTTCCCAAAACAAGATTTTGAGAGCATCTTTTTTGTAAGAAATGACTGCATCTTCAGAGACGAAATTAGTTTGAAAACTTCATTGTTCTTGCTTCTTCTGAACTCACCACGAGTGAAATAATCTGAACTGTGGAAGTGTTCTCTGTGTCTGTGAGAGCACCAAATCAGGAGGTGTACAGTCACCAAGCAGTTCACTTCAGTAGTCATTGGACTACCAGAATAGACAGCAACATTCCTTGATGTAGATAAGAAATGAACTGTGATTATGTAAGAGACCACTGAATGCATTTTCAAATCAGGGATACAAGACTAGACCTCTCAGATTATACTGCTGAATGACAGTGATTTACTTAAAAGAGCTTATCTTCATGTAACTCATTTCTGCCATCCACACATTCTATGGCAAAAACCTAACCTAAGAACAGTGTAAACACTGGTTTTGTTTAGTTAACCCTATGGGATGCTTCCTATTTCATTTCAATTAGTTTATTTCTCCTTAGCTTTTTATGTGAAAATTCACTACATTATGAAATAGAAGTATAGCCTTCATGTTATGCCATATGCCATTTTAGATAACTGGAAGGTGTTTTACTAGGATTATAGGAAAAAAACATGGAGTGATATTACTCCATAACTGTTGCTATTTCAGCTCAGTGCATTCCATATATATACCTGTGTAATGGAGTGATGCAGAGTAGGATGGTCATCTAGCTACTTACAAGTGAAAATTATATTTACAAATGTCAAATACTGAAGGCAAAAGGAAGCCCCCTCCTTTTTTTTTTTAGGCAGTCTGATAGTTTCAAACTCGATTATATTTAATTAGGTAACTGGTAAAAAGAAGAAAAAACTGTTTTAATTTAGTTAAGGATAGTGTAGTGGTACAAGGTTTCTGCTGTTCATTTAAGTTTATATAATTATAACAATTAAAACAAAGAAGAAGAAAAGGTAACATATCATTAATTAGAGCAAAGAAATCATGATGATCAGCTACCATATGACATTTCTGCAAATAAGCTCAATTTCTATGTAGAATTCTTAAGAGTCAATGACAGAACACAAAAACCTTAGGAAAGAGTGGACAACCTTAAGGAATATTTAGCAAACCATATTTTAAAATGCTCCTCTTTAGATAGAAAGTTCTCTCCAGCTCTGTACCATCCTTCACCAGTTATCTCTAATCCTCCTTCTTTACTACCACTCCCTAAGCCTCCCCTAAACAGACATAAACATTTAGGTAAACAAGAAATTAAAAATATTGACTCGTTAAAATTAGTCTTTAAGTTTCTGTTAATAAGAAGTTCCAGATATTAAAAGGCTGTATAACATTCAACATACCCACTAAATTCTGGCTTCTGTTGAAAATGGTTCACAAGTATCCACTCAGGTTAATCTGCAGATGGGGGTGGGGTGTGTGTGTAGTGAAGGAGGTTTACCTGGCATTCTTTCAGCCCCCTCAAATAAGCCCCCAAGTTATTTTCTATCCTCGTATCAGTTTAAAGGTGTTGAGAAGACTAAGTAAAATTTCTGAACAAGTGTTTATTAACACTGCATAATTACTATTAAAACTCAGTCTGAAAACTAATAGATCTTACAAAAGTTGAACTTGAATTCATCGTAGAAGATAACTAGTTTCTATACCCAAATTTCCTAGGAAAAAAAATAATCTCTAAAGGACACTGAAAAGGCAGATTCTTCCAGTGTGAAAGATAATCTGGCAAGGAAGATACAAATGTGAAGACAGACCTTTGCTTTTTAGCTTATGATACCACCAGAAATACAACTGGACAATAGTCTCATCAGTCAGCAGAGATATTTATGAGAGGTTCAGAAGATTCCCCCGCGCCTCCAGTCATAAACTTCCTTCAAGCCTTGTGTCATTATTTGACTTATGCATTTTTCTAAGCAGCAGAGCATCATCGTAATACACTTCTCTTTCTTTAAAGACTGCAAAAACTTAGTCCACACTCCCCCGCTTCATAGCACAAGAACTGTAATAAGGTCAAAAAAATCTAAACTGTTAGGAAACCCTAGGATTAAAACGGTATTATGTATACTACCTTGATTTTCCATTCCTATAAGTGTAGATAATTGTGTAATACCAAATTGGAAAAAGGTTTAAAGTTCATTATTCTCTCAAAGTACCATTTTAATCTTTAATTCTGCAAAATGGTTGCAAGAATGTCAAACCAACTGATAATTACGTCATTCCTGGAAGCAAACCCTTTAGACATAATACTTGCTGGAATTAGATAACAATACAGCTGTTCCATGGAAATAACATGTGTAAAGTACCCCTAGTCAGAAGTAGTTTGTAGTCTTAGCTGGACAATTTTAATTAGTATGCATTAGTAAGAAAGGGAAATAAAGGATGACACCCAAGGTCAAATAAAAGCAGCACATTAAAGTAGTAGGTTGTCTGTCCAAAACAACAACACAAACTAAGCCATGCTAAAATAATAAATGCTGTACCCAGAAGCTAATATTACCACTACAGAATAGAATATTACAGTATGTAAGCCTAGAGTATATTGTGTTGCTGAAGAATATTCTAGGAAGATTTACTGTATAACGCTTGAAAGATAATATTAAAGCTAGCACATCATAAGAGATGAGTGATGCCTGTCTGACAAAGAGAAGGTTAAACTTGAATAAAGCTTGGTTGACAGGAGAAATAGAAGAATTGCTGCTAGCACTTTACTAGCAGTGATGTAGAAAAATTACTAGCGGATACATTGAGAGCCAAAACAGGAGGTCAGCTTGGTGAAGATAAAAACTGCATTTGTGTCTGTATTAATAAACTGGTATGTAAATCTGAAACAAGAGGACATGCTTTAAAAGCATCTCTGGTCTTTAGAGATTGAGTCCCATTAGACTTCTAATGGCTCTTACTTTCTACTATCTTTCAATAGCTACTAGATCCTTCTACCACCTTCTGAAACTTGCCTCTAAAATAATAAATTATTGACTATCAAGAGAACTATTTGATTATGGAATGTGGTATGATACTTGTGCTTCTTAATTTTTGGTGGTGTCAAAAAACTACGGTCCTCTTGAAAACTGGGCTTTCTTGACAGTCTCCAGCTTGTAAGAACGAGGGTAGGGAATAAAATGCAGAGATCATTTTAAGCACTCTCTTCCGTCCCCAGAACACATCAGAATGGTAAAACACACATTATCCATAATGGATAAAGAGGCATATTTTAGCTTTTTTGATACAAATGATAACAGTAAATGGAACCAAGTTATTAACTATAGTTTATGAAAGCAGTCAGATAATTGATTATTGCAAGTCTTTCCACATCACAGCCAACATCCCCACAAAATATCTGACTTGGATCACTATATCATAGTCTTACTTGCAAGCTGACGTTCCATTGTGTTTCTTCCAAAGCAATCCAGGCAAACAGCCACCTGGTTGGGCACCAACTGTGAGAGTACTCCCTCAGGACTCAAAGAAAAGCATGTTCCTTGGTACTTTTTTACACTGAACATGAGGATTTCACCAGGACATGCAAATTGGTTTGTGGCAACAGCATAGACAGAAGTGACAGTAGGGCAGGAATGTTAAATGACTGCCCGGGACATAGGAGCGAGCTGCTGACCATCTTAGGCAACAAAACGGACATGTGCAACGGCAAATAGTTTAGTGCCATAAAAGCAGATCAGAAGGTCAAAGCAGTTGGTGCTGAAGATTCAAGCATCCACACCACAAATGTTTTGGTGGCATTTATTTCATACCATTTCTCTTTTTGGCCCTGTTGACTGGAAGTCCACTAGCTGCTGAGCACATGAGGTGTGATCTTGGAGAGCAACATCTGCCTCGGTTGCGTGAGTAAAATATCTAGATCACACTCAGACATTCCAGTGGTCAAACAAAATATTGTGAATTGGGAAGACTAAGAGATTTGCTGTTGTAAAATAAAATGATGACAGTGGCAAACCCATAAGTCATATAAATGTTCTATTGTTGAAGACCAAGAACAATACATACGCCTAGCATCGAGAACAAAGGAGCAGAACATAATACCTGGGAGACAGTTGCATATTTCACAGGCTATGATGTTCATAGCTGCTATTGGTATGAAGTGGTTTCATCTCTTGTGGGGTTGTATTAATTTCCTAGCTAAGATTTAAGAAACTATCTAAAATAGACCAAAAATTGTCTTCAAAAAACCCAAACTAGGAGGGCCAAAAAATTTAGGTAAAACTTACAGCAGTGGAAGAAAAAAAATGAGTCAATGTATAATCACACACAGAATAAAAAAAAAATAAAAATTACATCAGCCAACATTGCTTACTTAGATAAGACAAAGAAATCAGATTTTCTTCTGTTGATAAGCAAACTGGTTTAACTGATATAAGAGATGGAAGAGACTTGAAATACCACAATGATAATACGATTTTTGAAATTTGTTTTTCATGACATTCCCTATGTAAGCAAGATAAATACAGTAGAAGTGAAATTGGTAAAAAATAGCGTACAGTTGTGCTGTGATATTTGGGAGTAATTCTTTTGGTAAAAGTATCATGTGGCATAACAACCAATATCATACAGGTCAATTTCAGCCAATGTTCTCAGCAAGTTGGATGAACAGAATTTCACAGAGTCTGTAGAAGACACCAATCTGGAATGGGCTGCAAGCATCTGAAAGGACGGAGATAGAATTCAAAATATTCTTCACATATTATTGAATTCACTTCGCTGCCTTGACACTAGTTCTATGTTTGGAAGAAAAAATGAAAAATGGCAAAAAAGTGATTAGATAGCAGGGCAAGGTATATAGCCTATTTGAAATTAAAAGCATTGTAAATGTAATATTAAGGCAAAAAAGGCTACTGTAATTCCAGAAAGTATTCGTATGTGTCATATACGAGAGAGAGATGACTCAGCTCTATGGACACCTGTTAACTTCAGCTGAAGTTGTCTTTCCAGTTTTTTGAATCATGCTAAAAGTAAACGAACAGAAAGAGGATGACAAAAGCCAGAACAAGCAGAGATTCATAAAATAATCTGAGGACATACTGAAAGGATTTGGTTTGTTTTGTCTTCTTGAGAATTAAAACTAAGAAAGGAGGTGGTGACAGCACTTCAAATGCATTAGAGTGTAATGGAGTAATACTTTCTTTTTCTCCATGGATAATCATGTTAGTTACATAATCAATGTCAAATAAGGCAAGAATGTATGCTTACTCACAATTAAAAAATATACAAGTAGCATTCATGTAGCAAATAGTATGAAGTGCAGCAGTTTTTGTTCTATGATATAATTACCTTTTTTTTTAATTGAAGCAACTCAAAAAAAGTCTCAAGATAATTCTCATGAAAGAGATTGACCTTCTTAACAAAATAAAAAAAAAGGTTATTTTCCCTAGTGTTAGCTTTTATGCTATAGTTAGAAACCAAATCAAATTATACACTGTTTGCTTCAGCTCTTCTTGAAAGTAATAAGTTGAAATAATTGTGCAAAACCACCAAACTGACACCCAGATGTTAAGACCTATAGACTGGTACACTAGAATTCAAAGCATGACTTTTGGTTCTATTGGACTTTTTCTACCTTACAGGACACACATAAATCCTTCCAAATTGCACAATCCACTTTCATAGTTAATAGGAAAAGGCATATCTCCTTGTCTTCTGCTTTTCTTTATTTATAAAAGAAAATTTCAACCTACATACCTTTTAAAGTTCCCAAAAAAATTTCCACTACTTGATATTTGCAGTATCTTCCCCACCTTACGGATGCAGAGATGCATCAACTCTGATTGTGCTAAATGGAACAGGAAGACCTACAGGTTAAGATTAAAAACTGCTTTATTTCTTACTCATCGATTTTACATATTCTTCTCTCCCGGTTTATTCTACATTCCATAATAGGTTTTGTCATGTCTGTCTCTCCTTATTCCACCTTGGTATATATGCCGCTGATGGACAAGAATTCCTTTGGTGAGGCTGCAATTACACTGGTGATACCTAGAGCTATACATAGTTTATGAATCTGTAATAGCATTGACAAATCACTTGCTGCTGTTTGGCCTATGATTAAGTAACCTCATTTCTCAAAGACAAGAATCAGAGTCAAAAAGATGTTTTGCCACATCACATCTCAGATTCCAGTGTAACACAAAACAAGTCCAACTAGTTTCACTAGTCAACTCCAGAGAAGCTACTAGCTTCCACTACTTTAGCTCCAGAGAAACTAGTAGCTATCACTACTTGTATCGTGAAAACAGATCACAATCTTTTCTTCTTTTCCATGTTCAACAGGGTTTTCTTTTTTTTTTTTTCTCTAGTTAACTTGTATCTCTTAATACACCTTGTTCTTTACCATAGTATTGACATTTTCTCAACAGCTCTACCAACAACATAATTAGAAGACATGGGCTACCTGGAAAAACCTCTCTTTACATAAGTTTTAATCTGAAAATTAGTAAAATTTTCAGTGGAATGAATAAGACTTTTACATGAGGAAAGTGCAGAAGAAAACTCTCTTTAAAAAGTTATATGCATTAAACAATATAAAAGCGCAGGTGTCTATGCATGGGTCTATTTTTTATTTTTTTTTTACTAGAATTATTTATATATCAAACAATCCTGTCTTTATTTTCAGGTTTACTAAAACTTCTGATCATGCAAGGTATTTTAAGAATACTCTCTATTGATCAAGGAGGTAAATCTCATGGTTGACAAAATTTCATCATTTTCAACAATAATTTTGGATCAGCAGGAACTAGAGAGGTTTCAGATATTTTCTCCTAATTAGAGTCCCAGGGAGACGCAACTGTGTAGGTGCTCCACTGATCACCTCGAAAATGTGCAGAAATAAAAAGTCTGGCACCTGTCCAGAATTTTGCTTTGGCAGCAAAACAGAGAATCTGTTTATTTTCACACTTTATTTTAATATCCTACTTACCCAATAGATCAGAGGAAGATTTGAGCATATTTATGAACTCATGTTTTCCAAGTCATTACATTTTTTAAATGCATGTCTAGATATTTTTTCAGCCAGTTGCTTTAACAAGATTCCTTTTCTCCTGAAGCTACATAATAAAATAATGCAGTGTTATTTCTGCTTCTAAAATACAATGATCTAAAGAAAAGGCTTAAATGTTTAAGAAATAAAAATAGAAAATATTTCTTAATCTTGGTGATAAGATATTGATTTGCATTCATTTCCACAGCAGAACCAGTATAAATAAGTCCTTGGAACTGACATTCACGCTCAGGTTTTCTCTTAGCTCTAGCAAATTTATTTTAAATCTGTTTAAGCACAAAAAGGGTAGGGAAATTGCATGAATATTAATCAATCTACATTAATTCTAAAGCCAGTGAAAATAGTGTTAAATAGTTCTTGAAAGGAGTAGAGTAGTAGAGACTTTTTTTCTTTTATGAAGGAAATTAGGAGTTTTAATGAATTACTTTTCCTAAAAAAGGAAGTCATTCTCTAAACAGAAGTGGTTTGGGGTGGTTTGTTTTGGGTTTTCTCCATTTGTTTTTAATAGCCAAAATATGGATGATTTCTGCTAAACCTTCCTGATTAAGGATGTGGGATTTTTGTGGGTTTTGTTGGTGTGGGGTTTTTTTTCAATGATGATTAAAGAACAGGTATAGCTACCCCAGCAAAAGGGCATCTGATAACAATAGAATTTTTTTTGACTCCCAGACTGTTACACAAGTGTATTTGTGACACGTATGGTCCTGATGTAACGCACACTGATTCAGTAAGAGTTATTATGCTAAATTGTTGATCCTTGATTTATTTGGTTACTATCCTTTTTTCAAAAAGATGAAGTGGTACAACTGAAGATTTTCTGATAAACAGGAAGCCTGTAACTACAAAATTAAAATCTAATCAGCCATAAGAACACTATTATATTTTCTGAAAGACATATTAAACCATTTTCTAATGAATTCTTTTACTTAAGTTTTCTAAAACTCGGGATTATTTTTTAACAGATCTTGGAAAAAAACATAACTTCTTGTTAATAGGGGTTTGCTTTTATTTGAATGTTAAAAGTCTCTAAGATGATGATCACTACTCTCAGTATAGCTTTCCTTACTCCCTCTTTTGACAGACTGAACGCATAGTAGCAGCAAACTGAGGCAGATCCTCCTTCTATGAAGCCCTAACTTTAGAGTCGGCAGTGAATGTAACTACTTGCTCTTTCTTCACAGACAAAAGATGGATGTATCATCTTAACCATTAACTGATTAGATTTCCTCATGTAATTTTTCTAAAGCAACCTTTCCACAATTCTATTAATCTCAGGCTGAACGGACTACCATATGCTGTCTTAAATCTCTGTTACCCCTTCTCCCCATCAAAGGGCAGATAGAGAAGCGGGAAGGGAAGGGTAAAGTCTTATACCTGACTCTAGAGTGAAACCAGTGGCAAGAAACAAAAATAAATGCATAGACTCTTATGTGCACAAAACAAGCAAATGCAAGAGAGACTCAGTCAAATTGTTATGTATTGGTTACATGTTGGAGTTGTTCATAATTCTTTAGAACACTATTTTACTTCCTGTAATATTACCGGAAGATTCCTAGAGTGCACATATGTATGTGTGTGTGTGTATATATATACATGAAAAAGGATTTTCTAGAATTTTAGCTGAGCAGGTTGAATGCAGGAATATATTGTATTTATCAATTCCTACCCACATCATCTGAAAAAGTATTTTGTTTCCCCCCACTTCAGCTTCTTACCCCCCACAAGAACATAAATAAAAGAAGTTTACCTGACCAAAAGACAGTCACAAACATGAAGTTAAGAAAGATTAAAAAAAAAAAAAAAAAAAAAGGACAGTTGGAAAAACTGGATTATTAAATTCCATAGTTCATTGTCATGCCCAATACAGCACCAAAATAGATTCCTTAACTTGCAATAAATCTTGTTTCCTCAGTACCACACATCTATTCAGGTGTATAGCAAGGGTATCTATTTCTTCCCCAGCCTGTTTACACAATACATCTGTTCCATTGTCACTGGCTTCTGCTGTGAACATGAAAGGAAATTTACACTGATGAAAAGTCTCTGTAATCTAACTGTTTACATTATTTACATACAAAGAGAAGAGCAACAGATGAATCAACTTCTGATAAAATTTATTATGTCCCCAAATCTAGTTCTTTATACCTCATACGTTAGGTGAATATATATTTATTCTTTCTAAACATTGCAGAACAACTATATCAGCCACATAGCATACACAGTCAGCCCTTATATTAATAAATTCTTTCATCACCCCAAGTTAAAAAAAAATAAAATCTTTTAGGGATACGGCAGAATACAACCAAAACCTTGTATCACTGAATACTGTTGTTTCAATATTCTGAAACAGAACAGAAATCTGGGGGCTTGGTGTTGCTGTTAACTTATTAACTAAAAGTGCTCCTGTCTGGGCTATTCTTTCACAATGTTGCAAAGACTAATTACAGCATACTCATTCATTAACTTCTTTTTATTTTCCCCATTAGACTATGCCTGAGGCTGGAAAGATAAGGAATGCCATTGGGCTGAGTGAAGCAAAAGAATCTTAAAGAGATAACATAAAAAATGTTTATTTTGTACAAGGTGATGATTAACTCAAAGGAAACTTAAATGCAGACACAACTCTGCTTCAAGCCTTCCACAGTGGGGCCTTCTGGTGAGTGTTTACAATGAAGTACACCTAAGTATGTCAAAACTATATCAACTTAAAGCTGCATTAGTTCAAGACAGCTTGTTTAGATTTAATTATGCCTAAGCCTTCAATAGTACCACAACACTATTATTCACTAAAGGATAAGTATAAACTGAAGTTTGTATTTAATTTTTTAATACCAAAATACTTGAAGAAATGAGGTGGTAATGACAACAGGGGGGTCTTACAGATTTCAAAGAATTCCTGCAAGACAACAAACTGTTACTTTTGTTATGACAATGTCAGACTGATCAAAAAGGGGAAAAGATAACCGTTATCAACAACCTCTTTTATACTCTGGTATGAACAAGACTGACTGGTCAGTGAAGCAATTTGCAGCTCAGTTTGCCATAATACGTGCAAATATACATGTTCTATTTTTATTAATTGCTGTAGTATTTTATACATTAAACTAGAATTCTGCCATCTGACTAGACATCCTTCCCTTACCCACCATCAGCCTGAGAAGGAACTTTACTTTTAAGTGAAAAAAAAAACCAAAAGCAAACGCAAACCCACACACAATTCACAGTATTTTAATCAATCAACATAGTTACCTCAAGTAATTAGGAAATAAGATAGGATATATGTCTACTTTTCATTTCGCTTTCTACAAACAGTGATCCTTTCTTAAAGCCCACTTCCAAACACAGCTAAAGTAGATTGAGTGCAGGAAAACTCTTTAATATTTAAAAGAAAATTACTTTCTAACAGGCTTCTTATTTCCCCATTACAGTCACCACCAGCCAATATGCAGTTGCCATAACCAAGGTAATGGTTTTATTTATCCTGTTTCCACCTGAATGGCTATAAAATGACTTATTCATTCACCAAACAATACCAGATCCATTGATTTTCATATGGGCCACCGCACTGATCTTTTCAAGTCCAAATACACGATTTATATTTATGTAACAAAACTTGTACAATACTATCAACTACAGTTCTTAGTTACTATTAACTGTGCACCTATACAAGTGTATTAAAAGCAAATGTGACGGAGGTAAGACATAAAGGAAGCAAAAGCCCAAGTTCCACAAAACAAGGTTCAATTAACTTCTAAAGCCTATACTCTCTGGGGAAATACAGCTGACTCGGGCAGCTCCAGCAACCAGTTACTATAAAAAAGCTAGAAAAGCTGTCAAATTAAGAAAATATATACTTGTTTCAAAAGAGTGTAGTTTGAATAGACAGTTTGAAATATGCATTAGTAATATACTATTTTGTTGACAGCTTTTCTTAATGTGGAAACAAATGACCACACTGCAAGGGGAGCGCAGTAACACATTACTGGTTCCTTTGGTTTCAAATGTTAGCATCACTTTTCCTCCTTCAGGCATACACAAAATAAGACTCTATTACTACTGATTTCTAAGTTCGTTCTTCAGTCGGACACTACTAAACATAATACAAATCTTTCCTATAGAACAACAGAAAATCCACTTTCATCCACATGTTAAAGCGGCAGCTCCCAACCCTGGCCTCTATAACTTGACCTGTCACTGTTTGTATGTATAGAGTAAGATGAGCTCACCCATCTTGACACCATAAATGATTTACAGGCTACTGGGAAGGGATGCCATCCAGAGGGACCTGGGCAGGCTTGAGAAGGGGGCCCATGTGAACCTCATGAGATTCAACAATGCCAAGTGCAGGGTCCTGCACCCAGGTTGGGGCAACCTGTGGTATCAGTACAGGCTGGGGAATTAAGGGATAGAAAACAGCCCTGAGGAGAGCAACTTGAGGGTGTTGGTTGACAAGAAGCTCAACATGGGCTGACAATGTGCACGCGTGCACTCACAGCCCAGAAAGCCAACCGTAACCTGGACTGCATCACCAGCAGCATGGCCAGGAGGTGATTCTGCCCCTCTACTCCGCTCTGGTGAGACTCACCTGGAGTACTGTGTCCAGCTTTGGGGCCCCCAACATAAGAAGGACACGGACCTGTAGGAGCATGTCCGGAGGAGGGCCACAAAAATGACCAGAGGGATGGAACACCTCTCCTATGAGGACAGGCTGAAAGAGTTGGGGTTGTTCAGCCCGGAGAAAAGAATGTTCTGGGGAGACCTTATAGCAGCTTTTCAGTACTTAAAGGGGGACTACAGGAAAGATGGGACAAACTTTTTAGTAGGGTCTGTTGCGATAGGACAAGGGGTAATGGTTTTAAACTAAAAGAGGGAAGATTTAGACAGGGTAGAAGGAAGATTTTTTTTTTTTTACAACGAGAGTGGTGAAACAGTGGCCCAGGTTTCCCACAGAGGTGGTAGATGCCTCATCCCTGGAAACATTCCAGGTCAGGTTGGATGGGGCTCTGAGCAACATCATCTAGTTGATCACGTCAGGGGGATTGGACTAGACGGCCTTTAAAGGTCTCTTCCAACCCAAACTATTTGATGATTCTACTCTATGGCAGAAAATTCAGACCAAAGGCTTTTTAAAATCTGACCAGTCACCAAATGATCAGTCAGATCTTCATCAACTAGATCAAGAAGCTATTGCTTGTAAACTACCATTCATAGAAAGAGTCAATATTATTAAAAGCAACTCAGAAGAGCGCATGCAACTCTGGAAGCTTATCCAGAGTGACAGTTTCATCAGGAGAGAGAATGATACTTATTCTAAGGCACCTGTAAAAGATAACAAGATAGGGATGGAATGAAAGAACCCACTAGGGAAAGCTAGAAAATAACAATAGAGGACTGGAACAATAAATAAAAGGGTAAGAGTTATTTTCAATTACAGAATACAAAGAAACAAACCATTGGCTAGCATTTCTCTGATATTTTTCTAAAAAGCCTTCAATCCTTCCATTAATATACATGCATCATCACAATGCCTTACAGAATGTCCTTACAGAACTTTAAATCCAAGGATTATTCACGTACTGCTCACGTCTCCTCTCATCCATATACCCTATTACTTTCACTCCAGTATATCTCCAAAAACACGTTGTAATAAATAATACATAAGCAATCAGCGCATAGCGTATTTTTTCTCTCCAGCTAGAGACAGAGAATAGGACTATCTGATGGGGCTCTTGTGCACAAATAAATTATTTATATATCAAAGTTTCAATGACCTTACCTCATGTGTTACTAGAATAAAAATAATAGCATTCTAAACCTTTCTTTTGTACTAAATTGAAGAAATAACACTACCATATTACCTGGCTATATCTCTGGCTGGCCAGATTACTGTCTACCTGTTCCTGCCTACATGTAGAGATGAAACAATTCATTAAACAATAGATTATGCGTTGGTTATATAATGAAGACTAATTCAAGGAACTTGATCTGCAACTAGTACTTTTCCATCCACAAATAAGAAATCAGAAGTTGACTGTGAATCAGTTATAGAGGTAAGAGACAAAAAAAAATAATTCATAAAAGTAGTGTAAGCCCTACATCAGCTATTAGTCACTCTTCTTTAAAGGTATTACTGCTCCTGTAAATATTGAAAGGAAAATACAGTTCCCTAAACCACTGTTTGCTTAAATGATAAATTAAGTATTGTGTGGATGTGCATGAATCCACGTAAATAAGAGGGGACAGGTTGTGAAAACTGACAGGCTACAAACTGTACCTTTTGTGTGTTTTGTAGAACTCCTTTTAGAACTGATTTACAAAATGTTGTTTCCTATACTAAATCAAAATTGCTCTGCAATTCAAGTAATAAACAGAAGTTAAACATGTTTTGTCTTAGAGGATAAACTGACATTGAGAAGACATCCTTCTTCAAAGACTGCATACAAAGTATTCAAAAAAATGCATTTCCTTGTCACAGAACAATTGGGGCTGGAAGGGACCTCCAGGGGCCACCTTGTCTAACAACCCTGCTCAAGCAGGGTCACCTAGAGCAGACTGCCTAGGACCATGTTCAGATGGCTTTTGAATATCTCCAAGGACACAGATTCCATCTGTGGATTCCGTTATCTGTGAACAGACCGTCTATAATATCAGTCATCTAGCTCATTGAAAGTAAAATCATGAAAGATTTGACTGCAATAATACTGCATGTCACTCAGCAGAAGTAGTTTTTCATGTAATGTATTCTTTTCGTAGGCTACTCCAGCTAGGAAATATTTTTGAAAGCTTTAAATTCTGAAGAATTGTTAGGTGTTCTGCATACATCAAAAGGTAAAATATTATATTCATCCATTAGATATAAAACACGAAAGACTTAATAAGTTAATAATGGTTAATAAGTATTGTCAGGTATGCTACAGACCTGAAAATATGTTTGTAACTAATCAGATGGTGACTGCTGAGGCAGAATCCCTGATGGAAACACATGGCCTCCCTGTTGGGGTTGAAGATGAAGTATGAAGAGAAAACAGAACTGTTATTCAAGAGTCAATACATACTGTTTCAGAGTATTCTGAAAAAGTAGTGTTGCAGCAGTTCATCTGTAAATTCCCTTTGACTTCTTGCTGTAGTCCCTTCTCCTTTATTTCAGTGGGAACAAAAATGGAGGTCCTAGTTTGACATCTTACAACCATGCAGACACTTTATGCCCCATAGACTACACCAAATAACATGTTTTCATAAACTTTCCTTAGGGTAAACTGGCTTCTCTGTAAATATAGTATAAGAAATGCTTCAGTAATTCAGAAGAAAAAAATGTCAACATACTAAGAGATTGAAAGAGGTCTTTCACCTGCTGAGTTAAAGGAAGAACAAACACACTTAATTCACAGAACTGATTGCATGGGATGTAATATCAAAGATAGTTCTCATTTTCTAACAGCCTCTGTTATTTAATAACGTATACAAACGTACAGACTTTAAATAGTGGAACCAATTTGAGTTTCACTATTTGTATCTTCCCTGTGTGCTTTCTTTAATTAGGCCCTCAGACCTTTATATTCCTATTGTACAACAATGACTAGGTAAAATGACTGTGGGTCCCCGCTTCCATGCCTCAAAAAATCATGAAAAAGTAATGAAAATACTAGTTTTGCCAGCTATTTCTTCATACATACACCATCTAGTGTCTAACACAGTAATGTAGAAAAACATCTGCAAAAGTAGTTGTCCATGTACAAAAGAAACTGTATAGCAGCTCAAGCTTTGTATGCTCATTACTACTAAATACAATCTTTTGCTGAAGGCACAATCATTCATCTTTAAAATGAATGTATGAGATGATTATTTTATTTTTTTTCAAGGCAGATAAAGAAAGCAAAGATTCAGTCAAGGTGACAATTACCATTTGGCCAGCTATGGTAATTACATGCTCCCAATTAAATGCACATGCAATATTATAACGTTAGCATTACAATGTATGTTAATATTGAAAATCACCATATTTATGTATTACTAGAGGTATTAGTTATGTATATGACTGTCTGATTTGAAGTATACCACAGAAGATAAAGATCATGAATAAATCTGTGTCAACACCCTCTGTGAGTTAAGTTCCTTTCTACCGCCGCTGCATACATGGATGCTACCATTTACAATCCACCTCTCTTTCCTCCCTACCCTTCTCTTCCCTTTTTTGGGGACTGACTACTTGTTTGAGGGCTTAATGGGAGTACCAATAAGGACAGGATTAAAATCATTTTAGACTTGCACCCTCACAAGTACATAGCAAGTTATAGGTTGCATAAAGGGTGCAGAACACTGCTCATCAGGAAGGATCACAGAACAGTTTGGGTTGGAAGGGACCTTAAAGATCATCTAGTGCCAACCCCCTGCCATGGGCAGGGACACCTCCCACCAGACCAGGCTGCTCAAAGCCCCATCCAGCCTGGCCTTGAACACCTCCAGGGACAGGGCATCCACAGCTTCCCTGGGCAACCTGTTCCAGTGCACCACCACCCTCAGAATGAAGAACCTACCACACCTTGAAAACTGTTAAAGGAAGCAATGCAATATATGAACACTCTGGATTACTCCTGTGAATAAATTTATAAAGCTATAAGAAAACCAAGAACATTGTACTGTTTAGTTCTTCTTATAGGATTTAAATCTTGTGAAATTTAATTTTCAAGTTACTGAAATTCAAAGCAACACAACTGCTTATAAACATGTTTGACTAAATATATTCAGAAAATTCCTTCAAAACAAACTTGTAAAATATTAGCCTTTTGACTTCCATGGGACTATTTCACCCTAGGAACAAACCTAGGGATAAACTGAATTTTTGTCACCAAATTCAGTGGAAGCAGGATCAGAAATTAGCGTCCAACAATGTTTTACTTAAAAGACAATATTAAAATACTATTACCTCCAGCAAGGATCTTTTCTTCCAAATCATTCATTTGTTTCTTATATGCTTTTAAAGCAGCTTCTTTAAATGACGGTCGTATTCTTTTTTTCTTTGGAGTTTCAGTAAGCATCTCTGGGACATTCTGATTTTCATCTTCCCTTACTTCTATGTCAGCAGCCATGTCACTTTCAACTTCCAATATCTCTTCACTGATCACACCGTCAAAATGCGTGTCATATTGCTCCTCTGGTAGTATTGCATATGGGGTTTCATAGGAAGGCTGCACCAGTTCATATTCTTGGATCTGCTCACTAGTTTCACTACTGTTAGTTCTATTTTCTAGTTTAGCAAGGACTTGTTCCATTACTTCTACATAGTCTGTTTCATTCTCACCAGGTGGTTCAATTAAGTCTTCCTCATATTCTGCTTTGTAGCAATAAGGCTCAGCATAAACATCAGAATCAAGTGTTGTACTTGATTCATTTGCAGTAGACTGAGATAAAGTTCTAAATCTTCCCATGAAAGATGATCCACTGTCTTCATACCCACTTAAACTCTGTGTACTTTTATTCCAGACTACTTCTAAAGCTGACTTAGCACGTTGAAGCGTAGATCCAAATTTAGGAAAGCTGAAAGTCTTATCAGACAGATCTATGCTTAATCGGCTATGCCATGATTTAGGGGCTGTTTCTTCCGAGTCATCGCTTGGTAGTTCACTCTGACTTCGGTACATCATAGGCAATCTGTTTTGATTCTGATAAGAGGAAAGAGAATTTGTTTCCTGATAATCATCGTATTGACCAGTCCACTGACTTTGTGATTCACTATCAAGGCCTGGACATGACGGAGAAGTACCATCAAGGGTAAAATCATAGCTTTCCGTATCATACTGGAGGTCAGAACTTTGGCACTTTCCAAAATCTGTCTGTTGATCTGAAGGGCTGCTCATATCATACACAAAAACTTCCTGCGTGGATGAATCTAGGCCCAAATCTGCCCCTTGTTGCAACTGATTCCAGTCTTTCCATGGGGAAAGATCATCACGTAAAGAAAGCTGAGAATCACTATAGTGGCTTCTGTCTCCAGATGCACATACTATTCCATTGCTTACGCCACTGTCAACAGCTTCTGTGTTCTCTACTTCATTTTGCTCTGGATACTGTTGCATATCTTGGACAAAAGTCTGTTCCTGGGAACTGCCATACCAGTTTGTAGAATCATCTTGCCTTCGCTGCCAAAGTTCTCGATCGGAGGAAGACAAGAGTGAACTGCCATTTGTTCTGCTAAAATACTGATTTTCTGAAAAATCCTCAGAGTAAGACTGACACAATTTTGAGAAATCTGACTCTGAACGGCTAAGTTTTGGTGTTACAAAGTCATTCTGTAAATGCCATAAAGGAGTCATGTCTGAATAATAGGTTTTTGATTGTTTTTCCATGTTGTCAAATTCTGGTGACTGACTGCCATAATTTCTTCTGTTTGAAAAGGTGCTATTGTCAGCAGTTCTATTAAGGTCTTCAGTATTTGGGGACTCAGTATTCCCCTTTGTAGTGCTTGTTTTTATCTGAAGTGCTGATTTAGATATCTTTGCGTAACTGTTCTTATTTATATCTGATTCCAAGTCTCTATCACTGTCAGGTGACTCCCAGTCATGCATTTTAGTTTTCGTCTCCACAGTTAAAAGCTTCATATCCATACTCTCGTATGTCTGAGAGGAAGGTAGTCCTCTTTCTTTTTTGTCTTTTATGTCATGGGAAAATATGTCTGTAGAAATTCCAATGCCAGTTCCCTTAAGTTTATAAGACTTTTTTAAAATCAAATCTCTCTGTTGTGATGACTCAAAGTAAACAAGAATGGGTCTTGGCTTTGCATTTGGACAGTCTCTTTGCTGCCCCAGTCTTTGGGCAAACTCAATTTTAATAGTACTTTGTGCCTCCGAAAACCCCATTTTATCTATCAATATTTTGTAAACTATGTTTTCAGTTTTTTCAAGCCTCTCTTCAGGCACATTTAGAAACCTAAGGCTTGCTTTGTTTCCTGGATGGCCTATCTGCTTAATGTAGTCGTGTATGTCCCGAGTTTCTCTTCTGGACTGTACAAATCCAGTTCGCAATTGTTCAATTTCATTTTGTACAACTTCTACGCTACTAGAAATTTCGTCAATTGATTGTTTCAGAGCATTAACATGCCCTCTCAATTCAGAGAGTTCTGTTTCAATTTGACTTATTCCCTGAAGCTCTTTAAAGATCATTTCCATAACATCATGGGTTTGACTAATACAACCTGTCGAACTAAAGCCAGGTTCAAGAGTATTTGATTTCTGGTGACGGCCAGTTCTGTCTAGAGATTTACTTCTTAAGCCCCATGTTTTCTTCCATGTACTTAGTTCTGAGTCTGATGAGACACATTCTTGACTCTTCTTCCATTTCCTTAGCTTTCGTAAAGCTCCCAGCTTCAGTGTGTGTAAAGTGCGTTCTCCATCAGAACTTCCATCAGATGGTGCAAGGCTGCTTAAGCTTTTTCTGTTGCGTCTCACAGGCATTGTGTGTGATAAGTATTCGTTTTTCTTGCTATTGCTTTTTACTTCACTTAACGACTCAGAATATGAACTGTCATTTGAAGACAGATCTTGAACTATATCTTCATCATTACTGTTTGTTACAAAAATATGCTTTTGCAGTCCATTGGCAATAGCAACTCTGTAACTGAATGTTGGAGAAAGTGAAAATTCTCTATTACTTTCCTCTTCTTCAGTTGATAAGTTGCGAGCAGATGGACACTTGGCAATCTTTTTAACGGTGCTTTTTAAAGTATTCGAAAATTTTGGATTCTTTGTTTGTCCAATCTGAGTTAAGTCTTGTTCCTTTTTGCTCTGACAACTCTCTTTCCTTTTTGTACTATTTCCCGATTTCTTTGTAAACATTCCTTTGCAAATCTTATATAAGTAAGATGAGATCAGGCTCTTTAAGAGGGCAGAAACCATGGAGTGTAATTTACATTAATCTGTTTCCACAAAACACAACTTTTGTTCCAAACAAGTATTTGTATCTCCAACAGGATCATCAGCAAATATTTCATCAACAGAGACTATAGACATGTAAACTGCTGATGCTCATTTGACAGCAGAAAAAAAAATAATAAAAAATCACACATCTGCTTGTTTGAAACCAAATCCTGAAGGGGTTTTGTATGTCTTGCAAAATCTCACTCTGTTGCACATGGTTTCCTGAAGTGTCTAAAAAGAAGGGAATGACATTACAATGTTTGCCAAACAAACTTATGATTCAATAATACTTATATTGCTTTAACTGGGTTACAATGGAAACACAGAGCAGTTAAGTATTTATTTATACTTTCCCCATAACCATCTGAACAGAATTTTTCATGAACGACTGAAGCTGAAAACAGTTCTAGGCAAATATTTTTAACATAAATGAATCAGCTATACTTATTTACAGGCTTCTTTGTCCAGTTTAATTCTCTGAGTTTAACTCAGATATTTGGTATTAATGCTGTCTACTTTTTTTCAGAGTAATGACATTTCCATTTAGATCCATATGATATACAGCACCGGTCAAAAAACCGACAGGGGAACAAGTTATTACTAGCTAATAAAATAGAAGTAGAAAGGCCTCTCTTGATTCATCTTTGGAGCAAGGCAGGATTCTGTGCAACAAATCAGTACTGTATTCGTAAAGTACTGTTCTATCTTGAGATTGAATTATGCGCATGGCTATGGTTTGAGAAACGGATGCTTTCTTTTTATAACAGATTTTAACACGTTCTGGCAAGCCAGGATTTAAAGGGGGATACCCCTCCTTGGTTTCTCTTCTTTAAGAAAAAAAACAAAACAAATGTATAGAAAGTTACAAAAAATCATAATGGCAACTGATGGAATGTTCTCATCCAGGTTACTAAGTCTTACATTGTTCTGATCACAGAAAAAAAACACCAAAAGCCTACACAAAACAAGAGGAAGGGGGAGAAACAATATGATTTACAAGTCTCAGGAGAAAACTAGGTGCCATTAAAAAAGGAAAGCAATTTGGAAGAGTAAGAAAAGATTTCATCAGGTACCTGGAAGCTTCTATTCCATAAAACAAAAGCTTGTATTCCATAGAAACACAGTCAACGTATTTTAAACATATACACCTACTTTTTTGTACAGCATATCATTGACCTCCCAGTCTCATAGTTGCAGAACAAAAACAGGATCTCCGAAAAATCCAACAAAGAAATAGTTCTTAAAATGGACGTTTCAGTTTCTAAATCAGCTAAAAATTCTTTGGCAGAATAAGAAGTGTATTTAGATACAGGGTATATGAAAATTTGCTCTGTGGTATCTTAAGGGGATTAAAGGACATGAACTGTCCTCCTTGTCTTCAAGCAGTATGGAACTGTATGAAACATTATGATCCCCTCATCCACCTCAAGATCTGGTCTTTTCATTACAGAGTTTGTCTTCACTGACCTTACTATTATACTCTTGTTATGGTCAATAATAAACACTAGCTACTGATTCATAGTGAAGCAGCAAAATGCACCACGTTGAATAGAGCCAAAACAAAGCTGGTAAAAGCCTGGTTGGCTTCTGGAATCCTGGAACAAAGGATGTAAACAGACTTATTTCTTTTCCAGTTATAAGAAAAGCACAAGAGTGAGCAGAAAAAGAACAGACCATATTCTTCAGCCTTCCTAAAGTTGCTGTCTGTTATTTTCCAAAAAGTGAAATATTTGTGGCACATGAATCACATTTTTAACATATATGCATCAGCACAGCTCTTGTGACTTCTCTTTCTTCCAGGCTTATGCCCAAAGTCAAAGTATTAAGAGTGAATTAAGAGCAAGCAGCTTTTGGAAGGAAAAGAATGCTCAATGAGACTGTATGCGATTTTTGAGGCATGCAAATAGTATCTCTCAGAATATTACAAAGCTCTCACTAGAGCCAAGGCTGCCTCGTTTTCACATATTATTAGTAGAGAAAGGAACCATCCTGGGACACTTTTCCAATATCAAAGGCATGTTTCAAGATGTAGAAACACTTGTTAACCATTCAGCCCTTACACCGAATGTTTGTAACCATTCGTTGAACAAGACTTGAAGCGTGACTGCCTGCCTATCCTCTGCCCACACAATCATAGCTTTCTAAGTGCCCTCTTATACAAACTTCACTCAGATGACTTGGACATTCTTCTCATTGAAAAGACTTGAAACCAAAAACCTATAAACAAGCTAAAAGGCTTGTTTACTGGCTCAGCCTACAAAACATCAAGAAATAATGAAGTTATCATTGGAAACTGGAACATTTCCATTCATTTTAAATAAGGTTTAATCCTTCCCTGTACAAGAATCTTGATTTCATAGCCAGCCATATATATTTGTTTTATCCAATGCCTAACCTATGCTTTTTATCAGGGATAACTGAAAGTACAAATAGCTGCAAATTCAGTACTCAAATTTATTTAAACACAGTTTCTGACAATGCCATAATAAAAGTGGTACTGTTACAAACGGACACAGATATGCTAAATGGAGCAGATTTATTTTCTCTCATGCGAGTTCCATTCCATCTCAGCTATATTAGTCATATGATCTGTTCATCAGTTTACAGCCTACAATTGCTCTGTCAAATACTCCTTTTCTAAAATTGTATGTCTAAACATGGAATCAAGTTTGAGTCCTTACAGGTCTCATCCATTTCTTTTTTTTTTTTTTTTTTTTTTAAATTTGCATTGGGTTGTTCTTAACATTTTAAATCAGTGTAGGTTAAAACTCTAGGAAATAAGGAACAGTCTTTTGAGAAGCACATAGGACTACGTCAATTATGTGAATGAGCTGAAAGTTGTCATTCAATGATTTTCTGGATTTATCCAGGTCTCCCAATAAACCATCACAACCCCATTTTTTATTTTCACTTTGCTTGCTTATTGACTTAAATAAATTTATATGATAGAAGTTGAACAGAGGTGGGTTAACCCATTCTAAACATAAGGAATCAAGTTGAAATGTTACAGCAGTAAAGCACAGACTTGATGCTAGATTATTATAGAGCAGAAAACTAGAAAGTGTTACAGATTCTGAAATTAGAAAGAAAATAAATTGTTAGTGGGTTCCTTCTGTACAGAAAGGACACAATAACACTTCCTTCAACTTTTTACCCACAGCAAGTCTGAATATAGACTTTTGTCAATCAACTTGATGGTGAACAGGTAATTTGGATTGATTTCAAGGATACTGTTGATAACAAAGCATTGTCAAAATAAAACTTGTCAGTTGGAGTCATCGAGTATAAAGGACCTTATTCCAAAGTCTAAAACTAATGTGTCAGGTAGAAAGGGGGTGGAGTGGGCTGTGTTAAGAATGTTAGCTTTTTAAATAGTGCAAGCAGTGTATTGTAGTTATATTTCTGAACACCACATTCCCACATTTTTTTTTTCATTCTATCAAATCCAGCCCTCTATTTTTATAAAGAAAGAAAACTGAATCATCCTAAAAAAACCCCTCAATATTTAAAAAGAATGGCTAGACCACTGCTGACCTTCTGTTCAAATCCCAATGAATGAAGCTGTAGATCAGCAGCCCTCTCCATTCAGAGGTAGCTCTGTGGATGCAGACTGTCCCCTCAAAAAAGCAAGAAACAGGCAGAACCATAGCCCTGCTTCACCTTTACGCTATTTATCAACTACAAGGGGCCTGTGTGTATTGGAAGGGCACATGGAAGAAGATGAAACTGAAGTGTAGTCTCCCTCTGTAAAAAGGCAGTTTATGTCCAGATCACCAAGACACTAGGGGAAAACAAAACCTAACCAAAGTGTCTTTTTCTGCAGCAATGCCACTCTGCAATACTGCTAAAGTAGTCACTACTGCCTATAGCAGCAACCTCTATTTGTGATATGCAAAATGCTTCACAGAAATTAATTAATTACACATGACAAACAAAATGTAAACAATGCACTTTGCAGTTGCAGAAACCAAGGCTAAGAGAGGTTCTCTTACTATCAGGAACATAAGGAATCAATAACAGAATAACTAGAATTCAGATCTACAGATTTCTCTAGTATGGTCTTTCACTTGTCTTATGGTCTTCTGGGAATAAGGTTATCCTGACATATAACTGCACCTACCATCAGTGTATGTTTGTTGGGCAAAACCTATGCTACCTTTCTTCAGACGAGCATAACTATGTGTAGTCCAGATTGCTTCATGAGTTTACTATAACAGCAGCATTATACTGACAATCATCTCAGATGATCTAATTCAGAAGAACTTAATGTGAAACAATTATCTGCTCCTTTATATTCTTCTTAAATTCTCCGTATATTCTAAAATACTGACATTTTTGATCTGTGTTATCGGTGAGTCTCTCAAGGTAAAGTGATACTCATCTTAATCCTGCACATGCTACTTACATGACCTGCCTGCAGACTCCAGCAAAGACAAAGACAACAGCAAGAAAGTAGTTCTGCTTTCTCTTTTGGATAACTACTCTTTGTTCCAGGAATTCCTCAGGTTTTCACCAGCAGAGTTTTACCCTATCCTATCACCCCCTCCAACATTCACATGAGAGCACGGAGTGCTATCAGCACTCTCTCCTTTTGGCTAGAAAGCTATTCCTATTGTCCATCAGTATCATTTGGACACTTCACTATATCTGCTTATTTAGCTGGTGATATTTCTTTATGGATCCTGCTTTTAATGTATCTAACCACCATCAAACACATTGCCTTTCTATTTATGGGGAATGTTACCAATACAACTAACCGCCAAACTGCTGTTTCAACCCCCAGCCTAAAGAGACTACAATCTGCTTATTTTTTAACCCACAAGGCCTACTCTGCTGTCCTGAAGAGCTTCTCATCAAGTACACTATAGAATCTAAATATTTAACAGTCATATTGCAAGTCTGGTCATTCATAGCTGTTACTTATCTGTTCTTTCAGCATACAACTTATTCAAGTTTAAGGATAACAACAGATGCAAGTAGCACGTACTTAAAAATTACTTTGGCTCACTGTGATTTAGAACAGTGTCTGAAACAGAAACCATATATAGAACACCACATATTAGTGAATTAACTCAGTTGTTTAACAGTTATTTGCTTCTACTTTATAATACATAGAAGCACACTGTCTTCAGGACAGCTTATAAGAAAATGTACATTCCCAGCTAGCTAGCATGAGTAATTATTCTGTAGACAAAAGCTGTCTTCACTGCTCCCCTACTGCTAGGACCACTATGGGAAAAGAGAGGATTTTTTTTGCAGTCAAAGATGTTTTTTCCTCAATTGCTGTTCAGGATGGACATGAATTGAAAAAAATAAAAACTCAATTTTGCAATAATTTTTTCTTACTTTTTTAGTTACATTATTCTCCGCATCTTTGTGTGTTTTCGTAATATTTGCATTCCTCTGAAGTCTTGTTACAGCAACTGTGAGGCTAAAGCTGCCAATCAATTATTTACAAACTACTAATAAAATTGTTGAAAACATTTAGAAGACTACTTATTAGGGTATATAGTAGGGTATTTATATTACACATATGTGAAGATTATATTTGAAGCAATTGTCCTTAAAGGACAATCACCTTGACTGGAAATCCAAAAAAAAAGGAAGAGATTTGCCAAATATAGTAGATTAATACTTAAATGTGAAGAGCTACTGAACTATCCTAAAGTTAAAATGTGGTCCATTTGGAGAGAAGTAGTTAGATTAGTATAGCATAGTTGAATATATTAATGCACACAAAATTAAGAGACTGCGGATGATTTGGAACACAGCTTCAATAGTATTTGGCTAAATGTACTAACCTTTTTTTCTTTAATGTTTCTAGTTGTTTCCTCAACTTCTAAAATGAAAAGAAGAAAAAAAGAGACTATAGTGCATAAATAAGGTGGCAAGAGTGAACCTGAGAGTCCGTTTACCCCCTTTTACTGTTGTATTGGATTGTAGTGGATGTATTACAGCTGTATATATGATGTATGCTGTACTACATAAATTTATTTTTAGTCAACACTCATTTCAAAAGCTGCTAAGATTTTGAGATACTTCCCTTTAATAGTCCATTCCTATTTAAATGAAGGCTACAAAAGGAATGGAAAACCTGGAGAGAGAAAAGTTATTTGCTGACAATATGGAGATAATGGTATTTACTAAGTCAGTACTAGGCATATTAGCTTCTGAGTTAGACTACTACATACGTGCTATTATGTCAGATAACCACAAACCTACAAAAGATTTATTGTATGGAGTACAAAATAATCAGAACCTATTTAATGCTTTTTAAAAAAATAGAAAGCATCAAGATGCATTTGTCCAAATCTCAGCTTTGTCCTTAATTTTGTGTTTTAATTAGAAGTTTTTCTTTAGAGCATCATATGCTGAGAGCTCAAGTGATTTAATTTACACTGAAGCATAACACATATGCAGAAGATATATTTACAGTATACTGAGTGTACATTCAAAATATTATATAATACTATCATTACAAACTTTTCAGCAACTTTAAACAATCTCTCTAATCATCCCATCAGAAAATATATTAAAAAAAAATCCCTCCGTTTTCTTCCAGGTATAGAATTTTAATCGTCTAATTGTACTGGCCTGAGCCTTGGGATGGGCAATTCTCTGCCCTGAATTAGATCTCTCTTGGACAGCGGCTGCCATGGAGTGACTATGTGTGCATTACACCACTCTGTGTAACACAGATTATTTTAGAGAGCCGTGATTTTTTTTTTTTTTTTTTTTAAACTACTTACAAAAATTCTCTGCGAAACGTTTAGATTAAGGCAACAACTTTAATGGGTGAAATGTTACTTGAAGCCCTCTGGATTCCATCCTTCCCCCACAAAAAGATTTTAAATCTTTTCTAACTTGTAGTCAACTAATAATTCCATTCAATTTTTAGAAGCCAAAAGTATGAAATGAACAGTTTTTATAAAGAAGTCTTTAGTTCAATAAATGCTAGCAATAATCTGTGACATTTACATTTGAAAAAATGACACAAGCACACACCACTACTGTTGACAGCAACACACACTAGGATGAGTAGGCACACACAGATAGGAGCCAAGGAGCCATGCTTGCTAAACACCCAAAATTACATTCATTGATAAGAATGGTAGATATTAAAGATAATTTTAAGTTTGCTGCAAAAATTTTATAATGAAAAAATACTTTCTTTGCTTCAATGTACTGACAGCTGTGGATCGATACTTAGATTTCCACCTGAAAGTAAGAACCTGGGCTTTAGATCTATCAACCTAATTGAATGACACAAATAGAATGAGAAAAAGAAAAGCCATACAAGAACCTTCTTAGGTGCCAAAGAATTTTTACGCTTCAGAGCTTCTGTTTTACTGTAATGGTGTCACAAGGCAGACTCTAACATACTACTTCATTCTTCCTAGATTTTCACACCACCACAGTTAAAAGAAAATTCGGAATTTTCAGTCCTCCTTGATATCTTAATGAATAGGAGATATTCTGCGCTTTCAGTCTTCTCCTCGATAAGACTCTGGAATCCCAGTACTTCACCTGTTATTTCCTAAGAGTTTCCACAGCAATATAGTCATTATGACAATGTTGTGCTGACATCACTGCAGCATCAAGCAAATGGTATAGTGACAGAAAACATTTACACAACTCTCTTCAGGTTGTGTAAATTCCACTGGTAAAACCTCACTTATCTTTCATCATGACTTCTTTCTATATGAAAGGTCTTTGAGATTAAGTTAACCATAATTTTTATCATAATATCCTTTACAAAAGTAATTTATTATGAACAAGAGATGTTTTAACCTTAAACCCTACTTTTCACGTATTCTTAATGCTTTTAGACTCAACAGCATTCTCTCAACACTTTTCTCAGTATGTCAATTTATAAACTAAGAATTAGCACTGATTTTTAGAACACTCAAACGTGTCATGTAAATTTACATTTTCAATTGCCAAATCATAGTTGTGTACTACACTAAAGGCATTTAATTTTATATAATTGCTGATGCTTCATTCAGGAAACAACCATTGTACCACCTCCTCTCTGAAAAATAACAACTTTATGATCAGAGTTTATTTTCCACATCAGAAAGCAACTAAATAATGTTATACCAATGAATGCTTTCAAGGCACAAGAATTCCTGTCAGCCAAGGGTTAACATCAGTATTAAGATGCTGGAACTGACATTAACCCTTTTTGTATCAACATGTTATAAAAAGATATCTTACTTAAAACTGGGCTGCATTCAAATTAGAAATGCAACAGAATATTTTAAGAGATTTCAGGACTACTGAACAAGCAGATAAGCATTATTTTTAACATCTTAAATGTTTTCAACACATTTTTACTAGATATGTCCATTATAAGACAACTATTAGTGTCCTTAGTTTAAGGGCACATAGCTTTATGTTCTATTTCACTTATTACACAAAATCAGTAGTCTGTTGAAAAAAAATATTATTAATAAGACTAAAAATGCAATAGGACCTAGGTGACTACAGAAAGCTGGGGGTTAATGAATACAGTCAGATTTTTATATCAGCATAATTCTTCCTCTTAAAGCAAAATGAACCATCAATCTCATAGTAAAAAATTAGTTTCAGTTACTATTACTTGGCTTATGGAATTGCAAGAGGCAAAATTACTAATGTTATCTTCTTGAACTTAAAAGGATGGACAAAAAAGTATTAAATAGCTATGGGGTTTTTTTAGGTTATGGATTGAGGGAGGTGTATGAGAGAGAGTATTCTAACTCAGGTTTAGCTGTGGAACAGAATCAAGCATGTATTCTAAGCAAGCTGCCTCTTCAAAAGAAAGCTGCAGGGTGTTCATCTTGAAGATTAATCAAGACCCAGAAATGCATAAGCATCCGTAAAGCTCAATTTATTACTAATCCTATCATGAACTAGGAAAAAAGTACTGGCAGATATAACCAAAACATAGTATGTTTTCACCATCTATTCATACATCTAAATTATTTATCTTTTTATACCAATTATAATGTTCCAATTCATTGTGAAATCAAATACTATACTGTCTTACTCAACTCATATTGCGAACTTACCAACATGACAAAATAAACCCCCCACTTTTTAATGAAGTGTTGATTGTAAAGTCCACAAGCCCAGACAGTTTCATCAACATTATAGCATTAGAAAGCAAATCAGTTACAAATCAATGCATAGCATTAGCTAGAACAGCAGGAGGTACACTCAGAATGAAAATAAGGAAACAAAGGAAACAGAAAAATGCATGTAGAATAGATACAAAAATACAAAGAGGATACATACCTGGATTAAATTCTTCTTAAAAATAAAACACAAATTACATACCACCATCTTTATATTATTTTCCATTTATGCAGAAATACTGTACACAACTCCATTAGTATTTTGCCATTGTTCCTTCAGCTTTAAAAACAGTACAATACAACATGAGGCTCCTTCTCAGTGATTCAACTCAAGTGCAATCAGGCATGCTGTTAGTCCGCAATGGTATCTGTTCTAAATTCCCCAGTATTCCCTAGGCGGCATTAAATGTTTTTTTTTGTTGTTGTTTTGGGTTGTTTTTTTTTTTACTCTCTCTCCCGTTTTTTTTCCTCCTCCTACAACTTGTACTAACAGCTAAGAGTAATCATGGTGTTAGCTACTAATTCATTCTGCCGCTCAGCTTTATTCAGCTTTATTTCTCCTCTGTAATAGCAGAACGGGAGTCAGCGTCCTACTCCTGCTCAAATACAACATCAACATGAGAGAACAGTAATCATCCTGGTGGTTTATGTGCTGGTAACTTCACCCGTTGCTGTTTTCTCCTGCCACCGCTTCTGAATGCAGTATTTGCTGCAATAGCCACAGCCCTCCTGCGTGAAAGGCAGCCCCTCTGCTTCACAGATAGAGTAAAACAGGCTTATTGAGAAGCCTTGCTCACAGAAACACATGCAGTGCATCGTGAGAGCTAGCAGGTGCATCAGTGGCCACAAGGATAACAGCGTGAGATAGTATCTCTTGCTTGGTAGGGCCACGTTTCACCTAACCTTTTATTTATCAGTGTGACATGACCCAGTGAAAAAACTGTACAGCTATTTCTTTCAGCAGTGCTTTTATCAACAGCTGATCATTTTTGGTAATGAATCTGCTAAATAGGTTCACAACTATTATCATTCCATGATTATTTAAGGATGTTCCAGATAATAAGAAGCATATCATTCTGTTTTCCATGAAAAATATTTTGTACGTTCCCAATTAATACGTAGATGGTAGGACTCAGTCATTTGTTTACTGGGATTCAAATAGCAGAATGGATTATTATTGTGCATGCAGCGAGGAAATTATCCTGTACAGAATACAATGGGTGTTTTTTCAAATGTTAATTGATTTAACAGTGTGTGTAAGGCCACATTTAGCCTCACATATATTGAAGATATAATTAAAACTCTGAGACATGAAGGACTATGGAAATACATCCAGAATGATTCTATATAAAACCATTCTACAAAGTATACACATAACCTAAGTGTAAAAGTTTCACAAAACATGTGTACATGCATAAAACCCTAGGTATACTACTATCCCCTTTTATCTTGGGAGACAACAGCACTGAAATGCCATATGAAATTCAAAGTTTTCAGCTAGTAAATTATGTGTATGGTTCCTGTATAAAAACCCCTAAACTTTGGACTTTCTGGTAATAGCTGACACATTTGTAAAAGATAAGCTTGTAATTCAGTTATTTACTTAAAAATATATATTAAGGATACTTTGAAAAAATGTAGCACTTAAAAGTATTTAAGAATTCCTAATAATGCTCATTTAAAGCTTATTGGTTGTAGCTTTCACATTCTGCAATCCTTGTATTATTGTTAGAAATGAGATCTTGGGATACAATGCTTTTTAAGTACAATTTATAAATGGACCAGTTCTAGAATAAAATCTCTTACATACAGTGGTAAAATTAATATTTCAGATTTTTTTGTATATCATTGTAAAATAATTATAGACCATCATATTTATTATGTCCTGCTGAAATGAATGCAACCTATAAATATTCCATTAATTAGATTTATAGTTAAGAACTAGATGAATGAATGCTTCATTATTCAAATCTTATTGTAGTTATTAGCCTGTGGCATTTACTTAATATTCTGTCTAAACTTAAACTGATGCTTCAAATCTGCCACAGTGCATGCCAACAAAGAATACAATAAAACTTTTATGTAAGTGCACAATAGGAAATATTCCATTGATGTCAATACTCAGCGATATAGTCCTAATTACATGAGATGTAACAACAATGCCTCTCAAAATCAACAGGACTACTCACGTAAGGGTTAAAAAGAGAAAAAAAACCAACCAACCAATAAAAATAATGCAGCCTAGTCAAGCATTGTTGTGTATCAGCAGATAACATACTTACAAAAGAAATACATTAGGTTTTTATCGAGATTAAGCAAATGGTCTTGAGACTACAGAGACAGTAGTTATTGGGAATGTTTTGCAAAAAATATAAGGTTTTGTCATTTAATAAAAAACTGATTGCAAATAATGTTATAACACTTAATGTTGTCATCTTCAAGCAAGTTCCTAAGTACTGACCCTGTTTATACTAATCTGTTATGCTACCGGATGTTAAATATTTCGGTTTGAAGACACTTATTTGACAGCCGAGAATAAACAGGGAATTCTGCTCTGCCAAATGTATCATTCAATTCTTATTTAAGAAGGAAAACCAAACAACAATCCAAGACCTTCGGAACTAATTATGACTTATCTACCCTGGAATTAAAATTCTGTGTAGAACTTGCCCAAGCCAGCAAAATGCTGACTTTGCTTGTAATGATACTGACCAGTAAGAATCTAGTTTCATGTATAAATACGCAGTAATTACTTGCAACTGTAGTTACCCAAATCCATCTTCATAACAAAGTTATGTTGTACCTCTGTTCACGTAATCCTCACATAGGTATGATGTTAAGAACTTTCTACAGTAAATATATGAGCAGAGGTTTCCATTCTGTATTGTAGCTAAAATTCTCACAGTTCTAGTAGCTGAGATACTTGTAAGCCAATGACTGGAATGACACTACTGTGCATCTTGAAAAGGCATCCATGTCAGCCTTCAATAAACTAACACAAAGGAGCAGCTTGCAGGCGTGGACCATTTGCATTTTTGTGGTTACTTGCCAGTAACCTCACATGTTGATGAAGCTGGCCTTAAAGGACCACACCTTTAAGGGTTCACACCGATTGTACTTCACAAACACAGTGTTTAAGACATAACTCCCACATGTAGAAGGAACAGGAGAAATACAGACTATGTACAGAGATGTTGCAATTTGTTACACAATTCTAGCCAATCCCTGTATCTTAATGGAGAAAACCAACAAAACCCTACTAAACCCAGACACCACACCCCAAACAAAAACCCCAAACCCCAATGGGCAGCTATAAGACTTCATGGAGAGAACAGCTATTCTGTGTACCTGTTTCCAGGATTACGTGGCCATGAGTTTCAGAAATGATTCTTGGAATTCTTAGAAATAAAAGTCTGTCCCGTGAAAATATTTCAATAATTTCTATCATTAAGTAATAAAACCAGTGTTAAATAACATATAACTAATAAATATTATGCAACTATTTATATTGTTTAATACTTATATTGAAATGGTGATAATTATAAACTGATGGAACAACTCTGAAGTAATTTATATTTCATGATGGATTTCAGCCTGTCAGTTGGAAAAGCTGTCACAGAATTAAAACTATCTCTTTCTCCCACTCCCCACTTCCCCGGTCTGCTTAAGGGATGGATATTTCATCCCTTCCATTAAAGAAAGGCAATAACCATGTCAATTCTTAAGGCGAATGAATCAATTTAAAATAAATCTAATAAATCCGTTGTTATATCACAATATTCTGACCTAGTCAGAGACGTCCAGTTTGGGTGTGTGTGTGTGTGAGAAGTGGGACCGAGTAGAAGGGCAGTCTCACCGAACCCCCCCCCGGCTGCCTTCAGCCGCAGAGCAGCACCGCGGCCCCCCCGCTCCCCCCCCGCTCCCCCGGCCCCGACCGCGCCCGTGCCGCTCCCAGCGCGCCCCCTGCTGGCGGCCGGCCTCCGGCCCGAGGGAGCCACACTCCATTACATCACGCTGCTTTTAATGAGTTTTGTTTTAACCCGTGGAAAGTTCTCACGTCTACAGCTCCTAATAGAATTTCTAGTCTACTAAAAATACAAAGACACGTATAGAATATAGCACCCCACATCCCCCCTTTTTTGAAAACACACAGTTTTAGCGATAATCCTCCCCATAAAAGATTTTTTTTCTATACGATGATTTTTTTCTTGACTGTAAAGCTCAGTGTTTTCTTCTAAAAAGAAGTATAATAAGATGGGAAACGAGAAAATAACTATTCGAGATACAAATCTTGGTATTTCATAAGTGCATGGAATCCACCTGTGAGCTGTTTTAGATTTTACTTCAGAAGACTATGAAAAGGGTTTTGGAGTTTCTGAAATTATGAAGGCTGAGGCTACTACTTATTCTGCACTAAACCTTTTCCAAACACCTTAAACCAATTGCTAGGTTTATAAAATCAAGCAGTTTGAATTCCATTAAGTGAAGTAAAACTACTTTTGAGATTTTTTTTTTTTTTTTAAACAGAAATTAACAGAGAAGAGGCAAACAATTTAAAAACATAACAGCTTCTTGCCAGCTGCAATTCAAACAAAAGCCCTGATCCCAGAAGGAATCACAAGATGGGATCACAGTGAAAAGCAAATGCAGAGAGAGGGGAAAGAAAAAAAAAAAACCCAACAACAACTCAACAACAACTAAAAGAAAAAAATAAAGAAAGGCCGATAACTAAGCATATTTCAGGAGGAAATAGGGAGCTTTCTCCCAATACGGATATTATCAAGCACCCAGTCATACTGTTACACGTTTGAAGTGGTAACTTAAGAACAACATATGCTACTCCTGAAATTTAATCCTCCCATTATGTTCTTTCCTTATGAATAATTTGTTCATCACTTGCCCTCTAGGAACATGCTCATTCTAGAGACTATTTGATTTTCTTGTCTAGGAAAGATTCTGTTAAAGTAGAATGTTTGCTAAATAATTTTTTAAAGTCAAGAATCTGACTCAGTTCCCACTTTTCATGTAGGGAACTGTTTTTAGTTTGATCCTTTGCTTTAACTGATTTTTTGCAGATACTACTATAAAAGCATTAAACTCTTCATTAATCACAGAAAATACAGTATTTACATTTCTAAATGTTAAATCAGACTCTCATTCTGCTAAACTAACTGTGATTCTGGGAGAAAACAGCAAAAGTTTTGGCAGAATATAGATCATCATTATTCTTCCACAATTGCAATATAACTAACTAATTGTGCAGCTTTGTACTTTACACAGAAAAATATGCTGATCTTTACAGAAATTAACGTAAAATGATCAAAGACTCTCATAAGTACATTTCAGGAATATACTTACTTTTTTTTCCTTTTATCCTAAAATTGTCAATTATCATCTGCGTTATGCAAATACTTATTTTTACTCTCTTAAAATTCCATATAAATTTATTACTAGTGCTATTGACAGGAAAGTATAATGAACTCAGAGTAACATAATTTGCCTTTTTTTTCCACATTTGCCCCATTATACAAGTCAATTTTTATTATTCTCTCTTAAGAGTAATTTATTTCTATTGATTCTTTACATCTTGGTTGCAGATAAAATAACTCTTAGAATATGCAAGTGCTGCCTCAGATCTAACAATGTGCATTAGCCTTTCCTGGACCTTTCCTGCCTCTGGTCTATCAGTTTATGCATCCTCCCAGACGTGGAACTCATTGTTACCTTCAGCCTGGGGGTTCCAAGTTTCTTTGATCTAAGGTCTCCTCAAATACAGTACACATGTATGACCTTGGCTGAGCTTTACTGAGAAAGCTGTAATTATGATGTGAGCAAGACAAGAAGGGCAGGGAGATCAAACAAAAAAAAAAAAAAAAAAGGGGGCTGTGTGTGAAAAAGGTTAGCAGCTCAAGATTTCAGAGGTAACATACTGATATGAAAAGCTATAAAATGGGAGAGGGGGAGGAAAGAGAATCTGAGGATAGCACTTCAATATCAGCAAGGATCGGACCATTTCAAGGAGTGGCAGAGGGACCCCTTCCCTGCTTGCCCAGCTGAACATGAAAATACACAAGAAACACTCGGTCTTATCAGGGTGATGTACACATCAATGATTAGCCTAGTAATTTCCTAATCTGAGCTTTCTGTTGTTCATATTAAGAAATTAATAGTTGCTCTGAACTCTTAAGTCCCATTTATCCTGCTTGCAGAGTCTCTTTGCATACAGTAAAGCTCATTGGAACAAAAGCAACCACCTAGAGTGGGAGAGTTACAGCATCTCCATTCCACGCAATCCTCAGTCATACACTTAAATTCAAGTATATACACTTAAATAACAGCTCTACTAACAGCACTGATTTGATTAAGAGTCATCTTGAGACTTGCCATGAGTGACAGCGGCATGGAAAGATTCAGCAATAGAAAGCACACCACCAAACTGGAAAATAAAAATTTCTTTGGTAGTGAATAAAAACAACCAACCCTACTAATCTGAAAATGGGTAAGGAGGGTAAATCATGAGGAAAGTTCCATAATGATGAATTAGTAACTTTAAAGCTGACGCTGCAAGGATTCTAGAAGCTTAATGTTTGCAACAATCCTGCTTACAGTGCTAGGATTGCCAGAGCGAAGGGTTATATAATTTATCATAAACCTGGAAGCAAGGTAATTTGCTCTCCTGGATCTTCCCCCCAGCCCCCCAAGCCCTCTCTCTCTAGCTTAGATTTCATCTATATCATTCATTAGCATCTCAGTATATGACCTGTCATTCCCTTTGCCAGGATTCTGAGTTCATCAGTGCTCCATTCTTGGCTGCTCTCAACTCTCTTTCCTATCTTACATCTCCCACTGATATGATTGCTGGTTGTCCCAATATTTCTCTCTCCTCACCCCAGGACTTCTTTCCCTTTCTTGCATTATGAGAGGTACTCTGCCAATCCTTATAACTAACAACCCCAACTCTCTCTAACTTAATGGATTCTTACCTTCACAATCTTAACTATTCATCTTCAGAACCTTCAGTGCATTCCAAAAGCCAGCTTTTGCCTCCACAGAATGGTGCCCTTAAAGGCTGGCACAGCTGATTCATACTCACTGGCTCATGTTTCCTATTTTATGCGAAGCACACATTCTCACTTGTAAACTTCATCTGATGAGAACCCTGTTGAGTTTCACAGTCTTCCAAGCATTGCCTCAAATGTTCACAAAACGCTCTATAATTCAATTACGAATCTGCTCCAGGAGCTGTATAACTCTATAGTACATTCACTTAGCCACAGGCTACCAATAAAACCAGTAATAAATCATTTAATATGAGTCCAAAGACAACCTGTGAAATGCTATAATGTGGTTACTCAAAATAGATATTGAAACAGGAGGAAGGGAAAGAATGTTACAATGGTACCTTTTTGAACTCTGAAACAAAGGAGAGAATTGAAGTTTAATTGTAGAAGAGAGCATGTTACATTCCTGTTTGTTGATTTTCTTTTATGACAGTCAGAGAAATCTTAGGTTTCTTACCCTCTGTTATGAATCATGATATCTCAGTTTTTGAAGAGGAAAGCAAAGTGATAATTCCTTTTCTGACCTTGCATAACAGAATCTTCAAATAATGGTGCAGCAGTTCATAAAGGTTTCTCACAGGGTCTACCATTCTTAATACCTTCAATTAACTGAAGAAAGCAATTTTTAACTTTCACATTGATTTTTAATCATAAAATACCTAAACTTACAACACCATAGGAAAAATTAAGTGTAGCTTTATTCAGATAAAGGACATCTCAGTTTTCTTTTCTTCAAAATTCTAGTGACTTTTTGATACATTTTCCCTGAGAGACTTTTAGAGGAAGTCATTCCAGAAAAAAAATGCTAGGGAGTTTACTTAAAAAGATAGGAAATAAAAGAAACAAAAGCAGTTCTTTGGTCAAAGTTGAGGTAAGGATGATTTTATATCCTGCACAAAAGCCACGAGATGTGAAGACAAGGTGGCGGATTAAATTTTAATTTAAAACTTAATCCAATTATAATTAATCTGTGCTGGATAATTTACCAACAGCATAAAACTTGCAATTGATTCCATACATCTAGCAGCTATATTTATTGCTTTTTATGAATTTCCTTCATGCCTCTGATATGAGAGTTTTTATCCTGACCTATTAGCTGAATTTCTAATCCATTATCTCTGCTTAGAAACATGTATTCCAGGCTGCAATCAGCATGAAGTCATGCATGATTTTTGAACCCATGAATGAAGATGAATCCATGTCTTTGAGGAAATAATTGATGCTATTTGCAAGCATTGTACTCCTCTCACCTTTTTGTCAAAGCAAACTTTCCAAACATCACTTTTTGAAAGCCTCAAGGGCAACTATTAAGTGATTTTAGAACTGCTAATCCAGACTCCCCATATTGACCTTTTTACCTTCTTCATGTAAACTCAAACAGTTCAGATGCAAGATAGTCAAGATAATTTGTACTATAGAAATAGAACTGCTTGATGTAACCAATCAATGCGATTCATAAAGAAAAGACATGCAGGAAAGTCCTTTAACTCCCCAGATATTTTGAGCTTCCTCATGGCATCAATTAACATTCTAAACCACTGTTAAAATATCTTAAAGTTCGCAAACTTGCACTGATACTAAATTCACTTAATTTAAAAGAATATGTACTTCAACATTTTTTTGTTTTTGAATTGTCAGTTTGTAACTTTTTGTTTACATATTTCATCTTTGAAATAAAGTCACTAAACTTTAAGAAATGCAGCTTGTTTGCTGACAAACATTTGGCCCAATCAATATGCCGATTGTTACTTGAGCACTATGATTACTTTTGAATTGCATCAGGATACAAAATATCTATTATTAATACTTCATGAAAAGGAAAAGCCTGCCTATTCCCACTTCAAGACACACTTGCATACAGAATATTACTTAAAATGCAGGGTTAAAAAATTGTTCAACTGAAAGATTGATTTTAAAAAATTTGCAATTTCTTTGGGCCTATTGAAATCTTTTAAAGGGAAGCTTTGCATTAGTCTCATAACCCCATGGCTCCTAAACAGAGAATGATTTCTGCTTACCCAGTCCTAAATTCCCTTCGCTGTCACTGTGTAATATCTCCTTTAGTATTAGTTTATCAAGTTTTGTTTCTGAATTAGACAGTAAATCAATAGTGCTGACAGAACTAAGCTACTGATAACTTTTCTGTCAGTGAGCATTTTCATACTGAGCATCACCACTGCATCCATCATATAGTTAACCATGAATCACAAAGAACAGCACAAGAACAATCCACAGTGAATATTTAATTCTATATCATCGTTTTTTAAATATTGGAACACACATCAATTTTTTTTATTTAATGGCATATACTGTGACATACAGATGTGCTATGCTCATTTTGCAACCTAAGATATAAGGCACATAGGGAAGATTTGCCTAGGTCAGTCTCTGTCACTATCACTGTTGATCTTCAGGTTGTAAGACCAGTAAATGTAGTGCCACTATTTCACCACCTTTTATTTCCAATACTCGCTATTATCACTAAACACAGTTGTGGAATGATAGAAGGGGTAACTCACACAAGTAGTCTCCTACTTAATGTTAGCCTTAGGAACTAATTACTATACTCTGTACTTCATAAAAAGCATACCCATCTCAGAGAGGTGACAATTATTTGTTCAAGTGATTTTATTTCAGTGGCAAAACAGTCTCTACTACACATAGGATTAGTAGCTAAAGAAATAATCAAAGTGACATACACAACTGGGGTGGGAGGGAGGATGGGGGAAAATCCCTTTGATTGTACTCAAGGCTGACACCCAGTTAAAAGAAAAAACCCCTCTAAATGTATCTTCTCATTATCGGCAGTACTTCATAGTGTTTATTTCAAATCTGTTAGAGAACTATGGAAAACAGACAAACCCCTCCCTGTTCACTGTTCCTGGCAATACAGTGAACATGAAACTGAAAAACAGATACTAGCATTAGATTATTGTAAAAGAATTCTATTTTGGATTTTTGTTTTTAATCGATAAGCAGAGCAGCAATTAAAGGACCCTATCTACTCCAGCATTGTCTTTTTAAAAGCTATTAATTCCTGACATGCAATTTTCCCTCAAATGCTTAACTCCTCTCCCTTCGCAAATATGGGAAGGATTTCTTAATGCTTTAACTTAGCATTGCTATATCCTATATGATTGCAAGAAGGCCTAACTATTGTTTTTTCAAACAGTCATCAAGGCATTTTATTATATAAAAAGACACTCTCCAAAACATCAATTTGGCACTTTTCCTATCTGGTCAATGTTTGAGTAAATATTCATTAGCTACAATGCCTCCGGTGAACCACTGGATGTCATCTCACATTTGATCAGAACTGCCTAATTCAATTTCTTATTTCCATAGGTTACTATCAAAAGCATACTTTCCAAATATTCTTACTGGAATTTAAGCCACATATATTTTACATACAGTAAGAATTCATGGTTGTTTCATCTGTGAGGAAATACCTGAAGCTATAGCACTTCACTTCTCCTTTATAGGCAGGTATTTTGTACTTGTCTATTTTAAAGACTATCCACCTGAGAAATCTCCCCACACACACCCATCCCTGTTCCAAAATAAACCCCCTTCCTAAACCTCAAAGAACACTCAAAAAACCCACAGCAATTATTGTTACTTCTCTCTTCTTAAAGGCCTCTGGTGATGGATACCCTACCTACAGCCTGCTCCAATGCCTAAAAACCTTCCCCGTGGTTACTCAAGGTCATTATTTCTTTTTCCAGCTCCTTACGGATATGGGAAGTTGCCTTCTTGTAGAAGCAGGATCTTACAGTATAAATACCTACATATAGGGATTACTTTCTCTGGAAAATTACTTATTTTGCTTTATCTTTCTGCTTGCCTCCATTACAAGGCTCTGTGAATTGTATCTTCTGTAAAATACATCAGTATTGTTTAGTTTTCTGTTCTTGTGCTGCATGTTCATTTTGTCAATGGCCCTTTTTTAGCCACAAGAATAATTGCAAGTGTAAAGCTTACTTTGATTAGGCATTGGCAGACATTCATCCTTCATTCCTCTCCAATTTTCTGAGCAAAGAATAGCACTTCATGTCACATCAGTTGTACTAAATCAACAATGGGATGATACCAGTGTACTGCTTCTGAAAACCAGTTTATGTTCAGAACAAAAAGACAAAGCCAAAAGACCAAGGCAACCCACAACCTAAGCCACTGAAGCATAAATACGCATATTTCAGGCAAAATAACTTTAACAGGAGAAAAATCTTATTCAAATTAATTTGTAGGTAGAAAAAAGAAGGAAATTAAAGTCTCCATGTTTAAGCAAACTACAAATCTGATGTAACAAGCGACGAGATCATACATTTCATTTTGCTTTGTGCGAGATCTGTTAACGTGTGCATAGGAGCAGGAAAATCAAAAGCTTAGTTGAATAAAATGCTAGCATGTAACTTCACATATACACATCTACTTTTCACTAAGAAAGGCCGTTTATTAAGAATAGGTTTAGAACCAAGTTCTGACGAATCTTCAGCATTAGGCACATGCTTGGTGCAGGCATCACGGTAAGGACACAAGTTACCCAATTGAGAATACAGAACTGGACATTATAACTGTGTTATAATAACATTCTGCACTGCAAGAAAGAGCCATGTGAAGGGACTGCACAGCTGTGCTCACCTGTGCACATCAAACATTACCAGCAGCCAAAGTTGAACAGTTTAATGCAAAAAACGGGATTTTAAGTCTTGGATTATTAGTTCCTTTCTTCTATCCAGAAGTGGCACACAACTGAAGATATGGTTTCTGGATTTATATGCAACACAGTTAAGATAGCCAAACTACAATCGTTTCTCATGCACCTAAAGAAAGTTTCAGAATCTCATCCTCTTTCTGTTTAAAAGAAAAAAATCCTGAGGTGAGGGAACAACAGAGATTTAAGAAGCAATAGGAGGAATTGTCTTGTCTATCAGAAACTCAGCAGCCACATCCTCAAACCCTTCTGTAACTGAATAGCAGTTTACATGAACTAGAAACCTTATACTAAATTCTCCGTCCATCTGAGAAAATGTTTGAAATGACAGTAATACATCAGTAGTTTTAAGAGCAGCTCTTACCTTCTGAATAGCCCTGGCCCATCTTGCTTTTGCAAAATTACTTCCATCAGCTTGATCTTTATTTCTCCTGGAAAAAGGGGGGAAGAAAAACCACAAGTACTCAGAACAGCAAAGTATGAAAAAAAATAAAATTAAAACCACCCTGACAAGTCTATGGACAAGTTGATCAAAGTCAGCTAGAACCATCATCCGTTTCCTCTGTATATAGTATCCTCTATATACTAGAAAATATTAGCTCTGTGGAAGTTGGCCTTAATATAAAGTTATGAAAACTTATCATGGTAGTTAGCATAAGGGTAACTTTACAATTATCAGGAAAAGAGCTGATCCGAAATCATGAACTCTCATCTTCCTATTCAATGTGATAAGCTGTTCAGTAAGTACTATTTCAGTGAGTGGATTCACAGGTGGCTTTGCTTTGTCAATACTAAATCGAAACAAACTATGGAAAATAATGGAGGAAAACACTTCATTATGATATATTTAGCCCTCAACATGGAAGATTTATTTTATTCATATTTGATGAATGACATGACACCATGAGTTAGATCAATATTTGTTGCGGGGGATGACCAGGCTAAAGACAGTCATCTAGTGTATTTTTCCATTATTTGCATCTGTTTTTAACTCCCGCCCACTTTTTCCAAAAGGCAAATAAGAGCATCAATTTAAGAAAACTTGATATTTCTATTTCAAACAGCTTTGTTTCTATGATTTGAATGTTAAAATCAAATATATCAAGTTGAAAATAATGTTTTTCAAGTTTAATAATTAATATTCTGTCTTATGTTCACTACAATTGAAGAAACGGGTAGAGAAAACTCATTTCCCCTCCCCATTTATTTCCAACTACTCTGCTACTCTCTACTTGGGCTGTTAGTTGATAAACTGAACCAGAATGTTTACAGGGAAGAGTGCCCAGACCTGATGGTGATTTGACTGTGAAGTCATATCATGGCATATATATAGTTGATTCAGTATACTGGGAAAAATAAACAGACACTAGACAGTAACTACAGCAAAACACATGGCAGTATCTCCATATGCTGGATTTTCTCTGCTGTAACAGAATATTAAACTGCAGTTCTGAAGCAATTCCCATCTATCCAGGCATTCTGAAGCAATTAAGATATGTTCAAGCAGAGAAGACTGGCTCATAGTATCCTCTTTGGTTACAGGGGTTCCATTAATTCTAGGAGTATACTGGCTTAAAAAGACATGATCCTTGCCCCTTATATTATTAAAAGAGTATAAAAAAGCATCAGTAAAGGAATATATTTCCCAATTATAGTTGTTCATAAGTCAGGATTACAAGGACTTTGACATCAAATGGCAGGAGGAGAAGAGAAAAGAAAAAACAACAACAACAAAAAAAAAACACCAAGAGAGGAAAAAAAAAAGGAAATTTTCCCTCAGTAAAGGTATATCCTTGTGAGACAGAGCAAGATTTGGTCACAAAGTCTTTGCAAACTGCACTAAAGGAGTTATTGACGTGACATCCTGTAACCATTTATACCTCTCAAGACCTAGGAATAAAGCTCTACAAGGAAAAGAAAAAAAAAGCAACCCCAAAACAACACCGCCCCATGAAAAAGTCACCACAACAAAAACTTATATTTGATCAGATAAGCATCATTAACAGAACTCTAACAAATATTTGAAATAAGAATCTGTTATGCAATTGGTTGTCCCCCTAGAGAAGTTGTACAGCTACACAGGCCAACTATAATAAGGCTTCATTATTCAGCTATTTCACCAGACCCGTGAAGAATGTTGGTTTAAGCTGAAAAATGCTAATTCAGTTCAGGACTATTAAGTACAGGTTAAAATAGTAACCTGTTAATTTGTATAGACTCTACCACTCTTGTAAGAATCTAAGTAATTCAAAAGATACTGCCTTGCACAGTAACAGTTAAGTAGCAAAATAAAAGTATACAGTAAAATTCTATAGGTACAATCTACAGAGGACAGAGGCCTGCCTAAGTAAAGTTGCAGCGTATTTCTACTATACTTCAGTGATATCCTTAGGTCCACGCATTACTATTTAATTATCTTGGACTTTTAGAATAGTGCTCCTCTATGTGAGGAGAAAAATGTTCTCTCTGATATGCACAGCTGAGTGCACTGATGCAAACAAAGCATGAAGAGGCTTGTCTTCCCCTCCCCTCATCTCTGAGCTGCATGTTTGCAGATTCAACCTTTTTCCTTTTCACAAAAAGAAATATACTTTTTTTTTATTGTAAGGTAAATCAGCCAAATGATACTAGTATAAGTAGTCCATCCCATCCTGCATCTGTTAACTAGACTGGAAATACTAGGTAATAATTAGCCTTAGGAATTATTAGGGTAACTAACCTCAAGGTCAGATGGAGAGTTGGTTGTCAATGTTGATTCATAAGAAATGGAGAAAAACAGCTTTCTCTGCCTTAACTGAAAGTACGTAGGGTCAAGAGTATTCTTAAGCATTGAGGCATAAGGTACACATGCAGACAAAAACTTTTAACTCGTTTGGAACTCTTATAGAAAGTCATTGGTTTGTGATCAGATTGCTGAGCAGTGCAGACAAGCAGGCACTTCAATACCGTTCTTTTTAGGATATACTTCTTATGCCACATAAAAGCAGCATAGACAGACAGTAGGAACAGCTTTTTACCTATCCACTTCCTGTTGACACAGTGATCAGTCCAGTTTAGACAACAAATGATTCTTAAATTTCTATTCAGATCTATAAAAACTAATTTGCTACCTGGCAGAAAACAGTTTCTCAATACTGAATAAAGCCTCCAGATGACATGCAGTTTACAGGAATTATGAGTAGCACCCACCAGATACCGCTGAGGAAAATCTGTACTGGTAACTGAACTACATACAAGGAACGTATTTTGTTCCTTACCAAATACATAGCTATGATTTTTTGAAACAAAGAACATAAGCAATATGAGCAGATTAGGAGAACTCCACACAAGCATTAAGTCAGAAAATAAGGGGATCATAGCTGATAATCAGAAGAGCATAAATTCCACATGGTAGCACAACCAAAAAGCTTGGAAAAAAACAAGACAAATGCCTTAAGAGTGCCTGAAAATCATACTGATTCACTGTTGCTACAACATAACGGCCAACTGTGGTCTCTGAACCAGTGCAGTTCACAAGAACAATGAGAAGGGAAAAAAATAGAAGAGAAGCCTCATAACAAGAAGTCCAGCAATATTCACATATAAGGAGTTGAGCAAGCAGCCTAGGTCAAAGTTTTGATGCACTGTGCATCAAACTTAGCAGGCCTCCACATCTCCTAGCCATAAGGATCAAAATAACCAAACTTATTGCAGTCAATTTACCAAGAGAAGACAGTTAAGTGCAAAGGAATGCACAGGCTAGACAAACATGAGGGCTGTTCAGTCTGGTTTATCAAAAGCTAAGGATTTTTAATAGAAAACCAAAGTTACACTGACGCTTTTATTTAATAGATGTTTTCCCTCTCAATTATGTTGCCCAAATACATTAAAATTGGTCTAGCATTTCAATGACGATTTGCATTTTCATGACACTTCTTGTAAAATTAAATCTCACTACAGGCTTCGTTGTAAAGCAGTTAATTATATAGCACTTGCAATGTGGCCACATACAGACAAATAATGACATCCTCTGAATGCTTATTTGTTTGCAATAGGCAGTCCTGAACATCTGCATTGATTTCTAACTATTCATCATTAGCATCAATTTTGTCAGCTTTGAATATAACTGGAAATAATTTATGGAAGAAAAATTGAAATAATTGCACTCTATTTTGACATATTATGACTTTTTTAACCGGCAAGTTCCACTCCCCACTAGCAACAGTCATGCTGGAACTAACATCTTGTGCTTAAATCAATCTCTGATAGATCAGGCAGAGCTGTACTTCAGTAGCGTGTGTGTGTGTTTCGCTGCCTTTAAGTAACTTTCTGAAAAGCATCTGATAGTGGTCATGGGATAAGGATGCTGATGGTAACTTCTGGTTTTATTCTGCATTCTTTTATAGTTCAGAAGGAGGATAGGAAAGAATAACTAAAGATGAAGAACAGCTTCTGTGTTCTTTGGAATACCAAAAAGAGTACTTTCAAGTACTACATTTCTAACGCTGTAACTTTTTAAAAACACTCAATTTAACGTGCATTGGAAGTATATAATAAGTTCATAAGATACTTGAAACTTCTGGGGGAGGATTTCCACATCTGTTACTCATTTAGACTGCAGCGGCACAAGCTATTCAGGAATATCTCTAACTGTAGGTGCAGTGAAGCAGTAGATGCAGAAGTTGCTATCACAGCTAGCCTTGCACATCAGGCCAAAGTGACATTAGTAATATTGCATACACCTGGGCTACAATAAACTTGTCCTTGTTATAGCACCTGCCAGGAAATTATCTGAAGCTGACTGCACTGAAATAGTTTCCAGCTGTAAACAAGGTGCTTTGCATCACTACCTTCAAGTCAACTCATGCCCTTAGAAGAAGGGAACACTACTATTGAAAAGTGTATCTGGGATGTGGAACTAGAAAAATGGCATCCCATTAAGGATTATTATACTATAAAGCTATATTTCAATTTTAATTTATTTCATAGGCCTCAATTATACAGTACAGAAAAGAATCAGTATAACATTAAAAAGCTGTGCGATAAATAGCAGTTTAGTAAAACACTAGGAAGACCTGTAGGCAGTATGTGTCCATCTTAGCTATAATCATGTTAACAGGAAGTGAATGATTTCATAAAATTGCAAAGGAGAATTAAGTGAGCTAGGTTTTCCACAGTTAGCTATATCACAGTAAGACTTACTTTAAGCTTCACATAAATTCATATGATTTAGCATTACCCAACTACCTCACATAGATATTTTTGTGTCTCAGTGACAACAGAAGGCAGACTTTGCTCTAAGATACCTTTTTTGTAGCATTAAATCTATACCCCTACAGAGGTTCCCATTTACAGATGTGCAAGTTGCACTTAAAAATTTAGTTTCCAAACACTACAGCAGAGAACTAAATTTGCAAACAGCAACACATAGCAATAACATCCATCTTCTTACCATTCAGATGCAAATGTTTAGTAACACATGAACAGAAACTAAAATACACTTACATATATGCTTTAGTTTAGTTCTTCGATTTTTTCTTCCCCCGCCCTTTTTCAGGTTACTTACCTCATCATTAAGAACTTAAGTATTATATAAGACCTATGTCTTTTGACTCACCTCTAGAGAAAATGAATGAAGTTTCAAGGTATACATTTGTCCCCATAGCAGAACTCGTATTTTTTTTCCAAGTTTGAATAGTTCCTCCACCTTTTCCCCAAGATTTTCGTAGGCATAACTGATGTTGATCTTCATAGTTTCCTGCAGGAAGATGCTTATTCCTGCTTGCTTTTAGAAATACCCCTCAGCCAAGTCCATTATCTGCACAGCTGCTAAAGATAACCCATCAATAACTGCAGCCTGATTACCCCTCCTCTTCCTGAACATAATTAACTGTTTGTTGCAAAGGAAGTACTTTTCCTCTCCCTACTGTGTTTTCACCCTTCAAGCTATACATTTATAGGGTGGTCTTGTTTCTGTTAAAGCTGATTCAGGAAGTCACAGCTTACTTTAACATTATTTTCCAGTTAGGTTCTGTTAGTTGTGTTCTGACTTACAACATGATGCAACAAACTTTTCTATCATCACAGATGAAGAGACAGCAAACTATTCTGTGTACCTTAGACTGGGTACTGGGAAAGGGAGATAATTAATTCGATATACTATGAATTTAATGCATAAGTTGTGCTTGTCCTGAATTTTACTAACATAATTATAATTAAACTAATAACAATTACTTTATTTAATTATACATGTTTCACTACCTCCTTTTGAATAAGACCCATAACAGTAGCATTCCAACCTCTTGCACAGGCTTTGAGGTACCCCTTGGTGTACCAATAAACGCCAGACCTGAACTTAGTACTCCAAGCATTTCAAAGGACTGACTGGTCTGTAGATGAAATACAAGTTTTGTCATTGATGTGAAAGGAGGCAAAATCTCACTCTAATACAGCTTTAATTAATGGAAGTGGACAAATGACATGAGCTCAGGATTAAAAATAGTTTCCATATATGAAGAGGACAGTAGCCAGAATAAAGGGTCAAACTAAAATGAAATCAGATAAATTCTCTTTATGATAGTAATCTGAAAAATTAAACTGCACTGACAGAAGAAGCAGAGGGGTAAAATGATACATTTTGGTTTTTGGGAAATGGCATTTTAAGAGGATTAAATTGGAACCAATAGAGGAATAAGGAAGTACAAATTTTGAAAAATGTTCTAGAACTGAGGGATTTTGGATTATGAAGTTTGTCATCTTTGGGTACTTTTTTTTTTTTAACGCAAAAATAAGCAAAGAGCCATAAAGCAAGTTGTCATTCAAGACCTACTGTTAGATCCTCTGTGAAATAGCTTCATTTATACTACCATTTACATGTTGTGACAAAATAAACACTCCCCGGGGCATAACTCTACAGTGTGATAGAGGAATTCTATTTAACTTAGACAGCAAAATGCTGAAAGATCTTTTTGTGAATCTTCAATAGTTAGAATTCCATCAGTGCAGAAGATAACACAACCACACACACAAAAAGGCAAGATGTTTTATATAGAAACTTGAATTCATACTGAGACCAAATACTTGGACAAGGTTTACAGTGACAGCCAAAGAAATACGACATTTTATTATACTTCTGAGACAATCACAAAATTATTTAGGAATAAACTTATCAAGTGCATAGATTCCTACTTCTTTTAGGTCATTTCAAATGATTAGACTTCAAAAGATGTAGATGCATTTTGGATTCCATATCGTGGGATTTTCATGTTATATGATGAATTACTTCTCAATCATTAATGTGCACCTTTCTCAAAAGGTTTTGTTTGCAAAACTGGGTGGCATCTTCTTTTCATTATGCTGGAGGAACTTATTCAATTACATTAAACCTTATTCTGAAGAAATACTGCAACTGAACGCCTGGTGCTAAAGTGTATGAAAACAGACATGTACAGTAACTCACGCCTAAAACATTTTAATTCCAATTCTTACCACTTAAAGCTGTGAACTGGACTGAAAGCTGTCAGTCAGGTTGGTCAAAACCACAGCATGTGATTTTAATCTTAGTATACTTAGTGTCGTGCCAGTAAGTAATAGCTCATATTTTCCCCTACATTGCTATAGAACAGTAGCTTTGAAGACAGATTCTGTTTTTTCTAAAGTGTGCCAAGACAGAAATCAACATCTTACAAAGTAACCTCCAAGCTTTTCTGATGGATACAAGGATACTACAAGGCAGTCTGGCTACCTGAGAACTCCTCTCAAGATGCATTCTCTCTTCAGTGCTTCAATAGCTACATTCATTGTTTCCTAAGTGCAAGATATTTATCAGAGCAAAAGAACATGCAATTAAGACATAAACTGATTGACAAGACCAAAGGCTATCACAGAAGACAGGTGACACAAAGAAACACATGTTGGTGTGAATAAGACACCAGCAAGACACTGTTCTGCCGTCCAGTGAAATGCCAGCTTCTAATCAATCTCGATCCTGTCAAAGTGTCATCTTAGACTGTTCCTAGAAAGAAAACAATGTCTAACTGACACTTACAGAAATTTTATGAATTACTCCAGATTTTGACTGTGTTTGCCACTATGAAGCTATTTGTTAGTCACCTGTATCTCACCTACTTCTATACCATATCATTAAAACCACTGCTTTATTCTAATATGTCCAACTCCAAAAATAATAATTTAGGTAGTTTTTCCAAATTATACTGGAAAGACATTTTTTCTTTATTCAACTGAACTCAATCTTTCTTGTATATTATCAAGTCTCTGTATTCCTAACCGATGCCTAATTTTTCAAAACTTAAAAAACATTCGAAAATCAATATAAAATATTGATTGTATATGCATGCAATAAACAAACAAAATAAATGTGACCTTTAGAAGTAAGATGGGCCTACAGAGTGTGTTACATCACACTTCCACATGTAAATCTCTCCCTCCATTTCTAAATCAATCTTTGAAAAGTTATCCAACAAGCTTACTTTCATGTCAAAGACTGTGTGAAACTCACTATTTGTAAGAGAAGTTTCATAAAAGAAACTGTATGGTAACCGTTGCCTGAACTTGACCTCATGCATGAAACTGTATCTGACTATTATGAACTTATCTCATACCTCAAATAGATCCTTACATGGATTCAATCTGTCTTTACATCTAAACTAAGCGAAACATAGGAATACACGTGAACATGGTGGTATCTTTCAAGCTCAAAGATGAAATATGTCACAGCAATAGGAGCCTAATGAAACTTTTCATAAACATTCTCTCCTCTTCCCATGGGAGCTCTCTTTTCTCCTCTGTTGTGTAGCTCTTTCTGTAGAGTTCTTGTGCCTCTACCTGAAATGGCTGCATTTTGGGTTTTTTGAGATCAGGCCATATAGACAAAGGGAATTTCCCTGCACAAGAACTGATACCTGACTTGACTATCTTAGCTTTTCTAGAAATGAACAGCTTTGCTAGTAGTTTCAAGGGAATACTTGCACAGAGACTGAATATACATCTTTTACACACAGCTATAATTATTAATTAGGTAAACTCATTCCCAGAAGCCGACAAGGCTATTCACTGAAATAAATTACTAGTTATGTAAGTCAGGTCCAAGTAAAGTGTGTTAACCTTTATAGCACGTAAACCTTTGGGGAATCAAAGATGAAATAACTGCATAACAGTAAAGTGTTAATACAGTTACACGAGAACAGAAACACCTAAGAAGGCACAGACCTTAATTAATCTAGGACAAAAAAAGTTCCAAAAGCCTTTCCTATTCCATTCACACCGAAGAATTCATCATGAATAATGTTATGACGCAGAATCTCAGGGCAAGTCAGAATGATTTGTCATTTATTATGAATGGTTGTCACTGTAACAAAAAATACAAAACCATGAATATTAATAATCAAGCCAATTAGGTCAACATCAGGTCATAATAGGATGTAAAACAATCACCAGAACACCTCCAATAACCACAAGAAAAACAGACACGTGAAAAGATTTAAAGAAGAGAAAGTTATAACAGCTGATTACAGGGAGGAGCAAACCTGTATGTACTGATAGGAAAAGATACTGGAAGAAATGAATAGTAATCTCTGCCACATGACAAAGATATTTCCATTTTATTTTAATATATAACCTATTTTATAATTAGGTTTTGTAGGTTATTTTATATATATTGCAAGATATCAAACTTCGCTGTTAACTTTTGTTCCAGAACTAGACACTACACCTCTTCTACTGGAAGTTTCTCCATGATTATCTCATTCCTAGATTGGAATACAAGGCCATGTTCAAAAACAAGGAATGTCCTGAAAAATGTGTATATTTAAAAATTGTGCTATATTAAACCAATTATCCAAAATACAAAACCTCATTTCTATGAGTTATTCAGAGCACCCCAAGCACAGCTGCTGAACAGTTTGTCAGATCAATTCCTTTTAATTTTGCAACAGAATGCCTGTCTTTACAGAGACACATGGGTATATAAAGTTCTGTATTATTTTTTTAATGGGAAATAATTTGGACAATACTAATAAAATTAAAAAAACAGTTTTATCAATTCCATTTATCATCAGTAACTCAGTAATTTAAAGAAATCCACAACAGTAATTCTCAATGAATATTTTGTGTGTCTGTCTGTCTCTCTCAGGGCCCTGAGCACACCAATAGACTTCATCAGACCAGCCTCACGTGGGGCTTCCCCAGAAGATCCATGAGCCCCACAGCTCCATTTAAGTTCGGCCCTGGGCCTCCAGCCCCTGACTGAGGTTATGTTACAGGAGTGACAGTCTCTAGCTCAAGTGCAGCTCTACCTATGTAACCAGTAATCTAGATCCACGCTCTTGGACTGATTTCCAGGCTCGAGCTTGACCCTGCTTCATTGTTATGGACCTGCATGATGATCATTGTGCTGTGTCTTACCCTGGTTGCCATCACTAGATCTGATCCCGACCTGTAAGAGCTGACTCACTAGTTAGACCTTGGACCCGTTTCATCACACCAAACTTGTCTGGCCATCTGCACTATTGTTTGACTGTTCCCAGGCTTTCCTAGGGGTAGTGCATTAGGGCACTGGCTGATGAGGCCCCTGCCCTGCTTGCTGTGTTATCATGCCTGACCATCCATCCCTTGGGGAGCAGCTGGCTGCACTGGCTCATCTTCAGTTACTTAAAGCCTTAACTCTGCATTTCACATTCCTGAGAACTCAGCTGAATATGAAGATCTTTTACTTTCTGAAGTGCCACAAAGATCACATTCATATGTGCACTACATAATTTTACAGCAAACTTTTAAATAGATCCTATGAGAACCTCGTGATGTGAATTAAATCATTTAACTTCACAAACAACCAAATAAAAATAACCTACCAAAATCTATGTGAGATAATTATAGGAAAGAAAATGTACATCAACGTATCATACCACCATTTGTTTTAAACTGCAATTTGTCATGCCAAAGTAAATCTGTTTTATTCCCTACTACTCTTCTTAACAGTTTTATACATAATTAATTGGGTTTTTTCTGACAGAACTGTCAATTCCCTAAGTGTTTGTTTTCTCAATTCTCTCAAAGTCCTTTTTCTCAATCTCTTTCAAGTACAATGTTTTCTCTACATACTGCTAACTGCTACTTTATCTTTTCAATGTTTTCACTCAAAACTTCTTAACATATAAGAATGAAACTGGTAACAACTGTAAAGTTGACATACTTATAAAGTAGAGGCATATAACAAAACCCATAAAAATCTCTTAAACTTCAAATTCACCATGTTTATGAGTCTTTATATTCTTCAGCTCTAATTGCAAACTTTGTCTATACTTTTCCTGCAGAGGAAAGCTACTGCAATGTTCTTTAAAATTCTTCAGGAGCTTTTTTTTTTTTAAAAAAAAAAAAAAAGATTTGAAAGAAATACTTTTACTCAAATCAAGAGCAATAGTTCTAGGCCACACAAGATCTGAAGGAAAAATACATTTGAGAAAAGCAAGAGGGTGGAACTGAACTTGGAAAGGGCAGCAGAGAAAGAAGTATCATCAATGAGCATGGTAGCTTGAGTGACAGATGAGAATTAAGCCTGGGGAACAATGGAATGAACTCTCAGCAACACAGTGGTATTCAAAAGGGTTTAATTTTACATAAGACTGTACACCACCACAACAACAATTTTCTCTTATTGAAAAGATCTGCCTTACTGTAATAAAATAAATTAATAACATCATTTATTTGCAGTTTTAAATGACTGTTCTATAAAAGTAAACCAAACATCACCTAAAGCAGAGTACCTTCCTACCCATACTGCTTTCTATAAACCAAGTACAAAACAGCTGCCCAAGCAGCTCAGAGGAATGCTCTTTAATATGGGAAAATTGTGCATACTCAGGGAAGTGACTCAGTTGATGAATGTTTGATGTAAACATTCATTTTACCTTGCCTTTGGAACACAGAAGTATTAAGTGAGTTAAACTGATATCTAGAAAGAAAAACCCAGCCCTTTTAGAACAGCAAATCAAAGAAGAAATAATTACAGCAGCCACTTATCAAGATTTACATTCTCTTGAGCTATTCTGGACATCAGATGTTTCTTCTTATGTTTTTCTACTCTGAGGGTACTTTCACACAGGTGGTGCTTTCAGAGAATGCAGTGTCCAATACTACAATGCCAGCTTAAGGAAGGAATGCAAGTTTAAAGTAGATGAGTTTCGGTTGAGATGTACAACACCTTTTGCTAATATTAGGTTTTAACATGGCCATTTAGTTAAAAAATTCTGCTAATTGTCCTTTATATACTGGAAGGAAAAGTCAGGTTGCTTTACATACCTTCCCATTAAAATAAATAAATAATATTAAGTCAATATTTTTATTTGCATTTAAATCAAGGACTAAAAACTGGTAATTTGTGCTGTAGGAAATAACCACATGTCGTAAAAGCATTACTCATATTAAGCAGTACATAAATCCCAGATAGAGATTGTACCACAGTAGATACTATAGAACCGAGAAAATAATGTTGATTTTCATCTTAAAGACCTGGATATTATACTATTTATGCAAACTAGAAGATATAATGAGAAACTCATTTCCTCTTTCTATGTACTGTGAAGATTCACACATATCAGTTACAATTTCTGCATCCAGGCTCAGTCATTATCTCGAAAACAAATTTGATATAGCTCAATTAGTTATAATTGTTTTATCTAGACTATTTTTCCTCATCAGTAGAGGGTTTGAGGAGGAACAGGAGATTAAGTGCTTAACACTTTTTTGAATCCGATAGTTCTACCCTGAAGGAATTACAGGGAAATTTCAAATGGCACTGGACACCTATGTTTAGCCAAACTGAATTCTACCCAAAGACCCTGCCTGAAAAGTATTCCTTGGAGGCACATACACACCACCTCCCCTCAAAAAAGAAAAAACAAAACCAAAACACCACAGACCCCAGTAAGTACAATACGTATGAAAGTGCAGTACTGTGTTGACTGGAGCAGCTTAACCACTTAGAATGAATATGTACTTCTATGAAACACCATACTATGAGATGTTCCTCACAGCTTTCCAGAACAAATGAAGCTGCTGCCCTGGGAAGTAGTAGTTCCCTTCTGCAAATGTGTGAAAAACCCGTAGTATTACTTGCGAGAAAGTAAAGCACAGTGATACAACTGGAACTCTATGAAACAATGGCACAGGGACTGCAATCACGTAACATGTGGCTTCATTTTAGAGAACAGCCTCAGAATAATAATTAAATGCAAAAAACCCACTAATTACAATACCAACTGCTTTTTATACTTTAAAAGTAGTATGCCAGTTCTGAAAGGCTGGGAACTGGTGGACAGTTATAGCCAAAAGGCTTATGTGCGTGACCTACATTTTTTGGTAGCCTGCCTTCTCCTTTTCTTTCTTTTGGACCTGATTTCTTTTTGGCAGTAGATATGAAAGGAAATGATAACACATCATGGAAGACTGGTTGTGCTTAGCAATTCTTAATATAACTTTGAGGAACAACCTCTCACTGAGTGATCACAACAGAAAACAAACATATATGGACAAACATTATCTGCTTAGAGAGCTATGGATGCATATTGGAAATACGGTTTTAGTTTCAGGAGTTCCTGACCTGTAGCCAAGAAGCGGAGGTGGAAGTTTTCATGGTTTAGAAATAATTTTATGCCTGCCTATCAATTTTTCTGTTATCTGGGCATGAATAATTAAACAGATTATTGGACAAATGTCTGTAAAGTGATGACTTCAAATGAATTTAGACTTTAGCAAATGTTTGCTTCTCTGTATTTAAAAATAAGGGAAGATTAATTAGATTTTTAAGAGGCCCTTTAACTTTCAGGATGTTTCAAGCATTAAGGAACTTCTGACTATCACATTTAAGCTTTCTCTTCAGTTTTCATCTGTTTGAAAAAAAATCTGTTGTCATATCACATTAGTTGACTACAATTAATATCAGTTTAGTGACTAATACATTAAAATCAAGATTGCTAGCAGTTACAGATCATGAAGTCCAATTTTAGTAATGTATCTCCTTTTAACACTCAGCAGTTACCATCACCCAAAACATTAGATCGGAGGAAACACTACAAAGCCAAACACTTTAGAACCAAATACTCAAAAACAACTCTGTCCACAAAATCTATGTAGGTCTAGCATGGTTTTGTAGGCAGCATATCCCTCCATTTCCTGTGTGAGTACAAGGATGTATGATGACATTTACTCATATGGCCTATGTAGGTAGATATAGATAAACCTGAAGAGTGGATTTTTTTTATGTAATCAAGTATTTTTTTCTCCTTGTCCAATGATTGATTTATAGCTCTGCAGAGAAGACAAGTATCACAGGACATATCGATATTCTTTTTAAAAGAAAGATCCTTATCTGTGTTACTGTACTTCCTTAGGTTTTGGGGGGTGGTTGGTTTTTTTTTAAGAAATATTTTATTTAATTTTGCTTGTTTTGGAAGTGCCCCTAATCAATTTTATGCCATTCAGTTCAGTTTCTGATTGTCAAGCTCTTGCATAGTACTTTCTTTAGGTGATTAACTGGGGACTGCATCATTAATATTTTCTAATGATTGTCAATATATTGTCAGTGTATTTGATTGCCATTTTTAAAATACAGCAAACATTTTTAATACAAGATTTTGTGGGCACTATTTTCAAAAGCTGAATGACTTAAGTTCCTTTGAAAATGGACCATAAGAGCTTACCTTTTTGATGTGTAATTTTTTTTCTTTCATGTACTTTTTCAGCATAATACTTTTGTTTCAAACACTAGTTGTTCAAAACAGTAGTTTTACAAAACACTTTTTTATTGGGGTTATTCTGAGACCCAGATTAATGGATTGGTTTTGATCATGAAGAGTATTTTCCATTTTCATTTCACAGTTAAGTGAAACGTCTCCAGAAGAAACAGTATAAGTTTACTGAGAATACAAGCATTGATTGTACTATTTTAGTATTCATGTGTTTGAAGTTGCAAGCATATAAATTGCATGGATTAGTTCATTTTTATGCTAATGTTGCTTGACTGTAACTAGAACACATAGTTTTAATTTATCAACTTTAACATTTCATGTAATATTGTATGTACTTTATGCACTTCTCTGCAGTCCTGATTCAAAATTAACATAGCTTAAGGCAATTATGTCATACCATACTGCTAATATGATAGATGTATATGTTACTTCTTGAGTAGCATGACACAAAAGCACACGTGAAAAGAGTATAATTCAAGTATTTATATGCGTATTTTTCCTGAAGAAGCAGCATACAACTGCATGAATCCATTGTGTCCTTCGCCATCATTTATATATTTTCAAATTATAAAGCACTTTGTTTTCAGTGATTCCGGTGTAAAGTCTGTAAATTTCTGCCTATCCTGGATATACAGCAACATACTTGTACCTGAATCGTGCCAAAAAGATTAACCATGAAATTCTTATTCTTGCAAGTAGTAGCTTTCAGCACTGGATACTAATAATGCATACAGAATGAAAAAATTGATTTATTGTGTGGTTACTATAAATAGATGGAATGAAGTATACACTAAACTACTTGATCGCTGATTTTAAAAAAATTACAGTCATTTTTTCATTATTTACATTCATTGGAGCAAAACTCAGATTTTTTTCTAAACAGCATTTTCCCCTTCTCTCTCTCTTTTTTTTTTTTAATGACTCTGGGAGAAAGTGTATTGCTTTAATAAGAAGTCATTTACCACATCTTTCAAATTCTGATTTAGTTAATTTATGATTTATGGAGAAAGTTAAACAGTTACAGTTAATTAGCTATTGATCTGCATCTCAAGACAACTGCCATAAACACCATGTATGTATATAACCAAAGAATTTACAAATAAATATCAGTACGAAGAATAGATTAATGAAGACATTTTGTACATAGTAATACTTAAATATTTACAGGATAGATAAATTCAGTGTTTAATACAGACATTCAAACCAGTTGAATTTATTTCCCTAACTTCTTTTCTTATGTATTTTTATAGTACAAATGCAGTTATTTTGAATAAATACATATCTCTATCTTTAATTAAGCTTTAAAATTATTATCATCTTTCTGCTCATAATCTTTTAATATACCTACTACTAAATGAAAAAACATTCCATTTAAAAATACTACCTTGTAATTCAGTAGTGACTCTCAATTCAGTAATACAAAAGTTCATTTAAATTCAATAAATTTATCTGGAACAAAGAGGCAAAGCAAAGAATTCCATATTCAGGTTAGGTTAATTTCTTTTGGTTTAGCTTAACCTACTCAGAGACTCAGATCTCTGTTGAAAAAGACATGTCAGCCCAGATGATATGCTAATGAATGAACATGCGCTCAGAAAAATATAGATAAATAGCTCCTGAATACTACCATTACTGACAGCTCTCACCCTAAGAAAGCACTTGTACTTGTCTGTAAATAGCCTGCAAGAACTTGCTAGTAAATGTAAACAGGTCAAAGATCACAACATCCAAAAAGATGCGGTAGCACCTTGTGCACACAGTCTATTGGCTAACTGCATCCATGAGTCTCATGATCTTTTTGCAGACTCATTTACTTCCTAGTAATTTTGTATTGAAGCTATATGCACTAGGACATTTTACTGTACACGAAGAGGTCATTTAAGTGCATATACAACATGTTTTCCCCTCAGAAAGTACATAATGTAATAGCTTTTATCATGTTTTCCCTTTCGTTTGAGATATTTTTCTGGTACCACTGCTGGTAACAACACGGCTTAAACATGAGCCAAGTCCTAACACTCCATATAGTCTTGCTGCATTTCCCAAGAGCCTGTTCTATCCCTCATCAGGGCAACACACCTTTCTGAGTGTCAGCTGCTCACAGACTGTGTCTTTCCTGAGTTACTATAGAGGACACCATGGGTGAAAAGTAATACAGTCTCTGACAGCTGATATGAAAGCCAAAATTAACAGTAGAGAGAGACAGCTCCCTGCCCCCCCCCCCCCAAGTTTGCCTTTGCAGGCAGAAGGGAAGAGAAGTGATAATACCAACACACAGAAAGCTGTCTCTGCTCAGAGACCACTGCTGAGTGATGTTCTTGGAAGCTGACTGGACTCCCTCCTGAGCATTCAACTCCATTCGATAGAAGGTGATGGCAGGGAACTAATATAATTGTTGCCACTTCATTCCTTGCCCCATCCACCTATTATGCATTATCATCTTCCACACTCAGGGAAGCAGAAAGGCAGCAATTATCTTTCCCTTGCCTTTTATTTCCACCGCATTGTTGCTTGTTCAAAGCAAATAGATAAAAAAAAATTAATTCCCTTCTGGAAAACTTCCAGAAAGCATGATAGCCTGCCTAGGTAAATACATTAGCTTCAAAAATGGAATCAATGCCTTTCCTGCTCTCTAGATGCAATCAATTAGTTACAACACCCAAATCATGACAGGATTTGCTTCCATTCCTTTCTTAAGCTTTCAGAAAGTCACTACCCAATAGCTGAACCCTATGTAGACACATGCCCAAGGGTTAGAACAGGACACAAAGCCTTATGGATCAACACTGTCAATATGTCCAATTTAATTTAAAGGAAGAAGTATATATTGAGTTGTGAAAGACATTACTTTTAACCATCTATTGTTAGAGTTAGTCACAAAACCCCATATCACCTAAGACTTGTTGGATAGAAGCTTTTAAGCTTCCCCCCCAACCCGCTCCAGAAGGGGACATCTATTTCATTATACATTACCTTTTTGTTCAGACATTCTTTTGATCTTCTTACCCTACCCAACAGCTGATGTTCCTGCAGTCCAGCTCTCTTGGCACAGTCTTGGACCAGATTAACCTGATCATCACACCAAAGCCTTAGGTTTGGGTATCAAGACTGGTGATTAGCAGCAGCAGCTGCTAAACTGAATGGCTCTCTGGAGTCTCTCTGTCTCCGCTCCCATACAGAGGAAGCAGAGCTAACTGTAACCCCACTAGGAAAAACATTCATCTCCAGGAGCATTTATGAGTCTATTGTTTTTCATGGCAGGCTATCAGAAATGAGAAATATCGAATGACCAGAAAGTGCTCTAACAGAAGATGATAGTCTGCTGGCTGTCACCTTTCACACCTCGTGAGACACAGCTGAAGGCTGACTATCAGGCAAAAGCAGGGCTCCTCATGAGCTGCCGAAGTGACTCTCTTGTGTGTCTCAGCTGTGTAGATTTTCCAGAGATGACTGTTTAAAAACAGTCTAGACCCCCACAGTCACAGCTGCAGCTAGTAAACACTGCAATTCTTTGCATTTTTAATACCACTGAAGTGTTCTCGATGCTTAGCCACATAGAACTCAGTGCACTTACAGAAAAACAGTAGCAAGGAATCTTATAGACCACTCGTCTGTCAATTTTGCTCACCCACTGAGCACTCTAAGAAGTGTTATTTGTTCTTCCTATTGGTCTTAGTTCTAATTCTTTTAACGTCTTGTGGACATTAAAATTAACGTATGATGCAGAGAGCACACAGTGAACCACAACCTGGAAAGTCATTGTTAAAGGTAACGCAAATAGCAGTAACATCAGACTTTTTAATACCTTCTGTTGCAAGATGGAGTTCTGTTGTTTGGAACTCTGTCAAAAACTTTACCTGTTCCATGCTTCAGTATGTGCTTCATTATTTAGGCTGTTTAACCACTATCACTTGAAACTGGAATAAGCTAGGACTGCCCCTGCTCATTTCTGCTTTTCCTTTATCCTGACACAAAATATTTGAGCATCTGCTAAATTAAATGGATCACAAAGCTGAGCTAAACTGGCAAAATGATTCAGTTTTTAATCCAGATCTGTTCCCAATCTGGTTCACTGAATGGCGAGAAAAACTCTTATGACCACCCAGGGAGGCAGACAACACAGGAAAGCAGTGATCAGCTAACAGTGGGACGAGCACTGATTCTGTCAGTGTCCTCCATTCATGCCTGAACCTATTCAATTAGCTAAACATGCAGAAAACTAATCAAGGCAAAGAGTGGGGCTTCTTGTTTCTCAATTCAACATGGGGTACAAGACAGGCTGTTCCAAAAAAGTACAGTTCCAGAAGAGATGGAAAAGAGATGTGAGCAGCCCCACAGCTGCAACAACAGGGGGCTGGAGATGAAGGACTTGGAAGGGTTAGAGGCAAGGATGGAGGGAAAGAGTAACTTTCATCTCTGGTGAGATGTTCCTTTTATTTGAAAGAAACTTGTTTTACCATTTATCTGCCATTAAAGAACATAGAAAAGCAAATAAATACCCACATTGTCTTTAAAATGTTATCCTTTAAGATATCACCTTATATGAAGACAAATCAACTAACACATTTGCACTTCTGAAGCCATCTGTACATACATAAGTCTGCTGCAAAAGATTCTAGAATGTTATTTACCCCTTTTGCATCATTAATAGATTATATTATTGTTTTGTAGGAACTTGCCAAAGATATTTCTGGTTGCCTTTAATATCTACAGGCTAAAAATCCTCTTTTCTGACCACCAATGATTCATTGACAAGGCACACATACTTGCAAACTGGTTTGGCCGGACACAGTATTCTTCACATTTTTTCTTTCAATAGAATATGAAGATTTATCATGCTCTGTCCCACCATAATAATGGAAACACGTGCCTTATGGTTTTATATGATTATAAAACTTCCAGTCACATTCTTGCTTAAAATATTTGTATGTGTATGGAATAATTATTAAATTGGCTAAAAATACAAAAGTACAGCATTGTTCACGCATTAAGGAAAAGTATAAAATCAAGAGGTTTCTGAGGTGGAAAACAGCCACAGCTGGCATGAAGAATACACCTGTGGTTCCCTGATAAGGATGCTTGTGAAGCTACATGAGGTACAGGACAGGATGCAATTATTCCACGTCTTTACCTTATGATGTATAGGAGATACGGGAATGGGATGATAACATGAAACAGATAAGCTGCCAATTAGCTGCCCGCTCGATACTCAGAGCCAACATTTTGTCAAATTTTTATGAAATGCTGTCCTTTGTGTGAACTTTCCTCATTATAATGTCATTATAATACCAAAACGCAGCTCCATCCCGAAGGCTACCCGCCTCCAAGGTGCGACCACTCCTTCTTGAGTCTGTGCCCTGAACTTCTCGTGAACTATACCTTTAATTGTGAAGCGAGAGAATTTTACACTAATCATAATAAAAGTATGTATGACTAAAGTCACTCAAACTCCACCTTGAACATAACAAATAGTATAAAAATAGCCCGAGAGAGGGGGGATACCCAGGGAAGACACCATCGCAAAGAATTCCATCACCGATTTCTGGGATCAGTTGGCGGGCTGAGCCTCTCTTCCCCCCTCATAGGGATGCCTTTGGGTAAGACTTTGATTATACCGAGTGCTTTCTTGGGAAATTTAGAAATTTCTCTAGAGAATCTCTACCCTACATTTATAGCCAGGCTGTATTGTTTATAACTTTGTCACGCGTTTTGTATATATAACAATACTTTCATTTGCACGTGCTTTGCAGACAGTGTATTTATCACCGGCAATCCTAAGAACCTATATACCTGTTGTTTAATTAAACGGCACTTTTTAAGTATCTAGTCATTTCAGTTTCTCACTGAACGCGACCAAAGACTTGAGAATGGCCATGCTAGTTCATGAGCACGACTAGACTGAAGGTGCAGTCCACTATTAGTGTATCCAAATCGTAATAGTTTAACACATATTAAACACAATTGGACTGACAGTGCTGAATTGGGCATCACTCAGAATTTAAACCTAGCCACACCTAGCCTCCCACCTCGGTGAGGAGTGTTAGAATGCAAGGGGGTTTATTTTTTGCCCAAACTGCTTTGCCCCTTTCACACAACAATGTGTATCACAATGTCTTTCAGAATTTTTTTTAAAAAATTAAAAATAATCAATAAATGTTATGATACATGTGTGATATGACAAGTTAAAAAATACCTTAGTTCGCTTTCTTGTATGCCAAGACCACTTTCCATGAATGACAGACTATCATCTGTATCTTGATGTGAATGTCTTGTACTTTGGAGGGGTGTCCCTCTGGGCCAGCCTCTGCAATCTAAATCTTTGTGGGTATCTGTAGAGAAATAAAAAGCTGCTAGAAATCTTTCAGTCCATTTTACAGAAGGAACTTCTAAAAGAGAAGTACACATTAAATTAATTAATTCATTAAATACACAGTAATAGGGAATTAATCAAGGCAATTACAAAACTTTATTATAATTAAATCACTGTTTTATAAGAACAGCAGAATCAGTTACAATATCACCTTCTGATTGTTGCTCTGAAAACTTCCAAGAAGCCTGAACCAGTTACCTTTTTGTTACACAAACTTGGAAGCAATTCATTTTACAATTGAAAAATGAGCTATTGCTGGATTGGAGAGAAAATGGATCTCTAAATTTTCCAGTCCAACTTCAGTTCCTAACTGGCCATGTATTTCTAATGTGTCCATGCATAGCATTCCAAGATGTGGCGGGGTTTTGTGTTGTTTTGGGGGGTTTGTTTGTTTTTTGGTTTTGTTGTTGTCTTTTTGTATTGTAAGTAAGGAATCAGGTTTTACTTTAATTCCACTTGCTATTGGCCTAGGACTGACCTTTTTTCAAATTCTTACATCTTTCAAGAAACCTGGGAAGTCTCATCTGCAATTGCAGGTACAAAATGAGTTACTGCATAACATCTTATTCTATTCTTTGTCCTGTTAGCTTCAGTGAGAGGAAAGGGTTCATGATGCAAGCTGGTCTAGTGGGAGGTGTCCCGGCCCATGGCAGGGGGGGGTTTGGAACTAGATGACCTTTAAGGTCCCTTCCAACCCTAACAATTCTATGGTTCTATGATCTGACCCTGAGTGTGAGGAAATTTTCTTCCATACTGATTAGAAGAATTTGTGTGCCCATCTCTTTCTTCCATTTTTGATGTTTCGTTTACATATTAGGAACATATTACATATCAAAGCAATTAATTTTCTTATTCCTTGGTGTATCAGTGAATTAGTATGGTGACTAATGCAGAAACAAGGATCTCATAATTGTTACCTCATACCCTCACTTTCTAATTAATGTACCTGGCGGAAAGTGATAATGAGTTGAATTTCAACCAAACCTAAGAGGTGAATACCTGCATGGCGTTTGCCAGAATTACTCATGAGGTTAAAGTCCTGTTGACTTTCAGTTAGCAAAATGAGATCTTAGTTCCGAAGTCACACAAATGGCTTTCAAAATTATAGATATTATCAACTACATTCCACTCAAGTAAAATCATCTTCAATTTCTTTAGCTTATACTCTCTATGTAAGGTATAAACAAATGTTAAGGAGCATGACATATGTCTCTAATGCTTGACTTAAGAAAAAAAAATAAATGATATCCTTTAAATTTTCTTCTGTCTTTTCTTACAAGAATGACCTAATAAATTTTATGCAAAATCATTGTATTGCATAAGAAAACCTGATTATCCTTTAGTAAACCTGACTTTTAGAAACCTTAAAAATGTTTGCAATTCGTCTGTAGTATTTATCTACAGTCTGTATTTTATTACTGTGAATTTGCTTGCAGAATTCTAAGTACATGAGAACCTTATTTTACTTAGCAGCCTTTTAATGGAGCTCAGTCTAGGTAGCAATAGTGAAATGACAACTTTGTTGCTGCAACAACTAACATTAGATGATACTTCTAGAAAAAAGCACTCAGGAATGAACTAATGATGTTAAAGCACTTCCCTGTTGCTACATGCAGTGCTTCAAGTCCAAATGAAGCCATATTGTTAAAAAGGTGTGGAAGGCAAATATTTCTACCAAATATCTGGCATTCTCAAATGGACATCTTCAGGAAACATTATTAGTAAACTGCAGTCTTCTACCTTTCCAATGTAATTTGTCATAACAAAGAGGCCGTGCTGATTCCATTAGTCAAGGACAGACTCTCAGCTGGTCACAGCTGAGCTAAGAGTCATTCAACAGAACAAGCAATCAAAATGCAACGCCTCAGTCAAACTCCAGGTAGAGGGTAAAGATAAACATGTGTCTTTCTCAGTGCCAAACACGTAAAGCTTTTGAATTCTTCCCTCTGCACAGAAAACTATAGTGTAAGAGTGACCTCTACAGGATTTCTACAGCACTCCGTGACTACAGTCTTTCAAATATGTTTGTTTGGAAACAGAATACAGGCATCAATCTACAAACCGACACTCTCATCAAGCAGCAGCCTGAAATTAGTAACAACCTGAATTTACAGCTTGTAAACACACAATGAGAGTTTCTGTAACAGATTTGCACCAGGTTTCTAGATACAGAAACTATGTAAGGAAACATTTGATACATTCTGCTGATTCAAAGGAAGTTCCAAGAATTGGACATAGAATAAATACAATTTGTACCAATTTTTCTCCTTTTATAATAGGTATTCCACTGTTACTGTACAAACTGTTGTCCTTTTCTGTCCTCTTTATAAACCGCTCCTTTTTTTGTATTAACTATTCTCTTTTTGTACTTAAGGACTCAGTCTGTTTGTCATATGTACACTTTCCATCATGCTTAAAGGAAATAACATTATCTCATGAGCAAGAATAATCTAGATGGAGGCACCTGTGAATACCAAGAAAAAAGTTCTTCCATATGAATTTTTTACTCAGGCAACTGACAATTGCTTGTGGCTGGGGAAAATATACCAAACAAAAACCAGAATGTGACTATGGCTTAGGCTACCTTTTAAAATGTTTTATTGGCAAAGTACTAAATAAAAAATAATTTTTGTCAAATAAATTAATAATGATAATAAAAAAGGACGGAGGCCCTGTTGTGACTCCTAAGAATCCACAACAGTCCACAGGTACACATTCTATTTATTAACAGGAGTGTAGTCATGCAGACTACACCCAGAATCATCAGAAAGAACTAGTCTGTTCTAATCAGTATTAGCTCTATTGCCAAGTTCAGTTTCAGGGAATGAATTTCAAAAAGAACATTAAGCAGCTGAAGTGTATATTTTTGGTATGATTTCTATTCTTCCCTTTCAAAAGATAAATAATGTTTCTCATTCCCATTTCTTCATGTTTTTTACTTTTATTCTTGTATAAATTTTGGAATTAGTTTTTTAGCAATAGTTCCTTAGACTGTTTAAAGAGTAAAATATTAAGCTAATTTATCTTTGTGAACTTATCTGGTGTATTGGACCATGTCATACAGATGGACTGATAATCTTGATAAAGTCAATCTCTTTGTATTATGTCTGGAAATAATGTGAGGTAATGCATTAGTTGATGTTCAGTTTCCATTTCTACCTTCATATACACTATTTTCATACACATATACATAGTTTCCATCTTCATATGTACTATTCGTAAAGGCAGACAATGTTTGCTAACAAGATAAAAATGCTGCAAAGCCCTAGATTTTACTAAAACCCACATTGTGCAAACAGCTAGTCAAAGCTGACATGATACAGAGCTATAACACATAGGCTCTAGTAGATCGAGCCTTAAGGAAATACTTCTTTCTTTAGCTCTACAATCCACGTGTGGATGAACATTAACTAGTGAAATGGTTCATCCAGCTCCTCATGGGAAGTGGCTCTCAGTGATTCTATTATTTACCAGTATCAATTATACAAATGCTCCAGTAATGAATATGCGTTTAAGATTTTATATAAAAATTATTATTTGCTGCTGTATTTCAGGAACTTAAAGTGGAATAGAATGGTTGGAAAGCTGGAGCGAGACCTCAATCTGTAACTCACCAAATGGTAATGCAAGGTAGACATCCAGTAAGATCTCATGTGAAGTTGGTGTTTTTGTACCTTGAATCTCATTCCCGTTTTTTATTACTTCAGAATGCAATGTCATCCAGGAACCTGGACCTTCCTAGGAAAAAACATTCCGAAAGTTACCTGCGTAGGATTTCTAGCATTATCCACTTTTGCCTGAATGAAGGTTCCCCTAAGTCAATAGGAGTTTCTTTATGACACCAATAGGCTTGGGATCCATTCTAGACTGTTCCAACTACCGTTTATGTAAGTAGTAGTTAGGACTTTATCAAGTTTTCTCACAGATATGGAATTTGAAAGAATAAAATATTTGCTCTACGTATATACAAATATATGTATATGTACAAATATATACAAATGGACATTAAGATGGTCAGATGATTAAGATGCAAGAAATATGAATATTGAAGATTACTTTTATGAACTGAGATTTTCCAGTTCCCCTTTGAACTGGTGCCAAACAAATACATTCTAGCAAGACTGAAGCAATCAACATACGCTAATAACCAAGCCAAAAAAGAGCTTCTGAACTAATAGGTTATATCTGAGTTACAAAGCCCAGAGCAGAGCTACAGGGTTAAGAGGAGCAGGATAAATAACTAGGAAAGTTCCACAGTGGCCTAATTACAAAGGAAGGCATAAAGAGTCTGAAGAAATTAAGAAACAATCTCTACTCTTGCATCATTTGTTTGTTTAAAGTTTCAGTATTTACTGTTAAGCCACAATCTCTGCATCAGCAAGTTGTTAACTCAGTAACAGCTAGGGTAGCAGAGCAAAACAACTTGCCTTGGGGCCTGAAATGGGACTTGGCAGCTGCGACACAGAGCAACTTCTACTTTAAGCAGGAATTACTTTCTTCCCCTGCTTCCATTCTCTGAATAGGATCATTGAAATGTCAGTTCAACATATACGTGAATATTTATTAGTTCCTGTAAAGAAATGGCTGATGCTCTAGGAAGAAGTTTTCTGATTCTCTCTCCATTAACTCATCATCCATTGTCTTTTTTATTTTTTAGAAAATTTAAAGAAGGCAAACTTAATTTTATTTGCAAAGATTAAATTCATCTTCTCGGAGTTACTTTTTTAAAAACAGACTCCAGGGACTATGTGTAGGAAAGCATATTTATGAATGAGAGAATTGTGGAGTGTCAGAATAAGATACCTCTTTTTCTGATTACAGAGAGTTTTGCAGCACTTGCAGATTGCTTCAGCATTTCCACACTCCCAGAAACTTTTCTTATTTAATTTCTAGCCTACTGAGAGCAAGCATACTCATTCTGGTGGCTAACTATGACCATGCTGGAAACATGATAACTCTTGGGATTGACCCATTTTCTCCACTCATCCTTCTCTATGCACTCATTGTACTATTAATTTCTTCCATAGCACCATAGGGCAAATTCCTGTTTTCCTCTTTGATACAATGGGCAATTCCCTTGAGAGACAAAAAAAACAGTGTTGTGTCCATTTTACTATTTACCAAGGTCACACAATGAAGACCCAGGCCAGGAACCCCAATTTGAAATTCCCTCACTCTAATCACATAAACCAAACTGTCCCTGCCTCCCTAATAATTTGTGAGTGTAGATGAACTCTAACCCACTTACTGAATTATACCTGACTCAGTACGTGAGCCATTTCTCCAGGGTATACAGCTAATGCATATCAGCTGTCATTGTGAGAGTCACATGTGCATTAGGCCTCAATATTAGAGACTGAAAAAAATGACGCAGAAATATAAATTGATCAAAAATGTCATTACAGTATTTGTGGAGGCTAAGAATGAGAAATTCATTGGATTTTACTCAGTGTTCTGTATTTTCACAGAAAGTCAACTTACATCCATTGCATGTTCCACAGTTGCAAGGGGAATCCATAAAACTCCTAAAATGCTATCCCAGAGCAAGCCTTTCTTCCACAGCTCTATAATGAAGCCCTTTCCATCAGCACAGATTTCACTGAAAACAATGAATACACAAACCATTAAGCTGAAAACACAGTCTCAACTACTCAGTAATCTACCATAATAACTTGAGATAGTGACTTACAGCAGATACAGAGGTGTTTTGTTTTCAGTATACTCATGAAATGCAAAATAGCAGGTATGACACAGAAGTTAGACAAGACAAGTCTCAAGTCTTATTATTCAGGATTGCTTTTACAAACTGATGAGGACAATTCTGCTGGTAATGTGGCACAGAAGTCCTAGTTCTCAGTAGCTTTATTTTGCTACAAGACTTGGCCCTATTGGATATAACCCCAGAAGAAACCAGGATCAGGAAATGCATTTAGTTCAGCTTTAGCTTTTTCTGAGCAGCTTCTGCATATGGAATTCCTCAGTTGTCTCCTCAGCACACTGGTCTGTCTCTTCAGGACATCCCTGAAGAACCTGCATTCTCAGGTTCCACTGTAGCTAACTTGTAAGGTGCACGAGTAGTACTCTATAGCTAGCCTTTTGTCAGGTGCGTTCTTTTAGGTAAAACTGGGACCCACAAAAATGATCAGTCTTTTGAACATAAAACTCAGAGGAACATTTTCAGTGAAACAGTAAGAGTTGGCAGTGTCAGCTATGATGGCACACACTGTCAATCAACATGGACCATAAGCTAAGAATGATTTATGGGAAAAATGGGAAAAATTCCATCTTCCCTCACAAAATCTAGAAGGAAGCGCCAGACCATTTCCTAGGGGAAACTGAACAAGCTTCTTATTTTCATCATAAAGAAGACCAGGTATAAAAGATGTTTGGAACTTGTTCCCTCCATTAGAATTGAGAAGTTGGACTACACAACAAAAATACAATGGGAAAACAGCTCTCAACTTCAAGAGTTGCAGAATCCAGGCTCTATTTCAGTTCTACTTATAGAATGCAAGCATTTTACTACTAGCTGGTCTTGACTAAAAAATACCATACCACAACCTTATTTTGCAAAAATTTTATTTTAAAATTTTGTCAGGCCATATGACTTATCCATGACATTGAACTAAAATTAAGAGAGAAGTTATTTCCTCATGGAATGTCTGCCACTCCTTTATATATTACTATAACTAGGTACAGACCAGTTCTGTAAATACGAACAACATAATAAAATAGGCATTGGTGTCCCTGCTGTGACTGGTTGTATGTAATCTCCATTTGACTTAATTTTAAGCACTAAAACTAATCTTCAACTGATTTGTGTGGTGTACTACAGTGACTTACTGTGCCTAAAGTTACCAGGAAAAGAACAAGTGAAATCTGAGAAGGGTGTCACCCCAGAGACCGGTACTGAACTCGTCACATTGCTCTTAAAAAAAAACATTGTGTTGGCTGCCTCAATATCTAATTTTCCGCTGTACTCATGCAGTGGAATAGATGTAGTGAATTTTTGCTTTGTTCAGTTTCTCCCTTTACAAATATGTTATGGAAGACAGATTGTAAATTCTTACTTTGGGTATTTTTGGACCCCAACTTTAAAACCGTTGCACTGGTAGCTGAACAGTGAAACTGCATATTGAAAGCTTAAACACTATGTAATTTTTTAAATCCCACCTGGTAATAGCTGTATGTAATGGAACAGTTTGTTGGTTTTGTTTTTTGTTTGCTTTTTTTTGTTGGTGGTTGTTGGTTTTTGGGGATTTTGTTTGGGGTTTTTTTTTTTTTTTTTACTGGTAGAGATTGAGAGAGAGCCCTTGAGAAAATGAAGGACCATACAAAGCCTATATAAATGTTTTTGTAAATGCCTGTTTATAATACCTTTTAAAAGTCTGCTGTGTTGTATAGTTCAGTAGGCAGTAGATGGAGCTACAGCAATCTCATAACATATTTGCTAGAAAAACGGTTTAGTATTCTTTGATAACATTTAAATTGCAAACTGAGAAAATAATCCTAATAAATTCCTCATTCCCATTCATGTAATGGAACACTCTCATTTACATATGATCAAAGGCAAAGCATTTATGTAATAGAAAAGCAAATGTTTTAAATAGTTTTTTAAATAGTTTAAATAGTATTTTAATACATTCCTCAGGAAAATTTAGAGGATAGGTTACACATACCTACTTTAAAATATTTCTTAATTGCCTCCCACACTAAAGGTAACAGGGTAATTGCTGATATTTAATTGATCTACTTCCTGATATACTATTACAATCCACAATCCAAAGTTTTATAGAACTATTACGTCTGGATCAGGAAAGTGCCAAAAAAAAAAAATCTTGTTAATACAGTATTATCATACAGCAATGATTCCTCTACACTGAAACATGACAATCTTTTCTACAAGTCAAAGCTACAGTATAAGAATGGTATTTATAAAGGCTAGCTATTGATATTAATTTTCCTCTGTATTTTCAAAGACATACGATCCTCCTGTTTGGATAGTTTAGGCTGTGGCTCTGAACAATCTGCTAGAGAAGCCTGAGAACTGGGGAGTGCGAGAGGAACTAGCCCCAGATTAAGATTAGTTTTATATGGTTAGAAGGCCAACTTTTTTTTTTTTTAATGACTTTGATATGTCATTACATCTAGCCATAAAATGGCACGTAAAGAAGGTATATATGTTGGCCTAACATAACAGGCCCTTCAGTCACTCAGAGTCTTCAGCTAAGCAAGCTAGTAGTCTGCTATGGTTGTCTAAGAAATCAGTTACATGACACTAAAAAAAAAAAATAATCCAAATTCAATTAATAAATTTAAGAAAAATTTGTGATGAAGATGAAGCCCTTAAATGAGATTAAGAGCACTGTGAAATAAAATTAATTTATGTGAAATAACTGTGAAGAAAAAAAATGGAGAAGATTTTAGAAATTCTGCTTTTAACATAGAATAAAATTAAATTTGGGGGGGTTACTTCAATCAAAACGTCAGTTTTGGCATATGTAGAGCCTATCAAAAGATTTATAGGTTTTGATAACTAGGAGTTACGGAAAAGTGATTCAAAACAATTCATTATTCTGACAAAATATTAAAATACTTGTATTTAGGAAAAAAAATTGTAAAAAGGACATTTTTCATAAAAATAACTAAAGGCAATTAAATGTTTAATTCTGTAAATATATTTCAACCAACTCTAGATCTCAGAAATAAAATGTAAGTGTTTGGACTCTCCTGACCAGTTAGGTGTACATAAGACGCTAGAGAAAAGAGAAGAACAAAGTCTGAATAACAAGATGGAGAGTTGAGTGAAGTGGACAAAGATCTGCAGACAGAACTGAGAAACAGTAAGCGTCAATAATAAAGAAACTAAGTAAATTGGCAGTTAAGTAGATAAATGAATGTATAAAATATGAGTCACACAGAAAGGAAATTGAATAAAACAAAAATCAAGTTGTGTGATGATCAATTTGAGTTCTGCTTCTTCTCATTCCTGTAATTCCTAAAACATTACATGAAATTAAAGATACTGGAGAAAAATATTTTCTTCCCCTTATTGACTGCTGGCCTTGATCTGCAATGTGGCTTGAAAAATTAATTTTTGTTCTGTTCACTAGAGCTAGCCTGGCACCTTTTCTCTGAGCTGAGTACTTTTTCCTTGCTTTTGCAGTCTGTAAGTGGTCTCAGATGTTATTAATTGCTCTAAACTACATAAATACAGCAAAGACACAACAAAACCAATTTATAAGAATTCCCCATTACTTACAACATGAAGTCCTGTTCCCAACAAGGTTCACTTCCCCTTCTGTCTATTGTAGTGCTTTTTAAATTTTGGACTTTTAAAACAACATAGGTTTTGAATGCATCTGAAAAAGAAATAATCAGCACATTAAAACCCATTTTATTTCTTCCTAGAAGCTGGAAATATTCAACCCCACAGTAGCAGGGTTTTAACTCGTACTCCATACAAAACATTCAAAGGTGTGGTTCAAATACTTGGATTTGAACAAGGAAATTATTATTAATTCTAATGGGATTATGACAGGAAAATCCCTCCCCATCACAGGTGGGAAAGAACATAATCCTAAACGCGAGCAAATATTTGAAGGCTCAGCTTCCAGGCATGGCTTCTTAGATTATTTTTCAATCTCCCTGACAGATCCTGCATGAAACCAGTACGTACTCCCTTTCTGCAAATTAGGATTTGTTTGTCTTTCAATTGGTATGATAATATTGGGGACTGGGCTTTTATGTCCAATTAAGGCAAGGGCACAGACTTGTAACATGTAATTCAGTCTTGTCTTCGTGTGTGAATCTAGTTCTGCAGCAGCAAAATGTGTTTCATATGCAGTCCCAAATGACTCAAACGTTTTTGTATGTGTCTTTGTAAATGCACAGTATGAGTATTCATAAAATTGGACCTAATCAGCAAAAAGAATAAAATTTTAAAAATTTCACAGTGCTTGAAAATATCACTGACAGAAAAAAAAAAGGCAAAAGAACTAAGGGAAAGCTCTACCCTTTAGGGCCTCATACAGGAATCTAAGGCAGCAAAAGGCATACTGCATCATCCCAACGAATTTGGCTGTTCGGAAAAGCTTCTTAGTTTGCATGCGTGTAACACATCCTTTATTAGCCTCCAGCATCCTACATAAGGATCAACACTGACATATGGTTAAAGAGACTTTTTTTTTTTTTAAATAGAACTACTGCCAAATATACATATGAGATGTAGCCAAGAACAGAAGTAATTTTTGAGCTGCCTGTACTGCCACAGGTCAATCAACCAGCCCTAGTTGGAGGGAAGCTGTCATTGTGTACAATGGGCTCTTGAATAAGTTGTATCAAATTACACTGCCATTAACAAAAAGTGTGAGGGAGAAGAGTTAGCTCTGTACATCCTGTATGTAGATCTTATTGATCAGGACCGATGATAATGTTTGACAAAAGGACTAAAGGATGTTATGTAATGGGAACTATTTTTTTTCAATAAACAAAATCAACAGTAATCAATGTTATCTATTTATTTTCTATAATTCAGTGCACCAGTCTTCTCAAACATGTCTTTGTTCTTACACTGAAAAAACTTGACAAAGTCAATACAGATTTAGAAGTCTGGTGACATATTTGTGAGAAATGGTGTCAACAATGCATGATTCACATACCATCCTATTGCTCATTCTGTGTAACTGAGGCAAACAAAACACAGAATCTGCAAATTATTTTGTAGCTGCAAAATTTGTTTGTAGTTCAGAGGCTTGCAACTCAAGATTTGAAAATTTTTCAAAAGAACACTCCATTAAACCACTTTGGCTGAAAAATAGCAACCTACTGTGTTTAACTCCAGCCATTTTGAGCATCCACATCTGTATCTACATTTACATAAAAAAAATACAGTAACCAAAAATAAAAGATAACCACAGGAGAATCACGGAGTTGAGAAACGTGCAGATATCTCAATACTGCTCTCAGTCACCACCTACATAATTTTTCTGCCCAAGAAAACATAGCCAGTTATCAGAGAATACACCATGCAAACCTTATTGCCATTACTTACGGCATTAACAAGTCTTCAACAGCATTCAAAGGAAAATTAAAATTAGTTAACTTTTATCAAATAATTCTGTTTGACAATCACCTTTTGTAAATTATCACCTCTTTTGAGTACCAACAAAATACAAGATTTGCTGAACCCTGCAGAACGTTTTTCTGATTGCATTAGGATTTCAATGAAAGAAAGATGATTCCGAGTCTATACTTCATATGCATACTTCACAGCCTACTGTGAAGAATGACCACAGAGGGTTAGAAGAATCATGTTCCCAGAAACCAGATTAACCTGTGCTAGTTCAGGTTATCTTTCTTTAACCCAGATAACTTTAAACAATTTGCAGAGGTTGCTTAAATGTATTAGCCAGACATCTACTGGCAAATTTTGCTGCATTAATTAGGTTGTATAACAGCTTCTCCTGAGAACTAGTAATTACAAAGATCTCAAAGGCCTTACATTTATAGTCTACTTATGTGTGAGAAATCTCTGGCTGAGTTTGGACTTTCTTTCCACTCTGGCTAAATCTTGGTCCTGGGGGCAGACTTACAGAGCCCTGGGCAGCTTGGTTTTTGATATTTATTGCCTAGGGCCTATACCTGATCTCTATAACTGTTTATCAGTATCTCCCATCTGCATTTCCTCACTGGGAAAATTCAGACACCGTCTCGTCCCTGCCCTAGTGAAGCTAAAATCCTGCACTCTCTTTATATAAAAATAGTTTCTCTTGACCGATGACCCATTTTGGTCATCAAATTATGTAAAAATTCTTTTTAGTGTAAATATCCTTTAAATACCACTGGTTTGAGAAACAATAACAATTAATAACTGAAAAATACAGATTGTCCGAGGCCACCATCTTGTTATTTTGATCTTTAAGATATATGTATATTTTTTAATTCTTTCCTCATTCATTTTGTACCAAACTGTTGATAAAATGTATGCAAGTAGTCACGGGTTTAAGTTATTCTTTAGTGTGATACATGCATGCCCAAGGAATAAAAATTTAAAGCAGAAATTAAAAGGGAAATCAGACTTACCAGCTGCTTTATCCAACCTTCCTTTTTTCACTATATATAAAAAAAGAATTGATTATATGCAGATAATACTTTAATAATGCTTGCCAACAAAGTTTGTAAAAAAAAAAACAAAACCAAAAAGCAAACAAACAAAAAACCTAAGGGATTTCTGTGGTATAGAAAACCTCAATCAAAAATTAAAACAAGTACTCTTAAAAAACTGTAAGCACCTTCATGGCAAGATAATATGCTTACTTGGAATTCTTTGGAAAAGAAAACATACAGAAAGTCTTCGCAGCTTACAGAAACCTAGTAAACCCGTAACAAACAAACAAACATCCTTTGTGTTGGATACAGCACAAAAGGGAGAATGGAGAGCAGGTGACCAGGGAGCGTAGCATACTATCCATCACCTCATAATGCTAGTTTAAAATTCTTCTCAATAATAGTCACAGAAGGCTCACAGACTTCATATAATCTAAAGTAGCTTCTTACAAAGTATCATATTACAAAGAATCTTTTATTACATTGTATTTAGTCTTCCTATTAGAAAAGACATACTGCAGTAAACACCTTACCAAGTAAAAAGTGAACATTTCAAAACCTGACTTTATTCAATAGCCTTAAGTGCTACACTGTGGTATCACTTCCATTAATGAAAAATGCCCTGAAGCTAATAAGACTGTGATTTAGATATTCATCATAATTATGAAAATCTAACCAGTTCATCATTTTGTATCGTGCCTGACTACTAAAGTCATTGAATTTAGACTTTTAAACAATATCATTAAATATTCTTTACATTTTCCTGACATATCGATGACAGTTCAGTTCAATTTGAATGAAACATGACTGCAGACCTACAAAAATTTAACCCGCTCTTAAGAATATACTCATGTATATCATACATTTCATTACTATACTTAGGACCTAGTAATTGCTAATAAAACAAAACGTTGAGTCCACAACTTTACACCTCAAAGGTTCCCAAAAGCTTACCATCATTCTCCGAGTCCCTTCCCACTTGCCTAACTTCACCCACAATTCTTTTCCTTATTCTTGCTTTCATCTATCCCTAAACATCCCTAAGTATTCTATGGAATTGCATCATATTTGCAGAATGTCTATCTGACAGCCTGGATAATTCCATCATGTCTCACACTGAGAAAGCTTTCACTTTCAGTGCAAATGGGGAGAGGCCAAACTGTCGCTGAGCCACAAGCAGAGTCCAAACACTGCAGCAGTTCAGCTGCACGGCAAGAGTGCAGAATTTACACACTGCACTTACGTGAATTCCCTTAAAGGAAGTACTTCAAGAAATATTCCCATTGACTTAAATGAGCAACGCACATCTGCAGTTTATGAAGTTGCTATATATAACCACCTACTAAATATTTGTCACATTGGTGAAGGAGCTTGCGTGATAAGAAAAACCTACCTTTTACAGAGAGAAGTTCCATTCCAGTAGAAAAATATTTTAAAGAACATAAATCAAAATTAATTTATATATATATTTTTTTACAATCGGGGAAAAATTTAGTTTGGCTTGAAGACTAAGTTACTCCTTTTCTCCTGTTTCCTCACTGCAAGTATTTGCACTTTTCCTGCATGCTCCTCCCATGTTTCACATGGAGAAAAGCCAGCCAATTGATGGAGCAGTGAAAGACCAACAATAAATTCTTTCTGCCTCTATACACACTCTTGAGATGGAAGAGGAAAGGAGAAATACTACAACTGTTTGCTCACCCTCATTTCCTCAACTTTTATCTGTTGTATGCAGCTGTCTAGTCTAAACACATTTTTGAATGCCAACTTTGCCAGCAATAACAAACCTCAGTGCAACTACTTTGTTAAGAACATACTTTGATTTTTGCATTTCACAATTTTCCACTTGCAAAGCATCTGAAGTGGAATACAGAAGGTTTAAATTTTTATTTTTTTTTAAACACAGATTGACATACTAAGAACTCTTATTTTACTCTATTACTTATAGCTAAGCATAAGTAGCCTTAATTTTCTAAAATAAAGTATGAATAAATATTGCAAAGAAATACAAGCTGAATTTTAATATACTTCATGAATTTCTAATTATATTGCAGCACTTCGTTGGATTCTCATGCAATGTTAAAATATTTTAAAACAATACTCAGAACACTGATATCATGCAAAGTGGTGTTTATGACTACTTGTTCAGATGAATACTGGGGTTTTTTTTTTTAGTTTTCAGTGGTGGTCAACAGTGTATATATATCCACATAATGTAATATTTTACTTTTTAAATTTTTCAGTCTCCATCTACTATAATTGTAGCCTTTGGTCTTAGCGTCTTTGGAGCAGAGGGGAATGCATATGCCTTCTGAATTCAGGAGTGGCTGCCTGCAGTTCCAAAGAACTGCGTCTGGATGATGGTCACACCTCAAAAGAGAGGTGAGAGCTCAGACTGTTTAGCCTGAATAAGAGAAAACTTGGGGAGGTGTGGTGGATTTATCAAAGTTTATAAATACCTGATGGGAGGGTGTAAACAAGACCAACTCTTCTCATGGTTGCCTAATAACAGGTGAAGAGGCAATGGGCACAAATTGAAACTCAAAGTTTCATCTGAACCAAGAAAACTCATTTTTACCGTGAGGGTAGTTTAACACTGAGGATGTGGAGTCTTTATCCTTGGAAATACTCAAAACCTGACTGGACACAACCCTGGGCAACTTTCTCTTGCTGACCCTGTTTTTAAGCAAGGATGTTGGACTAGATCTTGAGACATTCCTTCCTTGTGATTCTGTGCTAGCGTGAAAGGTCAAAAATCTGCTAAGTGTGACATTGAAGAAAATTTCGTGCAGCATTTCATGAAAGTCTACAGTCACTCTACATATGTGTAGTCTTGATTTCCACCCCGCTCCCAGGAACGTCTAGCACTTCTGTTGATTTAGGATCATGCTACTATGTCATAATGTGAAGTTGTTAAGATACTACTTTTTGTCTTGTGTTTTAGATTCATATATTTGCATATCTCTCTTCTGAACAAATATTTATTCTGAACAAATCTCCCACAGCAGTCTTATAGTCTTAGAGCCACGTTTCCACCTTATGCAAGCAATGGCGTTCCACTGAAGTTAACCTTGCTAGTCTGGTACATACTGTCTGAGAATCTGATCCCAAGTGTGCATTTGGGTCAAATGAAAAAAATATTTACTTGGAACAAGAATCTAATCACTGCTGACTTAAGGTTCAGTAAATACAGTCCACGGTAAGCCTTAGCATGAGTCAAAGTTACACAGCTGCATCTCCGTATCCTTCTGAAATTGTGCCAACTTTCCTCTTCTTCCTTTCTCCCACTCACCTTCCCAGTATTGGGGCTCTTCATGTGGAATACTGATTTTCTCCTTGAATCCTTGGATTCCAGCAGAAACAGCAGTCGTTGTGGTTTATTTACTGTGATGTCATGATTATTTCTTACATATGCAACTGGGAAAGATTTTATGACTTTACAGTAGAAAATATGCAGACAATACTTGAACACAGGGAGAAGGTCACTGTGGACTGAAAACAGGGCACATGCAAATGCTCTTTCATTTGGAAAAAGCACATATTATATTTAATAAAAGAATAATGAAAAGTACTGAGCTGGAACAAGCTGTCAAGATGGTGTTTGGCTAAAGGGCATACAAGTAGAAGCTGCAGTACAACATGCATGTTTCGCAAACTGAGAATTTCAGTACCTCAAGTAATTACGCTATTACTTAGTCATGCCTTCTGCAATGTTTTCCCTTTTCCATATTACCATTTCTTATTTAATGCCTGATACTACATTTCAGTCCTATAAGTTAACTCCAATTAAAAGGTCCCAACATTGCAGATCTATATGCAGAATCAAGAATTTAGAAAGATATTGAAAAAAAGAAACAAAAGGAATTGTTTACATTGCATTTTTATCTAAGCTATATCAAAATCTGTCTATGCTTTCACTCCTCTCTATTCAATAGAAAAGAGTAATTAGGAACAATGCTGTTATTAAGGATGTGTCATCCAATACCTGACACTGTTGAGTCATCTGCTTCCAAAAGATGTATGTAACTGTTTTTCAATCCAAATTCTCAACTGATATAAGGAGGATACAATTATTTTAATTTGTGAGCTTACTTATTATTTTTTTAAGTGAGAATCTACCTTTTTTTTTTTTTTTTTTACTTCTCTCTCTTTATGTGAATTTATATAGCACATGCTAGCAAACTGAAGACTGCCAACATCTTTCAGTTAATTCACCAAAAGCAAGGAGATTTCAGTCTGATGATTTACCTACTTGGCATTAATACTACATATTGTTCTTCTCAGGAAGTTCCTCCCCTACAGGATATTTGTAATGCAACAACTATGGTCATGAACTCATAGGTTTTAATATAATATGTTGCATAAGGAAAACAAGGAAAGGAGCACATTGGAATACTGATTGCAAAAACATGTGGAAGACAACTGCTCAACTTTCACAGCAAAATGAAAACACAACCTATTGCTGTTTTAAGATATCTTAGTTATAGAAGCAAATTATAAAAAATAAACTTGGTGGGAAAAAAAATTTAGCCAAATTTCAATTGATATTACAAATATAGAGTGGAGGAACAGTTTCCGTACATCCCCTACATTTCTATCTGTGAACATTATGAAGCCATCTTTTCTTGCTCACTTTTATGCTAACTTATGCGTATTTTTAAAGAACTTTTGACCCGGGAACACCAACATTTTAACTGTCTTTTTTCTGAAATTTCCCCCTTGAGAAGAAAGGGAGTTTGCTCCTTTGCAAATTAGTGAGTGAAATTTTCAGCTGATCGCCATTCATCGGCATCTCTTCACAGTAGCACATGAAGAAATATACCAGGCACCTCAGAAGACTAGGAGATACACTGCTTTTTTTGCCTTCCCCCTGAAGTCAATCATTGGCTTAAAATAAGAACTAGTGGGAGAAGATTTTTGTCTATTATGGGAAAAAATTATGCACTCTTCAGATCAAATTCAAAGATAAACAGCAATATATCATTATTGTGTCATAACAACAAAGAAAGCTGAAACCAACGAGAAGGAATTCAATAAGGAAAGCAAGAAAAATAAATAATAAAAAAAAAAATCAGGTTTTCCAGCCAGTTCATTTCTACCTTTCAGAAGTATAGATTCTGCATCCCCAGGTGTATACTATAATTTTCAGTAGACTCCATAAGTGATAAAAGATAGAAATAATGAACTCAGTAACAAAATATGCTATCAAGAGATACATCATCAAAGCGACAGGATAAGCAGAAAATCAATCAGCTGATTTCTGACCCTGAGAAACTATGAGCAATACTGAAGATAGGAACTACAAATTAGATCAGTTTTGTCCTTGCCTCCAGAAGATAGGCACAACTATGGCTAGGGATAATAGGTGATGTGTTCCGGGCTTCACAAGAATCACCTTGATAAATGAGTTCAATGCACTCCATTTACCCTTTTCCAACAGGAAACAAAGGAAGAGCCCTCCTTCAAAGCGTTATGTGTTATTAACCATCAAGTACATAGATACAAATTTTATTGAAATATCTATTCACTACAGTTTTGGAGATTAATAACAAAAAGTTAAGCCACAGCAATAAAAAAAAAGATGAAGTTTTAACACAAAGAAAAATACAATAACATATCATAAATTCATATTCTACCTGTCATTTGTAAGTCACAGGAGCTAGTAGGTTATTAGACTAAAAACAGACTTATCTCACAGGTTAATTCTTATTCTGTTACAGAAAAGTGATATTTCAACTATAAATAAGTGCCACAAATTTCAATGTTTTCAATAATTGAATAGCTGGAGTTAATGAGAAAACTGTATCATTTTTAATTTGGTCCTAAGCTTTCGCAAAAATAGGTTATTCAGTCCAAATTAACCGTAAGGTTTTTGTGTGCAAATTTGCATGTCACTTCACATCTCTCCTTCCTTGACTCCAATTTCATAAAGATTGAAAAAACTATCCGTTACCTGTCTTATGAAAATAGTGTTGGAATTAACATCTGTCCAGTGCTTTGGGATCTTCTCATTAGGAATGCTACCAAAGGAAAGAAAAATATTTTTACTATTTTACATAAATAGAAACTAAATATGTATAAACCAGAACCATTACACTAACTGGGAAGAGGACCACATACTCTGATTACGGTCCTTAAGTTTGGATACTATTCTGCCCCCACTGTGACCTCTGTCTCTTCAACATGGAGTCATTTGGACCACTGAAGTCACGTGCCCCAGAAAGCATGTCCCTTTTGTATAGCAAGACAGATCAAAAAAGCTACCCTAAACAATGCAAAGAAATACAAATCTCGTAAAGAAAAAATTATTTTCTTTTGGAATCTATTTTAAGTTAAACAAGATTTTCTAATGTTTTTATTTCACAGTAGCTCTGCTCAGTGGTATGATTTCTGTAAAATTGCTTACTGCCATGCAAAAATTAAACTGTGCTCATTATAATTAAGGAGGAATAAATTTCAAAAGAAACTCATGAGGCCAAATCAAGCATTTCTACTCAGCAACTGATTATTAAAAGCGCAGGTTGGTTCCCTATGAAAGGAAATGTTTTCCAGTGTCTTGCGTCTCTGTTCCACATGTTCTTATGTAGTCTTAGCTGCCTTCTTGACTACGTTTATTTTACGTTTAGAGACACCTAGTGGCTCGAGCCTGATCTGCTCTGGAAAACTGCAACTATTTCTCATTTCAGAATGAACTTCAGATGTTTTCAGATCTTATTTATCTCTTAAAACACAGCACACTAAACATTTGACATTACCAAAAAGGGGAAAAAAAGTACCAAAATACAGAATTGTATTTCATAGTACAGATGAAAAGTTTGAGATGACAAAAAATATTTTGTCCATTTTTTCCTCGATTTAAATACACATCTGAATAGTAAACATATCCAGTACTTTTTTTTTTAATTATCATAGAAAATTTACCTTGATATTTTCTTCAGAGAATTGAATTTTATTTATCTTATGCACCGGATTTGTTACTTTGGCCTGTGTATCTCTTCCTAAAGATAAATCTCAAACAGATGCCATTTTTCATCATTTCAGGTATGTTTGTATGCATACTGTCATCCCTCTGAATTTGTGATTTAGTAGAGTGCTTGAACCTTGTTGACTATCTTAGTGTCAGCAGACTTGGTCCGCATGGAAAAAAGGTGGCAGAATAAAGCTCCTATAAAGAAATTAGGTAGGGCTCATTAATTCTCCCATCTTGACTCTTAAATGAAAAAATGTTTCTAAGTAAACAGACTAAGAGTCTTAGTTTGACTACTCTGTGATTTAGCACATTAGCAGAATGTTTTCTAACCCAGTCAGCCCTAGTAATCTTATGAGTCTACAATTAGTTACATATGCTGCAAAGTTAATGTGCCTTTTTTTAATGTTTTCAAAAATTCTCCATTCCTAGAACACTCAATGATTGCATTTAATCTGTGAGAATTCTGTACCCATATTTTTAAAACTGTAATCCTCTCTTCAGCTCACTTTAAAAGGCTTATATTCAAGAAAAGACACAGAACCATAATGGAAATCAAGAAGTATGTGAGATCTTTATTTCTTGTATCTCTGTTTAATGAACATATAGGGAGTGCTTAAATGAATATATCTAAAATATCTGTAATAGCTCACCACTTTCAGCCTTTTCTTAAAAAAAATAAATCTCACTTTTTACCCTGAAGACACATTAAATACATACCTACCAGAAACCCAAATATTTCCTATCCTGCTTCTGTAGAAAGACAGAATAGGTAATTTCTTTCTGCTGGATTCTCATGTCCCACAAAAGTATAAAGTGAGTAACTTCTAGACACAAATGTGCCGGCTATAATTGCCTACATTATATAGTCTTACAGGAGCAAGGATACTGGAAAAGGTGTGGTCATGATGCTTATTATGAGGAATTTTAAAATTGGGAAAAATTGTTACAACAATTCCCTTGTGCTTTTCCCTTTAAAATTTAATTTAGAATTCCACACTTTTCCTCAGAAAAACACAAAAAACCTAAACCTATCTCATGCAGATAATCTTGCAAGGCAAAAGTGTGAAGTGAGTAATTACAGCAAGAAAAAAGTCTTTAAGAATATTTTCAAGAAGGACAAAACAAGAAGGTTACTTCTAGAAGCTTAAAATGCAGTTAAACTGCAATTCAACACTAACCAATCACGTTTCGCATTCCAAGCAAAATTAAGCAGTTAATAGGATCTCACTTTCCTCCTTGTTTTCAGTTTGCTCCCTCTAGCATCTCAAAGTATATATTACACTCCTTTATTGTAACAATAAATAAGCAAACACATACTTGTTACTTGTATTTTAAAATTTATAATATTGTGAAACTGCCCTATTTTTGGACCTAGCAGCTACGGCATTATTATTTTCTATAAAAAAACCTAAACCAAAAAGTACAGTTTGTAAATCCAGTAAGAAAGACATGAAGAGATTGAATTCTGTACTAACAAACACTGCTTTGCTTTATTTCCAGAATGTAACAGGTATAGACTTATCTCACCCTTTTATCTGATAGCAATTTGTGAAATAGCATTTATTCTCATAAAAGCACTGATTTAATCAACAGGATTCTTAAGTCTCCAGAAGTATATCCAATGGTGAACATACCCATAGCTTATCTTTGCAAAACAATAGCTCCAGTGACATGAAATGTGACATCTTGTCATCAATATTTCATCACATTATACATAAGATAATACAATAAATTCTCAGTATTTGACAACTATCCCCTAATGTAATCTAAGCTAATGCTATTTGATATTTCGGTATGTGACGTCTGTCAACAGTGTTGTTAACCACTAATTGCTTGTATTCATCTCAAAAACATGCCTTGATTGCTAATTGAGGCCAAATAAATATTTTAGTTTATTGAAGCTACTTTGCTGCCTACTCAGATTAAGAAGAAACTCCTTAAAAGGAGCTGAAGAGAAGAAAGATGGAGAAATTAATTATCGAATGACAATAATCACAACTGAGACTAAAATTATTATATGGTCTGAATTGTTAATAAATTAGTGAGCCAAGATTATTTTTAGTGAGAAATAGGAATGTACAGGTACCTACACAACCCCAGATCATAAGAAACAGGCCCAACTTTTTACACGTATAAAAGCTTTTTTTCAAAGTTTTTTTTAAGTGCTTTTCATTAATAGGTTTCAAGGCTTTTCATAATGGAAGAAAATCTAATTTTTATTAAATTACAGATGAGGAAAATAAAACAGGGGAAATTAGCCGCATAATGTCTCCAAGTAGACCAGTACCCAAGTCTGCAATGCAACTTGGCATTTCTGAATCTAGCGCTAGCTCACCAAGACAAAATAAGTCCTCTTCAACAAAAGAATCTGAAAAAATACTTCACAAAAACCTCATTTTACCGCTTCTGCTACAAACAATTATGTTTGGATAAAATGAGATTAAGTGGTCCGCATGTCAGATCAAAGATTTGGAAGAGAACTAGAGTTAGAATGCTAACCTCCTGCAACAGCACGTGAAAGTAATATCCAAAGAATACAACCAGCAACTGATGACTGTAGCTTTGATGCAGAAAGTTCACTTTTGAAAAGAAGTCTTATTTCCTTCAGAAGTGTTTCTTCCCATGCCTACACCCTTTTCCTGTGTATGTATTCATCTGTGAAGTGCCCTTCCCTCCCTTGTGGGGATCCAATGGTCCAGGACAGATCTCTCTTTTCTCCAATAGAAAGAAGTGATCTGTTGAGCTCAAAAGCGTGACCAGTTTTAATTAATTTTCTTTGTGCATATTCTCCCTTTCCTTACCAGTTGTCAGGTGTGATATTTCAACTTGTGATACATTTAACTTGGACTATGACTCATTATTGATTTCAATTCAAGAATATTCTGTAAACATCACAAGTTATTCATAAAAAGTACTTTGAGCCAAGGTAACTCTTACAGTTTGTTTTCATATGCAAACCCAGCTGATATCACTGCTGGTAGCCTGTGTTCATTCTGCTTTCCCATAATGCAGGTTCTTGCCAAGAACCAGTGCCACAAAACAGGGAAAGATATACAAATACTTAATCTGTGTAATTTTATCATCCTGTATGGGTGTTGTCTTTGCCACAAGATTTTCAACTTAATGCATGTATGTATTCTTACTTACATAAAAAAAAGTTTTTACACCATAAACATCATAAAAATAATTAAAGGATCAAATCTTTAACCTCATCTGATTACTTTTCATACTACTGCTATGGCCTATATGGGATTTTACAGCAGCATAATAGCAGCATCCAGCAATTCTGTTTGCTCAAGAAAATAATGAGATGTCTAAACCAGGGACAGTGAGAAAGGGACACAGCAAGGGAGCATTTCACAGGAAAAGGAGAGAGATAAACCAGATTTCTGTGAACCTGACCATCATATCAACACTTTCAGAAATAACAGGCAAAAGTTATGGAAATGATTCCAATAACTGGTTCACTCTAATACTTAAGGCAAGTCCATTTTTGGCATTACTCTTAAAATTCTAGATTTTGTTCTTGAAACATGCATCAAAACCTCACTTTCTAATTTCTTAAAAAACATTACAACAGAGTTCCCAAACCTTGAACAATGCTATCTTAAAAATCTTGTGATATCTATAGATCACACAATTTATTTTTAGAATCAAGTAATTATTTTTAAAAGAATAGTGGTATGTGAATAATACAATTTGCAGCAGAAGACTTTTATTGCTTACACTGTGATTTGAAATCTGTCTTACCTGAGTACTTTTGACATAGGTTACATCAGTTTAGCTTGAGATATAGTGGTAAATCAATTTGGCTATAATAGCACACATTTGTATGTGGGCATTTTATACTGGCATACATCCAGTTTCTAGCAGTTTGGTACAAGTTAAATTATTTTTAAGCAAAGTTAAATCATATACACAAAAACTGCTGCAGGTTCGGGAAATTTGTTCAACATTCACCCTTATTAAGCTAGTGCAGAAAAACATACTTTGTGTTAAGTCACTACTGAAAAATGCTATTTTAATGATTTACCTGTTTTAGCTCTGTAGCAGTTCAATCGCTCTTTCCAAAATGAATTACTAACATTAGAACTTTAGACAAGGTGTGGGAGGTTTTATTTTCAGGTAGGATCAGTGCTTATAACTTGTAATTTGAGATGCTACCACATTTACAACCGATGAAAAGCTATGTATTTTTAAACACAATGCTTTATATTGTAGACAATATATATATAGAGCAAAATAAATCCACATGTTTTGGGGGGATAATTTTTAACATGTGGAAGCAGTATATATGATACATATAGCTTTCATAACTAGTATTTTTAATGTGCACCTCTAAATATATTTAAATGGTATGGTACTATTATGTGTACAACTTTTATAGAATGAGTTATTTTACCAAGATGACAAATATGGTGTTGAAAGGCAAAATAGAAATCACACAGTTTCACAACCCTCTCTGAGCATAGGATGCAATTAAGGTCTTTGGTGTGACCTTCCCTTTGTGTCAAGTTGTGCTAAAATGTATGTGACAGTTTTTTTTATGGAAGCCTCCACCTATGGATGATTAAGGAGAGGCTGCCAAAATTATTTATTTAGGTTCACAGGCAGAATTCACAATTCACACAAAGTGCCAAAAAAGCATAAGCAATATGTAGTTTATCCATTAGGTTACTTAGTCTCATACAATTATTTCACTTTCTTGATAAGCATCTCTTAGCTACAAAAACTTTAGATGAGGTTCCAGTTATCACTATTGACTTTAAAGGGACAGAATTCATCTTTTCTGAGAAAAATAACATTATTGCTTTTAAAGTAAGTTGACTTGTATCATCTCATTTTGCTTTCAGTAAGATTACTACTAAAATCCCTAGAAGCAAGGCCAGAAAAAAAGTACCTTTGTAAGTTTTCACCTAAGATATATTTCAGTGTTCTTCACTTGGCCTGATGCAACCTAACCAAACACCACCCTTTCCATAAAAGTTATATTTACTTACCTACATAAAATCATTCATAAGATGAAATGGTTTAAGACTCATCTTTAAAGGGTTTTATTCCATTGCATTAAGAATCTCCTGAAATCTGAACTACAGAACTACTAAAACAAAAACAAAAGTTTGGGAGAACTATGTTTCAAAGTGTTACAACCTTTACATACTTTTATTTTCTTTAATTTTTTTTTATTATTGTATTCACTTACTTCTAGAGTATAGCCCATAGATGCAGACTTTAATTACGTTAACACATTTTAGAGCATTACTACTCATCTCAAGGCAGATGCCTCAGGAAAATAGTCTTAGCGTAAATGCAAACTCAATAATAATACTAAAATAAAAACAACACATACTTTAGCTACCATACTTATTACGTTAAAATAGGAGAAGCATTAATATATATACTTAATATACTTAAATCTCTTAAAATATACTTAAAAACCATACTTAAATATCTTAAAAACCTTCCAACTCCCTATGTATTTCAAAAAAACTATCAGGCAACAAATGTAGGAAATCATAATTTTAGTGAAAAGAAGTTTTTTTATAACAATGAGTCTCATTATTTTCCTTACAGCCCTATATGTAGCTCTGACTAAGTATTTCAGCAGTTAAAATGAACTCACATGTATGTTGTACAACCAGTTCAGTTTGGCTCCTCCTAAGAACCTTTCGTAGACTGCTGCTTCTCTGGGACTGGCCTTTGAACAGAGAAGAGAGAGATTTTTGAACAAATATACAATGTATTTCTTTTTCTTACTGTATTCATTGACTATAACTTATTTATTGCTTTCAAGCAGAAATACTTGAATTGAGAAACTCACACCCTCAATAACCCATACCTTTCATACCACGAAGTGCCCAGTTTAATGGTTTCCTGCCCTCAAATACTGACACCGTAGCTGCTGCTGATGCCCACACCTGTGGGAAATCAAGCTCCACCCTGAGAGCACCCTCACCAACGCCGGCCCGCACCTGCACCCCCTCGTTAGGACAACCAGCACCACCTGCTGTTGCACCGCCATCCGACTCCTGCTAGCAAAAATATCCTTTTCACTGTATTTAAAGCAGGGCGAACACTCAAAGCTTCTTATGCCTTGTCGCAGAGGGGGGGGCAATCTCTGAGGGGCAGGCTGGGCCCTCAACTATCCACCCCGGCTTGGGTGGGGGGCGGCCCCGCCCGGCTCTGTGGAGCGCGAGGGGGCGTGCAGAGGGGCAGGTGGGTGAGTGGGGGGGCCGTAGTCCGAATTTAACCCCACGTACTCTTTCTCTGATCCGTATTTCGTCCTGGGCTGTTGGGGCAGAAAGCTACCCCCTAGACCCCTTCCCTCGGCGGGCGCTGGCAGGGCGGCGCGAGCTGTGGGAGCCGCCGGGCGCTGAGAGGACGGCGCGAGCTGCGGGCGGTGCTGGGGAGGGCGAGCTCCCGCTGGCCCGCGCCGCCCTCACTCCGGCCGCCGTGAGGGGCCCAGGCGCGGCCGCCCGGCCGGGGCGGGACCGGGGCCGGGCCGGGCCGGGTGTAGCCGCTCCGGAGCAGCATAAAACCCATCATAGCTCCCTCCCCTTCCGCGCTCTCGCTGCCGCCGGCCGGTCCTCCTCCTGCTCGCGGTGCCTGGCTGCAGGTAAGGGGCTGTGCCGTGGCCTCGCCTGCTCAGCTCGGTTCCAGGCACGGCTCCTCTCAGCCGCCTTCCCCGGCCGGTCCTCCTCCCCGCAGGCCGCCAGCCCGGCTGGGCTGGGGGCGACGAGCCTAGGGCTCTGCTTCCTCGGGCGCCTCAGGAGGGCGATGGAGGGTGGGTTTGGGTTTTGCCGTGGCCAAGAGGAGCGGGGATGCTGGGGAGCACCGCGCTCTCCTCATGGGCGCTGAGCCTCTTTGACTGCTGCGGCAGGTTGTTCTTTCTTGGGCAAATTTCATCCAAGTTTCTGGGAGTTTTGCTTGGTCCTCTGTGTGTTTAGTATCGACTATTTAACCTCATGGTGTTAGATGTCTGAAACTTGTGATTCCAAGATAATCTAATTAATTATATACATTCTATCAATTGTCTTAGACTATACTTATTCGCTGAACTTCTTGCAGAAAAGCAGTAATGTGAAGATATATCAGAGTTCAAAATATTAGCTCATTGAAATGGGAAAATGCTTTTGTGTTGCCTTATTGAGTAGATGCAAAACCTTAGAGTGGAAATAAATTTATATTTGTTTTACAGCAGTTCTGTTCTCTTTTGAAAATGGTTCTGGCTCGAGATTTTTTGAGACTTGCTCAATTACAAAATTAATCAGGATGGCTCACTTAGAGCCTTATGGTGTTTCTGTCATGATTACTTTTCTAGTTGCTGCTAGGAACAGTAGTAGTGTTTTCTTAATATATTATGAAACTTTAGCATGTCAGTAATGCCACTAATACAGAACTATGATCTTTTGGGAATTCACATTGCAAAAATGGCGCTTGTGGTGAGCTAGTTCTGCTCAAAATGTTTGTGTCAGTTGAGTGGGATTGATTACATGACAAGAGTGGGTTTTTCCTATTAAAATTTTTTCAGTGTTAAAATTAGAAGTTTACTGTAACGAAACCTGCAATGCATGCATTGCAATGTATTGAATCAGCTTTGGACTTTGGTTCTGCTTCATAATTAAACAGTGTCTTTTTACTTAAGCAGATTTGACTCTGTGTATATATAATAAATCCATCTGAGTTGTTTACACTAAACAGCTGCATGCCCCATAGCAAAGAACACTGCAGAGAGGCCTGTTGGGTAATTAAGAGTAGTCAAAGAGCAAAATAGAAAAATAAGGAGTTCTTATTCTCAGAGTTCGGAAATCCTTGTGATGCAGTTGATTATACCACTGGTTAGTGATCATGACATCGCTATCCAGAAACTAAAGGCTGATAAAATGTTTTAGTTTTTTTATTTCCAGCATCTGATTCCAATTTTGTTTGTTATTTAAACATTCCAGAGTACAATGTAGCTGAACCAAAAACATTACCTCTCTGACCAACAGGGTTTTTTCTTTATCTTAAATGAGTTCAAGGTCACTTAAGGAAGACAAAATGAGTGACTTAAAGTTTTGATGCATATTCACTGCCTCTATTTGAGATTTGTGTAAGTTTGGTTTTTTTTAGGTTTCATGTGTCTTGACCTTGCCAGATTTTATATCCTTTGTGTTAAAGCAACGTAAACAAGAATGAATTCTCTAGGCTTAATTATGGCTAGTTCATTACAGAATATGTGATATTTCATAGAAATTAAAGTGGATCAAAGCTCCTGTAGATTACATGTGACTTTTGCTTGCATCTATGGGAAGTCTTGACACAGACTTAAAGTTTATTACTCTCTACGCTTTCCAAGTTATGTAGGCCATAAACTTGGAGTTGACACCATCCTGGTAGACCCTTTGATTCATGTGGGATTATGTTGGGATCATTGACTCTTTAAAGGACATAAATGTCTCTCTGCTCATAAGAGAATTTATAATTAAGAAAATGTAGGGACCTGTCTCTTTACTACCATAAGGAAGCAGCACTTTCTCATGTGGAAAACTGTTACTTTCAATAAAGGTAGGCGTAACTTAATATATATAAAACTAGGGTTAAAACCTCTCCTTAAGTAAGAAAGATGCAATTTTGTAGAAATCAAAGCTTACATTCTGCAGAAACTGATGTCCCTTTTCTGTCATGGGTGCTTTCCTCTAAGAATTGATGAGTGAATGTCCTGGAACCTGGTTGAAACTCTGCTTCAGCAAAGCATCTCACCATTTGAATATAAGTAACTCCACTGAACATGACTTAAGTAATACTATTTGTATGCTGAAGGCTTTGGAGGTGGCAAATAATTCGCATATATGTAGTTCTGTATAGTGCTTAAGCAACATTTCATTTCCTGTAGATAACTATTCTGGTAGTTGATAGGACATTCAGACACTGTATTTCAGACAGTAAAAACGAATGTGGTTGTTTTTCTTTAAAGACATCTTTTATGGCTCCAAACACACTTGTATAGTGTATTTCTTTTTCAAATAAACTTTGTATATATACCACATCCTTGATATATGTGACTTAAAGCCAAATTAGCTAGCTCACGTGTATTAATTGTTGTCTGACATGCTTAAACAGCTATTATATCATTGGTTGTTGTTGAAGCCTTTAATAACACTGAAAGAAAGTGGGAATTTGTATTTTTACAGGCATTTTTAGTTTTTCTACTTAGCAAAAGAGCATCTTGTGACACTTTTCTAGCAAGCTTAAAATAATGTAACGGTTTATGAGGTAAAATAGTAACTTCAAGGAGGTGAAGATTATTCTACTGTACCTTATGACAGTGTGTAAAGCACAAGTGTTCTGAGTTGTTGTTTTCACTGCCCCATTTTCCAGCTTAGGTGCAACATAAACTATTTTAATTAATACTGTGTCACCAAAAGGTTTTGAGATGGCCAATTGAATTCTGCCAAGATAGAGTCTTTTGATGAAAACATATCTTTATTGATTGTAGAAGAAGAAAATCATTCTTAAAATGAAATCCAGAGAAAAATCATATCCCTCAGAGAAAATTTCTGAGTGGCAGGCTGAGATTAACATCATAAAATTGAATTTGTGCTGCAAACCTTTGATGTAATCAGCAGCTGGGAGATGGTGTTGCCCTTACTGTGCTCCTTCTGATTGTGGTGAATTATTGTGTGGAATGAAATAAGTGTTTCTTGTGTCACTCGTTCAAGAAATACAAACAAGGTATTACTAGGTGGTTCTTGCTAGTTAAAATGGGTTGTATTGATTCCTGGTCCCAGACTCTTGCTCCCTTGGACTGCAAAAGCAGTATGTTCACACCCCAGGGGAGATCTGGGTGTCACTCAACAGTGACTTCTCCAGCAGATTAGGGTGTAGCCCTGACAGGTCTCAAGGGAAGTCCCATTAAATCTTAAACTGGAAGTGCAGTGGCAGGCAGGGTCTCCAGGATGGAGCTGCAAAAAGCAAAGTAGAGGAAAAGGTGTTGAATTACTGAGGGTTTTGGTAGAATATATTAAAACATGAGGAAGTGGGGCATTGGATAGAAATGTCACTTACTGGAGTATTTTACTTGTTGCATGCTATCTCATTAGATGTATTAAGTAAAATATCTGAAATACAGAAATATTTTTGCTGCTGCACCTCCAGAGAGCAGACTCCACATCTTAAAGGAGTGTGCTGTGCTAAATACAAACCAGTTTTTAATTGTCTTTAAAAATATTTTGATAAATTATTATTTTACTTTTTGCTATTTATTAATTCAAATCTCTTTTTGTTACCTTTGTCTTGTCTTGCTGTTTTTAGTGTCATTTCTTTGGCTGTCATTCCCTTTTCACTTATCTAGCCTCATATATGTTCTTTTTTCCTTTCCTCATTGCACACCCTGCCTTCTCCCCTGTAGCCTCTGTATCTCCATTCTATTTCCATTTCTCTGTTAAGCATCTTTCTCAGCATTGTATTTCTCTTTTCTAATTTATTCCATTGCTAGCACCTGCACAAATGCGTGTGTACCCTGCTGCTTCACAAATTAAAAGTATTGTTAAACTGTATTTTCAGATTCATGGACACAATAGGCTTCTGAATAGCAACTTATATAAATAGTAAATCTGAGCAGTGTCATGAACATCAGTGTGGTACATCTGCAGGCTTACAAAGAGCACTGTGTCACTTCTGTGTCTTTAGATTTTGTGCTTTGGATACTTCTATTGAGTATTTTGTAAATGCAATATATTTTTATTATTTATGCCTCTTAGATGGACTTGCTACGTATTGTGGACAGTGGACTTTTTAGTTTGGGAAAGATTATATCTTTGCTGATCACCAGAGATAATATACAACATCCTTAAGGAGATTGCAACATTTACATCATAAAGTAAATTGAGAAAGCTGTGAAAGAAATATAGAATGGATTGGTAGACTGCAAGTCAAAGCTATTTTTAAGGAAAGTAATTAGCTTTTTACTAATAGTACAAAAGTATTGGTAAATTTTATTTTTTTGTATAGACAGTAAGAGAGAATATGTCAGATAAAGCTAAATAGACAGCAATAGGAGAATGAGATAGTTTAGGAACCACAAACCTTAGGAATTTGTCATGAAAGCCTACCAGGCTCTGCCTAAAATTTATTTCCTAACAGTTTACTTCAATGATGAATCTAAAGGGGGCGTGGTGGGAATTTATATTATTTTACTTGTCCATCAAGAATATTGAAGTCCGAGCAAATAGAATTTTGCTAGACTGATAAAATGTATGCTGCTCTTATAAAATTGTCAATAATTGTTTTTAATCATTTTGGCCGATCTCTTCTGTTTTATTTGAGGGTTTTTTTTTCCAAATATTTGTATTTTTAATAGAATAAATCAGTTAAATGCTGCCAATCCCTTAATATATTCAGGACTGCAAGCTAATCTCTGCATCTTTTTTGTGCTCTTAATGATTGCTACACATTTAACTGGACTTTGAAACAACTGATCTTGGATTGATAGTTTAGGATGCATGTGAAACATGAAATAAGTATGAATATAAATTCAGAAAAGGTATTTTGGCAGGTTGACTGTTACCTGTAAAGTGATCTTTTGTTGCCCAAAATCTTTTCTCTTTCTATAAATAAGCTGTAAGGCTTTTGTTATGGGCTGTAGCTATGATAAGGAGGTTTCTGTTGCAACATGTGTTATATTATGTGAACTGTTTGAGATTAGGTCACTGGGAAGTTCAGTTCCTGGTCTAAGGACCTTCATTCATCAGAGAACTGATGAATTCTGAATGTATTTAAATATCAGGGTATGTATTTTCTTTATAAAGAACTGTGATTCTTATAACTGTAGTTAATAGTTTAGTATTGATCAGGATGTCTCATGCTAGAAAGCTTCCTTTAAGTAAACTCTGCATGTAAACACAAGACCAATAGGGAATGTGAGCCACAGACTTCAGTGGGGGCAAAAGAAAACCCAAATTTTTCACTTCAGATCACCGTGAGCACATATACATGCATGCTCCTAAGGAACTCTTCCATTCTAACCCGTATGTTCCCAAACAACCTGCTTTAGGATTATAATTTTTATCTTGAGAAAATGTGCCTGAGGTTAAATAGCGGCAGTGATTGGACGGTCTGAGATGGGCCTAATAGAGAAGCTAGCAAACCTTTTTTTTTTTAAGGTCAGTAGGGGAGGCAGAGTCAAGATATGCTTACTATACTGGAATTAGGGCTCTATGGGGAAAGCATATGTTGAGTTATGATGGCACTGTTTCTTTATGGTATAATCTGACCTTTTTCACTCTATTCAGTTCATGACCAGTCCCAGTCAAAAAAAACACGAGTGATGCGGGAAAGGCCTTGCATTAATATGTGCTTAAAGGTGTTCAAGGTCAGGTCTCTGGCCCCTTAAAACTTTTGACTAGACTTTTAAATACCTCACAGCTCTGTAGAATAAGAAGTGGTGTACTCTGCTTTTCAAATTAAAATTTAATGCTGTACAAATGGTCCAAAGTTGCTAAAGTAGTACAGCCAAAGTCCTTGAAGGTGTGCAAATTGGGATAATTTTCCAAGTTAACAGAGGTTTGTGGTGCATTTTCAGTGTGAAAAGTATTATAGAACTAGAGACAGGATGGTAGAGATTCGGTAAGTTAGTGGTGGGATAAACTGGTATGGTTTTAACTAAGAACAGGGAAATTTTTGTTACAGTCATGAGGGAGTTCTTTTTGACAATGTGATCGTAAGGGCAGGACAAGCAAATACGTTTATTAGGTTGTAAGCAGAGAGAAATGGGGAGTAGGACTGAGGAACTTGATTTAAAGTTGAATTATGGGTTAATACTGCTAATCAGACATGCTTGAGTGGGCAGAGCTGGAGGAATTTGACACGTGCTGATAAGCTACATGCAGCTCAGATATGCCTTGAGCAATATTTGACTTTGTGGAAACAGTTCTTTTTTTAAAGGAACAGTCTGATAAATATCTGTTGATTTTATTAAAATAAAAGTATGCTCTAGGTGCCACCAGCAGCACTAAATAACTTTGATAAAGATAAATAGACAAAATGTGGATATGTGCATGCGAGTATGCAGTATTTCTGGGAAGTCATGTATTCCTAGAAGCAAAGACTTCATCCAAAATACTTACCTTGTGTGTCAAAATATCTTAATCCAAAGAAAAGTTAAACAAGAAGCGAAAGAAAAAAGTCAAGGACTTTTCTATTGACATGGAAGTTCGTATACCTTCTGTTTTCTGTTTCTCTTATGATTCAGTCATAATATAAAGGAAAAAGTCCAAAATGTTCTTGTAACATTTCAGTCTAAATTAATTCTCTTCTATAACCAATGTTTTGCCTGTAGTAGTAGCTGTTTATTAATTCATGACACTCATAGAGATCTAAAACAAATGTGTGCAAATAGATCAGCTATATATTAGCAAATTCTAGCAATTTGTTTCATTTTTGACTTCTGATGATCCTCTGAGTTCTCTATTACTCATAACTTGCTCAGCAGTAGGTCTTCTGCTAAGAATATTGATCTTTATTCTATGCTTCTTTTACAAGAAGATGTAATTTATGACTTCATATTCAATGCAGGACAAACCTGAATTCTGCTGCCTTATGGTGTTTTATGCTAATTGAACAATCCCATGGCACAAGTGCAAATGACTACATGATATGCAAGAAAATGCATTTTAAAGACTCAGGATTTGGCTTATCAAACTGTTAACTTGGCAGCCACCGTTGTATAAGCCCTATGAAAATGGTGAGTTTTCTTTGCTTAACTGTTACCTGAAAACATATTATTAGAGTCTATCTAGAACAACTTTCATTTCAGGGCATGAACTGGAAGAGAAAACGACTTCAGTGTTCACCAATAAGCATAATACTTCATGTGACTAGAGGCTTAAAAAAGTTTTAGAAAAGTCAAATTCTAAAGCTGAGATCAATAATATCTCTCAGTATTTTGTGATGTGCCCACAGAGAGCTTTAAAATTAAACTAAATGTGATTTAGCCTAATAAACTCTTGACCTCAATTAATTTACTCTTAGATTTCTCTTCTTCTGCTGTTGATGTTCTGGCTGAGGTTGTATGGCAGGACCTTGATAGTCTGCCATACCAGCCTTTTCAGCCCTTTTTCTCAGTAGCTGAGCCCTTCATCTCATCTTGTCAGGAAGCAAGACCATCTGTCTTATCTGTGTCCCTGCTTTCAGCTGCTACTGTGCTGGATTTAGCAAGAGTTTGTATTACCGTTTCTCTAAACATAGCTTCAAAGGCTGCTTCTGTGCTCTGTTTCTGTCCTGTGGTCTCTTCTGAATTATCACAGGAACTGCTTTTCATGTCACTTTGCATCACTCCTGTGTTACTACCTTTGACTGGCTGTTACCTGCTGCCATGCATTTTGTTCTACCCAGTTTCTGTCTCTCTTCCCAAGGTTTCAGCTTCAATGTCATGTCTTTTGGTTGACCTCTCCCAACTGCACTGTTCTAGTGCCTTATTACTGGCACCTGTTTCATTTTAAATATCTTTGCTAAGGATGTCCTGAGGGCTCTGTTGTCTATCCTTTCTTCAGGACAAATAGGAGCACACCTCCAAAAGGTGAATTTTGCTTAGTGGCTGCAAAGTGGCTTCTCTGAAGTATCTTTTCAACGGTACTATTGCTGTTTGGATAAAATGTAGGTGACATACAGTATTTTGAAAAGAATAACTAAAATATTTGTTTATTCACATGGTACCAGATAATGGTGCATCTGAAGAGCTTAAAATCTGTTTCTTGTTCACTCATGCTTGGGAATAACATGTTGATGTATACAAACATTCTTGATATTGGTCAATATCTGTCAGTTATCTGAGCATCACCTGCATACTGGTAGTAGTCAAAACTGCCCTCAGTAAAGTTTAAGGGAATTTCAGTTCCAGTTTTCAGAGGAGTCACTTCACAAGCACAAGTCAACTTCATACCCTTTGCATCTCTGACAGCAGTTAGAAGCAGGTGACAACAATCTTCTGGCATCTTCTCCAGAAAGCTGAAAAGGAAGAGAGGTAAACAGAGATGCTTCAGAAGCAGCTGTACAGGTGTTCTAGAAAAATGAAGGAGAGAAGAACCATCATAGGATACAGGGAAGGAGTGCTGGAGACTGCTGTATACTGAAGTTAATAGTTTGGGAGTTTTGATAGAGCTGACTTGTATATATGGGGATTGTTTGCATTTGGACTATGGTGGACATTGACAGCTTAGTGTAGGGCTCTTTCATATGAGGACACTGATGCTAAAGATGTTGCTCATCTGTGTCTGTTTTTAACAATCAACTGTGTCATGTAAGTTGAACCAGAGGAGACATACTTGTTGGGTGTGTTACTAGGTCCCCTGAAAAGTCTTAACAATAAGATATATATGAAATTTTTTAAGTGAGTTGATTAGTTAAGTGCCAAATTACTTATAATTAGGTAGTTGCTGGTTTTTCAATTTGAAGGTGTTGTTGGGAATATTCTAGAAATATGTTAGATGCTTGCAAACATGGGAACTTGAACAGCAAACAATGTGACAGAAGACTTTTGAGGCAACTGAGAAAGTTTTCTTAAAGTTTTTATTTGAAGCAAAACAAGTATAGAATTCAGCTAGCAAGCAGAGGTGGCTTTAAAAGGAGCAGGCATCAAATTTCAAAACAAGTGAAGTTAGACTTTTTTAGTAAGGAGGACTTCAGGATATTTTGTAAGTACTGGTGTTTGAACAGACACCAAAATAGTTTTCTGGAAATGCAGTTGTTGAGAATCTATATTGAATTAATTAATGGCCAGTAGTCATTTCAGACAATTCCATTAAATCAATTTTTCTCAGTAGTGACTAAAATCTATTATATTACAAATTTTTTTGGAAAAGGGACTCACGAGTTGAGCAGCAGACAGAATGTGTTCGTTCTCTCTGTTTCCCAGCTTGCAACTCTGCCTCCACCTTTCTTTTGGGTCTTATCTCTAGGAGAAGCCACTAAATGGTTGAGGATATAGTGCTTTGGTCCTGCGCCTCATTTTTATCTTCATCCCTGACCCACTGCCCTTACAGCTCTATTATCTCTTTCTCTTGCCTTAGCCTCCTAGGAACCACAGGCTCTTCATTGACATCCTGCTCCCGTGCCATCTTCATGCTCCAGCAGTTAGCTGCTGAGGATGAGCAGCATGGCTGGTTGGAGGGAATAGGGGAGGCAACCAAAATTAGGAAGAAGACAGTGACATGGGCTCATTGGAACTAAGCCAGGTTGTGTGGGGCAGCACATAACTCTTGTTGCTGATATTTCAATATTGTGATAGTACTGGTCCCTGCTAACTCTGGTCTTGTTTGATGCTGCCTAGACTTAAAATAGGGACACATCATTGTCTGGCTATATATTTAAGCTATTAGTGGATAACTATGTTAATGAAAGTGTTAGTGTGATGTTGGCAACAACTAGAAAATGTTTCAATGCCTCATCAACTATTTTGCAGCAGTATTTTGTAGCTCCTCTTTTCAGACGTTGATTAAATTTCCTTTAAGGTTTTTTTGTTCAGGGTTTTTTGTTTTTTTGGTTTTTGGTTTTTTTTTACATTTCATGTTACTTTGAACTGTAATGACTTTTTTCTGTTTTCAGGTGCTGACTATGAAGGTATCAGCACAGGCTGTGGCAGTGTGGGGGAAAATAGCTCCCTCTCACAGCATCACTGCTATTATGATTACAGATGACCAGCAGACTATAGTTACGGGAAGTCAAGAAGGACAAATATGCCTCTGGGATCTTTCATCAGAATTAAAGGTTTGTGTCCGTTGTGCTACCGTGTGCCAAACAGGCAGACTGGAGTTTTATCTTTTATTATTAACAATGGTATCATCCAGACTTGCATTTACTTAGATTAAGTTTTAAAGATAGGGTGATATTTGTTATAGGAAACTCATGAAGAGAAAGTGTTGAAATGACTATATGAACAACCAGTTATTTGCAGACTTTAGAAAAATTTTTTTCATAGATTATCATGACCTGTGCATTATAATTTGATATTGTGTCTTGTGAGTAATGACAAGTAAACATACACAATTATCATGATTCCTATTTTGTAAAGTCTTTTTTCTTTTTTCTTTTTTTTTAATCAATTGCTGAGCGTGGCCTGTCATTTAAGGAAAAAAGATCTATTTATCAAACCAAAGCGCTCTACCAGGTTAACAATGGAAACACTTGTAGGAAAATGGGAGGAGTAAGATGAAATATATATTTTTGGTATAATTAAGCTGCAAGCCTCCTGGCATATATTTGCTATTGCTTTGACTATTTTGTATTTATTTTGCTGAGAATGAAACAGAATCAAAGCAGTTCAAATTTTTTATTCTGCATTCCTAGAACTATAGTTCTGTTCTTTTCGGATTTGACTGCCCCATTCGTGCTCAAATATAGCTTGAAACTTTAGTGTGCACTTTTATGGGGCTACCATTTTCCATTAAGATTTTTGCATGCAGTGAAGCTAATCAAAGGGATTACTTAAACACATTGTATGAAACACACGATTAAGAGCTTTGCTGTATTAATTCCCTACTTCACTCTGCCACTTCTGCTTCATGCTGTAGAGTGAAGGCCAGAGATATTCTGCACATTGCATGTTTTATAATGTTTGGCATTCCATAAATTCTTCAGAAGGTGCAGTTTTTAGACTACAGTGAATATAAAGAGTGCAGTTTATGCAAACTGCATAATCCATCCACATCTTTATACATTCCAGAAACATGACTGAAGAACATAGAATATAAAGCATAATGACAATTACTCCTTAATAATATCTACAAGTAGTATTCTCTAGCTTTTAGATCTCCTTAGTTCATACTGAAAATATTATGTTTTAGTTAAACCATTGTGTTATTCTCCTAGATTTCATCTAAAGAAATTCTCTTTGGCCATACCGCTTCTGTAACTTGCTTGGCAAAAGCAAGAGAGTTTGAGAAACAGCCATATGTAGTAAGTGCTACTGAAAATGGGTAGGTAACTGAATATTCAATTATTCATTTCTTAAATCATGAAATGTATGGCAGGTGTAGGTCAGATCCTGCTTTTGGCAGTAGGTTTTTAATCCACTCCTATGACATGAAAAGGACAGCAGCTACTTAGGATAATGACTGTATTGCTTATATACAGCAGTTTAACTAAGAGCTCATCTCTTGGACAACAGAAGGGTTTGGCAGATTTGGATATCCAGTTAGTAGTCAGGAGAATGAATTGTTCAGAGGGTCAGGTAGGCCCCATTCAAAGGGAGAATTGGAGGGAATCAGCAGGTTCAGAAGCATTTTAATATCATGGTGCTTTTTTTCTATTCCTTCCTGAGCTCAGTCTTGAGAATTGAATCAGTACAAGAGGCTAATGCACTCTGATCCCACTTATGGTTGCTCAGTGAGTAGGTATGGAAGCACAAAAAAGACTGCCCTTGAAAAAGAGACATATATGTTCCTCGTTTGAATCTGACTTGCCCTTTTGGAATATATCCTTCTAGATGCTCCTGATCTTGCAGCTTTCTCTTATGTGTTTGTTGTGACAGGCCCATCACTTGAGTCAAACTAATTTCTGTGGTTCTGCTAGGTTAGCATTCAAGATTTTTTTTTTTCTATTTCATAATCTTTTCAGGTGGGGTCTGAAGCCCACCTATTCAGGATTTCAGTTGCTGAAAGTAGTTAGGGCTAGCTTCTTACTTCCTTAAGGACTTTCCTTAAACAATTTTGTCTTGCTGCTTAATGATACTCTCCTCTCATTTTGGGTTCATCTTTTCCAATTAGCAGGACAGCTCTGTTAAAACCTCTTACCATGAAGAGTTCCTGTCAGTTGCCCTTCTTCATGCTACACCTTCCAGCACCTTAAGGCTACTACTTTCTCACTGAGGAGCTTGTTTATCCTTTCGAGCTGCTAGGATTTCTGTCTGATTCTCTCAATCATGAGTATACCAGAAGGAGGTAACTTGAACACGCTGGTTCAGGCTTCTTAATCTTCAAAGGTTAGGCTGCCACACTGGACAGATAGTGGTAAACAGTTGTGGTTGTTACGTGCAGAAAGGAAGGTGAGGAGGCTACAGAAGTAGTTTTGTATTGGCCTCCTACAATTCTACTCAAGGGTTCAGGGGTGAACTATTTTTCATCATCATTCTGAAGTTCTGTTAGTGCAGTACTGTTTCCAGATCATACTGGGAGAAAAGATACTGTGTTTCCAAAAAGCTGGATTGAAAAGCATTAAGAAACAAATGAGGTTTTTGCTACAGATACACCATAGAGAGTTCACATCCTAAATGTTCTGCCTCTCGAGGGATCATCGAACTTGTTTGGAATGTGTATAGGTAGGACTGAATAGTCTTCTGGCCCCTTTAAATGTTCACTTTTATCAAATTACTGCTGACTTCTCATCTGTATTACATAAGGGCAAAGCATCCATCACTGATCCCTGGAAGGCTGCAACATGAAGTTGAGATAATTACAAATAGGAAGCCTCATCTTCAGGAGATGCAGGGTTTGTCGAACTGCATTTTCTGTCTTGTGAATCATTCACTTCTGCCTCTTTCAAGCTTCCATCTCCTTGTATTGAGGGTGGAGGAAATAGTATGGAAGATGATACTCGCCCCCCATCCCGCTTCAGAATCTCTTAAGTGTTTGTATAACTGACTTATCCCAGAAAGATGAGTATTGAACAGTATTTTTGTACTTCTAATATGGAAATCTATAATCCATAATGATTCTTAAGTTCTCACTGATGTTCTGTGCATGTATATAGCATATGCTGTAGGACAGGTTTATCAACATGTGGTATCAGTCACTCCTTGTTAGTACAGACAGTAATTTAAGTGCGACATGCAGAAGACGAAGTTATATTCTCATTTGTGCATGCTTGTATGTATGAGATTTGCTGCTTTAGCTGTGTTATTGTAGTTGTCATTCTGATATAAACAAGGAGAAATTTACTACCTCAAAATGTTTAATAAACAGCATGAGCATTCTGTTTAAGATAGGACTCTTGGGCTACCAACTCTGATGCTACACTACAGATGTATAGATTTCAGTGCTCTTGCTCAGCTGAAATATATAAATAATATTTTTAGATTATCATAAAATGTGAAAGTGTGTACATTAAAATGTAAATCACTAAGTACTATTTCTGATATAATAAATTATTTTTCCCATTGTGTTCTTATACAGAAAATGTCTTAGAACGTAATTTCAGAAAATGTAAAATTATTGTTTCAACTGTGGAAATAATGCTTGCTGTTTAAATAAAATCTAAAAGCATCAAAGTTTAACATTCAATTGCTGAGTTATGACAACATACCTCATACAATCTCATTTACAACATTTCATTTGGTTATTTGTGTTGTACTCTAGTCCCATAGCATGTTGAATAATGTCTAGATGAGGAAGACTGGCTAACACGTCTTTCTCAAACATTCATTCCGCTTGTAATTAGGTGTAGCTAGAATGTTGCGCAGATTTAGGTTGTCAAGAGGCGAGTGCTGTATCAAGAAGAGATTTCAGGAATAGCCTCATGGTGGCACTGTTTCTTCTTAACAGAAGTTGCCGTTCCTCTCAAGAACTAAGTCTGATGCGGCAGAAGATGCATTGTGTTTTTCAAAACGTGTGGTTTAAGTTCAGTGAAATGAATCATTTTCAGGAGGATGTAGTTCCAACGACAGATAGTTACAGTGACGCGTTGACGAGCTGTAATGGCAGTATACCTACAATTTGTTGTAGACCAGAGTTGGCCTTAAAGTCAGGTTTGCTGCAAGGCAGCAGGGTGTAATTACCAAAACAAAAAGAAACAGATACTGTATGTCATCCCCTGCTAATGACCGCAACATTTTCTTACCCAGTAATTTGTAACAAAAAGCCACATAAACGACCAGACTGCACTTAAGTACAGCACTAAAGAAAAACTTGGTGGCACAAAATTATTCCAGCCAATTGAGTGGAAATGACAGAGAATAATATGAAGTTATCTTTGGCAGGGAGATGTGTGTTTGGAATGTCACTAGTGGACAGTGCATTGAGAACGCAAAGCTTCCTTATAGGCATACAGCAATCTATGTAAGTATAGCAACTTTTCATGGACTATCTCTGTTTGTTAGAAGTTTTGCTTTATTAACATGATCTTCTTGAGAAGCATACAATTTTAAATGTGTAGCTCATAACAAACTTAACAGGAGGAAAAAACCCTGTTGCAATATATGTATCTTGATATCTGTTATCTTTCCTTTTCTGATTTCCTTCTAAGAAAAGAACTGAGACTCTTAAGTTCCTCTGAACTCCTTATTCAAATCAAACTGATTCTTTTTAAGCTGCAGATGTCTGGAATGCAGTATCAATTAATTTATTCTAAAATTTGGGCACCAGGTAGCAAAGTGAAACCTGTCTTAATCTTTACTCTTGTCCTGTGTTAAAATCGCGTGGAAACTTCAAGTTTGATGTTGGCTTTTTGATGACATATTTCAGAAGTACAAGCAATCTAGCCAAATATTGTGAGACAGTCTGATGAAGATCTTAGTTTTAAACATTTGAAAGGTTTTGATGCCTAACTGCTGACCTCCAAAAGACTGCCCTGCCACACTTCCAAAAATACACTTTCTTTCATTGCAGAACTCAGGACAGTTTGCTTACTTTCAGAGGCTTTAAATATTACTTCAGATAATTTCAGGTGTCTGCTTTGAACTTTATCTAAACGTTGGAGTGTGAGGGTATGTTTGAAATACATATGTGTATATGATTGAGGAGCTCAGCATCTATGGATTTGATTCAGAGGGATGGCTTATTTCTGGATATATTAGTAGAAGAGCTCAGGGCTCCTAGGTTAATTAAAATGGTGTTTTTCTTCAGTGAGGAAGTATGGGGTGGAACTAAGCCTCCAAATGATGGGAGTCTGATACCTCATGTGACTCAAACTATGGCCAAATTCAGAATCCAGAAGAAACACTGTTTTTCATGATACTGTTTAGGTTGACATGATGAATTCACACACAGCTGTTAATGATAAAGGGAAGAGAAAAAGCTTGGGTAAATTACTAAATAAAAATTATAGAAGAATAATTTCGTAATAATCTATGCTTTTACATATATATGTGCGTGTATAAAAGCATAGATTGTTAAGAAGTCATTTTATAATTTTTATTTGTGTATATGTTTTAAACATATACACATATGTTTTTACATTTCTGTGTATATACACACAATACAATGCCTCAATTATAATAGAGGTGTGGTATGGTCTGCTTTGTGATATTGCTTAATTAGATTTTAATGGTTAAAACTAGGGAGGAGTTCTGCAGAGAAGTAGACAGATCTGTATTGTAAAGATTTTTGTGGAGATCAGAGGCAAAATCTTTATTCTTATACTTCAAGTAGGAGAAGTAAATACTTCTCCTACTTGTTATTCTCCTCTATTAGGAGAAGTAAGCCAAGTCTAATTTTGACTAGATAATGTTTTTTGTTCTACAACTTGGGCAGGATGGCTAAAGGAAAATAGGAACATCTAACAGGAAAACTTTCTTAGGAAAAAGACTAGATGTCGCTAGAAGGTGAAAAATATTCTTAAAATGCAACCTTCAGATATTTATGATAAACTGATATTTTTTTTTGAGGGTTTTTTTTGGGGGTGGCTTTTTTTTTATTGAGATGGTTTTTTGTTTTGTGGTAGGTGGTGATGGTGTTCTGTGGGGAATGACTGCTTGTGGCATAATAGGACCTGAGAGGTTATAATTTCCTGCAGAATGTTATTGTCGTGGAGGTTTAGCGCACGCTGATTTTGATAACATCCAATTTAAAATTGTTGCTTTATTTTTAGTTAATGTTTTAGCAGGTTTTAATTAAACTACTAACCTATGTGGTTTAGTAGGTTCCTTTTGTTCAGCTTAGATGATTCAGCTATAAATGGCAGATGTCAAGCAGTGCAAACTGAATATTTGCCATTTGAAATGAAGTTTAACACCAGGGTCAACTCTTAACCATTTGTGGATCTTAACCAGTGTGGGATTTTCTCAGAGGACTGACTGTACAAATCTTCCAGTTCAAGCCTAATTTAAGACTAACAATAATTACAAACGGTTCCTACTGCTAAGCATTTCTGCCTCTGATCATTCGTAACATCTGTGGTAATACTTATCCTATTCCCAGTTATTGATGCTTCTTTTGTTTTCAGACTTCAATTAGTTAACTGATCGACCAAGAATTATTATCTAAGCAAAACTGACTGTAGAGAGAAGTTGTGGTAAATGAGGCACAATTTTGTGGTTCTGCCTGATATTTTCCTCTGACTACATGATTGTTCCCTTTACTTTAAGGCTACTATTTACTTGTAGATTCCATTTGAGGTGGCTGCTTATACATTTATAGAAATTATGTGTACAATTATTGACAGATATTACATAAAATGCAAATATCCTTGCATATATAAAACACCTAGCAAAAAAGAAATCTTTATAGTCACTCTGTACCTCTGTTGTCTCTGTTCTTAGTACTTTGCTATGTGTCTGTTTTTTCTTTTCCTTATGTGATTGTTGAGAAAGAGTGCATCTTCTGAACACTAGGGTATCTAGTATCATAATGAAGAATATCTCATGGAGTAGAAATTCTTCCTGAAAAAATAATGGAAAATTCGTCATGAATCTCTTATGTATTTCCATGAACTTTCTCAAATGTTTGGAGTGAGATGAGGTTTCTCAGAGAAACAAGTCCCAGACTGTTTAGGAATTTGTAATGAAAATTAACACCTTGGTTGCTTCCAAAAATCCTAATATTTAGGCATGGCAGATGCAGCTTTTGGTACGAAATGCCTCTTGCTAAGCTGTATGCCTTTATTAAATTGTTATAAATGAATGTGAAGTGCTTGTCACTAGCAAAATTGTGTATGGTCTCATATATGCGTTAGATCTTTAGTAATGCTACAAGTGTTGATTACAATTCCAAGTATGACATGCTTAATGTGAAGAATATCCATGCACATTTGTGTAGCTCTGCTGACTCTCTTCTTTTTATTTCTACAGTATTACCATTGTTCGTTCCGAATGACAGGTGAAGGCTGGCTTCTTTGTTGTGGAGAATATCAAGATGTTCTTATTATTGATGCTAAGACTTTGGGTGTTCTTCACACTTTATCATCATCTCAGTCTTCTGATTGGATATATTGTATGTGTATTGTACACTCTGCAAGAATTCAAGGTATACATTGTAGGTGTATTTATGTAGGCCAATTAAATTGTGGTAAAATATTTCTGTATAGATAGTACAATCCTACTAGATTTAATGATCTAATTGTATTTTACAGAGCTGTTATGTACAAGATGTTAACGTTTCATTGACAGCACCTAAGAAGGTGTTTTTAATATTCCTAATGTTGGTCATGTTTCATTTATATGTTTCTTAAAGAGAAAAACAAGCAACCTCTGGACTGGATGTAAGCAGCTCTTTTCTTGGATACAAGTACAAAGTAATTTTGTAATATAAGGGAAAACAAGGTCATAAATCCACTATTCTCTGCCTTCTCCTGAAATATATCTCATTGGACAAAATGATTATTCACTATTCACTTGCATGTTTGGTATTTCTGTAGGCCAATTAGTTATTTTTGTGTAAATTTAATATTTTATCTAAACACTGTCCTGCAGAATACTGTTTTAGTGCTGTGTAGAACACCATTGTCAATGTCAAGGTTCTGTTTTGGTGTTAGGCACTGTTTGAACTTGGTTTCAAGTTGACTATCTCGCTGTTAACTTTTCACAGAAGACTCATTGGTTGCAGTGTCTGTAACTGGAGTTCTTAAGGTGTGGGACCTGTCTTCGTCTTTGAATAGCATACAGGTCAGTTTGTATGAGGTGTGAAACAGTGGTTTGAATGATAACATGAATGTAGTAATTTCTCAACTAAAGGATATGTTGAAGCATAATATGAATAAGTTAGAATTTTCTAGATATGTATTAAACAAAATAGATTAATTTTGTCACAAAATTCTGAAAACGCCCTCATATTGCTATTTAAAATTAGTTGGGCCATTGGACAGCTCTTGCCTTGACAACTGCAATGTCTTTTTCCCAGTCTTCATGTCCTTCTATATTCTATGATGGTGAAATTGTAATGCTTTCCTTCTGTCCTGGTAATGTCACTCCATTCTTTCAACCCCTTTACTCCTTCCTTTAAACTCAAAGCTCTTCAAAATCGGCCTTTGTACTCCCTCTTCACCCTTGTTATTTTCTTCAAAAATGGTCCTTTAGACTTTGTTTTCCTCTGTCTGCCTCCCACAAGAAAAGATTCTTGTGTCAAGTGCCCTATTTCTCCATCTTCAAACTTGCTTATTCTGTGCAGCTTTTCTGTGTTAATATTCTCAGCAGCTGTCACTTGACATGCACAAGTATTAGAATTGGAATACAACGTTTGGTGTTTGAATTAAAATCCAAGAGATAGATTCACAAAGGGACTTCGATATTACAGCTAAGTACTATGAATCATCAACAGAAATGGCAAAATGTCAACAGTCTTCTCTGAACGTCCGTAATACATTACTGCTTTACGCCACAAACTGCAAATTGTTAATGGGGAAGAATCAGGCCCTGCAGGAGAGAGTGTCAAGTTCGATACCATACCAGTGTTTTTGTGATATGTTTTTGGTTTATCAGCAATGTTTTGGGGTGGGGTGTCTTTTCAGCATTCCTAGTGCAAAAATATACTGTCATGCTATAGAAATTCTGGGGAATGTAACAACTGATTACAGACATCAGAGAAGCATATATGGTATGGTGCCACCCTTTTACTGCCTGTGGCCTGCTTTTGTGAAGGTAGCAGTGCAGAATTATTGACAACCCAGCTACTTTTTATGTTAAATAGTAGTATTTTAATAAATATCATTGGAATTAATTTGAGCTGCAAGGTGTAATGAGAGAATGGTTTGCAGTTTGATAGCTATGGTTCTATGACCAGCATAACCCTTCTTTGAGAGGCTTTGTTACTGGTGGTATCTTTCAAAATAGAAAACATCAGTTTTCAGTGATTTAATCAATTATTATATTGGAATTATTTTTATTAATTATTTTGAGCATGATGGCCTTGATAAGTCTGATATTAACACAAAAAGGGTGAAAATACAGATTAATTTTTTTAAACCTTCAATACACTCAGCAATACAAAGCTAAGAAAATTAATACTTTACCACTAATTTTTGGTGGTGTTAAGGTCAAAGAAGACAAATGACAACACCATAGTTCTCGGACTGTCCTGGTTGCGCCAAGAATGAGTGGCAAAGCAGAATATTCGTCAGCCGCTCTGAATCTGATACTGTCGGTTTATGGGTTGATGTAGCTATTTTTTTGACTGAAGAATATTTAGCAGATATTCATTACAGCAGATGCTATCTATGACCTGCCTTTAGTCCTTTTCCATATTCATTATCACTTCTTTAAGTGAGACCAAGGTCTGAGCCATGCTGAATGTCTTCTGTTTACATCATACTTGTGAACCCTGCTGTCTTCCTATCTTTGCGTTTTGGAAGTACATGTTAACAAAGCCAGTGTCAGTGGTTTGTTTCTATCCTAAAAATAAAAGCTCGGATATCTAAAATAAATCTTATGGCTCTTTTCCTCTGTGTTATAAAGGAGAGACAAAGCGTGTGTGAGAAGGAATCAAAATCTCTGGACTATAGAAATTGTCGGGCTGTACGGTTTTGTTCTTACACAGAAAGGCTCCTTCTAGTTGTGTCTTCCACATGCTGGCAGGTACATTATTGAGCATTATACTTGCTTTTTAATTTTTTTAATAATTTTGAAAAGCTAATGTGATTTTTGCATGAAGATTCTTGTTTTTCTCTTCAGCTTAAAGAAAAAGCATTCATTAATTGTCAGATATAACTGTGTGCCATATCCCTCCTCTGCTTATCTTAACTGCCTGGCTGAGATGAATTGTTTATTTTTTACTAATGTATTTCTACTTTTAAAATTTAACATGAAATTGGCTGGGTAGAAAGGGGATTACTTTAAGTATTAGTCAGTTTTAGAGCACTAGGGTGTATTATATTCCTTTCCACAGTGCATTTCAAAAGGAGACAAAGGTGCAGAAAACCAGTTTAAGTTCAGTTAAACTGAACTTTATTGTAAAAAATTCTGTATTTATTTTCCCCAGTATTATAAACGTTCTTCTTAAAATAATCCTGAGCTATGAGTGCAACATATGTACCTGATCCAAACACCACTGCTGTTGGCGGAGGAAGGCGGGGGGTGGAAATTTCACATACCCTACAACCGTATTATTCAAAGTTAACTTAGGTATATCCTTGAGTTTTCTTTTAGGCTATTTTAAAAAGTCTGTACAAAAGCATTTATAAAGAAATTCCATTTATAGAATAGGTAGGCTTTTAATGGAAAAGTCTGTGTAACATGAATTGTTTTCTGATAATTTCTGTGTTTTCCCACAAGAGGTGAACATTTCTTGTAATATCTCCATTATGCTTTTGAGTACTTATTTTACTGCTTATAGTAGTGTTAAATATGCATAAGTTATGTTAGATTTTTAACTTCTATGTTTCAATGAATATACAGCTTTAAAATAAAAGATGATATAATAATCTTAATGCTTAATTAAAAAGGTGTGTGATATATAACATAGAGATTCACATGTGTGTTTACAGTGGCTACTTAACCCCCTACTTTAGTAATGAAAATATAGAGCAAATGAGCTAGAAATAAGCTAATGAATAGAAATTAGCTACAGATAATTTGTAGAAATTCTCATTCTGGAATCTATTTCCTCATACTGCTGGAATATATTATAAAAATGTGGCTATGAATGTTCTCTCCATGAGGCCACTAGGAATGTGAACAAGCAGACAATATCCTAGGTTGCCGTAGTCATATCCCGTTTTGGCTTAAAATGGGAAGGTCAGAGGAAGCAAACAAGTCATATAATTTTGACTAGCTCTAGAAATGGGAGAGAAGAATTCTTGCAAGAAAAGGGGATTATATGTTCTTTGCTTTCAATTAATTTATGAAAAAGAAAAATCTCTACTACTCCCCAAAGAAAGATAAGAAGAATCTCCTTTAAGACGTGTGCTGTGATTATGCCAGCAGATCATCTTTTAAAGAATACAGACAGAAGCATTTATAGCTTTTATCAATCTTAAATGTCTTATTTATGTGCTAAATTCATTACCTACCTCTCTATAAGAAATTAATAGTCCAGCAAATATTAATTATGAATGCAAGGCAAAGCAAAGTAAATCCTATCCAAAAATCCCCTAATATAACAGAAGGCTATAATGCTGCTTTTTTTAATTGTCAGTTTCTTTTTCTTCAAAATGATATGGTTTGATTCTGACTTTGCAGTAGTTTGATAGTATGAAAACTGCTTTGGTTTTAAAAGAGGTAGTCAGACTACAGAGTCAAGCTAATGTTCTACTTATTGATCCATTGCCCCAAATGACCTTGAATTAAAATAAATGTTCCAATACTGTTTGTTTATATTTTATTGTTTTTCTGAGCTTAGGTCTATGATTATTGTGATTTCTCCTTGCTTTGTACTGAGTTCTGTAAAAGTGGTCATTGCTTTGCTGGTGGAGAAGTACTAGCAGCTTACAGACTTATCATCTGGACAGAAGATGGCCACAGTTACATCTACCAGCTGCTAAACAGGTGGGCTCAGATGGGAAATTCACACAAAAAGTTCAGGTACAAGATGAACTTTGGGAGGTTTATTATGGAAAATCTCTGCATGTTGCAAATGATCAAAAACCAGAACAAAACCACTTTGGCACTCAAAGGTTTACGCTGAGCTTGACAGCCCTCGGTCTTTGTTTGACACAGCAGGGGACACAGGAATAAGATTAGCCATGTAGAACTTGGGCAGCTGGTGCTGTGATTTCAAAAAGTCGCTTGTAATTACTTATTCGGTAACTTTTAATTGAACTTGTGAATCTTGGATGTTACTGTTCTGCTTTCTAGAAAATATGACTTTCAAAAGCTTTTCTTTTTTTTTTTTTCCTCCAAATTATGCAGTGGACTTTCTAAAAGCATATATCCTGCTGATGGGAAGGTGCTGAAAGAAACTGTTTATCCTCACTTACTCTGCTTTACTGGTGTGAAGGAAAATAAGGTAATTTCATAAAGGTTTACAGTGAACTTCAAAAGTTCATTTGTTATTTGTTTGTAATTATCCGAATAATCCCTAAAAAATTGTTGAATTCATCAGCAGATTTAATTGTTCTATGGAAACAATGAGTAAGACTTCTTCATTTTAAAATTTTTACTTAGAAACTTGGAGATGCTCATAGTATATTTTTGTCTTAAATTCTGGCAATATTTACTTATTTCACGGGGGGTGGGGGGGAATCCTGTGTTTTCAGCTGTAGATAGGCTAATTGTTGAAGTGATGATGGTTTTTTTTCTACTTTTGGCAAAAAGGAGGTCTTTTTTAAGTTGAAGTTAGTCTAGAATAGCTTTAGAAGCTTTTCATTTTATATCTGTAAAAAGAAAAAAAAAAAACAAACAAAAACAACCAACCCACAAGCAAAATGTAAGCAAGTTGCTTAGTTGTTTTATTAAGAAATAAATGCATGTTTCAGTGTAACTACATAAATAGGTTTTTCCCATGTGTATCCACCCTAAATTGATGGGGTTTGAATCTGTGACATTTTATCCAGAATACTGTTATCTTGAGCCTTCAGAGGCATAATCACATGCCTAACTTTCTTACACTGTGAGCAGACTGACAGTACCCACGGTGCATAAAATTATACACAAGTGACTCTCTTCAGAACCGTGGTCTCTGCTTGAAGAAGCCTCTGTGTTTAAGAAAAGAGGAATCTAAAAAAGTAGGTGATCTTTATGCTTCTGATTGAGAATTCACATTTAGCAGAGCATGTCACACCAATTTCAAATTTAGAAGTCACTGCTTAGACAAAGTAGCTCAAGTGGACTATGAAAACCTGCATCTTGACTCACTTTTGACTAGTGCTTTGTGTGACCACAAAGAAATAGGTGAGGAAAAAAAAGTTGACTTAAAAAGTAGAAAATTAATTAGAATTAGGAAGTAGTAAAAAGAAAAATAATCTGTGGCAGGGAGTTCTTACTTGGCAAAAGCTGAAGCAAAACAAATAACAGCTTTTTCTATGTAGCTTTTGTTCTGGTTTTGTTGCTGTTGTGTTGCTAATACTGTTTATGAAATAGCATTTGTTGGAAGGCATGTATTTAATTCATGCCTGCAGTTGCATTAGTTTATTTGATGTGTATTTGCAAGAGAACTCAAGCAGGTCTTTAAACAGTTTCTGAAGATATGCGAGAGACATATTTTTATTTGTACCTGACTACAAACACTGTCAAATATGTACCTATGTGAGGTTTTCTAGTGTTCTTTTTTCTTTCTGTTGACAACTACAGACTCTTAGAAAGTATTTTTATTGCATGCACTTGCAAAGCCTGACAGATTTAATTTTCAGTTGAAGGGCAATAGCACAAGCCATTCAGCTTTTCCCCCAAATGCTGTGATCTAAAATCAGATAGGATAACTGCTGAAGGATGCCAAAAGGTCACATATCGTGAGGGAAAAGAAATAACCAAAACACATGGCTTAGCAAATAGGGTACAGTGATGGTAGGAAGCTCGTATTTGTTTCCCCCCAATGTATGCTTTTTTGAAAATAATGTCCCCTGCCCTTTTCTAATATTTCTGCTCTAATATTTACCTCACTACTTGAATGATTTTTATAGCTGATTTGTGAGACAACAAAACTGCCTGTGTGATTATCCGTTTTGATTTCTATTCTTAGATTATAAAGTGAACCACATTACAGTACAGTTGCTTATTGTGGAATTTACTCCCAAATGTCAATGTTGTAAATAAAATATATCCAACATATGGGGATGTTATTAAAATATTTTGAAGGAGCAAACAGAGTCAAGTTGTGTCTACGCTACCTAAGTAAAGGTGATGGGTAGAACAAAACAGTTTGTGCTGATGATGTTTCACCCACACTATCTACAGTACAGGGTGTGCTTTTGGGGTTTTTTGGTGTGGGTTTTCTTTGTGTGTGTGCACTCCTGCACACCTCTCCCTGTTTACTTCCATGCAAAAAGAATCCTGGTTTGGTGCTCCAGGACAGCTCCACAACACAAACCTAAGTGTTCACTTCCGAAGTACACACCTGGTGAAAACTCAAACATATTAATGTAGACATACCTGGAGATTACTGATTTTCTTGACTTTTGTGAGGGTTTTGAGCCACTAGAAGCTTCCCCGTAGATACCTCACCTGTTTTTAATTGACACTTGGGAATGAAGCCTATGTAACAACTAAACAGGCTGTTCTTGGGAAGTCGCCAGTAGATTATCACGTAGTTTGGGTGTTACTGATGTAGTGATAGAGAATTATCTGTGGTGTTATACATGCAGACAAAGAAAACCTACAGACTTCTTGTCTTCATGGGAGAATAAAAACATGGTGTTTGTCTGAGATAAGTATACCACAGTAAGTTTTAGCATTGACTAAATGAAGCTAGGTAAATGTCAGCAAGTCTGTTTATCAATGATATTACACCTCTTTAATATCTAACTTTTTCCAGATGACTGAATGATGGTGTTATAGGCTATTACCTATCTGTGTAAAAGCATAATTCTTACCTTTCATTATTTGTAGTAATTTAAGCTTCATGATTGAAGCTTTACAGAATTTAGTTTGTTGTGAAGATTATAAATGTTTCATTGCACTTTTTTCAGCCTGATCTTGGTATTTATGCTGTCATTTTTTTATATGTTGGTGATACTGTTAATAGAGTCTCCATTTAGAGACAGTAAACCTAGGGAGTTCCCTCCCATTCCACTTTTCTATTTGGGCTGTAGGCTTAACCAAGGATACTGACAAAGCAGAGGTGATTTTTAAGGGGCTTGCGCCAGGCAGAGTAGACCTGGTCTGTGCAGAACTTAGTGGCAGGTGAGGGTTCAACCATTATTTGCCGTATATTTCCAGAGCTTTTGATGTTTAAAAAAAAAAAAACCAAACCAAAAACCTTTGAATTTGCAATTAATTATTACATTATTTTATCAGCTCTTTCGTATCAGAATATTGATTTATTTTTGTTTTTGGCAGAGTTTTCCTTTTGTCATGGGTTTTATGAATGAAAGAAAGGAGCCTTTCTACAAGGTTCTTTTTTCTGGTGAAGCTTCAGGAAGGATCACTTTGTGGCATGTTCCTGATGTCCCTGTGTCAACATTTGATGGTTCGCCAAAAGGTTTGGCAATTCTGTGCTCTTGATACCATCTTTTTAATTATGTCTTCAAGTCAATTTTCATGAAAACTTGAATTCTCATGAAAATACCTTCACACTAGAAAGTGATGCTCATTCATTGCATGATGATTGCCTGTATTTAGAAGGAGCAAGACACTAACAAAGTAACTGTCTAGAAATTATTCATGGAACTGAACAAATAAATGTTCCTATTTCTTTACCATCTGCCAATAAAAGCTTCTCTACCAAATGTCATGAAAATTTACTTGGTCCCGCTTATGGTTGTTCATAGGGAGGTATAAAAGAAAGGATTTAGTGAGATGTGATCTAGTGTTGGAATAGCAACTGCTGGCTTTCCATTGCTAGGCTGCAGAAAGGGTAAGTTAGGGGAAGTGATGAAGAGATAAAAATGTGTATTTTGCTTTGTGTGCGTTTTTATTTTGTTTTGAATAAAAAAAAAAATCTAAAAATTCTTGACTCTCTTCTCCCACCCCTTAGAGATCCCAATTACAGCAACATGGACTCTTCAAGATAATTTTGATAAATACCATTCAATGTCAGAGGGCATTATTGATCATCTTTGTTCATCTAAAGATGGAATCGAAAGTGCAGTTGTCAGTTCCTCTGTATACATACCCAGTCTTGATAAGCTCGTGTGTGGATGTGAAAATGGGAAAATTTTTGTAATGCTAGGTTTAAAAACGGCAAGAGCAAGACTTTTAGAGAACGTATCTTTGAAAGGTAAGTTTTGACAATTTTGTCCAAATTCATCTCAGTCAAGCACGAAAGACTGCATACTTCTGACATCCCCTCCAGCGATTCCTGTAAAAAGTCTCAGAAAAATAGGGGTGATGGCTAGGGATTGGATGAGGAAAATTAAAGATTATGATCTTTCTACTTCTCTAGCTGATCTGTCAGATCACATCTTAGTACTGCCAAGGTGCTTTGCACTGTTAGGAGTCCTGGAATGGCTGTGGGGATGGAGTCACCTGGAAGTGAGATATGGGATGTCACGATATGGGCAGTAGTCTTTTTTGTCATTTTCCCTCTAAAAGATCATTCTGTTGAAGTAATAAAAAAGGTACATCTCAGTAGACGAAGCTCAGAGTGCAAGCCTTTGTCATCCCTTTTAGGAACACATCCAAAATTCTTTGATCCCACGTAAAAGATTGTTGTATTTAGTCTTTTGAATCTCTTGACTTTTAGCAAATGTACTGTAAAATATGGAATGTCTATTCTTAAAGAACATGGATAATTTATGTACTATTTTGTTTCAGATAATCTACCTTATAAGGTTCTGAATGGTCATAGTAGCAGAGTCACTTGTTTACTTTATCCACATGATAAATCAGTAAGATTTGATCCAAGCTGGCTGTTATCAGGGGGCCAGGATTCTATCGTGATATGCTGGGATATATTTACTGGAGACATCTTACGCCAATTTAGTCTGCAGTCTGGCCCAGTGACAGAACTCTTGCGATCTCCAGAAAACTACAAAGTATGTAAAAGTATAATAAATGATGTCTCAAAAAAAAGAAAAGTATCTCTATATACATGTGTGTGTATATGTGTGTGTGTGTATATATATGTGAGAAAAAAACTATCTGGTAATACTTTTATCCTGCAGCACTTTATCCTTAATTTACATACATTTAACTGTTTTATTTGAAACTTTTTTACTTTCAGGGGGTTGATTTCTTGTTAGCTTGTAATTTCAGTGATAAAAAATGATCTTAAACCAGTGACATATTAAACTTAAGCTCTTAACATTCTATTCACCATTTTTAATATCATGGCTGTCAATCTAAATGTTAATCTGGTTATGTCCTAACTTCTAAAGTTAAAAAGTGTAATTAGTAAGGCTAGGGGTTTGACGATAGTAAGAAAATATTTGGACAAATAGTATTTTAATCTAAATTTGTATGCTTGATTTTGGTTCCTGATGCATCCTTGTGGTCCTTTGCCTGTATGCTTTTGTGTTTTGACATTTTGAACAATTTCATATGTTTTTAAGTGAATTTAGAACTAAAAATCTGGAATAAGATTGAATTTAAGTACTGAACACTCTATGAAATTTTGTTGAACATTCTGTCCCCATTGTATTCTGTGGGGCTAGGATTTAATCTTTTTCCTCTTAAAAAGCCTGTGAAGACATATTTTGATATTTATGGTTGACTCAGAGTTCACTTGTGTGCCACCAATAAGTAGTCCAAAAGATGTTTTGCAATGGCATAAATTCTTAATGCTTGTAAGGTGCTCTCTAGCCCTTTTTTCTGTAAAGTATGTGGTAGGATTTAATGTCTGTTTGGATTGTGTTTCAGTTCTCTTTACATGGTTTAATTTTTCCATAGAGTGAGCTCCTTCCTGTATCACCAAAGCTTACTTGCAGGAATGGAAAGTTTTGCAGAATCAGATCCATACAGTGTGAAATGAAATTGTAACATACCCAAGTTTTCGTTAGAAATACATTGCCTTTGGCTTTTGTGTCATAATACCTGATGTAATTTTATATCACACAAACAGCAGTTTGATTTAAGGTAATCTTTTACTAAATTCTCTTCTAGGACAACTGGTACTGTATATTTGGATATATAATCACTGCTTCGACAGGCAAAGTATTATGAATAAATGATATTTAAATTTTTTTTAATTGAAAAATCAGAGGAGATTATATATGTTCCTGTCAGAAGATCAATTGTACAGCTAGCCTGTTAAAAACAAGTTGGAGATGTAGGCTGAAATAAAACATTGTTTTCTAAAATGATTATGTTCTGGGAAAGTAATCACTGGACAACTCTTACCAGGCTTGTTAAAATGATGTGGTTATGACTATGGTTACAGTGTTGAAACCGAACTTTTCTGTTTTGCAGTTAAAAGATCACAGCATAGTGTGCTGTGTGTGCAGTGATCACTCAGTAGCAATCCTACACCTTCAGAAGAGAGTGTGTCTCTTACATGCCAGAAAGCATCTGTTTCCTGTGAAGAAGATAAAATTTGACCCTGTTGAAAATCTGCTAATTGTTGGGTGTGAAGATGATTCAGTTTATGTTTGGGAAATTGAAACAGGTAATAACACAGAGGGGGTTTTTTTGTTCATTTTCCTTAAGTTTTGTTTGTCTGTCATGTGGTGATATACAAATCTAACTTATGGAAGACCAAAGCAGAAATACTAACACATTGAATACATTAATTGGAGAATTTAAACTTTTATATAAACAAGCAAGAAATAAAACTTTCATACGGTTCAAGGTATGTCACTAGTAAAATACAATAGCTTAAGTGACATGGACAGTGGCATAGAGTGCACCCTCAGCAAGTTTGCTGACACCACCTAGCTGTGTGGGGCAGCTGATGCGCTGGAGGGAAGGGATGCCATCCAGAGGGACCTTGACAGGCTGGAGAGGTGGGCCCATGCAAACCTCATGAAGTTCGACAAGACCAAGTGCAAGGTCCTCCATCTGGGTCAGGGCAATCCCAAGCACCGATATAGGCTGGGCAGTGACTGGCTTGAGAGCAGCCATGAAGAAAAGGACTTGGGGGTGCTGGTAGACAACAGGCTCAACATGAGCCATCAGTGTGCACTAGCAGCCCAGAAAGCCAATCGTATCCTGGGCCGCATCAGAAGCGTGGCCAGCAGGTGAAAGGAGGTGATTCTCCCCCTCTACTCCACTCTAGTTGAGATTCCACCTGGAGTACTGCATCCGGTTCTGGAGCCCCTACTACAAGAGAGATACGGACGTGCTGGAATGTGTCCAGAGAAGGGTCACGAGGATGATCAGAGGGCTGGAGCACCTCTCCTATGAGGACAGACTGAGAGAGTTGGGGTGTTCAGTATAGAGGGAAGGCGGCTCCGAGGAGACCTTATAGTGGCCTACCAGTATCTTAAGGGGGCCTACAGGAAAGCTGGTGAGGGACTTTTTAGGATGTCAGGTAATGGTAGGCCTAAAGGGAACGGATTAAAACTAGAGATGGGACGATTCAGACTGGACATTAGGAAGAAGTTCTTCACCATGAGAGTGGTGAGACACTGGAACAGGTTGCCCAGAGGGGTGGTGGAAGCCCCATCCCTGGAAGTTTTTAAGGCCAGGCTGGACGGGGCTCTGAGCAACCTGGTCTAGTGGGAGATGTCCCTGCCCATGGCAGGGGGGTTGGAACTAGATGATCTTTAAGGTCCCTTGCGACCCTAACAATTCTATGATTCTATAAGTCAGGACCTGACAGTCAGAAGATTAGCCAACGTTGCAGTGAAGTGAGTAGAATATTTCTGGAAGCTATAAATGGAAGTTCTTCTCTTTAGTTATTAAAAATAATGAAATTTTCAGTCCTAACAATCCCAAGTTACAGCATGAAGTTCGGCTTTCTTCAGTAAAATCATAATCTGAGTTAACTCAAAATCATAATTTTGAGTTAATTAATAATCAGTTAATAATGGAAGATAATTGCAGAGCTGACAACTGTATAGTCAGAAAACCTAAAGCAGAGTGTTTCAGGTTAAACTGTAGATTCCCAGGTGATTTGGGAGTGTAATGCTGATTCACAAAGGTAATAAATGTAGTTATTTGAACTTCGACAGACCGAAGTATTAGAAGCTGTAATAGTACTAAGCATTACAATACAGTGTTTCCACGTGATTCAGAGCTATCTGTCCTGCAAGGGGGGAAGTGCACAATGAGTCTAGAACCACTGAAATGCACAGCATATTAATACTGTATGAAAACATAGCTTTACTAATGCAACACTGAAATAATAATTTACTTTACAAGTTATTACAACACACTGTCTAGACTGTGTGCTTTGGACAAAAAAAAATCCCTTGTTTTAAAGTACAAAATATCTGTGTTTAATAAAGGACTTGGCAAAATGAGTACAGCATAAATTACAAGCCTGTTTTGTTAGTAAGCTATTTAATATCGTTAAGCTACTGGCATAGGAAATGCCTTCTGGTACTTACTCTTTTCCCAAATGTACTGTGTTGCTTCTTTAAAAAGGTTTAGAATAAAATTAAATTGAACTAACAATTATAGTCAGTTAAAACCCCTGGTTTTACACCGGTGTTCTCTTTCCTATAGCTACTCAAAAATAGGAAGTACTCTTATGAATTTGTCATATTTTTGCATTGGTTTGGGGGATTTAAAAATTCTTTAAAATCTTCTTGTTCAAAAACATCAATAAAAAAATGAGAAGAGAAGGTGTGACCTTAGGAGACTGTCCAATTGTATATAGTGTTGTACTTATTTTTTTTGCTGTCTTATTGTTGCTGAGTGACTGTGTGATGGTTTTGCTTAGGATTTCAGCTTTAACTGCACTGATGGGAAAAACAGTACAAGGTTAAATGTTCAAAAGTAAATACTAGGCTCTGAGTTAGGGTATTCTAAACTTCTTATCCTGCTTTGATTTGCTCTTGTTTCCCGTGTAACTTTAAATTCTGTTTTCTGGTAAATATCTAAAATTCTTCACGTGCGTGTTCTACTGTTCACGTAGCTGCATGATATTACAGTTTTAAGTGCGTTTTCTTCAGTCGGCGGGCCATGGGTTCTACCCTTCTGCTGAATCCTCTTCCTGGAAGGTTTGTGGAACAGTAGTGTCTTGTGATTCCTCTGATCCCTTCATTATACTAGTCCCTGTCAGCACATCTGCAATATTGCAAATTGTCACTTCTCTCTCCTCTTTTCTTCTACCTGTAAAAGAATGTTTCCTCTCCAATGTGTTCTTTTCTGTTCCTAAAGGTATTACTTTATCTCATGATTATTTTCCCCCTGTAATGGTAGTATGCACTTTGTCTATGCAAATAGTATTTCTAATAACAGTAAACTGTAAGCTATATCTTAGCTTGAAAAAGATGAAAAATTTATTTGATTCTTATCATTGCCTAACTGCTTGTTTTGTAGCAATTGCCAGAAAGTCACCTTTGCCTAGTGGTAAAGTATTAAAGGTAGAATAGAAAGATATTGTACTAGATCCCTGCTGTAACAAAGTGAACTAGAGCAGGCATCTAAATGTTTAGCAATCATTAATAAATGCACGTGTTTTTATGGAGAAGTTTGTAACAATGCTACCAGTCTCTGGCTGTTCTATCTACCTCTTAATTGCTCTTTTACAACTAATGTTGAAAACAGTTGAGAAATTTAGGGGGGAAATCTTGATACAGAATGTTTTCCTTTATTTCGCAATTAAAAAGGACATTTCTCAAAAGCATGTAACTGTAGGCAGGCTGTTTCCTAAGTACATACCAATTTGAGAGTGAGAAATCCTTGAAGGTCATTATACCTAAATGTTTATTAGCATTTCATGTAGCGTCACCTTTTAACCAAAGGATTAGTGTGCATTTGGAACTCTGCAATAAAATTGAGCAAAGAAATGTAACAAAAAACCACAGGATATTTTACTTCCTGATAAATCTGTTGTCATAGCTATCATTTTTAACTGATTTGCATCAGTTATTTTCTATCAGAACTTAATCTTACTGTTTAAAAAAGGAAGTAGATGAGACATTAAAGCTCTAAAACACTTATGTTGAGCATGCAGTGATTATTTTTCATACATACTTTTATGATGTATTTGTTATGAATCATCATAGTCTGTGTAGGTGTTATATTGTAGGATACAGTGTTACAGCTCCTCAGGTGCTCCCTTGATGTGAATTAACGTTAAAGCTCACAAGGTGGCAAGTCTTAATGTGCCTCTTAACAAGACATTGGATTCTAAGTGGACTCAGACTACTATGTCAGTGCAAGACTTAATTCCCTTCTTTAAAAAAAAAACCAAACACATAAAAAACCCCAAACCAAAAAAAAAACGCCAAACCCCTCATAGCACAAAAAGTTAATTTAAAAATTGAATTATTAACAAAGTTTATTTCTAGAGCTGTAGAGGCATCATGAAGAAATACACTAGTTTATATCAAGGCATGTGTTGCACACTAGTGGCTGCAGGAGGATAGCACTGTACAACAGAATTGTTCCTGTATTGTGCATTAAGAAGGGGGTTGTGTTTTGTACTTATGCTTATCTTAGAAGTGTGAAAGTTAACATCTTTACTTTCTTTGTTTTAGAATTTTTCATGGAAAGTGTGTATTCGATTACAAAATTTTGAAGACTTAAGTATATCCCACATCTAAAAAACCATTGTGCAAGTTCCTAGCTTTTTACTTTTTCAGCCTTTCACTATTTTTGTTACTTCATGGAACATATACTATTAACTAGAAATAGTGCTGACAGGTCATAGGTATTCCAGACTTCTGGGGCTAAGTAAATAATTGCTAAATAATTCATTTTTAAATTGAAACTTTTGGCTGTTGATTTAAAGGAGCCATCTGTGTATGCCTAAGAAAAGGCAGTTCCGTGTGTGGTGTTAGAGAAGGCTAGGTCTGCACTGCTCAGAAAGGCATCTTGCAGGATTAAACAGTACTTAGGCAATGTGTGCCTTTGACTTAACTCCTGACAGTGGGGAAACTTTTCTCCCCACAGTGTGGTGCAATGAGGTTCTTCCTTAGCTTGAAACAAGCAAACAATTTTTTCTTTCCTAGATTTCTGGACAATAAATATTGTGGAGCGAATTCGCTGCTGCTGTGTATACTTAATAACATGGAAAGCAACTGACTCATTAATTCTGTAGAAATGCTAGGCCAAAATGCAAATTGTTGCACTCAACAATGTAAGAACTAAGAGTTTCCATCACCATACGCTACCCAAGGCAGCCCAAAGAAGTTAAGGGTCTGTAGGCAGAATTTCATCTCAGATGCAGGTTTATTTAGCACAGCTAGATAGCTTCAGTGAATTCTTTGTAAATCAGTTAGATTTAATAGCAGAGGACTGCAGTGATACCATAGAGACAAAAATAGGAGCATGGTATTAACTGCCTCTCCTTCAGCTGTAAAAATGCTCCCTATTTCAAAATTAAAGACAAAGTAAATTTGATGCTACAAGCAAGAATGAGAGCTGCAGTCACCATCTCTTAAGGAATAGCTGGAACACAAGAAGGAATGCAGTTATTTGCTACATTAGCAATTAACAAATTAATATTTTTTGCTGTTGTTCCTGTTATGCATTGGTAAATAAAAGATACCATCTAGGGTGAATTCTTAGGAAAGCCTACTAGGATACACTGTAGTTGGTTTAATGTGAATTATATCTGTATTGCAGTAGAACACAAGAGGTCATGGCGTTGATCCTTGAAATTGGCCTGACCTAGATCAAGAGCTATGTAGATATTTCAGTGCCACTCAGGAAGACGAAGCATTGTTCAGCTGTATGGGAAAGATGTATAAGGCATCACAGACAAACCTCTACAGAAACACAGCAGCCTTTCATTATGATTTTCATCTGTTGGCAAATGAACAGGCAGCCATGCATGGTACCACTTGCCTATACAGTTACCTGTGAGTGTATTCCCTGACGCAGTTAAATCAGATAAAGTTTAAGTGGTAGCTTTGTGCTTGGATTCCATTATGGAAATTGACATAAGATAAAAGTTTTTTTGTCTCTGTAGCCAGTGTTTGTGTGTGTCTGTTTTTTTGGTGTTTTTTTTTTTTTTTTTTTAGTTTTTCTTCCAACTGTGCAGTTAGCTTTGTGACTGAGGCTTTGCCTCTTTAAGTGAAAGTAAGTGGAGGACCTGATTTTGTGTCAGACTCATATATCACTGTTTAAAAAAATCTGAACAGTGTTACTATACTAGAGTTAATGGATAACTGGGAAAACAGCCAGTCTGTTTATAATTTCAGGCTGTGGATTAAGGAATTTCCATGAATATTTTGATATTTACACTGTTGTAGAGTCAGCAATAATTCTGTTGAATTTGACAGATGACTTTACAAAAGTTTGGGGTATCTAGTACCTATGACTGTCTTTCGGTTATACCAGTTTAGCTCCAAAACTGTCCTTCCACCAGGTAATTAAGAGGATGACCTAAGCAGATCAAGGACTTCATTATGCATAACAGGTCATCATCCAATTTCCTATGACAAAGGCTGACACTTTTTGAAAAAGCGTTCTGAAGTTTTTAAAATGTTTAAGCAGTCTTTTAGCAGGCTTTCATAATAGGTTTTATAGACTTTATGGGGTGGTAGAAACATCATCACACAGATTAAAATCCAAGCCAGTACTGTTTAAGTACTACTTAGTACTATCAAGTCTGTGTCAGGAATGGTGTGGCGAGCAGGATTGAGCAATGATTGTCCCACTGTACTTGGCACTGGTGAGGCTGCACCTCAAAGGTCGCTTCCAACCTAGACGATTCTATGATTCTACTTCATATACAACTTGGTACACCCTCTCTTCATGAGATTGACAAAGATACCTTCTTTTATGTGGTCACTGGGAAGTTGCCTGAGTACAATGGCCTGCCTTTATTCTGAATAAATAGGCATTTCAGCATAGTTTATGCTGAAATGCATCAAATACCAAGAGTTTAGTTGACTTCAATTTACCTTATCTAACTTAAGACTTCTATCTATACTTAAGACCTCTGCCTATGAGATAGTAGTTCATGTTGGTTTTGTAATGAGCAGAAGGAAGCAGGAATAAGGAGAAGTGTGTATCTTTTCCCCATTGATTACAAAGGGAGTCAAAAGAAGAGGGGTGTGGGGGGGGAAAAAAAAAGCAAAGCTAATTGCCTGTTGCTATTGCAAGTCTAGAATAAGATAAATTGAATCCCATCCTTTTAGTCCTTTGGTTTATAGAACAAATGAAAATTATTCTATTCGAAGTTTAAATGTTATTGCACATGCATGTGAGTAGTAATACAGAGAACAGTACAGAAGCCATGAACTAATATCTGTGTAGTTTAATGTGTTTTGCCTAAATTTTAATACATGAATACAGCAACTTTCCATTACAGTGGAATATCTTTCCATGATAATAAATATTGATCTACTAATACATTTGGCATATTAATATAACATGTGTACAGGATATGTTCTAAACTTATGTGTCCTAGAAGACAAATATGAAAATCAATAACAAATTTTATTCTAATTGGAAGAATATTTCTTCCAATAGCCACCACTTGAAATCTGCTTCAATAAGGAAATTATGTGTTATCTATATTGCTTTTACATTTTCCTAAGCAGTTGGTATCTTTGCTTTTTTGAAAACAGTAAATATCAGTATGATAAGATGTAGTCATAAAAGGATCGGTGTTTTTTTGTCTTGCTGTGTACAGCATATGGCAGCACATCTACTGAGCCACACTCCTATCTTATATGTATCAAGAGTGAGGAAGGAGCGGGCAGACTTTAAAGAGCAATCTTCCTTGCTCAGAGGTAGCAGTCTTCATTTATCAGAGGTAGATTTAGTCTTTCAGTTAGTACTAGTTTAATATGAATTTACTCCTTGAAGTTTGTCATGTTCGCAGAATGAATCATCTGCCAATGTCCTGTTATTTTCTTCTGCCTTGCAAGTCTTGTTGTCTTTTATTGTTTTACAACATGCTTAGTGTGACTTTAAAAATAGAATAAAATCACTAAGTAAGGCTTTTTCTTGAATTATAATAATAGGCAGTTAACTTTACGCTGGCTACATTGTATTTTTCATACTCACCCAGGGAATGCAAGTTCTGATAACTTTCTTGCATGATGCTAGCCCCAGTGCACAAAAAAAAAATGAAACATATGCCTAAACAGTATTTCTGCTGAGGTCAGATTTCCTGTACAGTCAAAATTAAGTGTATGCTTACAATCCTTACTAGAAAAGGTCACAATCATCAAAAAATAATAGTTGGTATTTGTGTAGTTAACCATGTTTTTTGAAGACTGTGTCCAGTTAAGTCATTCAGATGGCAGATGAAATAGATTGAATAGAGAGTGTATAAGATATTAAGACAGAGGAATTAAGATGTGTTGGGGCATTACTGCACTTCAGTTTGAGAAGACGTGGTGGCCTGCTAGTCTTACTAGATAGGCTTCTTATCTGGGTACACTGGGGATTGTGATACTGCATTGTAGTCTGTGACATTGTCACTACTGTTATTGCTAATATGCTATCTTAGAAATAAATTCAAGTACAGATATGGCTCACTTGCATTCATAGCATGTCCAAAATGCTGAAAACCTCTTCCTTTGATCTTTTTCGGAGGGCCGGTAAGGGTGCTTTCACATGTTATTGTAGCAGTGCCATTAATTTTTCACTACTTGTTTAGAAGCTGTTTTTTAAAAAATGGTTTATGAGCTGTAAAAATCAAAGTTCAAAAAACGCTGTGTCATATTCTAAGCTCCTAGTCTGGGGATCTTGCTTTTTACATGCAAAGGAACAATTATTTGTTATACACAAAATAAGATTTCTTAATTTTGCAAAAGCACTGAATAATCTGAAGGATGATCCAGTCCTTCAGGAATAAGAAACTCCATTAATTTTTCTGATTAAAATTTCTAACACATTTTTAATAAACACTTTAGATAAATTATTCATATATCAATTTCAAATTCAATACAAGTGTGTTTTCCACATTGTGCTTGCTATCTGTACAAGAGCTGTGGTGATCATGGTAACTTTTAGTATATAATCTGTGTTTCTGTTAATGGCAGTGGTGATTTTACAGTATCTGCTTGAAATGTGCACTGCTGGAAAATATAATTCATAAGATGATCTTTGATTATAAATGTCATAATAAGCATTTTATTAAGTTAAATACCTGCTTGACTTTTATTTTCTTTTTTTTGACAACTTCTCACCTCTGAATTGTTTATGGATCCTTATCTTCTACTTATTAATATTCTGTACCATTTAATTACAGGCAAGACAATTAAAAATAAAGGACGTAACTAAAGTTTTCAATGTAAAATTGAGTTGCTAGGGATGAAAAAATAAAAATATAGAGACTGTTATAGTACAATTATATAACTCTACACTAAGAGATACATGTTTGAAGGAAAAGAATTTTATGAAGTTAAGCTTTAAAAGCTCAGAGACGTTAAGGTTAGAACCATTCGTGCAAATCTGATTGCACAAATCTAATTTGTGCAATTCTGCATTTAGTTTTCTTTTCATGGACTTCTGAACTCCTGAGGACAAAAACTAACTAAATATCTATATAACACTTTGTTTTATCCATACTATTTAATGTGTATTGCTTTCCCTATTTGTGCCCTATTTCCATCCTTTTCTGAATATAGAATCATAGAATAATTTGGTTTGGAAAGGACCTTTAAAGGTCATCTAGTCCAACCTCCCCCCTCCCCCCCCCCCCCCCCCCCGCCAAAAAAAAAAAAAAAACAAACCAAAAAAAACCAACAACAACAAAAAAAACAACCAAAAAAAACCCACCAAAAAAACCCACCAAAAAAACCAACCCAAAACCTTTTTGCTTTATTTTGCCATCTTGGTTATCACAGTATCTGGGTGCTTAGTTACAATATTTCTGCCATTTTCCTGTGAAGTGCAGAAGCATTACAATTGTCTCAGCTTCTAATTTCTTCATCTAAGAAAGCAGAAATCCTAAAAATGACAGTGCTTTCCATGGAGTTATTCTTAGAACATTCTAGGTGTTATGTAATTTTAAAAATACGTTTTAATGTATACAGTGCACCAGAAACGTGCATAAAAGGGTCTGCTACCTCAGTTCAGAGACTTTCTTTGCTATTACTACCCATCTTTGCAAACTTAGCATTATCTTGATACTTACATATAATTTTCTACATGTGTATAGCTTGATTTTTTAAATATAGATAAATGAAAGCCTATCACTTCCATTCACTGTAATAAGATCGACTCTCACTTGTCGTGTGGGATGGATTCTGTGTAGACCTCTCTTGCTTGAGCAAACTGAAAAGGTAATGGTGCTTCAATTAAAATTGTCATTGTGGTGGGAGTGAGACATCAGGATTGACAGTGTGTTTCACAGAAGTGTAATGTCCAGCTTTGAGTCCATAATTTAAGGCATGAAGATTTTATGAAACACCCATGTGTTTCATGACTTTAACATCAATGATAAATGGTTTGAAACACTTTTGCTGAGAAACAAAAAAAAAAAAAAAGAAAAATCCTACCATCTGAAGGTAGCTGTCAAGCATAGACAACTTAAGCATTTAAAAACTACACAGGTATCAGTATGCTAAAACGGGCTTTTAATGAGATTGGCAGCCCCCATTAAATATGCAGTGTCTAACATTAGTCAAATCCATCCATGATCACTTGTATTGCAAAAAAAACCCAACCAAATCTTTATATAAAATAGACCAGTTTAGAAATACTCTGAAAATATTTCTTGCAATGTTAATGTCACATTGAGTAATTTAAACTGTTACATAAAACCTCTTCTGTTTCAGAAGCATCCTTGCTGGGGAGAGAATGCAATTACTCTGCGTGTAGTGGTGTGTTAGATCAAACCTTTGATCGTATTGATGGTCAAACATGATGGAACACTTCAAACACTGCTTAAAGATAATTTGTATGTAGTTATATATGCTCCAATATTTTTATAATTGCCAACAGTAATAAGTCTTCTAAACCTCTGGTAAACTCTGTGGAAGTATTACAAGTTGCAGAGTGTGTGGGGGTTTGTTTTGTTTTTTTTTAAGTGAACCCTTATTTAGTCGGTCTGACAGCTTCTCTCATTTCAGGAAGAAGTTAATGATTAAACTGTTTGTAAAACTAAGGTTTAGGTTTCATCAGGTGGCTGTGAGGAAAGAAGTTGTACAGTTTTAATGAAACTCTTTGAACTGTATCAAAGTAAAATTGGTCATTAATTTAGCATACATTTATGGCTAGATAATTGTAGAAGCAACAATAACTACACTGTTGTGACCATTTTGTCCTTGCAAAACTTAGTGTTTTACAGTCTTTTTTGGTATCTGTTCCATTTTTTTTCTTTCTCTCCCTCTGTCTCTCCATCTTTCTCTCTTTTTCTCTTCAGGTCATTGGTCAGAATGAGATTTGAGTTGGGTGAGTGTAGCCTGGCTGATAAATCCTGTGGTTGCATTTCATATGCTGGAGGCTGTGGTGCAGCTAGGGTCAAAGTCATAGCAATCACTACCTCTTTCTTTTGGTTTTGTGTTTTTTTTTTTTTTTTTTTTAATGAATGCTGCATAGCCTAAAAATCTCGGCTGGTGCAAAACTCAGTTTTAGAGTCCTTGGTAACTACATTTCGTAAGTCTTTTGTGAAACATACTACGTGTGTATTTTTTACATTCTTGGGAGCAAAAAAGCCTGGCTAACAAAGTTGCCTGTAGGTTCCTATGCCGCTGGTCAGAAATCAGTCACTTATATATTTCATGAGTAAGATGCAGTAATTGTGAAATGGTTTTGATAGGAAGGGGCACCAGGTTGATCTCTGCAGTTCATGTGAGTAGGGCAATGAGCTTAATCTTTAATTGATGATAAACCATAAATCTTCAAAAGTGTCAAATGGTCAAATTGCAGTAAGTGTTACTTGACGGAAATGACTATACAGTTGTTTTAGTGAACTTTTGTCAGACATTTGGATAGTAAAATCAAATTTTTGATAAAATTGCCATAATTCATGTGAATGAAAACATTCAAGGCTTTTGGAGCGATGCAAGTTTTTCAGGAAGAGACGGTACGTTACCAGTTGCTTCACTGATTTTTGTCATTTTTTCTCTGAGATGCTCTGAAGTTTCAGTAAAACTTCTTGTTTCAGCCTAAGCCTGTGCTTTAAAAAAAGTCCTGTAATTCAATCAGTCTTGTACACACACTCAGAAATTCTACACATACTCAATTCACACCCACAAAATATCTTTGCTTTCCTTCGTTTTAGAATTACACAATAGAATATTGGTAAGCAAGTTAAGTAACAGATTTATCTTAAGTCAGGTACATCTGTGAATGCACCCAGGATATGGGCCCTAAAGTTTGCTTGGTTATACAAAAAAACACTTTTGTGCATACTCTTTCTGATATTAGGACAAATATGTCTCATTTGGTGTTCCTAACAGTGATCTCTCAAACAGTTATAGTGCAGTTAATTTCATTATCCCTTGTGAACCTAAAAAGAATGGCCCTTACAAAACTGTGACTCAAATATTATGTAAACTGTTGCCTTACTAGGAGGAGTTAATTGAAGACTGGGAAAGGCTTGTATCTCCCCTGAAGGAAGCTTTTCATATTTGGAAAAAGGCTCTAGTGATTTAGCTCTTCTGTGCTTAGGTCATGGACTGACCTTCAACATTAATAGTCAGGGCAGACACCACGTGGGCTGAGATCTTGATTTCTCTTCCCCCTCCACCTTGATGCCTAAGAGGTAACCTTAGAGAAAGGGAGAATCTGCAGGGAGTGAGTTAACCCGGCTGTGCACTATTGAACTGAGACAAGGTAACTTCTTGGGCCCAGAGTCATGTAACATTAAACAATTAACACTTACTGCAACATTAAACGATTTCTAGTTTAGACAATCTTTTTCTATGAAGAAATTCAAGGTATGTTAAGTGTAACATACATGATGCAAGTGCTAACATGCAATAAGATGCAAGGTTGCCATTTTACTGTAGTTTCTCTGCACATCTTACACTGTCACTTAAATCCCTTTCTAAAAGACAAAAAGGATGAGGAAACATTGGTTAGTGTATTTTGAAAATGTGAATGATTCAAAATAAGTCATAAGCATGAATATATATGCTTTGTGGAAGTTTAGTGTTTGGTGTTTTTTGTTTATTTGTTTTAATTTGTCAGTCTTAAGTTAAAGTGTAACTAATATTTTACCTTTATATTTTCTACGTGTAAGCTTCAGGTCAGTCTGTAGCTTGCACTTGAATATTTCATAGTTATCTAAACTTGAGTCATTGTTCAGTAACTACTTATTGATGTAGAATAATAAAAGGTAGTGGAGCTTGGAAAAGTCTGCCTCAGGAAAAAAAAAAGGCAATGTCATCTTTTGCACAATCTGCAGAAGCTAAGGGTGCTCGTTTATACTGAGAATAGTCAGGTGTCTTTGTATTCATATGTATACATACACATGCATACTTTTATGTACTTTATGTACTAGGTGGAACATGTATGGAATTTATGCGTGTGTCTTTAAATGGATGTGTTTCTTATAGTTGATCTTCATTCTTATTAATAATGAAGTGTAACATTATATTTAAAAAAACCTAAACAGTGGAAATGAGAACTGATTGATGTGGTCAGTGTATTCAGACAGAAGAGTTCATATCGCGGGGTGGGGGGGTGTGGTGGTGGTGTTTCATTGCAGACATTAAGGGATGGATTCTTATCCTCGTGCTGTGTTTCAAATGATAATAAAGACATAGACAGAAACTGCTCACATCTCTTCCAAGTTCAGACCTGGCCACTTCTTCTGTTCAGCCCAGTTTAGCACACTTACTGTATCTTGACAATTCCTGTTACAGGATTATTGTCCTTTACTACTTAGAGTAATTTAGATGGTGTCAGTGAGAGAACAGGGGAGTTTTAATGTCCCTTCTTTCAGGATGTTGTGTCTGCAGTAGAAATCCTGAGATGACACTGGCTGCACTGGCCAGCTGCTCTTTTTACCTAAGTATGTAAACCTGCATTATATATGATATTCCGGTAGTTTTCTTTGTATTGTTCTTCATTGCTTTCTTTAGCTGAAGGATATTCTGACAATAGTTTACTAATGCTATTCTGAAAATGCGTATTCTGAAGAATGTCGGTAATGTGCAGCAGTTGTACTATACGACAGAAATCTTCCAAATGCAAAAAGCATTATGGAGTGTCTGCCAAGACACTCTATGTGTGTCTGTAATACAGTGCTGTTGTCACAGGGCATCTCCATTGTTAACCTATTCCTATACATAAAATATTCTTTTAAAGATTATTAGGTATTAATAGACTGAGTTTTGTTTGATCTGTCCCATTTCTGTTTGTTAAATTGCATTTACTTTTGTCCTGACATTTGTTGGAAATATATATGCTTACTTAACACAATGTTTGTTCCATCTGTTTTGGACCATTTGATATTAGAATGGTAGCACTAGCAGTTTGGAGATGTTTTTCAAGCTTGACCACTGTCTTGGAGCAGAATGGTAGACTTGTCAAATTCAAGCATCTTTTAGTGAGGAACATTTCTGTTTGCCTGACTCTACCAGCATAGAAGAAAGCAGTTTCTTTTCAGATTAAATAGGTATTTATGGAAAGGAAGATCTTGACAGAGAATAAAACAGCTAATATTACAGATGATACTTGTTCTGAAAAGTGAGGTTTTTGGTTTGGCCACTAGTAAAGAAAAGGATTTGTTCTTGAGCACGTGCTCTTTTTAAATAAAATCAATTCTGAAACAATTTCTCATTCGCAGATCACTGTTATGCTGTAAGATTCAGCTGAGTTACTAGGTCACAGCAGCACTGCAATATTGAGGATTTTTCAATACTTTAGCTGTGACAGCAAACAGAAAGCACTGGAGCCTGGTGATATGGCAGGTCATGTGATGTCAGTGAATACCTCGTCTTGAGGCAGGATAATATGCGTGATCTCCCCAGGAAAAATACATCATTCAGTAAGAGCAGAACCTGGAGAACCGTGTGGGCAGTGCTAACACCAAGAGACACAATTTGTAGTACTTGGTCCAGAAGAAGAATAAGATGTTGTAACAGTCTCTAGCCAGTCACATCTGGTGGTCCAAAGCTGCCCAGGAGAGTGAAATACTCCACTCTTGTCTGTTCCTGAGACTTGGTTGCCATGGTCACAGCTTTAGAGAGATAAAGACTTTCTTTTCCTGTATTTTGTATGTATAGTAGGGGGTCGTAGCAGTGGTGTTGCTGCTACATAGAAAACCCTATCTTTTTCCCTTTGTTATTTTATGCTCCCCTGTCAAAAGCTTTTGGGCTTATTTGGGTTTAAAATACTTCAGGTTTGAGAATTGTCTTTATTTCTGTCCTCTTTCCTGTACCCCCATGTACGGACTGTGTCTTTTCTTACTCTTCTTATTTTGATTTTCCTTTAAAATCAGAGACAACATATTCCTAATGAATAACTGTTTCTGGAACAATAACCACTGTGCCCCAGTATTCTTTTGACTGTTTGCAGTGGTCGGAATGTCTTTGTCGCATACACAGGTTTCTCCATCCTTCCCCCCAACACCTCCCATTTGTTTCTCTTAAGATGTATTCAGGAATCACAGAATGCAGATCTCTTCCTTTATTTTGTGTCTGCCACCTACGCACTCTGCAAATGAGTGTATTCGTCTCTTTGGAAATGTAAAGTACACTGGATAAAATAAAGATCACTAAATTCTTCCGTAAAATAGTCTGGCTCTGAGAGATGACTGTTGGTGAAGTGCTCATATACGCATCTGGAGCTAGCAAAACCTGTTTTGAATTTTTGAAGTTCCGTCTAATGCTAAAGAGTATGTGTAATCAGGTCTTTGAAATATAATACCATGCCCCCAAAATTCTTGGATTTATTAAAAATCTATTGTAATATCTGCCTTAGTTCCTCACCCGTAAAAATAATACGATACCCTGTAATTTCACAGGGATATTATGGTAATAGTCTTTCTGAAGCATTTGAGTACTGTAGAAGTGAATTGCATAGACAAAAGGGATACAGAAAACAAGGACGGATACAGATGTGTGTATACATATAAATATTCCCTGCATAGTGGACTTGCTGCAGAAGGTAGTAGAGAAAGCTTAGTCCTTCACACTGAACAATAAGGGAGAGCAACTACTTCCTTGGTGACTTTTGTTCATCTTTTGCTCTGAATGATGCAGGGTGTTCTGTGGGGAAACAAGTCATGCTTGTAGCTTGAAAGACTATATTGCATATATAAAGAGGCCAAAATAATATTACCTGACTAACTGTATTATTTCCAAACTTTTAAACTTTACAAATAATCCTTCCTTGTAGGCATCTAATAGTATAGTTTTTGTGTTCCTGAAATTTTGAAATGCTGCAGCGTGGGGAGCTTTGTAGCCATTATTGTTTTGAAGTGTTTGTAGATAGTGCAACTGTAAAGATCTTTAGGCAACTTGCTTTCCTTACAGTAAATATTCAGTTCTGTAATGATCCCTGACACTGGCTGAAAATCCTGGGGAGGGGTGAAGAAAATGACATATTAAAAATAACTGGGGCTAATCCTTATTTTTTCAGTGTGATATTATAGTAATCCATGGTATTCAGTTGCTTTTGTAGGGGGCGAAGAATCAGATGCATTACTTCTGCTCTGAATTCAAAGACTCTTGGCCATGCAAGCAACAGAGGTGATACTACAGTGAACACAAATGGATGAGTTTCAGAGAAATAATTTCAGATAAAGAGATTTTATACACACGTGCACACAAACACTTATCCTATGAGATCCCTCAATCCCAGTCCAATATTTTTAGCAGGTGTTACTGATAGAACTTCAATGTTACATATTTTTTCTGGTAGCAGCAAAAAGGAAAATTCATGTTTTATTACTTGAGGCTACAAAGAATTCAAACTTAAGCGAAAAAAGACTTCAAGTTACAGCAGATATTTAATACTTTTAAAATCCTTCACGTTTCTTTTATCCCTGATAGTTATAGGAAACGCCATTTCAGCAATTTCTTAGGAATTTAATTCCTACAGGAAATGTGTAGTATATAATAAAAGCTCATTTCAAATATTTAATCTCAGTTTAGATACTTTAATGTTAGTTATACATTAAGTACTATTAGAAAAATTATTACTAAATAAATTATTACTAAAATAATTGGGTATAAGTTAAAGGAATTTGGTTGCCTAGACCCACATGGGTGATGAAATAGTCTCTGAAATGTTGTATTCATGGTCCTGACTACTAAGCTACATGTACTATGTATATTCAGGTGTTTAAAAAGTGTCAGAGGTAAAGATGGGTTTCAGGAATGGAAGGAAAAAGTTGAGCTTTCTCTTGTTATTTGTAATCTAGAACACTAGAGGACAGCACTAAAGTATTACATAAAGGTGTTATTGTTTACACTGTTAACAATATAGATGCTCTGTGAGGGCTTTGTGAGAAGAAAACAAATGACACTTCTGACCAGAGTTAGGGCAAGTGGTATTCTTCTGAATTTCTTTTGCTCCTTTTAAAAATGCATCTGACTTCACATATTATACAAAATATCTTAAGTTTCTTGCGGTCTGAATCTAAGGTATTTGTTGCAGTGATTTTTTTTTTTTTAAACATAGCAATGCTGTAGAACAGACTCCTGTGTGAAATTACATTTTTAAGGTCCAGGAATGAGGAATTAGTTGGCTCATCTGTAAATGTTTCATGATTTATCTGCTCACATGAAATGTAATATGTTAATACTATCATACTTCGCTACAATATGAAATAGTGTAGTACCTTGAAAAAATTATGGCTTTTGTTGTGTTTCTCTAGGCACGCTGGAACGACATGAAACAGGTGAAACAGCAAAAGCAATTCTTGCTTCCATTGAAGATTCAGAATACTTAGTGGCAGATGCCCTACTTCCTGTATCTCAAGAATCAAAAAGAAATAAAAACATTGGATACAAACCCTCTAGCTCTTATAAGCATGACATGGTCTCTTACAGTCTTACTCATACAGAAAAATCTTCAGATAAGGTAAGAATGAAGAGTAGAGTGTTTCTCAAGAGCAATGAGTTGTGATCCAAATTCCTTACCCTTTCACCTTCACTGATGTGTAGCCCTGATGTGTAGGCTGAGGTTTTTATGCGTTCAACCCCATTTCATAGAACAAATGGGGAAGACGGGGGAGTGCCTTGTGCAAAGTCACCAGTAGATCATCTCAGAAGTATTTTCTCAGAGACTTAGCATCCATAGTTAGACCCTATTTCCTTATGCCTCTGGCTTATGACTGCATCTATTAGAAGGACCCTCAGAACAATCGAACCCACCGGCTTGGATGTTTGTCTTGAGTAAAAGCACATCATGGCACAATGCTACTTGCCTTTGCATTATTGCTTTTCTATGAAATCACAGATTCCTGTTATCATCCAGTGCTAGTTTTTGTTGGGTGTTTGTTTTCTGTTAACGTCATCACAGAACAGAGTGTAAGTGCCTTGCATTTATATTAGTGGGATTAAATTTGGCACCTTATTGGTTAAAAGAGAGTGGCGATGTTTCTTGTGAGATACTGGGCTGCAAGTAAGTATGACACTCTTCAGGAGAGATTTGTCCAGGCACTGTACTTAGCTTTTTTTACAGATTTTTTTTTTATAGAAGTGGTTAAAACCAAATAATTGTGACTGATGGAAAAGGTGGCCTCCTTCTTTTTATTTTGAAACAGTACCAGAAGGAAATACCATACTGAAACTAGTGGTAATGTGCTGTTAAAGCTGAGAAAATGAATACAGAGACACCATATAATGAGAAGTAAGGTTGAAAAATGCAATAGTCATTCTATTTGCTTGTGGCCTAGATATATCTATATTTTTATTAGTTATTCATAGGTATTTAAAAAGCCTGTATTTGCTAAATGTAAAACCAATTATTAAAACTGTCTCAAATTTAATGTGGTAGGTATTACCTTATTCAGGTTGGAAGATAATGGCATATACAATTTTCTGAAAACCTTGTTTGTGAATCAGGAGTGAATATATCCACTAAGCTCTTGATATGAAATTATCTTAAGAATAGGGCCTCAGTGTTGCTTGTTTGTTCATGCTTCCCCCTTTTTAATTAATGGGTTTGGGGAATTCTGTTCTCTGCAATAAAGAGAGGAAGTCACGTCTGCTATTCCTCAACTCTAAATGCAGATAAAAAATCTTCCCACAAGGATGGGAAGATGAAAAAAATGTTTTCCCTCAATTCACATGTGGAAACAGCTTTCAGAATGGTCTCTGGCCTTTTTCTGGCTTTATTGTAGTAAATGAAACATTGGATATTCCAAAATTCTGACTGATAAAGTACAGCTTAATCCACGTCCTCATTATTGAATTTTCTTTTCTGGTCTTTTTCTTTATTGTACCTACAAATTTACATATAACTTTGGGTTTATAATGATTTTTGTTTAACTCTTAATATTTACCACTGACCTTTTACTAACCTTATTCTGATTTCTCAAGTTCTTTTTGATCCCATTTTCTGAAAAGTCTTATTAGAGCGTAATCCTGCTGAGCATGTTGTGGAGCAGATGGTGCACTAGTTGGCCATTGACACAGAATCTGATCTCGCTGTTAGTTTATTAAAAGAAATAGTTTCTTCTTGCCTTTTTAAAGAGGAGTGACAGAAAAAGTTATAGTAGTTGTGCTTGGACTATAGTTTTGGTCGTATCTATTAAATTGAAAACTGCATGGATTTAACAAAGTGGCTGGAAAGAAAATGTGCTGCTTGTGGAATATGGGAAAATAGTTTTTGGTAAATTTTAAACTGTGGAGTTTAACATGCTTTGGGGATTATCATGATCTTAAATTGTAAGTAATATCACAATAGGTGGCACTGGAGTTGTAATAATAATTTATAGTGCTTGTTTGGGCATACATCTCAGCTGCTCTGATTTCTCAATGAAATATTCCATTTTCTTGCTTAAACTTTGTTCATTAATTATCTTGTCCCAATGAAAACTTTTTATTAAGAGAATATTCTTGATGCCTCTTAGACTTCCCTATGACTGTCAAAATATCTGTTGTTTTTTTCATTTTACCTTCTTTTTGTTTCTATAGTAAAGTTATTTTAGTCTAATTGCCTAACAAATGAAGTTCTATAGTTGGGAAAACCACTTAATTCATCAAAAATCTGTCATCCATTACATCCAGCGCTTCTTCCCACCTACATCCCAATCAGAGCAGGTTCTGTAGATTGGTGTGGGAGATGCTGGAGGCTAAATGTATAGGGTGTAGCTGAACCTGGGAAGAATATAACAATGGAGGTCCCCTTAATTCTATTCCAGAAGCCCAATGTGGGCTACACAAAAGGAGCGTGGAGCTCTGCGGCTTTTTTTAACACTGTTTTTGTTATTGCTGAAATGAATTCTTTTTACAAAGTCTGCTGTTTTTCTTAGTTCTTATGCAGGAAACTTATTTTAGGTTTTTCAAACAGTGCTGTATTGATTCTTTTGAGTCATTGTATTTCAGCATCTTGAAATAGTCTCCTGAAGTCCAGATCCCATGAAATTAGTGAGAGTTCTGTAGCTATTAGAGTTCAGTATTTCATACCATATTGATAAGCATATAATGACCACACAGATGAAACCATTGTGAAACTTTCAGATTATCAAAAGGTTTTAACATTCATGTGTACAATGAGTATTTATCAATTTGCTTCTTTGGCAAATTGTGTATTAGAAATTTAAAAACACACTAAATTGTTAATAACATTCTATTTAAAAAAAAAAAAAGAGTGCAGTCAATTTTAGCTTCTTTCTTAAGAATTCAATTTCAGAAGATTTATGTAACAAAAAATGAGTGGTAGCTATCCAGTCCTGTTGGTATTATACTTGTGAGTGATCCTTATTTTGTACAATGAGATGAGCCATATGAAGATCGCAAGTAAGAGTCAGGATTTTAAATATTTAATCTTAATATTTATTATTACATTGTTATATTATATTTAAGACAAAGTAACATTTGCAAGGTAATGGTCTCTCTTTACTCCATCCTAAGGAGAAGGAAGAAAAATATCCTCACATAGCAGTCCAGCTTCAAAGGCTTTCTTTCAAAACATTTGTCATCATGTGAATCACAGATACAAAAGCAGAATGCTTTGATTTCATGGTGTTTTGACCGTTTTAATTCTTTTATTGTGCTGCACGTGCCAGTGGGAGCACCAATAACAGATGAGTGTGACAAATGCAGTTAACACAAGATCCATATTAATGTTGTCAAATCCCCTTGATATATTTAAACAGATTTTAATTATTTTCAATGTCAAAAGACCCAAAATATATAGCTTAATAGTTCTTCAAGAAAGCTTTACTTAATATGTGAATGTAAAACCTCTCATAAAAATGAAACTTTTATATTGGCCTTAGTCATTGACATAGGGTATTCATCAAGTCAGCAATTTGTGTGGCAAAGTGCCATTTGAATAGTGTATTGTTAGAATACTTATGGTCCACTTGACAAGGGCTCTTGCTGTAAATAGTGCAATTTGACTCCAGCTGTTAAAGAGTGGCTTTGACAGCAGCCAAATAGAATGGAGATGCTTTACTGCACCGCAGAAAAATCAATATTGGGTTCTTGTTCATAGTAACCTGTTTTTTCTTTTTTTGCAGATTTATACAAGACTATCTAGAGTTCATTTGTGGAAGTTTAAATATTATTGTAAAAGTGGGTCTGTTTTATTTTCACATTAATGTTGGTGATGAATGATGCTTGTTTTTAGTAAAAAAGAAAAAAAAGATTATTTTGTGGATATACATAAGCAATGTGGTAATGCAGCATTATTTCAACTCTCAGCTTTTATGGATGGATATTAGGATGTGGGTGCATAAGTTATGTAACTAATGACAAAAAATGGTCTCTTCTTCCTCTCTGCATTTTTTCCTTTTTGTAGTGCTACTGTACTATCCCTGTCAATTTTCTAAGCATCGGGTTTTTTTAAAGCAGATTTCTTTGTTGTTCTCCCTGTAACAACCCCCACAGATGTTGACAATCTGTAGTGCCATTGTAGATTTTCCTGAAGCATAGTCTTGCTGGTGCTGAACAGTTTTCCAGCAGTATTCAGTGACACAAGGTTGCTATGATACCTGGCCAGTAGCAATAGGTATTGAATCACTGGTCTTAATTACAATAGACTACACACTAGATTGTGTGCTCATGGTGTTTATGTGGAACTAGCTCTCATCATACCTTTAAGTCATAGTTATATTTGAAAATTGGAGCTGTGTGAAAAGCTGGTTTAAAGAAAAAAAATTAAAATGCTTCAATGCATCATATGAAGATTTCATTCATGCACATAAAAAGCTGGATACATCTGGGAATTGTTTTCCTCAAGTTCCAGAAACCTTTCATGTTAGAAAGTTTCCGAGCTTTTCAGATTAAATTGGATATAAATCTGTGTTTATCATGCACTGATATTTCTAGTGATTTCCATAATGTAAATGGAGCTTCTACTGGGTACAAATATTGGAGGAAGAGCAGTTCCTAAAATTTATGCAATAATTGCTAAACCTTGGACTGCTGAGTTACACTTCTGAAAATCTAGACCAGAAAAGGGTAATTTTTACTGTGTGTATAAAACAAATAAGACAGATGGAGGGCAGCAGAAAGTATTTATTTACATATGAACTTTTATAGGGATGTTAGGTATATTTATTGTTTGATGTATTAACCTGACAATTAACTAATGATAAACTTATTCTTACTGTTCTTTGAGCATTAATACATGGTACACAAAGTAGAGTCAAAGTGTCTGAATAAGGGTTTACACAGGATCTGTAAAAATTCATTTTGATGTATGCACTTATTAGAAATAATTATAACCAGAGCAGTTAAGTACCAGTTACTGTAACACTTCTAAATGCATTTTAAATCTTTCAAATTGACCTACCTAGTAATAGTTGTTCTAAAGAACTTAGTATTTACTTATGTAATAGCTTACATATTCCTCTCTAAAGAAAATATCTAAAGGCAAGATGCTTCTGAAACACAGGTATTTCCTTGGTAGGGAAGCCAGAGTTTGTCTTTTTATAGTTGCTTAAAACAAGAAACAAAAATGTACAGAAACCATAAATAATAAAAGAAATATCTGTTATGTTGCGGCACAGAGCAAGTAAAAGACAAATGAAGACTGTAGGACAGAAGCAGTTATTTGTTTTAGTATAGTAAAGGATGCAATTTGAAAATAAAGTTGTTATTGGAAGCCTGGAAAATAACTACGAGCTAAATCTTACTGATGGAGAAATTGATAGAAAAATGGAAACAAGTTACAAGAACAAATGCCAAATAATACTAATCAAATACAAAATCAGGAGTGGTACCATAAACAATGGTATGTTAGACATGGGTTCTTTTTATTTCTTTCCTTTTGTAATATTTAGAGTAGCATTAATGAGGAATTACAGATCTTGATCACTTGTATGAAGTGGATTATTAAGAACAAAGCAGAACAGAAAGTAGCAGAACACTTCTTAAAGTTGGTAACATTTTATGTTGTTGCTCCCAGGGTATTTCTACTTTTTTTTACTGGTGTTCAGAACCTATATTTAGTAGTATATTAAGTGTAGTAGGAAAATGAGTGAAGAAACAGAGAGGGGGGTGTGTGTATATGTGTGTGTATATATATATATATATATATATTCCCACTTTTCCCTACCCCCAGCTCCGTAACTTGGATGCAAAGGACTTCAGTACTAAATTTCCTGTAAAATTTCACAATTAAGTATTTTATCAAGGGACCAAGGTAGCAACATAGCTACAGTGAAATAATAACTTTAGACTTATGAGATTAAATTGGTATCAGTTAAAAAGCATCATGATCCTGAGAAATATTGGTAGCTTGGATCACGTGTCAACTTTGCTGAAATTTACTGCAGTTTTCTGAATTGGTCCACCAATTCAAGAATTTGTTGATTTCAGTGTTTTCTCCATTGATTACCTCAAAGCAAAATGAAAGCAAAAAGTTGTTATTGTAGCACATCTTACTCTTGCAGATGTGGATAGTAAGTAATGCAGGCTGACAGAAATATGAGAATAAGCCTTAACTATTTATTTCAACTATATATTTTAGACACTGTTTCTATATGCTTATACAAAGTTTGGGTTTTTTCTCTGTTATTATACTGAAGGTAACTGACTTAAATTTTTTGTTTTCCCTCCCTGGACAATTAATCAGAGCCTATGCTAAAGAAGGTGCTACAGTGTCCCACTAGAAGTAATTCTAAGGTCAACATCACTAATGCTTGTGAAGTATTTCACATTGAAGGACTGTTTATTGAAGCTAACCTAGCTGTTGCTGTTGTAGTCTTCATCTTCTCCCATACCTCAACTGTCATGCTGCAATTGCCTTCTTGGTCCCTTGGAAGTTTGTAGTTTGTTTTTTAGAGACATATCTTTATGGATAGAAACATACAGTTTCTATCCTACTGAAGTGCTGTTCATGGTATCGTATTCTCCACTTATGATTGTTCTTTTTAATTCTGGGTGTGGAGTTGTATACAGTTTGAATTTTCGTATCTCACACTTGACCTTTACTACTTTCTAGTCCCTGAGATGCAGTTTCTTCTATAGATCAGCCTAATTGATTTTCCTTGTAAGTGCTCTACCTAATTCTAATAATTCTAAAATAAATTACATCATCTTTGTTATAACCTTTGTATTTTCGTGTTGTACAGAGATGTTCTTAAGAATTCTTCACCATCCATGATAGGAGGATGGTGGAATCTTTACACTTGCGATAATAATATTTTCTATTCTAAACATTAAGTTCCTGTCCTCTAATAGCTTAATTAGTATTATTTTAGAGAAGAAAAGTATCAAAAGGAATTCAAATCTGTGACATTTTCCTTGGTTTCTGCCTCATACAGCCATCCAAAAAAAAAAAAAGTGACTTTTTCAGAAATACATTGACAAATTAAATGCATTTATAGAACTAGGACTTGCAACACCAAACCTTACTCTGCAGCAGAAAGACTTGCTGTGTGCAAGCTTCCTTCTGATAACTGAGTCTCGTGTCTCAGTTAAATTGCAGAAATGAAATGCTAAGCTAAACTGTGTTCAATTTAAAGCACACGACAGCAGTGCTTTCATTTCCATTCTCTTTACATGTTTTTCTACATATTAATACTCAAACCTTTATTTGTTCTGGTGGTCAAATCTGGTTCTTGCAACACTTATGAGAAAGGGTGAATCAACCAACCAGATATGTCTGAGAACGCTTGTTTGCAAATATTGTCCTCTTGGAAGCCTCTGCAGTTCTACTGCCTTCAGTAAGATTGAACAGCTCTTAAGGAAAGAACAGTGTGATATCTATGGGTACAAAGAATTAGCTGCTGTCCTTATATGTCCTAGAATGATATAGGATCTGAAGAAAGTCCAGCTTGTCTATTCCTGAGTCGCCAAGAATGTCTTTTTCTAGGCTAGACAGGATTTTAATATTTAATATTTAAGAGTTTAATCTCACGATTTTTTGGTTGTAGTTGTTCTTTAGTAGAAAGCCACTTGCTTAGGATTTTATCTAGTACTTTTTACATAGATAAATGTTATGGGTGGGACTCTTATAATCCAATATGGGATATGCACTATCAGAGCAGCCCAGGGCAAATACGTTATTTCTGTTGGAGTCAGCAGCCAGCCGTGGGTTGGTAACTTAATTTTTATATACATCAATCCTTCTTAGAAAAAAAAGCAATATTCTCATGCTTTTACCCTCTTTCTAAGGTCGTGTTGGTAGTATCTGTGTTCAGCATTATTCTCACAGATATTTGGATGTTCATTCATCCAGTAAATTGTTCAGTATAGTAATTCCTAGATCCATGAGTCAGTAGTCTGTTTTGTGGATTGCTGTAGCATTGTTTGTCCAGTTGATGATGTAGGAAACAAGGGAGATGTTCCATCTTACAACTTTTCTTCCCACGCGCTGAGTAAATCTGACAATGTTTTGTCTACCACTCATCGCTGAGCCTGATATATTTCTGAAGATATGGTTAGGGAATTTACTTCTACATTCAAGGTAAATTAATTTATTAAGATACACAGTATTTGAATAATGAATATGTAAATATGCAAATTAATAAGACTTCATTTGAAAAATACCTTATCCTTCCCTTCCATCTAAACTTTTAATGGTGGAGGGACTGTCCGTGTTAACGACGGATCTTATTTTGAGATGAGTGGTTCTCCAGTTCATTTTTATATTCTTTCTATAATAAAAATGTTAGAAGAGACTTTGTCAAAGGTATTGTGTTTAGAATTGCCGTTCTGATAGTGTGTGCCCAGATGGGTAGTGATATGAGTTCTAGAGCAAAGCAAAAGTTGTCTGGATAAAGTTGTCTGTATATCACATATATTTCTTCAAATATTTTCCTGAAAAACAAAATGTAGACTTGTTTCCTGCTGCTGAAACCTAATGTGAAGAATATTCAGTATATTAGCTTTACTTACTAGTTATTCTTTGATACTGTCTTATGATTTGTCTCCAGGATCACTTTTATATGTACATTTGCATTAAATCCAATGAAAAATTTAAGTTCAGCATTTGTGATGAGGAAGCAGTGTGGACATGAAAACAAAATATGAGAAACATTTGATTTTCATACCAAGTCTCTACATTGAGCACTAGATGTGTTAACAATTCTTGCTGAACAATTAAAAATTTGTTGTGCCCAGTGGATCCATCTGGCCAACAATCTGCCTGATCGTGGTCTTCCGTACATGATAAAAAAGGAGGTTTATCCAGTTGCTTAGTCTATTCATCACACAGCTTGAGCTTGAAGACTTCTTGGCTTAATTACTTACGTTGTAGCTCAGACTCACCGGGAGTGATGCCACAATTACTGTTCAAAGTGCTGCGAAGATAGTAACATTCTCCACTGGGATTAAAAAAAAAAAAAATAGCTTTTAGTGTTGGAAGGAAAGAGGTTGACTCTGCTTATGTTGCAGTTAAACTGATAGACAAACATGGGTGATTTAAGCTCAAAAACCATTGTAGCCTTTTCTGTGTGGGAGAGAAATTCTTAGGAGGATCTGGGCATCCTCAGTAATATGACCAGAGTTGTAGTAATGAATAATATAATAAAAGTAATGTTAGGCAAGTTCAAAGCAGTTTCTTTTAACTAGTTCATATGGGAAAATTAATCATGAACGGACACCTTTGTTTGGGACTGCATGGTCCAAATGGTGAAGCCTCAGGTCAAACAAAGATTGCGTGTGAAAGCAAAGTGGGGCACCACTACTGACTCCAGGCTTTTTACACTTTGTTCTTTATATGTGAGTACTGGGGTTTAAAAAGGGTAAATGAATAAGAAGAATAAGTTCTGAATGCCCCTCTCAAGAGCTTCCTCTGTCCTATGACTAAGTTGAAGTGTGTGAAGGTAAGGAATATGAATGACCTTGCTATAGTAACACCTTTACTCTCTGCAATCTTCACCCTATGCATAAGGCCCGCATTGCTCTGGAGAGGGTAGGCCTGACATATTTCAGGAGCCCGTTTTGGGAGGCTATGGATGCTTTTAGTGACAGGAAGTGTTCATGTGCTCCCTGAATTGAAGCTTCAGGAGATAGGTAGGGTTAGACATAGGAGAGTGCATGTGTGGGTTGTCAGTAGGGGCTGTATTGGATTAGAAGGTGCATGTGGTCTTTATGTGGAGATGAAAGCGTAGCTGATAATTTGCATCCTTTCTTCCCATGCAGCTTCTTTTAGAGATCATGTATTTTAAGAGCCATTTCAATTATATACCTGCTGTTTATAACTATTTTTAACTAAATGCAACTTTGCACATATCCTGGGTTGTTCATCCTTTCAGCTGAGCAAGAAAATAAGACAGCTGTGTATTTGCAAATCACAGTAGGGTCATTGTTAGTAAGACTGGTTTGAATTGTTAGTTGAATTGGTATGATATTAGAATGAAGGGCTAAAAAATGTTTTGGGGAAGTATTCTTATGAAATATCCATGACATCCTGCAGAAAGATGCAGTTCAGAATTGTACCTCTTGGGAATTTTTTCTTCTGAAAACCAAGCCAGGCTTAAAAAAAAGAAAGTAAGAAATAGTATGGTTTTACCCAATTTAAGACATTTTCAACACTAAATCTAGTTAAGCCTATATAACATTTGTTATTTAAGGTTATGAACTTAACAGGGCAGACTTGCTGATGTGATTTAGCTCAAAAGACCAATGTTATTGTTGAACAATAGATTATTTTTCAGTTACAAATACATAAATATGATTGCAAGACCACATTTATATCTAATTATTACCAGTTCTTCAAGCATCACCTAGGGAATTTGAAGCCTTCTCTTATGTATTTTATGACTAAAATTTTGGTGCAGTAATTTAAAGAGTAAGGGCTTTTAAGAAACTTAAGGTAGGGAAATTTGAAACAAAGGTCCAAGCCTTCTCTGAATGCTCAGCAGTATCCAACTGTTTTACTATTGTTCCACTGGATGATCTGTTTGATCATGTGCTGTATGCTGCTCTAACTCCTGTCATGTAAAAGGCTACATTAAATTTTCTTCTTGCTTGTCATTTTATTTATAAAATTAATTAAATTAGGCTATCTGAATTCAGAAGTGACTTTGTACTAGCTAGACAAGTAAGTTATCAAGTTTTTAGTATTACCTGTAGAAACTGCAAAAAAAAAATTCCTAGTAGATAAAGATGTGATGTGATCATGGTATAGGTTTAAGATGTGCTATTTGAAATATGAGATTTTTGTGGAACTTGCTAACAATATTTTATGCTCAAAACCAGTTTGAATCCCCAAACACAATTTCATTTATCTTTATATTCTAAGCTTTATAGAGTCGGCAAAAGTGTCCATCTGTTCAGCTGAGATTGCTTCAAATAGTGAGTGGTCAGAGAGACTTAGCTGATAAAGGTCAAAGGAGCCTCTTGACCCTGTGATACTTGCCAAAGCAATTGGAGCATAGGGACTGATATACAGTTAGATATAGCTTGCTAACGTGATCTCCACTTTAATTGGTAATGATAGCAGGAATACACAGTAAAGTCATTGCTGAAAGAAAACAAAAAGTATCCAATATAGTAATTTATTACCAGTCAGTGGGTTTCACGCACTAGGTTGTTTTACCCCTGCAGTGGTCAGAGAAAGCAAAAAGGTACTCTAACACTTAACTGAAAATGGATGCCCTGCTGCTATCAGAGATGCATGGTGGTCAAATGATTGCCTGTGCCATTAGCTTGGTAATGTTTTCTCTATTGTAAACTCAGCTCCCCATGTTCTTCCTGTGCATCAGCTGCAGATTGAAGGCTTTCTCGTTTGTCTTCTATTTGTGCTGCCAATCATCAAGCTGCTGTCCACCAAGCACATTTCAAGGAGGCAATTTTTTTTACTACTATCGACTACCATCTATAGCAACTGAGGGCTCAGAGGATTTAGAAATGAATTTAATGCTTTAATTTACACTGTGCCAGCCATTTTGTGCATTGTTTATGTATTTGTTTTCTGAGACAATTCCATGAGACAATTATGGGTTTCCTGTTTTGCAAAACTATGAATGAGATGGCGCCTGCAAACATGTCCCTAAAACATAGTTCTTTCTCATGTGTATTATATGTTATGCCACTATTTTCTTTAAAAATGTTAGAAAAATGTCTATGCGAGTAAAGACATTTACTAAGCTATTCTGTAGTTGAAAAAATAAAACCCCCAAAAAATGCAAACCCAAAACAAACAAAACCAGACTTATTGCTTCCTGCCATCAAGAATAAAGCATCATGGAGAATGGAGTTGTCATTGGCAATATAAGTTTAATGTTTAAGACCCTTAAGTGTGGTAGCCATGCTTCAGCTAAAACAGTTCTTACAGCTCCATGAAGTACAAATTTAAGGCAGGGTAGAAGTAGCTAAATAACTTTTACTAGCAGCTGTGTAACATGCTTATTTTTTGTGATCCTAGAGCCAGACCAATGATGAGATGTGGTTCTGAACTTCTATTGACATCTCAGTGATTGGCATGATCGAGACAGAATATTCTTAGCCCTCAATACATTTTGGTTGGCAAATTCTACTGCCCAGCCCTCCTCTTTCATTTCTGTAACTGAGGTTCTTCACATTTTAGTTTTTAAAAAACAAAGAATCCTATTTATGTTAATGTCCAATGACATTGGCCACAGAGGTAATGAACAGTAAGTGGTTCAAACATGTAAATGCTCTTTAAAGTTTCTGTTGTCTTTGTAGTGTAATTAAAGGTCAGATTACAGCAAAGACAGATGACAAAAATAAGAGTTAATTTCATTGAAATGAGCATATTGGTATTGTATTCTCAAACTTCATTGTGATATTTCAGAAATTATCATATCAAGAAACTTAAAGACTATAAGATGCAGTGGGTTTTGTGATTCCATATTGGATTTTGCTTAAAAATACTTGTTTGAAAGGGTGAAGTTACAGTTACTTTGTTCACAGGGTGTCTCCATTCATTACACAAGAGCAGCCAGTAGGATGATGGTATTTTCCTGATTAAATTAGCACACTTCTTTACAGTAAGAATATTTAATAATGAGCTAATTACTCTTTAAAAGAGGAAGTCTTGCTTATCTGACAGACTTTCATGTACTTAATGTGTTGTTGTATTGGGCCTGTATTAAGATCCTGTACTCTAATGACTGTCAAAATAACAAACTATAAATCTGCTAAAAAAACCCAGGCAAATAAGAGATAGAAAGTCCTCCACTCAAAAAAAATCAGAAGCAGTGCAGCTTCTGTTAATGAAAGAATCTTCCATTATCCTTTGACAATACTTCAATAAAGCTTGTCCCTCCATGACAATCTAACTAAAATTTCACCTAAAAATGTTGTTCAATTTCTGTCTAATATTTTCTTGAGCCTTTGCAGGTGGCAAGTAGTGGCTAAAGGAGGGGACTGATCTTTTTTTTCTAACTTGTTTAATGTTAATGGATCAAAATATAATCTTTCATAAGAGAAAGCTCAAATGAACACAAACCTCTTGAATGTTAACATAATTTAAAAAAAAAAACCTGATTACGATCGGCAGAATAGCTCACATTTATGCTTTATAGACAGCATGTTTCATTCTGTAGCCACTGGGAACTTTGGGGGCAATTTTCTGTTACTTTTATCCTGTTATGTTTGGGATAAAGTGAGAACACAACGGATGAAGAAGGCCAAAAGTCTGTAAGAAAAAGTCACATTTCATACTTCAGGACTTGTTTTACATAGAAGTTGATGCTACCCACACTGTGAAAACTGAGAAATTTCTTTTAAGTGGTATCAAAGGGATGTCTGAGTATATTTTGAGTCTGGTTTGCCTTCTAAAAAATCTACCATGTGATTTTGCCACTTTATTTCCTTTATGTAAAATGAACGTCAAGACCATTCTTGTCAAAACTGTTTTTAGCACAAAATCCACAATAGAATGCATCTGGTAAAGAAAGCTGGTGTGTGGAGAAAGTACATGTGTATATATATATGAGCAGTTGAAACAGTATGGGAATCCCTGCCAACTAATGGAAGTGTGTGTTTTAAGTGGAATAGTGTTCCTAGAACAAGTTGGATCCCAGTGGAAAAAGGCCTTTAGAGATGAGAAGGCAACGAGGTAAAATAACACTTGAATTGTACTTCCAATGAAATTTTTATGTAGTATGTTTGTCTTAAACCTGTTAAAGATAATGGCATGTATTGATGTATTTGGGGGCCACAGTAAGGATAGCCCCCTTCCTCCCCCTTCCCATAGACAAGGGTAAACTTTGCCTTGGGTGCTAAGGTGGTTTGGAAAAGATGTGTAAAGGGAGAAGAAAAGAGGTAGAAGAACAGGCTTGTAAGTTGAGGAGCGGGAATAGATTCTGTGCCAGAAGAAATCAATTAAAGTGAGCCTGCAAAGTTTTTTGCCTCGGCTCTTGTCTTGTCCTGACTCAAACCTCTTCAGCGGCAAACTAGGGAGCTGTTACAGAGGTGATAGTTGCCATGCATGGAATATAGCTTGCCGCTTCAAAGCCGCCTTGCATCCTGCTCATTCCTGGATGTAGAAGGATTTTTCTGCTGTGGTTCAGTCTGAGATGATGCACAAGAGGTTCATGAGTCTCAGGATATAATTTTGGTCTGTAGCCAGACTTCTTGTTTCTTTAAAGCTTACAAGTGAAGGACTCCAGGAACCTTATCAAGCAATGCAGATCTTTCCAATCAGTAAAAATTTTCCAAGTTCCAGTTGTTAAGCAGGAGTGTTATCAGCACACAAATGGCTTTATTTTGAACAAAGGAGGTCTAGTCTCATTACTAAACTGTTCAGGTTCAGAGAGTGATGTGTTAATTAAAAAAAAAAAAAAATTCAAGTAGCTATTTTACCTTGGTATTTGGAAATGTTTAAATGGAGATCTAATAGTTAATTATAGAAGCTTCATGAGATACTTATTCATCAGTTTTTGTTAGGGACTAGCCAATATTTTAACTGAAATGGCTGATGGTGCTATTAGATTAATTTTGATATTATGCATATGTACAAAAAATAAAATTAAAAAGTGCTTCCTGCTTCACAGTTTCCAACAAAAGTGGTAAGCTGACAATAAAACCCTGGGTTTAGTCCTGAGCATGACAATTCTTACACTTTATGAAAACATGACTCTTTTCACTACTAAAATTTTCTTTCTTGACTAACATATACCTCCTTTGGAGTAACTCCTTGTTAGATTTACTGCTAGTGATGCACAAAAAAGTAGCACATTCTGCTTGTTTTCACAACTGAACTACAGCAGGAGACCTTAACATTTATAGTTATTTTAGATTCATACACTTTGATATCAACAAAGAGGACAAAGATCGGTTTTCAAAATCTGGATAAGATTACTGAAGCTCTGAAAAGTCATACAGTTTGCCCTCTCTGTAATAGCTTCCAGAAGATTTTTTTTTTAAATAAATAACTTCTTCAAAATCTTCCCACTTTTTCAGCTAAATAATAAAATTAGCTGGAACATTGGTGGCCAGGAGAGATCTGTAAATAGGGAATTAGAAAGTTGGCTATGTCAAAAATAAAATTTAAAACTAGCAATGGTAAACTAGAAAAGATGCCTTTACACTGTCTTTCAAAATTATGATTATCAAAATCTCTAGGTTGTGTTCAGTACATTGTAGTGTGGTGGTCATTTAACTTGCAGAATTGAAGGGAGCCTCTATATTACTGAATTAATTCTTTTTTGACATGATCATTTGAAATTCACTGGGAGAGTAGTAAGGCTCGAATGGCTTGATATTTGGATATATACAGTACTATCTGCTTAAGCGGGTTTGAAAGACAATCCTGTGATAACTGAGTCTGAGTTGAGGAAAAATCGTCTGAAAAGAAGGAAAAAGAGATTTTTTTTCATTACTGAAGCCTGTGTGTTGGCAACAGGGAGGCATCAAAGCTGGACTGTGTGCTTCAGATACAAGTCATACTTTGTTATTGCAATTGTTATTAGCCTATTTTTTGACACTGATTTACCGAACTCTTCATATGTACATTTGAAAAAAAAATTAAAGATAATGATGGTATTTATCTGAATGTAGTAGAACTTATTTTTGTGAAATACTTTTGGAACTTCAGGAAAGGCACAGTACAGAATGTAAATATCTTTTAATCTGTTTTTCAGTATCCATCATCAAATGCTATTCCCAGCTTTCTAGTTCATAGTTAGTTTTATGGGTTTCCTTCCATTTTCTGTCATCCTCTGTTACAGAGAATATCTCATCCATATTTCCTAAATAGTGTTTTATGTCTGAAGATTTAGATGTCCACCTTCTTTCAATGGAATGAAATGCCTATGGCAGAGAGCTAAGATAACTTGGTAGATGCTTTTAGGATCAATGTCAATAAACTTTCATATTGCCAATAAACATTTATTGTGACTTCACACACAGTAGCATCACCAGATGCTTCAACAGATTGACATTATCACAGTATTTTCCTGTGTTTGAATGGTGATTTTCCTAAAAGGTTTCTAAACGTTGATCAACAAAATAAAATATAGAACAGAGAAAATGAAAATGATAGGCCAAATAATAATAGCTTCTATTAATGTCAAAGCTAGCTTGTGAATTCCAGTGTTTGCATTCCATGGAGTTCTCCCTATGTATTAGGAAACAGCATAATTAAAGATTAAAATAATCCTAGTGCTTAACTACAATGTATTATTTTTTAAAAAGGAAAAAGGAAAGGGATAAAAAGAAAACCTGAACAAGCAGTTGTAATCTCTTACTTATGACTCCCTATGGAGATCTTTAAATAAGATTATGTATTTAAAGCACATCCTCATCTGGTGGGAGCATCATTCTATAAATAACAGAAAGACAAATTATATTATTACCCAAAACTATATAGTCAAATAACTTAGAGATTATAGAAAGTCAATTTTTTCCTTGTGTTGTTCATAACTACAATATTAACAGTTTAAAAATAGCTACTCGTATAAAATCAGTTTGCAATGTAAAAGGAGTTAGATAAGGAGTGGTTTTGAGAAAAAAGAGTTAATCAACATTACATCCAAGTTAAAGCCAGCTGTTGCCCTGTTTACTAAGCCTTGATGATTGTTTTTAAGATTCATCTATTTTCAACGGAAACAGTTCTTTGCATTCATGGAATAGTTCTAATTATCACAGGAAAATCTAGAAGAGTCTGTATCACTAGTGACGCCGAAGCTGGCATGATTGTTTGCAAAAGTATCACTGGGCTGGAAAGTTGCTTCTTGATACTCTCTTTCAGCTTGCACATGTTTACTTACAAAGGTGAAATGGCTAGACTGAACTTGGTGCTGAAAGCATAGGCTTGTGCGGGACAATAAAAACGTACAAGTCATAAATGCTTAAAGAAAAGGGCGAAAGCATCAACAAGGAATTTATACTCCCTCAGGTCTGCTGTTCCCATGAAGGTAAAAAGATACCTCTTTAATAGATACAGCAGGATTCTGATATAAGACGTGTCACAATCTCATAACTTAACTTTACCATTGGATGATCCTCCCAGTACCTTCATGGAATGCTGCTTGGTAGTGCAGCATGATGGTTCCTGTGAAAGAAAGTAGTTGCTCTCCTACAAACTCATCTCGAGTCTCTCTCAGACAAAAATGTAGAATTTTGTCTTTATGATGGGAATTTATTGGAGTATTCTTAAAGATTCAACTCTGTCATCTAGTTCAGTTTCTGATATGTTTTTTAGTTGTATGCAGAAGCAATGGGATTTTTCTTCCAAATTACAACTGGATGATTTTCATGTTTGTTTTTCTCAGAAAATGAATTCTGAAATACCATCAGTTTCATAAAAATATCAGTAACACAAAAGTCTGTAGAGTGGGAGGTTTGATGAGATGACCTACAGACATTCTTTCCAGCAAACATTTCTGCAAGTTCTGTGATTCTCTGTAATATTGCATTTCCTATTAAAAAAAAAAATCTTTCGAAAAATTCATAATGCCAATATTTACAAAATATTTCCATTTTTTGCTTAAAAGGAATTACTATTCTAGACTTTATTTTATGTTTTAAAATGCACCTAAAAACTAAAACTGAGGAGGAAAATAGTTTTTATTGACACATTAAGGTCATCCTTATAAAACTTGGATATTTTTCTTTCAGTTACCTGATACCAGCTGCATCCAACAGCCCTTTACTATTATACCATTTAACACAAAATGGAACAATGCAAACTTTCATATTCTCCTGTTTGATCTGGAAAAACTTGAGGAACTTCTGCTGTCATCTCAACTCAATGGATTAAAGTCATCAAATTCATTTCACACCTATGGCATTCTAGAAAGACCCAAAAGTACTACTGAGAAAAGGCCACTGACGTTAAAAAGAAATAAAACTTCTGGCTCCATAAATCCAGTGGATGGGAAAGTAGATACTGTTTGTTCAAACCAGGTCTGTAGGGATAAAAACAGGCCTTTGGAAGAAAGTGGTGGCATTAAAAGACAGAAAAAAATGAAGAGTTCAAGAAAGATTAGAATGCAGCCATTAGGAAACATTGATGTGAACGTCGCCACTGATACAGCTAAACTGCTTTTGTCATGTCTCTTACCATGGGGTGTAGATAAAGAAATAGACAATCTTTGTGTTAGACACTTGGATATCTTGAGGCTTCACTGTCCTGTTTCTTTCGGAATTGTGTCAAATGAAAACCACCTATCACTAACGCTGCCAGGATGGAAATGTACCGATTGTGGTGTCCTGGAAGAACACGCACTAATCAACTTGTTTTCAAAAAGAGTGCTTGATTTATCAAACAAGTACCTTGCTACAACTGATGGACAAACTGGAAAGAAGGATGGACCTGAGAATAATGTTTATGGAACAAAGGGATTGGAAACAGTATTCTTCTTGTTTAGCAGAATAGCTTTAATCAACAGGATAATTAACATACCTTCAGCAGTTACAGGTGAAACTGAAAGGTAAGAACCTTTTCATTATGAGTCTTGTCTTCCTTTATAGTGGTTAAAAAGTGAAAAATATGAAACAAGCATTTTCTTAAATATGGACTTTTGCAATAGAGTTTACATTCTTTGTCTAGACCTTTTTTTATAGGACATTTTTTGAATGAAAGGAGAATTGGGATAAAGTTAAAAATATTTATATTTTTCTATTTAGCACATCAGAAAACTGATGCAGAAAATTTTTTTCAACAGAACAAGGACTTGAATTATCCAGCTTCACACCCTGTTTTTCCAGAGATCGCTCTCTTCCTTGCAGTTTAAACCGAGTAGAATAATGAGGTCTCTTCAGGCACATTTTGAGACGTGCATTAGCACATTTGTGCTGTTTTAACTTCCACTCTGTGTAAGCTATATACTTCTTTTACTGTGAAACCCTTGGCTTCACAGATAAATAAAACATGAGAGACAAGAACAGTCTGTCCTACTTACACTGTCTAAAATACAAACCCCCCAGTAACAACGGCAGCTACTGGGAATGAATGCCTCATCAGCCCTTATGTTGTGAGAACCATCACAAATAACATTTATGTTACTCAAAACAAATTTATTGACTAAATGCTTTTTCAGTGTTAAAGGAAAAATAGGATGCTCGACATTATTTGACCAAGCCAAATAGAGCATGCTAATTGGGCAATGTATATTGTCCACAGACTTTTGTTGTTCAGCAAGCCTAGGTTGGTCTGTATTTAGCATTTTAGGGACAATTAACTTCAGTGTTGGTGACGCTATGGCCCACAGGCAAGAAGGGGGACAAAAATTATTGATCTTGATGCTGCAAATTTCAGTGCCTCTTCCACAAAGCTCTAGGCATTCAGAATATCTCAAGAGATATGCACCATCCTATAGGACAAACATACATTTCTCAGTAACTTTTACTGCTAATCACATTGCCTCTGGTCCATATTCAACACAAGCTCTTATATGAAACGTTGTTTCCAGGATTCCAGCTTGAACAGGAATTCCTTTCCAGGCAAGAAATGCATAATATTTTTTTTGGCTGAAAACTGTACTATGTAATTTGAAGTTTCCTCCAGGAAATGTAAAGCCATATAAGCTATCAGCGCTTGTAGAAATAGGTGAATTTTTGTACAGAACAGAGGAGGAAAAAAATTTGCTATAAATTTTGGTTGCAAAAAAGTTATGAATTTTATTCAAAGACTCTGAAATGTTTTATTTGGGATTTTGACAAGGGTTAGTTTGGATTACCTCTCTTTCTAGAGCTGAATACTATACTTATTTGTAGCTGTCTTGTAGATAAATTTTAGTTTGATGACGTTTGTGATGCTCTAACATGGGCTGTTGCCTCCCAGTGGCCTCATCTGGATAAAATCACTGGAGTTGTATCCATTCAATTCTCTTCTTGGATTGTTTTTTGGGGAGGGCGGAGGGTTGTGGGTTTTGGTATTTTGATATTTTGTTTTGTTTTGTTTTGTTTTTTTGACCTGAGCTCCATATTTTCCTCTTGAGTTCCTAAACTGAAACTGTAAGTGCTATGGGTCTATATGGAGATACATAATAGCTCAGAGTTTATCTTTTCCCCTACTTTCCAAGAACTGTTTCAGAAATTTAGACATGTGAGTCTTAATTCTTCCCCCCCCCCCCCCCCAGATAAATAAAGAAAAATTGAGGTCTGTATTTTGTACTCTTTCCTAACCTCTGTAAAACTGCAAATGATGTCCCACTGTAGTCAAGAACCATCATTTTCACATGGAATCGAAGGCAGCGGAGGGTAGAACCAATGAAGCAATGTTACTGTGTCAGCGTAAGTGGGAGAAGTGGAGTAGAGTCACAGGAAAGAATTTCATGCTTCAGACACTTCTTTAAAAAAAAAAACAAACTCAAAAAAACCCCCAAAACAAGCAAACATAAAAAATACTGATTCCCTATACAATGTACTTTCATGTGATAATGTTATCTTTGTGTCTGAGTATTGAAGGCATAGTTTTGCTATCAGAAATTGCTGTCTGAATGTACCTATACTTTCTGTATTGCCTCAAAACCAGTTATGTATATGCAAAGCTGTCTCCCTCTCTCCACCTAGGCAAAAAGCCCCTTTCCTGTGAAGTTCCCTTTCCCTCTTCCCTCCGCCCACTTCCCCAGTAATAAACATAGCATAAATAGGACTTGGCCCATTTGTCATGATCTTAGGATTCATCCTTCATTTCACCTCGTCCTCTTGCAAATAATTGGGAACTGAATGAACTGTTGTAATCTGTGTTCATTCATTAAATCTTTTTATATGATTTATGCTTATTCATCACTTACTCTATTCAAGGTTCGTTTACTCTGTATTCAGATTGGAATGAGTTTTCTTTGTTGTGATGAGCTGTTAAAATAACATACTTTTGCCTAATTAAAAGCTTGAAAGAAACCAAGCAAATGCTATTTTGTCCAGTTTGCCTTCTAAAAGTATAGTATGTAGCCACACCTCTTTGGGCAGTCAGTTTAGCTAAAACTACAGCATGCTCAAGGGAAAAAACTACGTATTGATTTCTGATTTGCCACAGCATTTGCAGAAGGAGTTAGTAGGACTTTCACAGCTTGTAAGGGTCCTGATCTCCTAAGTATTACTGCAGTACGAACAACTCTTACTAATTCAGCTACTAGTATGAGAGAGAAAATGTATTCTGCTCTCCTTTCCATAGCTTATCTGGTCAGCAAAGCCATGAATATTTTTCCGTTGTGTGAAAACTTGCATTCTATTAGCACACTGGTGCTAACTGGTGCAAACTCCAGAGCTTTTAAACTTTGAAATTAAAAACAGGAGAAAGAATATCTGAACAGATTATCCAGTGACTAGCACAATTGCTTACTGTGTATTCAGCTGATATTCATAGTTCTGCTTGCTTTGATGCTGGAGTATGGGCTTGTATGTTTATTCCTTGCAGTGCAGCATGGTGTCTGACCACTGGCTTAGTAATAATTTTGGGATTCCAGATTTCTTCTGTTGCTGGCCCACATTGCATGTAGCAATGAAATACTAATTGGGTGAATTATTTTATGTCAGTCAGCTATGGTCTTGATCTGGGGAATGCAATAATAAAGTTTAAATCCCTGTTCTTTGGCATATTGGATGATTTTGCTGTTACAGGAGAGTGAAAGGAACTTCTTTTTTCACAGAATCACAGAATGGTTTATGTTGGAAGGGACCTTAAAGATCACCTTGTTCCAACCCCCTGCCCTGGGCAGGGACACCTCCCACTAGACCAGGCTGCTCAAAGCCCCATCCAGCCTGGCCTTGAACACCTCCAGGGATGGGGCAGCCACAGCTTCCCTGGGCAACCTGTTCCAGTGCTTCATCACCCTCACAGTAAAGAATTTCTTCCTAATATTCAGTCTAAATCTACCCTCTTTCAGTTTGAGGCCGTTACCCCGTGTAGAGGTACATTCCATTACATTCCCTGGTACAGTCCCTCCCCAAATTATTTTGTTAAATAAAACACACACATATGTACATACTTTCAATCTGGAGAGTCAGAACTGGAAAAAAACGCATTTGATCAGTTCCTAGACTACTGGATGTTCTTGGATGAGTCTGGCATGCTCATTTTGAGCAGAAATTCTGACTTTGTCAGCATGTTTATATGTTTCTGCTTAAAGCGTGGGTTTGACAGATCGTCATTTCCCAATGAGAAACATTTCGTTGAAAAACTCTTGACTAGTTGCTATCATAAGTTTTCATTTGTGTTTTGGATCAGTAAGTTTCAGGTTATAGTATTTCTGTGAACTATTAGCTATTTGATTGGATAAATGAAATTTGTGGAATGTGAAAATAGTGAACAGTGAATGACATGCTTTAAGCACATGTTATCAGACAAGTACTAATATGTTCTCTTTTTTAAAAAAATCGGTATTATTTAACATAATCTGAACATTTTACCAAAAAATATTCATAATCCAAAAAAGAATAAAGTATGAAAAACATGGCTTTGTAAAAACTTGGACCTGAGTCTATAAGCTGTTCATAAATGTGTTTGTATATCTGTTGGGTTTTTTGCAACTTGACCCTGCCTGTGAAAATAAAGAAGTCTCCAGTAAAATGCGTCAGATCATAAAAGTAGGACAAACAGGAAGAAACTAGTAAGAAAAGATCTTCAAAGAATTGGTTTTCTCTTGCCTTTTGATATTTGTACCTGTAACTCAAAGCTCATAGGCTGAAAGCTTTCAGAGTTGTTTAGTGTTGCAGAGCTTTTGAAATATTATGACTTAGTGTTGATTGTTGTGAATTTGAAACACAAAATGTGTTATTTTTAAATGACACCTAAATATAAGTCACTATGGCAATGTATTTAAAAGAAGTAGTTTAAAATAGTACAAGGGTTTGGAGAGGTTTTTCACTTCCTTTCCCCTTCCTCCCCATCTACTGAAATCCCAAGTATTGCAATAATAGTCTAAATTATTTAACACCATGAGAAAATGGAAACGTATAAAATAAAGCTGCTAGTTTCTCTTGAATTTTTTCTTATGTAATAGAAAAAAAAGCACAAGTCCTTTGTGAAAATGATATTTTGATTCATTTCTTCACATATGAATACAACATAAAAGTTAACCATAGTAAATTTTGAGCCGAATGTGAAGTTTCCTGCATGTGTGTGGTACTTCTTAGTATTTGTGTACATATGAACGTTTGAATATGAAGTTGTCGGCAAAAGTATGCAAGTGACTTTTGAGGAGAAACTAAATTGTTGTTGATAGTAATCGATAGCAGAGTACGTACCTTAAAAACCTACCGTAAGGCACAAGGTTTTTCCTAAGTATGTTCAGGTTTTGTTTAATAGTTTCATATTCTTTTAGCCTACAGAAATCAGAATCTGCACATAACAAATGGCGAAATATAGAAGCAGTAACACCTTCATTCCCCAGTTTTTATGGAGAGTTACCAAACAGTAAGTATATGGAGGAGTGGCAATATTAGCTTTTAAGTGTTAATTTTTTTCATGCTTTTTGTTGCTAAAGTAGAACACTTAACTCCAATAATGAAAAAAAATTATTTATATTCTTCAGCTTCAAGCAGGTCTAGTTTGCGAATTGAGGAACTGGATTATTCTGTTGTTTTCTTCTTTGAGTACCACAAAAGCACGTGAACAAAATACGAACTTTTAAAAAATATGGGAATCAACGATATTTTTTCTATAACAGCAAAACATTCAGCTGAGTTTCTAAAGACATTTTCTAGCAATCTGAAAAACAGAAATGTAATAAGACAGACACTGTTGTGTCCCCCTCCCCCATCTCCCTCATCACCATTACATGCCCGGCTGATAATATATACAGCCCTTCAAGCAAACTGTTGCCTTAGTAATACAAGAGTCATCTTGAGTGTTCAATAATGCCCTTAGACTTTTGGTTTAGGGTGGAATAAAGTAATCTCTTCACGTTAATGTCCCACAGGCAGTTGTTTGCCAGTCTTGGCTTTGCAAGACAGTCTAAGTGTATTGTTACAGTATGCAACTAAAGAAAGAATAAACTAAAGAAAGAATAAAAACCTAAACAGGATATGGGTATTTGTCAGTATACATAACCTAACAATTACAGTGTTCCTGTTACAGACTAAGACCTGTCTAGGCTGATAACACAAATTTATTTCAAGTCAAATCTTGACTCTCTGCTATGCAAATAAGCCTTAATATCCCCATCTAAAATCAGTTTTTAATGTACTTTTCCTGCTCTGATTCTTACATGAAATAATAATGTTGAGCTTTGACACGGCAAAGTTTCCAAAATGGCAGAAAAAAAGAAAAAGACAAGCAAAATACATCCTGATATATAAAGAAATCACAATTAAATCTAAAACCTGAGAAGAGGTCTACCTTTGTATAGTTAGTCCTGCCTCTCATTTTGTCATCCCTTTTTATGTTTCCATATTAGCCTTTACATTTTCTATTGTCGTACATGCCATGTCAGCTATCAGTGAGAGAAGATAAAGTATTTGCTCTTACCCTGTCTTTCTGTAAAATGTTGCTAATTGCTCTAGTTTTCTTTTTTCCTCTTTCTTTTTTCATTCTCCTTCTTTTGATCATACCTGTGTCTATGTATGTACTTATGTTTTATGTATTATATTAGATATTGATATAGTTAAATTTACATGGTCGTTTACTGAATAGCATACTGCTCCCATTCAGACTACACTAGTGTACCCTGTTCACTTTGCAATATGCCGGTACTTATGTGTTTTTTTTTGAACTTCAGTCTTTGCTGCAGGAATCCAACATTTAAGTGAATGACTATGCATTGTGTGATCGTGATACTTGTGAACCTTGGTGTTATGGAAACACAGTTGATACTTGCAATTCAGTTTCCTCTTCTTAACATATTATATGGTACTGGCAAACAAAGATTCTTGTGTGGATTCAAAGGATTGTACAACCAATTTGCCCAACTTACACGTTTGGCAACAAATATTGTAGTAAAGTTGTGAGATGTCACGTTTGTCTATTGAAGTCAAAATGAGGAAGAACTGGCACAGCTGCCAGTTCGAACTCTGCCTTGCATTGAAAATTATCTGAAAAATCAGGATGGGTAGTAATAAAACTCACATGCAAATCCGTAAGTGTAAAATTTTTCTTAACTGCAAGCATAACTGGTGAGCCACTGGCGATGTGACATCTTGACCACACAACAGTATTGTTGCCCTGTAGCTGCAAAGTATATCAGGCGGAACTGTAACTATACAAAGTGTTATTGAATGTATTTTTGCATAGACTGTACTACTGTTTTCAACAGCAGAAACACATACTCAAGTAGTTTTGTTGAAGTAGAAGTGGTTGAGGCACTATCCCTGGAGGTTTTTAAAGGACGGGTAGACATAGTGCTTAGAGATATGGTTTTGTGATGGTTTTTGTCAGAGTTAGGTTGGTGATTGGACTAGATAATCTGAAAGGTCCCTTCCAACCTAGGCAATTCTATGATTCTAAGTTTTAGAATTTACAAAGTAAAATTCATAGTCAAGTAGCCCAAATCGGAAAGTATTCTCAATATCTTTAGAAAGTTATGATGGAAATATACTCTGTGGGATATCAGACCTCTGTTTAAAATAAAAAAAAAAAAAAAGACTGATCTCATTTAGGATAAGAATAAATGTTCAAACAATGATTGTCTAAACACTTTGTGCTTATTGCAGCAGATGAAAGCATATTCTAAGAAATTACACTTTTTCAGGTATGTTGCTGAAGTGAAAAATGAAAAATGTTAAATATTTTTCTACTTGTGTAATTCTATGTATATTGTCAGTTCATAAACTATGTATGTGTTTTTTCAGGTAAAAGTAGATATCATTCCCCGGACTTTGGAAGTGTTTCATTGCTGAAACTCGTTTGTTGTTGGAGTGACCAATCTATAAAGGTAGGAAATAGCCTGTTTCAGTTGTTGTTATGTAACGTTGGCTGTAATTCAGTATTTGGAATCTGTAATGTGACATAGTAGTTAGGGATTTATTGTGCCATTCAGATCTATGGAAAGCGGATTATTATTTCACTAAGTATGCTAGTCATGAAACTATTTTGCCTTAAAGTATATGTTTAAATATAGGGAAGTAACTGTCCTACTAGTCTTTAATCTAGGTGATCTTGTCCACAGCATGTGTTTAAAAGAAATTAGTTACCTGTTCTCTAAAAATCAGACTTATATTACAAATGCCATTTTATGCTCCAGGAAAATAAAGACTAAAATAGGGGCAGTGTCAAACACCAATGTATTATTGTAGAAGAAACCAAAAATGCCTTCTTCAAAGGATAAATAATTAATCTCAAGTCCTTACTTATTAGAACACTCCTCAAGAATGACTTAGAAAAGTCAGTTATGGGTTCCCAGGTCAGATGAAGCTCATGCCTATTGTTAGTGAAGAATCTGATGCCTTGAGAGATAAATTACTGTTTCTTGAGAGCTGACAGGTAACTGTGAAATCGTCTGAGGAGTGAAATCATGAGACCATTTTTTATTTTGGAGATATGCATTTAAATAAAGTTGTGTGGTTGCTTGAGTGAGTTAATGTTCAGGAGTATGAAAATCGAGACAGTATGCTATGAATACAAGGTATTTTACTCCAGAAAAGGGAAATACCTGTTAAAAGTTTATTTTATGATGTTACTTTTAAAATTGAATGCAACTCTGTGCTGCATTTCAAGTGCAAAAATACTTCCCAGAGCTGAGGTGTGCGGGGGTACTTCAGTGATAGTCCAGTGTTGTATTAGGCAGCCAGTAATGGTTTCTGCAAATATTCACATTCAATTGAATCCATCATTTTATCTTGAGTTTATCAGTTGTTTATTATAACCCTACTGTCTGCACATTTTCCGTATTATTTCAGCATTCTTCTTGCCTCACAAACTGTCCTTCTTTCTCTTATAATAAGATTTTTTTCCTTTTTTGAATCCTTTTAATAAAAAAAAAAAATTGTATACAGGACCTCAGTTTCAATAGCTGCAGTTGTCATGTGAAATCCATATAATCTCTTGCTGACCTGGTCAGGCACTGAAACTCTTTATAGAGTAGAGTTGTATAGCCATGAAACTTGTATTTGTAGCATAGCTGATTATGTGTGGTCTATGTATTTATATTTTGCAATGATAATGGTCTTATCTACCACAGGAGGTTAGTGTGCAGGAAGATAAGGCTCAGAATAAGCTGCCTCAGTTTTTTCAGCTGAAAAGACTTTCAATTTAAGATACTGAAATTTTCAAGAACTGCAAATGCGATGCTATCAATGCTTCTCAAGTCTTTATGCTATTCAGACACATCCTTGTAGTTGCAATAAGCTTTGTTAACCTGCTTTGTAGTACAGATTTTTGGTTGTTCGCAGCCAAACTGCCATAAACATCTTAACATTCAGTTGGGTAATCAGCAACCAATGGTTTATACAAAATCATAGTCTTCGTTTATATTAGGGTGGCTTTGTTAAACCTTTCTTTATACAAACACAGATTTATCACCAATTTATTAATCCTGAGCAGCCTGATTAAACACTCATGTACATTTACCCAAAACATCACTAGTTACCCTGCTTTTAAAAACTTTTTTCTATTGTTATCTTCAGTGGAGGATACTGACTCTCAGACATGACCCAAAGGACTTGCTATTTATCGATTCCTCATCTCCTTACGGTACTGTAACAGATTCTGGGCAAACAAGGCAACTGAAAAAACCTGCTGGAAATGATTGATCAGGGGTCTACTGACTTGTTGAAGTTGAAGGGCTGAGGGAGGTATTTTTCTGTCTTAAATTTTAAAAATTTAATATATTTTTCTAGGATTTTTTTCCCCCAGATGGTTTTAAAGGAAAGGTCGTCGTGGTGCATTTTGCTCTTCTTTCAGTTAAAATATAGCTTGTTGTTGCCACACTCCCATCCTGCCCAAAAATTACTTAAGTGGTTGCATTTCTGCCCTTAAACGTCCTTACTCTGTATTTAAATAGCCTGTTCCTCAGTTATATTTGTGATAGGTATTTGGTTATATTTTAATTTCGTGGAACCATTTTGGCTGAAAGAGTGAACTTTAAAATAAAATTTAAACAAAAGTTATCAGAATATTCAAACTGCAGTGCAATCAAAACATTTTGCCTGTTACTGACTCTAGCAGATATAAGTGTATTTTTTTTCCACCAGAAGAATTTCTTTGGTAATCATTATGTTCTTCCTAGCTCCTTAGTCTTCAAATATAGGTGTTGAAAGGCCTTCCCTCTATACCTTTGTTCAGGCATTTCAAGTGAAAGAATACAATAGGAAATAATTTGCTTCCTTTTTTCCTGCTCTAAGATCTTTTCAAATCTCATTGAGTGAAGTTAGTTCTTATTAGGTTGACTTTCCTGAAGACTGAAGTCCTTTATCTCTTCACAAAACTATTCTAGACCAAGTAAACTTACTGCTACAATATGTCAGACTCCCCAAGCTGGACAACCATTTGTAAAACGGAGTAAATGACCCTGTCTCCAAAGCCACCCTCCCATTTTCAGTGCTAATCTCAGCAAAGAAATTCAATAGTATACATAGTGAGTTTTGCAAGTAACTCTTAATAGGTCAGTAGTTCCACTAACAAAACATCATGTGTACAGTCTTCACACCTATGGTCAAGGATTTTAGTTCCGTGACAACATGTGGGTGGTCTCATACTCGCAGGTGTCCACCAGTCTACGGGGCTTCAGCAGTTTGCCTTTCTGTTACGTACAGCAGTATTAGGGCTCTGTGGTGTGATAGACCCGTATAGAAATAACTGAGCTTTATCAGATTCATTACTAATGCCTTCGCAATCGGCAGGAGTGATGCATCTGTTCCTCCTAGTTCTGAGCTACCTGGACATGAGTCAGCTCTAACCTTGAAACAGTCCTGTTGTATAATCCCAGGTAATAAGACCTTGTTAGAACTTGGATGTATTAATTCAGGAGCACCATCAGAAATACACTTTACACTGTACAGCTTCAGTATACAATATTTAGGTCCCGATTTGGAAGTCCTCTACTGCCATCCTGATGTTGCAGTATTCCTTTTCTGTACAAGAACATATGTATTCTCTATTATCAGCTAGATAATTAGCACAGCCTCCCCTTAGGAAAACTCTTGATACCGTGTTTAGATCTCTGACATAATCAGCTGCATGAGGAGAATGTAGTTGTTTTAACCTCCATCTTTCATCGGTGGAAAAAGATAGGCAGTGCAGGGGCACTGCTGAGACTTTAGGAGGAATGAATCATCTCATTCAGAGAAGTCCTTATTAGGACTTTCTCATCTATTTGTATTGATTCCTGCAGTTCGACTGTGGTGGTTTTTTTTTGTTTTTTTTTTACTTCAGTTACTTCATTTCCATTAATACCTAAAATAAGGTGTGATGAACCTGAGAGATATTACAAAGGGCTTTACTTTCAAAGAATAAACCATATCATGTTAAGGCCATTGCAGAGAGTAGTACTGATAAGCTAGTGCCTTCTTTGCTGATGCCCAAGTTTGCAGCAATTTCTCTAACAAGAATTCTCTAAATGCATTTGTTTTTAAAGCATTTGACTCTACCTGAAACCAAATGACTTCAGTATAAGTGTCTAGATGAATATCCTGGCAGTTGCTATCCAGAATTAGAGGAAAGCAGACTGGATAATACGAGCCTGGTATTTTGATCTGTATTTTTTTTGCTCCCTGATGAGACTGTGTTAAGGAGGCATCTGGGAGGCAGTTTCTGGAAGGCTCAGCCCTGTTGAGGTTATGGCCTGAGCAATAACCAGGAGAGATGTCGATTGACTTCTCTCCTTAGACCCACTCATTATAAAGAGAATAGTAATCCTTGGGAGTAACTGATAAAGTGTAGAAAGGAAAGACAATATAACGTAGTATAGATGTAACAGTATAGCTTGCCTCAACTTTTGTTCGCTTGTCTTTTTGAGTTGTTCTCTAGTATTGCTGCTGCAGAGTTAATTACCCTTCGCTCCTTAATGTCTCTGTTTATACTTGGACATATGCTATTTATACTTTCTCAGGCATAGAGGCAGCATAACTTCTGTCATATTTCACAATCCCAACTAAAAAGCAGCTGGTATTTACAACAGTGGTTACAATTACGGGGGCCGGGGGGGGAGGGTGGAATGAACATACTAGTAGCCAACAAGGTAGCCAATGTATATGTAATCCAGAAGAATGCTAAAGATAAAGTGGAAACTGTCAGAGAAAATGAAAGGTGCTTGTGTAGATTGTTTTGTGTTAGAAACAGGCAAAGCTTCTGGAGATTTTTAAACTTGGTGATAATGATAGATGAGGTATATGAATTCTTGGGGAAGACGCAGTGAGAGGACAAAACTAAACATGTGAAACCACCCTGAGCACTGTGGAAGTGCACATTCAACAAAGTGATAGACAAGTCACATGCAGAGATGTACAGGTGCTTCTACAATATCATGTTGTGCCATTTGTCACAGTTTTTTATTTCATTTTAAGGATGTTAGAGGAAATTACATGTTACAAATGCTGCCTGGCTGGCATATGCAGCAATGGTACAGGTGACGAATACCTGATCAGATTAGTAACAGGTTCTTAGCAGATCAGAACACCATGAAAAACACATACTGTGTGCAATTCTTTAGTGTACCTCTATAAGAAATTAGTTTTTTGTCAAAAAATTTCCCAGGACAATGGCAACATGTCTGTGTTTCCTTCCCTTTCTTAATTATTGTAGATATATTGTAAGAGTCTGCTGTAAAGTCAGGATCTGTAATCCCCAAAGCTCAGGGTTGTGTGGATATGAGGGACTGGAAACTGCCTTTGGTTTCCCCTGTAAGATAAAGAGCTATTATAACAAGATGAAGGTTTGTGCGATGTCAAAACACATAGGGCTGGGTTCACTTGCTGTGAACTTTCACATAGTGGACCTGACTATGGTATACTTGTCTACAATAAAGGATTTTGTCACAAAGGACACCTACATCCTTTGTTCTGCTTAATGATTTGAATTTACAAGGGCAGCTAGAAATGTGATTGAGGACACCCCACAAATGCACTGTACTTCATTAGTCAGATGAAACTGTTTCTCTTCCAAGCAGTTTGAGGGAGCCTGCATGTCAGCTTAAATTCATATTAAACTTAAATATTTTTAATAGAATGTTTATAATAGAAATATAATGGAAATATAAAATGTTTATAACACAAACATATTTAACTTAAAATTTTCATATTCAGTTTAAATTCATATTTAAGTTGAGGTGGAGTACGCTGTCCTGGTAACTTTAGATTCTCTCTGTCTTTCATGAAATTTCTTGTACTTGAGAATGAATACCTTCCTGAGGGGAAAAAATTGTATTTCTTTTCTGAAGGAAATACCCAATTAAGAGAAGGTATGCATGCTGCCGTTCTGCACCATGCTGAAATTTAGACTAAGTGAGGATTGCAAAACTTTGGGTCTGTTGTGTAAGGTCTTCATGTGCTTTATAAATGTCTTATGTCTTTAAACTTTCTTAATGCTGGGACTTCTCTGCTAGAGTAAAGAGAAGGAAAGTAATAGCTCTATCATACAGTCACCACACTGCATTGTCTTAACACCCATATATGTTACAAGTGCCATTTATAGGCTGTTCATAATTCCAGCAGATGTTTCTTTTGGATAAAAGGAGATTGAGGAATGGTATTTCTCTTTGCATTAGACAAAAAATACAGTATTATCATGTTTAAGCTGGAGGAATAGAGGTTCCCTGCTACTAACAAAACATTCTTTAAGCTTTTCAGAGAGAGACTAGACACCAAAAATTATAAAACTTCTAACTACACAGTCCTCATTCAGTCTGAAGCATTTTTGCACACATCACAGAATAAAATGAAGATATTTCTTATTAGCTGTTATCACCATGTGCTTTAGTAAGGTATATTGTCATGACCCATTGAAATCAAAGAGGCAGTAGAAAACTGATTCTGGTTTTGAGATTAAAGAAAATGAATGTTCGGTTAATGGGAAGCAGTCACAATTGACAGCTTGCACCATTTTATTGCTATTGAGTTAACATTTGTTTCTCAATATGTGTGTTATCACTGATTATGATATGTGTGTTATGCATGATTATCACTGTCTGAAAGATATCCATAAGTGTTGACTTTCTAGTGACATTCATTGGAACAATCTTAAAATTTTGTAGTAGTTATTTAAAATTGTCAAATGCTTAGATAAATAATTGAAGTAACTAATATCATCCAATAATAAATTTGCATTTATGACAGATTATTGAGGCAATGCAAGCAGTGCTGCTGGCGGAAGTTCAAAGGACTTCATACAATACCTTGGGAAAGACGGCAATCTGTAGAGAGCCATTGGCCATAGTAGAGAATGGAAATGGTAAGTTGTGGACACTGCCAAAGACTGAGGAGAGGGATTTACGATACATTAAAAATGTTTCTTTGCCGTGTAGGTGGAAAATTTATTGGTATATTCTTTCAGAAGAACTTTCTCTAGTACTCAGAGCAAGTTAGGAGTATGACTTCGTAATACATTATTTCTGTGTAAGACAAGCCAAATGGCCTATTTCTGACCTTATCAGGCTGAGTTTTCTCATATAATTGTCAAGGAGTTAAAGGACTTTTACATTCTCTCATCATCTCTGAACATTAAAGAAGAAAAGGTAAAGTTTTCTTTGATTGTATGATAGTTCTGGTATTGTAAATATATGAAGCAGCGTGTTTAAAACAGCATCAGTAAATCACATTGAAGAGAAGTTTTACAAATTTATCCTTTCAATGACATCAGAACTTACACAGCACTAAAAATTAATTGCTTACATTTTATAACTTCATAATGTAATACAGAATATTTTATTTTTCTTTTAGAAATAACCTCCTTGCAAGGAGATATCAAATGCATTTTACAATTAGATCATTTCATTTTACAAGAAGCTTATTCTTTGCAACTTTACAATGGTGCTAATGTTTATGGTAAAAAAGATTGAACCTGAATTTATGTTATGAAGTTATACTCATTTTTTTTTTTTAGCCCATTAGCTGAGTCTTAAAATTAAGTGACCTAAATTTTAGATCCAATCTTATTAGTGAGCCTTCTCTTGGGAAACTAATTTATAATCTCATTGAGTGTGTGTGTCTGTCATGAAAATTTGTTACCGATCTCCTTGTTCCAGGATACTAAAAATGATCAGTGATACTTGCTTCAGGCCATGAAACAAAATGGTGTGTCTATAATTTGGACTGTTGGAATATAGTGAAACTCAAACACTTTGAATAATTGTCATATATGAGTTTGTACTTTGCTTACATTGAAGATTGCTTTGAATCACTTTATTTTCATGTGGTTTGGGACAAGATGCATTGTAACTAAAACATCCCCAGCTGTAAAGTTCATATATGGATTTGATTTCAAATTTCCTGAATTTTCAGGTTGTATTTCAATGGGGTGTTTTGACATGGGTTACAACAAAAATGGGACTAACTGGAAGTTGAAAATGCAGATATCTGCGAACTCCAGATGTGTTTGGGTTTTTGGGTTTGATTCAAAACCTTCTATACGAGATGAAAAAAAAAGTGTTATGTAGAGAGCGTTGGAATGATTACAAGAGTCTAGTAGTCGATTGTTGTTTAATTCTAATTAAGTATTAAGGCTCACACAAGTTATGAATTCAGGGGAGTTACTTCAGCTTTCCACTGTCTGAAAGGGGGGGTTGGTTGGTTGTATGTCTAGTAAAAGATTTCTATCATGACTTTGTTCTTAACCCTATTATTTGAAGGTTATTCAACAAACAGATAGAAAATTGCTTTGCTAGAATGTGCACAGTGTTCATATGCATTTATACTGGCTAGGACTTATTTTTCATACTTCATGATCAGAACACATAAATATATCCTGTAAAGCAGAGTGGATTTTTTGACATATCGTTGTTCAGCAATTTAATGTATTCTGGAATAGACAGAAGATGTAGAAGACGACTGGGAAAGAGATGTTGCAGTATGAGCATTTAGTTACATATTAGCTTTCTTTTTGTTCTCATTTCCATTCATGTTTTAGCTTGTTGCATTACTTATCACGGTATGTAAATAGCACAAATATTCATGGTTTTGTTTGTATGGTTTTCTAATAGGCACTGCAAAACTTGATGGGTTTGTTCAGAATTGAACAATTTTTCTGTGATTTCTAGTATGTTAAAGAGTAAAAAACTATATGTAGCATGTAATGATATGCAGAAATTATTAAAAACCCATCCAGGAGTAAGTCTACAACCAGCGTAATTACTAAGACAAGTAATTATGTCTGGTTTTAGTCGTTCATCTGATAGGGTTGTTATCTTATATCTTATTAAATACTCTGTATTTATGGGTTGTACAGTAGCTGTCATCTTGTGTGACATCAAGGTAAAGGTTAAATATTGTTGCAGGTTTTTAAGTCATACTTCAAGACTGGGATCATGCACTCTGAACCAAAGTAAAAATATCTGAATCTTGGCGGCCATCATCATTGTATTGTATTTAATTTTTGTTTAATTGGAATTAATAGATTTGATCTGGAGATGTTTAACCTTGTTTAACTCAACAAATTTACATTGAAGTCAATATAAGTTTTCTTTAAAAAGACAAACCAAATTTCAGGATTTGACATTCAGTTTTATTATCTTTAAAGTTTATATTATATTATATTATATAGCTGTTTTTTCAGAAAGCTTCGTACTCCTTAGGAAGCTCCTGTATCCTTACTTCATGGTTAAGGGTGATAGCATTTACACAACAGCTTCACTTGCTGAATAATTTAAAATGCATATTTTCCTCTGCAGTTCCATGCTGACAGAATTGTTTGTTAATTGAATTAAAAAAAAAAAAAAAAACCAAAAAAACCAAAAAAAACCCCAAACAACACCAAACCATCATGTAGTTTTCCAGAAACAAAGAAAAGGAATTAAGAAAGCTATTCATGTAAAGCATGCCAGAGAAAGGGTTAACTGTGTTCTGCGCTACTACATTCTGCCATTGCTGCTAAAAGGAAATATAAATGCAAACAGTTGCAATTTCTTTATGTTAATGTCAGAGATAATAATTTTGGACCTGTTCCAAACATATTGATAGCAATCTTACCATTGATTTCTGCAAGCTTTGCTTCAGTTCTTCAAAGAAGCTGAGGTTTTTCTCTATTTTTTTGACATTCATCATAATTCGTAAAAAATACGTTACACTTTATCCCTTCTTGCCTTTTCCCTGAACACTGATAATCTCAGGTAACGGTTCCATTTAACAGGTTGTCATGTGGTATTGTTTTCCACTGCCATGTGAGTCAGAGGCAGTGATTTTAAAATCTTAGGAATCTATTTGTCTGCTTTTATTTGCATAAACTAAGAGGAACTAAGTTTGCTGGCATTCTTCATTAATTTTTAATTTTTAGTATTTGATCTTGTGGCATACATACATATGTAATCCATACCCAGCCACGTGCAGAACTTCTTTGATCGGAGGAAAGATGGTGTTAATACCACTGTTGTCATTCAATAGCCCAGTGATTGGATACAAAGAAATTGGATAGTGTCTCCTGTTGAGTTGATTTAAAACCATATCTTCTTCAACAGTAATTCACTGCTTATCCTCAAGGCATTCTGCAGTGAGTTATCTACAGAAATTGTTTCACTTTTCACGGAAATCTCAAAATATTTGCAAGTGTAAGAGTTAGAAGGTGTGTGTTGTGTGTAGAACTGTGATCTTTTAGCTACTGCACTACTGAAAACTGAAGCAGTTTCCTATGTGCCATCCTCAGATGCCTATTTATTTATTCTAATACATTGGGAGCCAAAACCATCTTATCTGAAACGGCGTTATAGCATACAAGTTCTTCTGGAATTGTGTGCCTCAACTTTTTCTAAAATGTGAGGAACTGGATTTATTTACCTTTTAAGAAAGTTGTGAGGATAAATGTGTTCTAAGATGTTAATTCTCAGATATTAAATTGAAGAACTGATGTATGTGATATTCCAGGAATGCCAAAAAACTGGAAAAGTTAAAGGAAAGCATGAAGTATAGGCTTTATTCCTAAATACAGAATATTATTTTCCTGCCTCTTAGATTTGTGAAAAAATGAAACATGTGTCATGGTTTAACCCCAGGCAACAAGTAGGACCACGCAGCTGCTTGCTCAACTTTCCCCCTCCACTCCCCACATGGGTAAGGGGAAAACCAGGGGAAAGAAAAAACCAAAACAAAACAAAACACTTCATGGGTTGAGATAAAGACAGTTTAATAGAACAGTAACAGAAAAGGAAAATAACAATAATAAGCTGAAACAATATATGAGACGAAGTAATTCAACCCAAGTCACTCTCACCACCCTGTGAATTGGTTGCCCAGCCTGTCCTGAGCAGTGATTGCGTGTTCCCAGCTCTGCCAACCCCCATTTATATACTGAGCATGATGTCAATGGTATGGAATATTCCATTGGCCAGCTTGTTCTGTCTGTACTCCCTCTCAGCTTCTATGGGAAGCCGAAAAAAGTCCTTGACTAATACAAACATCACCTGGCAACAACTAAAACAATATGCATTATTGACATGCCTTTCATACCAAATCTGAAACACAGCAGCCACTAGAAGGAAAATTAACTCTATCCCAGCTGAAACCAGGACAATATTGAAAAATCACACTGCTAAGACTAGCTTGCAATAAATTCTGGTTTGCACTTAAAAATTCCTAGATTAAGAAACTGCTAATGATTCAAGCTTTTAAGTATATTTGAAAGCTATTAGCTATAACCTCATCTTTTGTATGTGGCTTTGGAGCTCTTTAAACTATTCAATTAAATAAATTGGTTCTTGCAGGAAAAAAGCTTCTGCTGATAAATACCAGAGTGAAATTAATGGTGGCAATTGAATTCCATAGGTTAGTGTAAAGAATTGTCAAAGACTTATCTAGAATATAACGATATGTTTTGTTAAAATGAGGAATCCATTCAGTAATGGTAAATCAATGAAAGGCGGGATATAACAGCTTCTGTTCACTAGAAAATGTAGCGACCTGCAGCAGAGGGTTTCAAACACTTCTATTGTCTGGGTTTCAGAAATCTGTCCAGTTGCAGACAACTTTTTGTCAACTCTTAGGAAGTCATTCTGTAAAAGTGTCTTTCTGTATAGCAAATGAATCTTCTTGCCTGCCTCCAAAGTCTTAAGGTTTTGTCAAGGAAGCACAGATAAGGAGAAGGGCTGTTTTTTCTCTTGATATTTTCTTACATATTGTCATCTTCTTACAACCTACTGCCTTTTCTTATTAGCCCAAATATACATTCTGACTCTATATTTAAACAAACAAAAAAGGCCTAAAAGACAGCCCCAACTCGGAGCATTAGTCTATTTGGACCATTGATATCGCAAAGATTAAATAGGATTTCAATGAAAGCTTGTCCTTGGTTGCCTGATTGTTGGGGAAGTAACTTTTAAGGGTGCAAAATGCATTGATACTCTTATTTACTGTAACCACCCTAATGTAACTTGTATTGTTTGTGTTCTGGTGAAATACAACATGCCCAGAAAACTTGAACATCTGAGGAATCAATTTCTGGGTTAACATGTTACATTCAGATAAACATACATCTGTCCTCATCCCTTTACATTTCCCTTACTGTGTTAGTTTCAAGTTTGGATTTGGGTTTGTGACACATATAATGTATTCAATCTTTGAAACTGCTTGCCTTGGTGTGGCTGTGTTCCATATCCAACATGAATCAAGTAATCAAGCAAAACTAGAAAAAGGTATCCAGGCAAAATGTGCTGGAGTCCTAGAAATGCACATAACCAGAAAATGAAAGCTATCGGTGCAGCTCTTGGGAAATCTCGCTTCTCTTGTGGATTGACTACTTGTACAGTCAGGGTCAGTGGTGCTGGGAGGAAATTTGTGGGACGATTTCTGATAAACAAAAGAAGAGAAGACTAAAGAGAAGAGGAGAATGGGATATAAAAGAATTGGAGGTCAAAAGAAAAAAGTCTAGGAAAATGGGGAAGGACAAAAATGGTAATAGAAGCATGACAATGTGCAAAGGTTTACCAGTTTTCCTGTGGAAATCAGAACCAGGGAATTGGTTGCCGATTTAAAAAATTCAAGAATAGAATTTGATCCCATTTCTGGTATGATAAAGGCTATTGAGTTTAATTGTAACAAGGAAATGAGGTGATTTTCACAGTGTGCATGATTTTGAGTTGAAAGAAATTGAGAAAAGAGATCATTAAATGCACAAGCAGTTAAGAATCCACGTATCCCAGCAGCATGGGTTTTTAAGAGCATAGGAGAAAATGCTCCTTTTCTAGCACATTGAAATCACATGAAAGGAAGGCAATTCAGTTGTCTGGAAGAAAACTAAAGACAATTAGAAACATCTTTCATTATGACAGATATTCTAAAGGAAAGCAAGTGAAGGGTTTGTGTTAGTTTTTATAACCTCTTTGTTAAACTCACTGATTTTTTTATTTTTTTTTTATATGCGGATATTTGAAGAAACTTAAGGTGATTTACCCTATGCAGCCTGTTCAAAGATTTTATTGCTTTAGAGGAACCGATAATACTTCCTGCTGCTTTCTCAGACTAGTTCAATTTTTCAAAGGTATTGAGATTAAGTATCTACAGTTTGGCATATGAAGATCTAGACTATGTCTCCAGAGCTTATGTTTCTACTAGCCAAAAAGCAAGTGCAACAGGAATAATAGATTGCGCTTGGTAGTGATGAAATTACATTTGCATGAATCCTGTCACATATAGAGTGATGCACTTCACTCCTAGGAGAGAAGCAGTAATACGTTTATTGATACAAAACAGGGATTTAACAAAGTTTGATAGTAAATGCAATAGTGTTTTAACAAGATTTGATAGCAAGGTAGACCTAGTTATTTACTGCATAGAGGACACGGTCAGACAGAATTGTCAGGGAGACCCTTCTGTTAAGTCAAGGTTCAGAGAGGACCCCCTTGCTTTCTGAACTCCTTCTCAGAAAGGAGTCTAGGTGTGGCTGGATCCAAGCCTAGTCCCAGACTTAGTCAATGGTTTATGTCTAAAGGATTACATGTGCACAATTACTTTAAGATATAATCTTAGTGAAGCTTCAAAGTTTAGGATGCTATTATTAACTTACTGAGGATCTGTTGTGGCGAGGAATCTCTCAGTCTTGAGAAGTAACCTTGAGGGACATCCCTACACAAGGTAAGATCCTGGCATGCAGCCCACTGCTGTTCAAGAGAGCTCAAAGGGCTCTTGGACTGTTCACCATTTATGGGGGTAAGATAATTGACTTATAGTCATATTTGCATATCAACCACAGTGCCAGTATTGTGGTTAGGTGGGTGCGTTACTCAAGTTAGCCCTTGGCTATTGTGTTATCTCTCTCTCCAAAACCATGTTGAGCCGTATGCAGCTATCACAACTAGATACATCCATTATGACCACCACAGATGGTTGTTGCTTGGCCAGGGTTACATGAGATGAAGGTCAGGTTGGGAGCAGGGGAGTACACACCATCACAAACCCACCCTAAATTCTTATCCGGAACAACATTTCTACATTATATCAAAGTTCTGTTTAGAAAATGCAGTGAGAGCTGATCTGGTTGGGTCAAAGTAGAGTCCTGTTCATGTAAGTTGACATCTGAATCAGACCACTGTTGTCAGGAGGTAAGGTTAGGTTTTGGTAAAAATGAGTGAGAATGTTGACGTGAAGAAATCTTTACACTTCAGGAATTCTTTTCATACATGAATCCTCCAAAATGTATAAACTGAAATGTCCTTCTGAGCCTCACAGCATCTGTGATTAAAGCATGTAGTATTTCATATGAAATTAATCAAAACTGTCCTTCTTCCTATGTAGTCTCTCTGGGCTTTGAAGTATTTCCAAACTTTAGTTTTAGAGCAGCATCTGAAGCAAACACTAGGATCCTATTCTCTTGCAGTTGTTACTTTTCAACTGATTTGACTTTTGGCTTCAGATATCTTCCTGCCTAGCATCTCTCACATTTTTCCAGTTTAACCTTCTTCTGTTGCATGTTACATCTTCCACCTGGATCCCTCCAGGCTGTTTTTATTCCTTTACATTCCCATCTTCCACTTTCTCTTTTCCCTGAGAAAAAAAAAATGTTAAAAATTATCTGCAAAATGAAATTTCCTTTCTCTGCCCACTGTGTTCTTAGTGCAAATATTTCAGCCAATAAGAACAGAAAGTTTTTTAGGTGGAGATGAAGTTTTGTGTTCTTGGACAAGGTCACGCACATAACAAAATTCATTGAACTATTAGACTTACTTCAGGCTGTTTTAAAAAATTCTCTGGCAGGCCAATTTTGTGTGTATGTGTACATTAGCAATAAGCAGTGTAAGAAATGATTGTATAATCAACATTTCATCACTATTAATGAGAATTCGAGTCATCTGTAATCTCATTTTAGTCCATGAAACAGCAAACCAATTAATCTAGCGTTTCTTTGATGAATGGACTTTGAGTATAAGCTGGTGACAGCAGTAGCTTTCCTCTGTACTGAATATGCATTAAAAACGAGGGTATTATATCCTAGTTTCATATTACAAATATTTCCAGTAAAAGAATACAAATCAATGTTATATTTTAGCATCCAACCTGCGGTTTAACTATACCACTGTATCATGTCCTATATATCCAATTAAAACTGTATTTTGATCCAGTAGTCTTTAATATTAGTGGTCAAGTACTAAAGGAAGTGAGCTTAAAGACTCATTCTAGAACTACAGCTTATTTCATTCCATGCGTCATATATTTTACCAGAGAACTCCTTAATGTAGCAGAAATCAGATTTGGTGTGTATTTTTACACAAAATCAAATTGTACAGGCGCCATCTCAGACTCCTCCAAAACATTAGGAAGGATAGGATTCACTGGTCAAGGAGGCAGTAAGGATGACATGTATTCTGAATTCAAATGCACAATATAGTTTGGACAATTTTGGTTTCTATGTTCTTTTTTCAGTATTTACTAAATGAAAAGAATCTCTAAGATACCTTCTATTTAGATCTTTAAAAGTAAACACTCTCTCTTTGAGGGCTGTTAATACATACATATAAAATTATCATTGGTTCATTTTTACTCTCTACTGGTTTAGAAGTTCGTTTGGTACAGGCAAAGTACAATACAAGGCTTTCAAAGATTTGAAAGCTGGTTCTGAGTTGGGCTTCAAAATAAGAAATGAAGAACTGCAAGTACTGAATGTTTAAAGCAGTTCCCTAGCTTTTTTTTTTTTTTTTTTGGAACAAGCCTAGTCTTCTCTATCTTCTGGTGGTTTTTTTTGAAGAGCCACTCCTTGTCACATCTTGCTTCCTTATTCTGAGTGTCTCCTTGCCTATATTGTTCTAATAGCACATAATTTTTTTATCTTTATAGTTGGAAACCCTGCTCTTTTTATGACTGATTTAGTATAAAGAGCCATTGGTCAAATAAGTCTCCTGATGTTTCCTTAAAACTGGAAGAGATGTAAACATGCCATGGAAAATAAGTGTGTGAATTACAATGCAATTTTTTAGTTTCCTGTGGTTTATACTTTCTTTTAATTGCATCTGTATAACATGAGCCTTAATTTCATCCAAAAGGTAGAGAGAATAAAACCTATTGTTTTTCACCCTGGTTAGGTTATGTTTTGAAGTTTGTCCTTTTACTGTTTTAATTTAACAATACTCAGAATCTTTAACTGCTCAGATTCTCTCCTGCCCATTGTCCACACTGGTAAGTAACTCACAGCCTTAATGGTGTTTCCCTGCTTCACTCTCTGTCATTCTTCCACTCACCCAGCTTCTGTAAAAGCTTGTGAATAAAACCGCAAAAAAAATAATACTTTAGTTCTAAGTGTAACACTTCCTCTAGAATTTCTTGTGCTAATTCTTGCAAAGATGGAGATTTTCTATTATGAGAAGCAGACTGAGGGGAGGGAAAAAGTACTTCTATGTATAGTCCATTATTAGTACTGAACCTTAGCCCTGTGCCAATAGCTGTAGAGCAGAAAAACACAATAATCAGAATAGCTTGTTTATATTTACAATAACACTCCATCTAGATTTTTTCTGGGCTGTATTGATTTTCTGTAATCTCCAGTCTCCTGATACTATTTTTATTAATTTCTTCCTATAAAATTTCTTTGCTGTTTCATCTTCATATACAATGTTAGGGGTACATGAAGGTGAGGAAAGATTTAGGTCCCACCCTAGAGGGACTGGAGAGCTTGATGCCATACTGAGAAAAGAGTGGTTCAGAAAAGAATGGATAAGGGGATGATCCCCAGGCAGAAGAGTTTTCTTCTCCATTTTATGTGACTATACCGTTACCCTCCTTGAAAAAGGTTTGCAAGAGTTTGGCAGTATTTTTTCCTTTGGGCTATGTTGCCTGGCTTTTCTTATTGTGGGGAATAAAATCTTGCTGAGAGGTTTTGATTGCAGATAGCTATGGCTTGTACCATCTTCGGCTGTTGGGATGCCAGACCAATCTGCAGTGTGCAGGTAACGATTTTTCCCGTGCCTTGGTTAGTCTTCTCTTATGTGAGTGGAATAGCATTTAAATTTTCTTTAGGATATGTGAAGCAAGTGACTATATACCTCCCAATTTTGAATCTTGTATTTTTGAATCTTTTAAAAGATACTGAATTTGTTCCTGAAGCTGGTCTATAACTGTATTTGAGATGTGCTTGTCCTTGAATTTCAGCATATCTGACTCTCCTAACTCATATGAAAGGAACTTACAAAATTAAGTCAATTCAAATATTGAACTAAACAGTAATACAATAATAATCTGGCAGTAAGAAAAGTTAAATGCTTTAATAGTATTGTTTGTTTAAAAAAAATCCTTGCCAAAAGAGAGAAATTACTTCAAACTACTGCTAATAGTTTTCAGTAAGATGGAAATTTTCCATTATGTGTTTTGTGAAAGACACACTGAAAGGTAAAACTACTTTTATTTATACAAGTCATCATTATTAGTATCAAAGTTGAAAGTCTAGCTAACACTCACCCAGCAGAGCAACACAGCTGCACAGTGCTTGTCTCTAATAATAAGAGAGCAAGTCATCTGGCTCAGCAAACAAAAAGTGGGAATAACTCAAAAGAAGCCTTTCTTGCCTATCAAGTTTATCAAGAAAATATTGAACCAGTTGGAGGTACATACATATCCATCACTATGTAGAACGTATATCAACAGAAGTGTTAAATTTCAGGATGGAGAATGTGTTCATCTCTATGTGTGCTTCTGCACCTTCACACACTTTTAGAAGTCTTAGTACATCCATTTGCGTTTCATGTCTTTTAAGTAATGCAAAATCTATTTTGCTTTTCATATAAAGATGAGCTCAGTGTTGTTTCAAAGCAGATAAACATTATTAATTGAAATAGTATTTCCTATTTGGATGGCACATAGAACTGATCAGCACAAGATGACTTCCAAATTCTGAAATTTAATAAGTATGATTGTTCAGTGTTTTCTCCTGTCATGCTTGGTTCATATTTGGTGTTCTGGCATATGCTTATTTTAAGGCCCAAAGTTTGATTCACCAAGTATCGTACCTTGCTTCAGCTTACTAATAAAGATGGCAATTCAAATGTTAATGAATACAGAAACCTTTCCAGTACATCTGAGGAAATTCTTTTCTCAAATTCGAAGTGTATTAGCAGAAGACTTTTTTTTTTTTTTCCACCCCTACCCTTGGAAAAATTCAACTTGTATCACACTTAAGATACCTATCAGTAATCCCTAAAGACCAGGTGCCTGTATTGTTCTCATATGATGGATGTTAGTCACATCACCTGCTGCGCTACTAGAAGATGCTCAGATAGCCTAGTGAAGAGGGTGAACTAGGAACCTGAATCCAGGAGGTAATTTCTGTAGAATAATTAATAGCTAGTCTGTGTATTCTTTTCTTCTCTACCACCCTTTTTTTCTTAAGCTCCAGAAGTAAATTTTAAAAGAAAACCCCAAAATATAAAACCAAAATACATCTGACATAAGTCTGCTCAGTTTTATGTACCGATAATGTACTACTCCTAAATCTTTTGTTTCTCTTGGAAATGGAGTGCTGTCAAGGTTTTGCATCTCACTGGACTGAAGAGTTTAATGCTGACAATGAACATCTTTGTCTTGACTGAAAAGACAGTCTATTTTTTTTATTGTTATGTAAATTAAGCAGACACTGGTCTTAATTTGTGTTTTCAGGAAAGAGTAGCATTTTGATATAAACTAGGAAGATCTTTCAAATAGGTGTGTCCCAGATAATTTTAGCAGATTAAGTCCATCCTCACCCTACAGGAAAGAATTTGTTATTTAATTAGTATGTGCCTCTTGGAAGGTTCAAAAGGAGCCCCTTTCGCTAGTGACTATTGTTAACCATGTCAAAGTATGATATATGGTATATCATATGAATTACACTGCTGGCAATAGACTATATTAAAGGAATAGTTAAAAAAAAAACAAAAACAAAAACCATGACGGTAAACCTGTGCTTTTCTGTCATGAAATTTAATGGTTTGGTTGCACGGTTAGGAATGTTTTAAAATAGGACCTGTATGTGGTTTAGGACTTATGTCGGTGCCAAGCACACTAGAAATAAAACTAAAGCATCAGCAGAAGGTCTAATCTATCAGGCACAGCAAGCAGATCTACCCCGTGTACAGGGACAGCAAGGCATGTCACAAAAAGGAACGGACAGGGCAGAGAGAACCATTGTTTCCAGTTGTCTTGTGATAATTGTATGTAGTGGCTGTATTTGCAAAGCAGTTTCTCTAATGTTCCATGGCTTATAAGGGAGTAATTTCCCTGAGCCAGGAGTGAGTTGATTTTTGTGAAGGAGTCTTGAATGGTCAGCACAAATGTATGCTGTTTTTGAGTTATGCTCTAACATAGTTCACAGATATTATAAGGCAGTGTTCTTTTTCACTCTTTGATTGTGCCTCTTAAAATGTGCCTTTCACCATTTGTGTTCCACTATCTAAAGATCATTTAAGGGGTAGGGCTACTCTGGAATAATTCCCCCTCTTGCAAGCCCCACCAAAGTTGATATTGCAGTTTGAACCTTAACTGTGTGATGTGGATGCATTTTTCCTAAATTGATGTATGAATCTACTTTATGGAGAAGCAAGAATGGTAATTTTGGGATCAGTGGGCAGATATATTACAATGTGTTTTCTATCTTAAAATAGATACTTAATATTGTATTATATTTATAGATACATTAGATAGGAATATAATAATACAAAATTTTGACTTTTTCTAGCTGTCTTTGTGTGATATTTGCAATTATATATGAGATATTTAGAGTAGAATGTGAGGGGGAGCTGTCCCTCTTATAAAAGATATTATTGTAGTGCTCAGTGCTTTTAGGAGTCAAGCAGTAAAAGCCTTGCAACAAAACAAAAACCTTTAAGAACATTGTTTATTGAATTCTGTTGGCTAAAACTGCCAAAAATAAATTAATAGCCGTTACCACCGCAGTGCTTTTTTTGTTCACAAGAAAAATATCTTGACATATTTTTTCATTTTGTGATTGGTGCACATTTCAAGGGTATAAATTAATCTTCAAAGGATCCTAGGGAATATCTTTCCTGGACACTTCACTTATACATCAAGTTGGCCATGTTAGCAATCTAATCACAAACCTGTAATTCAGTGGACAACAATTTCTTATTGTGAACAGCGTAGCAGCTTTTACTATCATTTAGGTCAGCCTAAGATTGCTGATGCACCATATGTTTCAGGCCATGGATGATGGATGGTATCCTCTGGTGCCCATCCCTAAGTGATTGGAAAGATTGAAGACACACAGTTCACTTAAGCTTGCTTACTATTACATCAAGTAATCAGCGTGATAGGCAAACCTGTGCTCTTTATGTCACACTGCCCAACTTTCTGCAGGGACATTGTGTCAAAAAAACAATCTAAGAACATTTCCAGATGACAGGCCAGTTACTAGAACAACCATTTAACAACTGGATTCATCTAAAAAGCTTAATAACATGGAAAAGTCAATACAGGTTTTTAAAACACCTTTATTTATATGAACCAGACATGGTGTTTTGTTTTTAAAGGGTTTTTATTTCAAGATTGAATTTATGCAACAGAAAGATGTAATAATGCAATCTTTCCCATAGGTCAGCCTTTAGGATGTCAAAACATAGCGTTCCCCATATTAATCAGAGAGAAATGCTACTTTGAAATAATTGTAAATTCATTAGAAGTTTGTTTAAAATTTTGTGGTTAGAAACACACAAAGTCAGTTTAAAGTTTAAGACAGAAATCTTTTTTTATTTCCCAATGCCTGTCTCTACTGATAGCAGTCAATGTTATTTTCATTTTCCCCAACTCTATTGCACTAGTATCTAATCCAGACAATTGAGAGCATCTTCTTTTTTATCAGGTTTTACTGTGGTGAGGAGTCTTTTATATGATACAGGAGTAAAATCCTAGATGATACTCTAAGAATTTAATTTTGCATAAAAGCCCTGCAAGACTTGCAGCGTGTATGTCATCAGTCAGAATAAATCCAACAAAATAATGCCAAGTGAGGCATTCAGAATGTTGTTATTTAAAACTACTGCTGGTGTATGTTATTGTATAAACGGGTATTTTTTTGTTGTAAAATAACTGAGTTGAAAGCTGAATATGTAGGCCAAAGTATCTACATACCCACATCAACCATGAAAAAAGGAGCTGGGCAATTCTGTGAATTCAAATTCCATAAAATGCTCATATAGTCTGCTATTAATGAACATATTTTTGTGTATGCATTTTCTAATTAAAAAGCATAGCTACTGCATGCGCTTTGATTAAATAGCTCATAGAATTACAGAAGGTTTTCCTGAAGTAACAGATGCTGTTTATTTTCAATACTAAATTCTGGCAGCTACTCTGCTGTTATCTTTTAATTTTGTCTCAGCTTCTTCGCCTTACTTGATCAGTCACTGGTTTCATAGTTGTTATATTGGCCTAGTTAGGTGACTGTGGCCTAACACCAAAATCAATACATTTTTCATATTTGAAGTGTGCAGTTAGTGAGAAGTGCTAGTAAAAATAGTTTAAAAAGCATTTCAAAACTAGCCATTCCAAAGTCAGAATTTCAAGGCAGGCTTCCTCTTGTCAGTCTGAGATTGCTGAGACACTGAATTCCATAACCAGAGACAATTTAGGCAACAGCCTCTAAAGTAAATATTAAACTAAGGTAATGGAAAGACAAAGCTATTTTGAGGGAGAGACTTTGGGGAGCAGTGATTAACACTGACTTTAAAACCAAGGCAGTCAAACAGGTGGGGAGGAAATGAGTTGATATTAATAAGACTCGTCACTTAACTGCAGAGCAGAAATTGTTAGAAAGCTGAATAATTCTTTTAGACGTTGCCCGAATATGTGAACCTGTCCATGTTAGAACTGTGCTTTTTGCAGTCACTGACACTTTGGTTGTTTACTGAGACACCTCCTGGGGAGAGATGAGTTTAGTGGGCTGTACCGTAACAAATTCTGATATGAGGGTGCTCCCAATTAAACCCTTGTGCTCTCACTGGAGTGTTGAAGTATACAAATGAATGCAAGGATGAAAGAAATAATTTCAAATATAAAAAGCGCTAGACTAGAATAGTTTTGTTAGAAGAGACCTACAACGATCATCTAGTCCAGGCCACTGCTTTGGCCTTGCCAATGAGAGAAAGACCTGTAATCAAGGAAAAAGATCTTTAAATGTCTGAAAACACGTGGTTTTTTTTCAAAGGAGAGACAATGAGAGTGAGTGAGAGCAACTTCTGAAAAATTGCTTTACCAACCCCATGAGCCAGGTGTGCAATAGGAACTTTAACTAAAATAGGGCACAGAGTCAAACTCTTATATATTCTGAAAAATTCTTTGTGGAACTTTTTGCTTTTCTAAAATGAGAAGTGTCAGTCAATGTGAAAATGCCTGGAGGATAAACAGTCGTAGTACCCACATCTTTTCTTTCTTCTTTCCAACTATTCTGACTTGGATAGCAGTGAAATCATAGTGGTCGTCTTCATTTGAAAGTATGCTGTAGAAATTAAAACCAGCACCTAAAACTGCATTGAGGTATCCAGGGGTGAAGCTTGTGCAGAGAGAGGGCCAGAATCCTTGTAAACAGGGTTTTAGGTATTTAAGCAGTGGAAAAAATCTCATTAGCCTCCTATACTTGTGTTAATATCAGAGAATAACACAGGGCTTAAACCCATGCATTTATTGTGCATGTTGTGGTCTATGTTTGCTTCACATTGTGACTGTTATGTGAGAGCAGTGACAAGGATGGGCTGGAGTGGGAGAACCCACGCCCTCCCTGCATGTAAGAAGACTAGGGCGCAGCATTTGACTCAAAGATGAGGCTTTCAAACTGGAAAGGCAGTACAGCCTCAGCCAGTGTGAATCACAGGCAGCTAAATATCCTTAAAAATCTGAATTAAATATTCTCAGTTCCTTATGTAAAGAGAAGTCACTGCTCTCAGCTGAATTTAATAGTGCCCCAAAGTCAGGATTGCTTAGATGACTGTAACGCTTTATATTGGTCAGGCAATGTTGGCTCTTTTGCTTAAAGGGAATGTTCCCTAGGCATCACAAGCATGGAGATAAGCATTCAGTTTCTGCTAAAAACAAACCTAGTGTAATAATCCTCATGTTTTGTGAATATGAATTCTATGAAATCAGTAGCGTCATGTCAGTGAAGAATGGGACCACACCCAAAGTCATTAGAAAGATAGAGATTACATTTTGAGAAAATAACTTCATTTTGAGGGAAGCAGCACAGCAGGTAGATTTTGGCTGTTATGCACAATGGCATTATCTTTTGAATGAGGCACTTCTCCCTGAACAATCAGCCCTATCATTGCAATAATAAGCCTGTGATAAAACTGATTATATTTTTTTCGGTCACCGCAGTTAAACAGAAGAGGCGAAGCTGTTAACTACTGCAATCTGCTGTCCCTTTTAAAATCCTGTAAAGATGGCAGACACTTATGTTAAACACAGTGGATTGTTGGTAAAGTTAACCGTGTGCATCCAGAAGTGGCAGAATATGGACTAAGGTGCAACCTCAATCTGTGCTGTAATAAAGTAGCTGTTCATCTGTGGTCAGAGATCGTCATGAAAGACCTTGAGTTCCTTCACTTTATTTTGCAGAAAGGCCATCAGACAGCTTTGCATCATCTAACTCTATCAATCAAGGACCTCAACCACTGCATTCTGCTGAAAGCTTTCCTGTTTGGCTCTGTTTTTCACAGACAGCTCAATAACTTGTCTGTGGAGCTGTGATAAATGTACCATGTGCTTCTAAACTGTCTCTTTAACACTGAACTGAATTTCAACTTGTAATGCTTGTGACTAATTGTTTTCATCAGAAACATTTTATTTATTTCCAATTATTATTCCATAGTCCCTGATTATCCCTTTTTTCATTCATTCTCCATCCCTGTGTGTGATGGACTACTAGAAAACTACATTTTACTCAGTGAATAAGCTGCATAGTATAAAGAATAAAATTAAAGTGAACCTATATGAACAAAAAATATAAATTTCTAATACTTTTTTTTTAAGCAAAGTATATACTAAGCTGGTTTTTAAATATAGATTTTCTTACCTCTAATTTGTGAGCCAGTCCTAAGTGCTTCTTTCAGTATATATAAAACTAGGGCTGGTATCACAGAACCTCATGCTATTTGGGCACAACTGTCTGTTTTTGCTGAGGAGGCCCAAAATAGAGCTATTACGGCAAATGAATAACTTCTCACTCTGAAAGAAGGCGGTTCTTTTAGATCAGGTTGTAGGTCAATGGCAGGGCAGGGTGAGGAAACTCATATTGCAGCTGTCTGCAAATGAGCTTCACTCCTGATACAGTATAAAAAGGACTTCAAGGTTGGTAAAGGTTAAAAATTGGATAAGGGGACAAACATGTAAAATACAGGGAGGCAGAAGAGTTTTCATAGTTGCACACAAAGTCCACGGGTGATTGTGTAGCTTATACATTTTTAGCACTTAGAACTTAATGTCAGTCTTTGCTTTCGGATTTTGTAAGACCATAAGTGCAGTTTAGTGATGAGAGACTGATGATTTTTTGACAAAAAAAAAAGCATGTAATGTGTTGTAGTAAAAGTCCTAATAAGGAATGCATGAAAAAGCCTTGTGTTTTGGATTGTTAGACATCTTGGAGCTTATGAGCAGAGAAGCTATTCCTTTGAAATAAAAAAAAAAAAAATGATTGCAGTGTGTTTATCACTGTGATAAAGTGCAAGTTCTGCTTAGAAAATTCTCAGCTGATTAATTCATGCAACTTGCAAAACTGTAGTATGCATTGAGGATCAAAGTAAAACATAATCTTTTCAGGGGGAAATGGCATATGAAATGACTTCTTAATAAAAAATAAGCCACAGATGGCAGAATCTGTTCTGGGATATATGAATGTGGCTCCTATCAAGCATAATTGTGCTAAAAACCAGCAAGTAGGACTTCAATTTGGCGCAAAGTTACATTAAAACATACCAAAATGAAGAACTCTTCTTTTTTTTTTTTTTTTTTTTTTACTTTTCTCTGTAGTGGTTTTAGTAGGAGAAGAAGAAAGAGCGCAAGGTGTGTTTAATTGCTTTTGGGAATATGCTATTCCAGGGTAAGAAGAATAAATATTGTACACTCTGGAAAGCATGTTGATTTTTGGTGGACAGCACTAATTTACACATTCCTCATTTAGAGCACAGAGGTAATACTAAAAATGGATCCTTTGGTGTCTGTAGTAAAAAATACATATACTGGGACAATTCTCATTGTCCATGTCACTGCATAAATGTGCAGAATAAAAAATAAAATGGAATGGCATTGTTGTACTGCATGAAAAGCAGGACAAGTGGTGGCAAACGGCAGCCCCACCATACGTTAGCTGTCACACTCTGCAACTACAATGGCACAGGGGCAGAGTGTACCTCAGAGGACAGCTGGGAGATTTGTTTAACAAATTTAGTGTGTAGGACCTATCTGGAATGATTTTCTGTGAGAGAATTATTCCCTGTTACTACAGTGCCAGTTGGGTACAGTAACCTTTCTGACTTCTTCCCATACTTACACCCTTGCGAGCCCATAGCGAGATCCAATCTGTATGACGCATCTCTTGCTCCTGCTGAGCAAAGCCAAATAGAATTTCTGCTTATAGGTGATCCCACTAAGTGAATCCCTTGAGCTCCTCCTCTCTCTCTCTGATTAAAGCATTTTCAGATGTTGGTTAAGAGATGTGTCTCAAAACTGTGAATCTAATTCCAGGCTGCACTGTTCTGCTACACACTGTTTTACCAGTAAACAATTAACATAAGCCCTGCTGATTTACGTAATGAAAGATTTGGTCTGCTAGGCAGAAGCTTCTGCTGGTGCACAGCTTTGTAGGGTCTTGTTGGGGGGTAATAGGTATGAAGCTATTGTGAACAACTCTTTGTTGACTTCCAAAATGACTTTTACGCTCATAGCTATAAAATAGAGCAACCATAAAATAAACTGGCTGGGGTTTTTTTTTCCTTTTATGATATTTTCCAAAGATCCCAGATATACTCCTTTTTGAAGAGAGATGTGCCTTTGGAATACCAAGACGCTGTTCAGGAGAGGGGAGCAGGGAAGGAATTAAATTAGGAGCACAACTATATATGAGACACTGCTTGCACACTATAGAGCTCATGTTATTGTAAAGCAGAGTGAATGTAATGTTTTTAAGGAAATTTAGAAGACTCATAAAAATACAGATATTATCTAGTGGCAGGAAAGAAATCAAAGCAAGACTGAGTACATTTTACAGATGCACTGGATGCAGTAAGAAATTCTTTCCCTTGTGGAGGCTTCTGCCATCTTAAATACATGAAGCAAAGCTAGAGGCAGACTTTTGAGCAACTTTTATAATCTAATCTATTTATAATCAAATTTTATTTCAATTGCATGCAGGCTGGGAGTGCAGGAGCTGGTTACTGTTGCTGGTTCCCTAAATGAATGCACTAAGATTTAGAAGCTCGGCTCACTAACAATGAGTTTAATTGGTATCTACACACAGTACTGAAGTCCCAAAATTGTATTCCAGGCACACACTTGACTCAGTGAAAAATTGGGATAGATTATGTAGAGACAGTGTGTAATTCCCCTTGCAAAGTCCCCACAAGTGCAGAGGGAGGACGTGTGGTCAAGACAATCCTTTGCGCTAGCCACCCTAGCTATTGGCTGCTACATGGTCTTTAGAGGCAGTGATAAATTTGAGGGTAGTCATCTGACTTGCCTTAATCAGCACTGATTAAAAAGATCTAAATGGCTCCTGGCAGCCCCTGGATCAGAAGGATACAGATGCTCTCTCCCTAGTGGTATGCCAGTCACCACTGTGGAGGTAAATTCCATCTATAAATGTCAGGGGTAACATGTCGGTCAAAAGTTGTACAGGTGTACAGAAGAGCTGATACACTGAGAAGGTGTAAGAAGAATATAAATAACTGCAAATATTACAAAGTTATTACGTACATTGATTGTGGGGCCTTTTGGGGAGATCATGTTCTTTTCTGTTGACTGTCTCTGAAAAGATACGGCATATATAGAGGAGAGCTTAAAGATAGGCAAGAAAAATTAACAGGCTTCTGTATAAGTAATTTAAAAAGCTGGTTAGTTTAAAGAGGCAATAAATAGGAAAGAATGTTGTAGAAGTATACAGCATTCCAATTGGTTTGGAAAAAGTAAATCAGCCACTCATCCTTTTTTATTCTTTCTCATAATTCCAGAACATGCAGACATGCAGTTAAACTGAAAGACTGAAGCTTTTAAAAGCTCAGAAGCAAATGTTTCTTCGTCATACGTAGTGCCTCAAATTCCCCTTCAATGAAATGGGGCAGCATTATTTTCTCCATCTCCACCAAATATTGAAAGTTTCCGAGTTCTTAAACACCAGTTGCTATGCAAGTTAAAATTAACTTATGCAAAATAATACAGAATTGAATAGAGCACACTAACTTTTCTGTGGAGTCTTTAATGTAGCCTCTATCTAGACTTCAGTGTCTAAAGGACATCCTCCATAAAAGTAATTATGGTGACTTTAAAAAGACATAGTAAAGCTCCTATAGCTTTTGTAGTTCCTGTAGCTAATTGTATTCACAGTGGAGTATTTAGACAGCGGGAGAACCCAAGCAGTTATCTTTCCTTACAAAGCAGAGCTCAAAAAACCTCCAACAAAGGTATTTAGAAATTTGGCCTTACATTGCTAATTCATGCAGAACATAAGCAAACGTGGGTATATTCCTGGAAATGTGTGCTGTAGTGTACCTGGGGAATGAGGTGGCAGTTTGTGGAGCTCAGACCCAGCACCCAGGGTGAAGTCAAAACGCAGGGTTTCCAGGGGCTGGAATGGAGTAGTGACCCTAGGCCATTTGCGCAGTGAAATCTAACGGTGGGTGAAAGAACGAATTCTAGTATACTGCCACCTCTTCTTCATGAACCACCTACTTTGTAACACTTTTTGAGTGGAACTGTTGATGAAGTGATCAGGAGAAAATTGCTCTTGGCCTTGCATGCTCTAGGCTTGTCTTTTACTCACTGAGGAAGAAATATGTTATCTTGAATTTAAATAAAATAAATTTAAACTTAAAAGCAATTTTTGTTGACTTGTATTAAATGAGGTGCCAAACAAATGCACTATCGAAGTATATCTCTTCAAAGTACATCCACTGAATGGGAACCATAGTAATGTGAAGAGAAAAGACCTTAAAGGAAATGCTAGTCAGGTATTATATTTTGTGGTTAAAGGCCATCTAGGAGAAGCAGTAAAATAATCACTGTAGTGAGGATTACCATGTATGTCGTATTACACCTCACTGTAAATATTGCTTTAATTTTTTATGGCACAGATTATTTGTAACTTTATTTTATATACTGCATAGCACTTAAATGTCACTGGATCTAAAACCCTTATCTAGGAAGCTCATTAGTTGAGCTGTCTGCGTCTGTATATCTGCCATCAGCATCTGGTGAGAGGGCTGCTGCTGACCCTGCCAGACTTGGGTCATGAGGTCAGCAGGTCTCATTTATTATTCAAAATTGCTTTCTGACCTTTTATCAGCTAGGTCAAAGAATGCCGCATTCTCCTTGGTTGAATTTTATAGTGAAATCAGTATCATGCGTGGATAATGTAATTACCAATTCATGTGAATCTCATCCCTTCCTCTCCAAAAATGTACTCACTTTGGGGTTGATGAAGTTCGAAGAGTTGCTTGTACAAATGCATGTACGCTCCAAGACCACGCATATACCTTGTCATCCTTGTGCAGTAACACATGTAGCTTCACATCTAATTTATGCTTCAAACCGTGCATCTACTTTCCACTGTCGTGGTACTGAGACAGCTAAAGGTAGAGCTCCATAGTTAACAGATGACTGCTCATTTTTACCACTCCCATTCTTTTGAATAGATTCCTTTTCACTGTTTATATATTCAATATACATATTCAATATATTTTCAGTAGTAACTATATCTCCCCCTTCAGCTGCACACATGTATCAGTTGAATATAAGAGAACTTAGAAGAACTGTAAACCAAGAAAAGCCAATAAATATGAAGACGGTTTTCTTGGAGATTATAACAGATTCTGGAAACAAAAAACACTGAGAGTCCAGAATATTTTTAAAAATATTTTTTGGTTACAGATACAATCTAGATCCAGGAAATTGCTATCCAGCATGATTTCAGTCCCAAGCAGAATCATGAATGCCTCTGGCAAAATTGACAAGGAACTGATGATTTGAAAATTTTGTTCTATGGTGAATAAATAGGAACCATAAATGACATGACAATAAGAAAAATATTTTTGGAGTTTTAGAACACTAAACTTTGAAGAAAAAATTAGCCATCAGCTCTTAACCAGCCATACTACAGTATGGAAAATTGGAAACCATAAATGGCAGATTGATTCTTAAAGGGAGCTGTGCAGTTCAGCATTATTCCTCTGGAATGATTTCATCCTTTTTAAAAGAAGGAGCCAAAGGTCACATTGGTCTTGCCCTTGAAGCAGACAATATGAGATGTCAGCTTGTGCTTTCTGACACTGCATATGATGAATAACCTTGACACAGTAATAAACAAATAACCTATATTAACGTTTATAAGCATGGTGAAGTATTAATGCAATATATACTTCAACAGTATGTTGTGAATATACAGCTTCCATAGAAATGGATTTCCTCTAGTAATACTGGAGTAAATTTATGGTTTGTTAAATATTGCTGCAAAATACATGTTCTTTAAGTTACAGAATGTATACATATCTGAAATATGGCCAACCATATGTACATAAATTAAGAGAAGTACTTTACAGAAGCAGGCACTGAATTACAATTATGCAAAAACCCTGAACATCAGTATTCGTAGAGATACTCAAATTGGTGTGAAAAGTTTATTTTTAGTGTTTCAAATACTTGCAGTTAATTGTCTCTAAGTGCAGCTCTGTCATAAATCAGTATTCAGTAAGGTTATCAGCTATTCTCTTTTGGTATTTCCAGTAGCAGGGAAAAACAATTGTGTACTGGTAAGATGTCAAGGTGTATATAATGTTTGGTTGGAATGAGGTGTTTTCCTCTAAATGTGTGAAGCTGGGAGTTCAGTTGTTGTAGGGAGAATTATAGAATGGTGTAGGAGCCTTTTTAACAAATTCCTTAACTTTAAGAATAGTCGTGTACTATTTATAGCTGTCTTCATGGCACATTAAGGTTTTTTGTGGGTGTTTTTTTTTTAACTGAAAATTAAACAAAGCTATTGGATATTAATGAAATGCAGGCTAACATTAGAGGGTGGTACTTAGCCCTGTGCGGAGTTTGAAGTACAGAGTTTCTCTTGTTCATAAGCAATATCTGTATCTTAATTGTAGACATAATTTTTGTTTGCTTTTAACTACAAACCATGCTCCCAAACAAGTAATCTATTTCTAGTATAGACGAGCTGTGTTGAGATTTCTCTATATTCTTTCTGAATCTTTTAGAGACATCTCCGTGTACTGTTACATGTGAGTTAACCCCAGGTCCTACTCCAGCCTTCGTTATTACGCAAACTCGATTGTAGTCATGGTACAATAAATATTCACCATATGTGACAGTTTGAGAAACACCTTGTGTCTTAACACTTGCAAAATACTCTAGCACATATCCCAGTGTACTTTACAAAGTGAAAAAAGGCATCTGTCGTTCCTCCTCCTGCATGTTATGAATGTTACATGTCCACGAAAGATATTTTGTGGGAGCTGTGTGTACAGAAGAGATCAATGATATGTTTCATAGTATCATAAATGCGTTTCAAAGGTTCTAAAATTTAGATTGGAGGAACGTGGAGAATGTCATGCCATTGCTGTAGATGAAAGAAACCAAGACTGCTAGTTAGAAGTCAAAAGCTGTTGTACACTGCAGATATTAAATGAGACAAAAAATGTATAGAAAACAGTACGTAGATTAGTGAAAAAAGTTTTATCTTCATCTTTTAACAAACATTTAACTGCTCATAGATTGACATGCCTTTACAGTTATCCATCATTATTTCTACTGTTAAGTAGGGTTAAGTACTAGAACTAAATGAACAAAGAGAAAGGACAATCCTGCTGTTGTCTTTACATTAAGTGTTAAGTGAAACTGCTTAAGAAGTGAAAAGTAAAGGAAAGAAAATGAACATACATCCAAAAGAGTGTGCAGTCCCAAAGAAATTAATTTTAAAAAATCCGCTCTTTAGTGGGTGGCATGGTAAGAATAAAAAATAAGACAACAAGGAAAGTGGGCCCTGACTATTCATTTGCACTCAATAGCTGTCTTCTGAACTAAAACAAACCAAGTGGTTGGTTCTTCTAAACCACATTTTCACTTTCCTTTAGTTCTGAATGGCTGAGTGATTCCCTTGGAACAGGGCTTGAAGTGGCAGCTGTGAATGCAACTATAAAAGTGTGAGCTCCAGATTATGTGTTTATAATACTACAGTATAGTAATACTGCTGTGATCCCAATTTTGTAAACCTAAATTTAACTCTTCACATGGATAGAATTACTTTAATCTGTTCTTTAGCCTTTCAGTTTTTCCTAGGATCAAAGGGTGTCTCTAAGTGAATTAACAAACCTAGGTACTAAGTGCTTTACACAAACAGCAAATCTGGTTGTGTACTTTTGAAGTCCAATAGGGCACATGCACTGTAGATATTTTTTCTTTTACTGTCACAAGAATTCTTGCAATTCTGTAACAATGTAAAAATGTAAAGTGGAGCTCTCTTGGCAGAGGTAGGCTGTTCTCCTCTGGAAGAAGCATCGTGTTATGGGAGCAGTTTATATCTTGAAGCTCACCTGCATTTGTTATTTGGCTGTGATGAAGGATGTGCAAAGACTGGAGTGCCTATGAGCTTCAGCGGGCTTTGTGCATTTAACAGTCATTGAAATCAGGTATACTGCTGTGCTACAGCTTTGTAGTCTCAAATCATTGGACTAAGGCTAAGGCTTTATGTTGGAGCTGAAGAGTTTATTTGGATTGCTTTGGAAAAGATTAGGCAGATTCCAGAGTGTCAGTTATATTCTGGTGAAAGTGAACTTCTGCTCTTTTGAATGTAGTTGTGGAAAGTTGACTTACTTCTACAATATCTGTTCTAATCCTTTTTACACATCCATTAGAATTTCTATGCTGCTTGCTTCATCCTAGCCACCTTGGCCAAACTCAGGTTGTGGTAAATCAAGAGCAGCTCTATTGCTTTTGATAAAACTTGCACCTAGTTAACACAAAGGTGAACTCAGTGCCCTGAGCAGGCAGTGAGCGTTCTGTGATTTATTTTACAAGAAAACTGTGTTCTTTGTTAATTATGCTACAGCAATTGCATTGTGCTTTTGAAACTGCAGTCAAGGTCCTGCTGCACATTTGTACCTTTTTTCTGCAGGAGCCCTTTTGGCATTTCCACTTCACTCATTTTATGAGCTGGAGTGCAACCTTTAGTGATCTCCTGAACTGGCAGGTTTGTTTCCTGAAATACTAAATTTGTTTTTATCCTTCCATATGTAGAGGATGGATACGTCCTCTGTCCCTAGATTCACCTCTGATTGTGCAGACAAGCTGGTAGTTGAAAGCATATAGGAACAGAAACAAATCAACCAGTAAAAGGGAAGAATACCAGCAATACAATTTGAAGTACCTAAAGGAGACAGGTAGGACTCTTCCATATGCAATTTCTTGTCGAGGACTGGATCATCTCCAAATAGTGTATGCCTACCTTTTCTATGCGTGAATTGGAATACAGATGTGCATAAATACACAACACCCTGGAACAGGTAGATTTCAGAATACGTAAATAAAGATATTCCGGATACTTTTGACTAGGTATATTACAAAAAGCAATAGAAATCTTTGCTTTCAGAATTAACAAGAAACTAATGATCAGACATCAACAAAAAATCAAATTCTAACCGGTGACTTGGCTACCACAATAATGCACCCAGTGAATATACTGTTGTTTCACCAGCCTTCATAATTTTATAGCAAATCTTGTGGTACCTTGTGTGTTTCTTTTCTGAAAGTCCCAGTTCTTATAGGAAAGTGATAATATGAAAGCATTAACTTACTACTAAAAGCAAAAGAAACCTGGAGAAAATTATATCTTCCTGAGGAATAAAAGCTCAACACAGAAAAAGGCTAGCACTTAAAAAAAAAGTGAAAAAGAACCTAAATAAAACTTTTTTTTAAAAAAAAGCAAACCTCATACCTGTGAACACGAGTCTTATGCTGAAAATAGGCAGTACCAACACTGATTGCAAACTTTTAAGTTTGGCAGCAGTGAGAAGCATGCTCCTGTTACATTTGACCAACCTTATTTAAGCAAAGTGCAATGAATTTGACATTTTAAAAAATCCTGCCACTTCTCCATCTAGATTGTTTCTGCCTCACGCTCTCTTTTAGCACTTGAATGCACCAAAGAGAGCATGGAAGAGCTCACACTTGTGTTTCTCCTTGGCTCTTCATCCCCCCGTGGAGCTTAACTCCACTAAGATGACGGTCTTGTACCATGTTTGACCTATCAACAGCAAATCATCTGCATTTTTTGGAACTATGCTTTTTAGTTCCTTGCAGGTATGGTTTCACATAGCCTACGAACCACAGAGACACTTGTCAGTCACCTCCTTAGATGTCCATCTTCTTGGAAGTGCCTGTAGTGTCTGTCTTTCCTCTTTATTACCCATCTCAAAGTGGAAGGTCCAGGCTGTTTTGTCCACTTACAGATACATCTTGCTGATGGCCTGAAGAATAAAGTCGAGCATAGGTGAATAGAGTGAAGGTGTAGTATTAGACAGGGGTCATCTTTTACTCACTAAGTACTTCACAGCTCCTTGCTTATCTACTCATTTGAGGGAGTGCCACATTCATTTTCTGGACATACATCCCGTGGTGCTTAAAGGGGAGACTCTGTTTCCCAAACCTGTGTCTGTTTTGTGGTAACTGAAACAGATGGTCCACATTCATTACTGATATAATTATGTATCATCCATTAGTTCAACAGTGCACCTTTCTGATACTTATAGATAACAACAAAAATTGCTTATTAATTCCCAGAATAGTAATGTCCAGGTTTTGTTGTCAATCGCATCAGGAAAGTAGCTGCCTTGAAATTAATCCAGATTCATGCTTCTGTAGCACAGCCCAGAGTCATTGTCCATATATACAAAATAGATTTCCAGCTACACAAAAAAGGGACAGCAACTCATGGTAGCTGGTGTTTGGGAAAAAATACAAAATGATATAAGTTTGTCAGATGCTAGTTTGCTTCTCTGCACGCCAGTTCACTACAAATCTTAACCATGTAACTGGAAATCATTAATTAAATCCTGTGCAGCCAAGAATCATGCATAATGTAACACAGCTACTGCAAACAGTTAGCTCCTGATCATTTAAATTTCCTTCTTGCTCTTAGAGACACGAGGAGCCTGTATTTGAAGTAGTCCCTGATGAGATTTTGCTTTTACATCCTTGGACAATGTCCTTGTGCATATTTATAGGACAAAGTAGAAGGATTACATATGTGTTTTATGGTATCAACTGTAATAATTTAAAAAATACGTACCGTGGGGCAAAATGGTCGCATAAGCACACCTCAAAATCTTTTGACTGTGCGGAAAAAAAGTGGCCTAATGATCTAAGCCTTTAAGTAATAATGCCATGATTGGGTCATGTGCATGAGATCGCCACTTTTAAATTGAACATGCATTTCCACCTGAAAGATAGGATTTCCATATCTCCTATTAATTTTTATGACGAGGATTTTAGTAAGCCGTCCACTCTGTTGGGCAGCGTTATTTCTATAGTGCTGTCAGTTAGTGGTGAGAATAGATAGGCGCTGCAAATGTTCAAAAAGGCAATTTGTTTAAAGGACAGGGACAGAAGAAGGAGGAAGTGGACTTCACAAATTAAAAACTGCACAGCAGTTTCACTGCAAACCATCTACTGGTCATACAGTACTATCCAATTAATCCATTACTCTTAGAAGAAGAATCCCTGTATATCCAGGTACAATCCTTGCCAAATATCTGGACACAATCATAGGCTTTTAGGATTACAAGTAACATAATAAAGGATAATGATCAAAAATTAAGCACACCAATACAGAATGCTTGGGTTAACTGGGCCTGCCATGTGCACTATAAAGCAGCAGTCTGTTAGGTTTAAAGTGAGATTAAGGAGTTGTGTAACCTGCAATTATGCTGTTTTTCATTAAAAAAATAAGATGATTGGGCTCAGTAGGGCCCTTCCTTATATTTACCTCTGTTTAATTGGATTGGGAACTGCTTAAACATCTTTGAGTTGGAGCTTATAAGAAGATGATCCCAGCTGTTTTTCGAAGCTTAAGACAGCAGGCAGACAACATGATCATGTCAAGACTCATACTAAAGCCTTAATCCTACTTTTTCATCAACTAGCACTACAGCTGAGTCTTTAACCTCCTAAGTACTAAATGTGCTTTGGATCTCTCACAATACATTTGCTGTCAAATGTTATTGTCTAATAATATTAATTTTTGCTTCTTTTCTGAGAAGGACTGTAAAGAATAGTCTCTGTCTATCTGAATTTGGAGAGCTATAGCGTAAGCCTGGATTTTCAGTCCTTTTAAAACTACAATTTATAAGCTTGCACCTATTGAAGTCTGTTGTTCTCTTTGGAGGCGAGGAATTGCCTTTGACCTGTACCTCACCTTGTTATAACGTAAAACCCAGTATATTGGTAACTATTTTTTCATTGTGCATGTATCACTAGATTGAATATAGTTTTCAATAGGAAAGAAATGGCAACAGCTTTAGTTTTATTCGAGTCTTTTTTCTAGGAACTGTTAGCATGACCAGAAGAAATTTTCCAGATTCCTAGCCTCAGAACTTGCTAACCAGAGCATTATTTAGTTTGATAATCCTGGAGTTGCATAAAGATTCAGTGTTCTAATGAGTTTTTCCTGCATCTGTTAATAGTATCTTTACAATGCAATAATCTCCTTTCTTTTTCTCTTTTTCTTTTTCTTTTTCTTTTTCTTTTTCTTTTTCTTTTTATTTTTATTTTTCTTTTTCTTTTTCTTTTTCTTTTTCTTTTTCTTTTTCTTTTTCTTTTTCTTTTTCTTTTTCTTTTTCTTTTTTTTCTTTTCTGTCGGGTAGTGCTCCGATTTGTTCTAGTGACACAAGGCTGCCAGCAGGAAAGCAAGCGTAGTTAATGCTCAGCTGCTCAAACCAGTCAAGCAAGCTAGCAAGTCCCAGCTGTGCTACTTGATGTTTTTTGATTGCACCTAGTCCTCAATCTGTGAACTGTTTTCTGGACTTAGATTCATCAAGCTCTGCCGCTTTAAAAACTCATGCAGGCAGGCATCCTAGGATATGCCATTATAAGCTGCTGCCAGGGGATCTTCTAGGAGATAAATGGAATCTGTGTGAAGTAAATTAGTGTGAACCAGTCAATCTGTGTGTCAGCCCTGAGCCACATCCATGGGTAACTAGCTTGCTGACTGAAAAGTCCACTGTCTTTTGCCAATCAGAGGTTTCAGCCACCAGGAAGCAGTCCTATACAACATTAGTTTCTTGGAATAAAGCCTGTTTGACCAGCTAGTGAAACTCTTCAGTATACAGTACTGTACTGCTCGCGTTTACTTATTGCTTACAATTGAAGTGAAAATCTTTTAAAGTCAGATAACATTTTAACAGTAGGGAGCATCACAGAAATGTCTTGGAAATAAGTACTTCCACTTTCATACAGCAGCCATTCAGCAGAGTCATGCTGGGCGGCAGTTGGCTTTACCTCCCTATCAGTAATACATCTTCAAGGCCATAATGCAAAATAATAACAATAATCTGGCCAGAAGAGGTTAATAAAGAGGCTCTGAGTGTATTTTTTTTCCCATGGATTAAGCTATTTGGACAGCTTTGATCGAGAGAAGGGAAGAGTATGCAAGCCATAACATTCACATTATGCACAGGGATATGTCAGTGTCATAACGGTGCTGCACACTTTTGTTTCATTTCGGTGTTAAAAGCAATTGAGGCAATCCACAGCTAGAATTCCTCTGTAGAAAGGGACGGAACCAGAATCCTCTGAAAATTCCCTGATTAATGGTTTTAGACTTGAATACCAAATTGATTGCTGTCATGAAAATAATAATGTCAATGCCATCAATAATGCGATTTAAAAAATAGGAAGTATTTCTTTCTTTGTTTGTTGTTTTTACAGAAGCTACCGATACACTGATAGGCAGTCATATGTGCAATTCATACCCTCCCACGCCATTGATCTAATGTGCAGAAACCAGGGGGGATTTTGATATATATTTTTAGAATATTGGACAGGTGAGGAGATATTATATACTTTAATTAAAAAAGAAACTAATTATCTAGTAACTATCAGAACTGAAAATTGGCCTTCTTTGCTAATTCCTGTAAAAATTGTTTTTCTATTCTCTCCCAGTTACTGGTTGAAAAAAAATAATGAGAGGGATAAAGAATGTTGATCAAATGTAATCACTTAATTCAGTCTTACTGAATATGCACTACCACACATTTAGGGAATTAAAAAAAAAGAAATTTGGGCTTTCTAGATGGGGACATCATTGAGAAGAAAAAGCAGTGTATAACGATAGAATTAATTAAAGACAGTTTGAGGTTACATTTTCCTTTTTTAAATCCTCCTAAGTTTTACAGAAGCATATGCTTCAGAACTGTGCAGTAAATGGTGTGTGGGATTTTATGGGAAAGTATTTTATTTCTTGCAGCAGAACCCACTGAGACAAATTTAACTAGTTAGGTGTTTTATTATATATACTACACAGAATACATGGACAGATTCCAGTATAAATCACAACTAAGATCAAGACAACTGCTTTAAAATTGAGTGAATGTTTCATTGCACTAATGAAACAAAAATGGGATGTCCTTTGAGAGCATAATTTGTTACATGCCATTATATTTTAGTTGAGAGAAGTAGGGAAGTCCCTCTGGGTGAATAAAACTTCAAGGTATATTGGGAAAAGAATCACTGAAAATTTCTGGTTTCCTGTCTGGAGTAATGCTGTCCTCATAGATATGGGGAGGGAGGATGAATGGAGTTTCAGGAGTTTTTTATTTAAAATATATAAAAACTTTAAAAGAAATTTCACTCTTACAGAAGGAAAAATGTTCTTTAGTTGCAATTCACTTAGTGAGTGGAATGAGTTTCGTTTGCACGTGGCTTCACAGAGTGCAAGAGCAAGCTCTGGCTTCCCCAGGCACTTGGGTTAGTATTTCTGCAGACTGCGCTCTGCACTGTAATATTAGGCCCTACTTCTGCATTCAGTGGAATGGATTTAAGTTACTGTAGCTTCCGTTTTGACTGCTGCCATTCTGGCTTATTTCAAGGATGGTTCCAACTTCCATATGCTGCAGCATTCACTTTAGAATAATGATGTGTTTCTCCGGGTTAATTTCTTAATCTCTCTTTTTAAAATTAAAATGTAATGAAAACTGAGCGAATGTGATATTTAATCATCAGAAGATAATAACCAGCCATTCTCAATTAAATGACAACTACATACATTGGTGCAGGTTTTTTTAAATGACACTAAAAATTATGAAATGACCAGCAACTGATGTCTTCTGTCAGTGAGATGAATTAGTGGTTTATATGGCCTGAGAAATGGTCTGGAAAAAAAAATACAGGGTTCAATTCAATAAGGATAAGAGCAAGGATCTAGGCTGAGGTAGGATTAATCTTCTGCAAAGAGGCAGGATGGGGGAGAAATAGCAAGGTAACAGTTTCTCAGAAAAGAATCTGGATCACAAGCTGAGCATGAGTCAATGGTGTTCATGCGGTGGCAACAAACCCCACACCAGGCTCTGTGCGCAGCAGTATCACCTGTAAAACCTGCAAAGTCCTCCGGGTGCTGTACTCGGCGCTGGTGCCGTCAAGGGCACGTCCCCACCCTCTCTGACTCCCTGCCCGGCACCCTCATGGCAGGATGGGTGCTCCACAGCGGGTGGTGTGACTTTGTTACCTGCTTTTTCTGTTTTTAGGTGATTGTAGTAACTGCTGCTATTTCACTTGCCATTTCATGAATGCCTTCTGCATTTCTTTTAATATCAATGAAACAACTGTATCCTTTTAGGTTGACATCAAAATAGATGGAAAAAACTAAGTAGGATAGTAACCCTCAACCTAGAAAAGAGATGGTTGAAAGAGGATAAACCAAAGGATGTTCAATCACAAGCACCACAGAGAGAGTGTGCAGGGCTCCTACGTGTGCCTTTTCTCATACAAGAATAAGTTTCACATTAAGCTAATACGAAACGTGCAAAGAAACAAAAAGAGATGCCCACCGATGTGGTAAAGCTTGCCATGTTAAGGCAAGTTAGGGTGTAGGATGTTAAGGGTGCAAAAATTCTACCTGTTTAAGGGAAAACGAGAGAAGTTTGTGGAACAGAAATCTACTGTCGGTTTTTACATGTAAAAAAAAAAATAAATATTTTGGAATTCCCCGTTTCAAATTGGAGTTTAGTGGAAATTTCTGGTGAAGTATTACTGTAGTGTAGTGGACTCTTACACTGATGATATTTGGTCTCAGCGAGTACAGCTGTTGTTATGCTTTTTATGGTATCTATGAAATGTGCTTTTTAAAATAGTACTCAAAGCATTTCTTGCCCAGCTCTCCATCAAGCTTCTTAGATATAATACAGTAAGTGCCTGTAGATCCCATACATCCCAGAAGCGGCATTGAAGCATGATTGTTTTATCCATTTACGAAAATAAAAATATACCAGCATTTTATTTTCCTTTACAGAGCTTTTCATGCAGTTTTATTTAGATTCAGGTTGCTTTGTGTTCTGTATTGGATATATTTATCGCCTATAGCCTATCTTGCCTAATATTTTTGATTGAAAAATAGTTTTTGTTATCCTATCTGCTATTTTTGAATGACAAATAAGTTCTTGTTTTCTCTGCAGACAGGCTGTCTTTGAGTTACTAATCTATCTTATCAATAACAAAGGCATCTTATCAGAAAACACTAACTGGTTTATTCACCTGTATTATACAAACTTCTTTCTCCAATGTGTCTGCCCTCTGCAAATTGGTATGCAGAGCATGTTATGTACACTTTAGTGTGTGATGTTTCCAGAGTGGAACAAGGCTTTTCAGAGTTTAAACAGAACACGTAGAAACAAATAATAGTGGTGAGTTGTCGCTGTAATTAGTGGATATTCACAAAGAACAGCTTATCGTTTAACAGTTCGTTCACACAAAGACTGTTCTTTCATAGATTGATCACGGATCAGTCTGTGATCTCTTTTTGGAAATAATTTGGTTTTATTTTGTGGAATTTGAAATATTTTGAAACTATTTGCATAAATGTTTCTTTGAATACTTTGAATACTATGATCTTATGATATTATTTTGCTGTTTTAAATTCCAGAACTACTTTTTATATGTCTTTTTCTGTTTCAGTAGTGTGAGAGAATGTGTATCAAGTTCAGTAAACAACTCTTAAGAGCTTATTAAGATGTATCAGAAAAAATTACCACAGTTCTCACGATTGATCGTGTAATGAAGATTTATGTCATTTTTAGATGCTAAGTTCAAGGTCATTTGCCTCAGTGAAATGTGTCATTTTACCTTACTTCCATGCTAACAAAGCTCATTTCTACTGTCCAGTTAATAATTGAAATTACATTGCACTGAATAGAAAGAAAATATCATTGGAGTTATTATATCAGAAATTGTTGTTTCTTAACTTTTTCTCTGATTTGTAGATTTGGGGCTCGTTTATACTCCAGATATTTACATCACTTTGGCTACACAAATTAGCTTTCAAATGGAAGCAAAAGTAATTTTAAGGTCCATTTAGACCCAAAGTAGGACAGAGTATCCTCAGAATGGATAAAGATCACACTGTTTATGTTTAAATAACTTAAATTCCATCAGCATCCTAGGTATAAGAAACTCAGAACAATATTTCCCCTATTGACATTTGAACATAAAATCCTATTCCCCTAAGAGAAAACACAGCAAAGTAGGTGTCAGTGTTCAGATTTTTTGAAATCTTTTTTTCGTGATTAGGTAATGCCATTTTTTACTTGCACTCTTTATTTGGGCCAGACTGTTCTTTCCTTATTTTTAACGTTTCAGTTCCCTTTGTTCTTTTATGATATTTTTAAGGAACCTTCCTCTTCAAATTGAGCATATAACATGTGATGGTTTAAAAAAAGAAAGATCTGAAGGTCTCTGCCTGGGTCCCTTTCTTGCTCACTGCGCACACTCATTATGTAACTTCGTAAACTTGGGTATCGTGAAGTTTATTTGCCTGAGTTTTGCCTAGGGAGGTATGTGTACTTCTGAGTAAGTGACAAGGCTAAGATGGGCATCCCTCACTCACACCAGTCACACGGTCCGAGCCTGTCCCAGCCTGTCTCCTGGTTTTCTGAAATATGTGTTTTCCTCCCTTCACTCTTTCCTGCTGAACCTCGTTCTTAGACAGCTCCTTTTACACAAGTTGTCTAGAGATCTGCTTCTCTGTCCTGTGAAAACCTGTTCTGTCCCTGTGAAAACCTGTTCCATCCCTGCTTTCCACTCCCTTTAAACTGTTCCTAATGACTCCTTGCCAACAGCTATTAGTGCAAGTGTTCTATCATTGTTTTTTGTCATTTGTCAGCCCTATCAGCTCTGCCTGTGATCCCTTTTTTCCCTTTTTTGTCTTTCTTGGCTTTCAGTGACTCCATCCTCTTCCGAATCTCCCCAAATCTCTGCAATCTCTACTCAAGCGTATCAACTGAAGACCCTTCTGCTTTGTCCAAGGATCTTGCTGGCCTGTCTTTGTTTCTTTCTTCTTCGCTTCACACCTTCCTTCTGATGTATCTCATCTGTGTGCGTGGACCTGCTTCTAGCTGTCTTTTATCCATTATATTCTGGGTTACTTCTCAGCTCAATGTGGTACTTTCCCTAAACACACTGTTCAGCTCTCCTTTGTTGTAAAATCAAGCAGGTGAGTTTAAATGATATCATTTATGCTGATGTGGTCTGGGACAGAGGGAGAGCACTTGAGCAGGCTTGGCCTAGTCCCGTGGAAGAGCAATTACAGCACAGAATCCCAGCAAGGGAAGTACCTGCCATCTCCTAACTGGGACTGATGCTTGGGGCTGTGAATGCATCTCCCCTCCTTGGTTCGCTATGAGAGTTCTTTACTGGGTGAAAATCCACCTTTCGTTTTGAAAGGATGATTCTGAGTTTTTGGTCATGGCTATGTTTTTTGGAGAGGAGAGCTCTTGTGATTTTTCTCTTTCCCTGCAGAGGCATAGCCGTACTTTTTGTTTTCTCCCTTTTACCACAGTATACTCTGTTGGAAATTTTCCTATTGCTCTGCTTCAGACTAGTTCTGACTTTTAAATTTGTGCAGCTGTAATGACTCAATCTATCACTCAGCACAGTGGAGCTGACTGCTTAATGGGAAGAACTGTTTTAGAGAGAATGTTCTAATAAATTTGCCACAAAACAATTTTTTTGAAACTATTATATGCACACTTGTATTTTCTGATTTTTCTTTTTTTGAAGTGAGAATCCTGGCCTTCAGTTAGTGCATTTGAAAATTATTTAAATGTTGTAAAAATCTGAGAAAAACACTTCTTCAAAGTGTTCTTCAAAATGTCTTCAAATCTTTGAAGGCATTTCTTTATGCACATATCATAGTGTTTTCACGTGTGAACAAGAACAATTGTTATTTATTGTAACTTGTTCTTCAGTGTCAAGTCACCTCATGCAGATTATCATGTCAATAGTTCCATGGCAGAGATAAGCATTGAAACTCCCCTTCATGTGGATACGTTGACCATTGATACAGGTCTACTGGCCTTTTGTAAGCTTAGAAATTTAACCAGTGTTCCTGCTCTACCTGGGCAGGGTTTTATGTACTGCTTAGTTGCCATCCAAGGCAGATTTTTTAAGCAAAATTTACTGGCTTTTTTTTTCAGGTAAAATGTGTGGTGTCACTACCATAGATTTCATTATTTATTATGTTTTAATATTACATTTTCAAGGATCTAATTCCACAATTGTATTGAAGCCCTGATTGCTTCAAACGGACTCTGTGTAGATGCAGGAGTCAAGAATGATGGAACCTTTTGGTGACCCGGGATCAATAGCTGCAAACCGATGGAAAGCGCAGAGCACTGAAGTGGAATATGTGTCTTTTGAGCTCTTCCTGTCTGAATAATAGCCTGAGGCCTTGTTGATTCACTCATAATTTTGGAAAATTTAAATGGGTGTTTAAATTAAGTAATCTTTCAGCAAATATTCTCTTGGTGAAAAAAGAAAAATCCATCAAAAGTTATAAGGGAAGAAATTTCTTTTTTTGAAAACAGGACAAAACTGTACTGAAATTGTGTATTGCCATTGATATCCCCATCCTCATGGAAGTGTGTAACCTTGATTAGTTTTCTAGATATTAGACAAAAATAAGTATTTTCTAGTCAACACTATTTTCCTAAGAAATGGGATCGGCTAAGAGTTTTAATGGGACTGAAAAATGGCGATCTAGTCTTTGCTGTGCTATTCCATAACGTATTGTTTAATAATTGTACTTCAAGCCACATTTGTGGCTCCATATGGAGATATGGAGCAGAAGAGAGGGAGAGGGGTGCTGACAAGGGAAATACCTCTCTTCTGTTCAGGAAAACTTATATGGGATTTGTTCAAAAAGCCAAATGAATTAAAAAGTCATATACAGGCAAATAATTGTTTCCATGAAAATATTTTCATGCTCTAAAATGAAAATGTTTTTAGCAGTTAAGTAAAAGAAGAAATCAAATTTGGCAATCTCTAAACTGCAGCTCAGTCTGGTTTTTACTGCACTTTGGAATTATCACTAATTTTATTACACTTTCTTCATCTTAAAACGAACACCATTTCTCTTCCTGGTGAATGACTCCAGTAATTACAAAACCACCTAATTGATCTTTTCTATTGTTTACTGGCTTCGTTGGTGAAAGAGACAAGCACTTTTTATGGCTTCTAAATTATTTTGGGATTCTGTAAGAAAAAACTGTATTTTTACTTCAAAGGGATCGCATTTAAGCCAATGCCTCAAACTTCTCCCTGAATGAATTCTTGTCTATAGATTTTTCAACTGTGCTATGGTTGCGTATAAACACTGTGAGTTTCTGTTTTATTTCAGTCTAATATTTGTGTTTACAAATTATGTCTTCAGCATTGAAAGGTCTGCAGAAAATCAGGAAGTGTTTGTTTCTGAATACATTACATTTCTCCCTCCCCCTGTTTTTATTCTTTATTGCTCCAGTCAGTGCGCTGAAGCATGACAAGAGCTCAAACTCGGCAAACTTCCAAGATGTGGAGGATACGCCTGACAGATGTGTCTTGGAAGAGTCTGAGGGTCCAGGTGAGAGGCATTTAAAGACAGTCACCAAGTATCAAGTGATAAATCTGACACAGCTTTTGGGTCTGTAAAAAAAGCACATTGTAATGCTGTTTCCTTTTTAGCAGCTGCAATGTCAAATTAATGGTCACCTCCAGGGGTCACAGTGTGGAGCTGTTATCCTTTCCTCTTTCATCAAGAATTCAGGTCTTAGAAAGGATAAAGGCTTTATGACCAAAAAGAAAGCTGACACTACTAGTTCATTATAATTAGTTTTGGACTACGCTGCTTACTTAATGTATGTACAATGTCTGACCCTTTGAAGGTAGCATGAGATTATGAAAAATTAGAAGGACTGTATATACTGCAGTTGAATATAGTGGCAGACATTCAAACAGTGTATCTCTGGAGGAGAGCAAATTGGTAGCGTTAAATAGCTTGATTCTTTTCTTTAAACCAGCTCACAATCATTATTTCATTTTAATGGCTCTTAACATTGATTCAGCTAAATACAGGAACATCCATAAAGTGCATTCTTTTTGGTGACTAAAAGATTTATCTTCATGTAGTTTCATTATCTTTCTCGTTATGGAACATCTACAAAATTTATTAAATGAATCCCAAAGGGAAACAGTTAAATATAAAGTGTATTGAGTCACAGCTGATTAAAAACATTCTGTGCGACTAAATACTAAGATCTTTTAAGCAAACGATGAGCTTGACCCACATACACCATCATATGTAACCTGCACATAGTCCTCATTAGTGAAAGAGTTAAACATCTTTCTTCACTTGCTCTTTTCCTTCCCAGCTTTATCTGGTTTCTGTGTACCCTCTTGCATCTTTGTGTGCTGATCCGTGTATCATATTTTTGATTCATCGTCTCTGCGGCCTGTCAGCTTAGTTAAGAGATTTCCAAATCTTGCAGCCTGTGCTGACAGGGGGCAGCTGCCAACAGTCCCCTGATCCTTCCCCAAGGAACACTGCTGAGATTTAATTTTCAGTCAAAGGGTGCAGTCTGAAATCCATGTCAGGTCCCCTAAGTCATCTCAGAACCCAGATAGGACCCATGTCTGGGGGATTATATTTCAGCACACTCCACTCCTCCAAGATTCCTTGGGAGTTCAACTGCTGTCATATACCTGATTTGAACTACATTCCCTTTTCATCTTTTCCACAGAAATGAACAGCAGTATATGTTAGAATAATTGAAACCAATGAATTGTAAATCCGTATTCATTTTAAAGCTACGTAGGCTTGGACTCAATGCTGTACGACAGAAACCAGCATGAGATTTAGAAAGAAACAGATAATCTACTCGGGAAGGAGCCAAGTTTAATTCCTTACCGCACCTACAATCTGTGGTGCGTGGCACCTTCTTCAGAAACTGTCTGTAGTCCCTTCAACAATAGTTAGGGGCCAAAATGTGGATTGTCCAAGTTCTGATCTGTTCTGAAGTGAGAAAGAATTAAAACAAGGTGGCACTAAAGTGTTCAGGTGAGAATTAATGTACTTTAAAGGTAACATTAATTTTAGTCTTAGCTTGATTCTAGTGTACGCGTTTAGACAGGAACTTGAAAACCCAATTCTGCACCCTGCATATCTATATGAAGCAACGGAAAGAATAAAAGCCTGTCAGGAGGTGAATATTGACTGGCAAAAATACATGTTGATAAAGCATCTAAACTTAAAAACTGAGTTCCATTCGGTCCATCTGACATCATTAAACTAGTAATAAACAATGAATTACTCTGGCTTTTGTTTCTGTCCATTCCTGCATTTTGAGACATCTTGTCTTATAGGTCTGAAAACCTCAGGAGATTTCACTACTGGTCTCACTGCTTTCCACTGAGAATTTGTGGCTTGGTTGTCATGGAGACATCGTATTTCTCCAAGAATTGCTCATATTGATCCGTGGACAGGCGTAAATGGCCAGGCGAATGTGAGGAGTAAAGGGGGTTGGGCAGTACTATAAAATGACCAGAGGTTATGGGTCGGAAATAAGCTCATAGCAAACACTTAGGTAAAGAGAAAGAAACAGTTTCATTTTGTTTCGGGATTTCGTTTTTGCACTTTATGCCATTGTCTTCTTTCACTATAGACTGAAAGAAACTTGTTAGTCACTTGTCATGTCAGATCTTTGGTGCTTGTCCTGACACAGCTGTCAGCCTTCCAGCTCTGTGCAGTTCAGGGACACACAACAAAGAGCTAGGAACATGAATTATTTATTGCTCCTTGTGCGGATGAAATTCTGTGATAAGAAATTAAGACACTTCTGACAGAAGTGCTTGTTTGAAAGGAAAGATTTGGTAACACAATACATTTACTTAAAACTTACCACTTACTTTTAGTAGCAAACATTGAAACAATAATATGACAGTCACTCGGCTATGATTTTTCTCTAGGATTGCTCAGGTGCTTTAACTTTGAATCATAGCTTGGAATTTGAGAGTGGGAGGTCAGCGTTTGGTTTGGTGAAACCTGCGACTTTAGAATCTCTCTCACGCATATCCAAAGTCTGAGCAAACTTACAAACTTCATTTACAAGTTTTCATGAAAAAGCCTATGTATGTGTTTTGCAGCCTCTTGCGCTTCACTTGCATACAATACGTTGTCATATGTGCAAAAGTGATGTTAAGAAATATGTTGATTTTATTCTCTCTTCTGATGAGGAAAAGGTGAAAATATGACAATATACCTGCAAGGAATTCCAACTATTCCTCAAAAGGGTTCTTTATTACAACTTGTACCAGAATCGGGAAGGCTACAGAGCAGCCGTTAACAGCCGTATCTGCGCATTGTGGTTTCTAATGGTGAAAGGTGCAGTCTCTAACCTTGACGTTAGACTGAGAGTTATTTTCAAAGTGATCTTAATTTTCTAAAATCACATAAAGCTTACTCTGCTTATTTTACTTTCACATTTTCTGTGCGTCTGCACATGTTCTCACTGCTCTGGATGTGGGCCTCCAGCAATTGCAGAAAAAGGCATATACTCAGATGAATAGCAGGAATCCATTTGACTACCCAAGACACCAATCTGAGATTTACCTGTGATTTCTTGTGTTCAATGTGTGATCTGAACTACTCTCAGATACGTAATGAAACCCCTCAACCTGTGCTTTTCTCTTGGATAATTCACAGCAAACACTTTTCACATGTGATGGACACAAGTAAATATCAGACTGCAGTCTCTTGTCTAAGTGAAATGGATTTTAGTTGCTCCCTTCATGTGCCTACAAGCTGCCATTATCTGTGATAGTGGCTTATGTCTATTTTAGCCCACACACAGAGGAGATGCTGGGCTTCTCTCCCAGATGCCTAATAGTAGGTTTATCACTGCCATTTTCCCCACATGCTGTGGACTACTTCTGGTTGACGTGCAAAGCCTTGGCTTTTCAAACTTGTCTCTGCTCTGGCCTTGAACACAATAATCAGATAAGAATTGCAGCAGCTTTTTGTAGAACTCAACTTTTAATCATATCAACCCCCTGTAAAGAATTCACTATCTCTTAGAGTGCTTCTTTAATATAAATAAATATTCCCAGCAGTGTTTTCCATTTTAGCAGACAAATTTTCCACATTTAGAGAAACTGAGAAAAAGGCTGAAACTGAGTGAACGTGGATGTAAAAGTTAGACTTCTAGATCTGAGCTATTCACCCAAGTTTTCTTGTACAAACAATGGTGGAAAATTCATACCTCCAGAGGGCAGATTATCTTGTCCCAGGGGAGTTGCTTGAGATGGATTTTAAGGGGATTGAAAATGCTTTGAATTTTGTCAGTCAAAATCTAAGAGGAACATAGCAGGACTTGACACAACTTGAGGTGTCTTAGCTTTCATATGTGATGCAGTCCCACTAAGGAGGGTTTGACAAGTATAGCTCTTACGAGGAAAAGGAATAGATTTGGGCTGAAGTCATGAGAAACAATGGAGGCACAGATGCCCCTTGCCTCCTGTTTCCCCCAACAGAGATATTGCGGTAGACTACGCAATAGGCTATTACTTCACTTGGTAATAGAGGGAAATTGAACCTCCCTAATGGAAGACTGAGTTGGAAGCTGTAGACAGAATTTAGAGTGTTTTCTTTTTTTGGATGAAAACCATGTAAATGGTGAGAACCCTAAATGCTTATGGCCTTCAGTAGCCAGTTTCTGCCTGAGTCAACTGGTCTCTTCTGCAGCTCATGATCTCTCCCATCCCTTCATTCCAAAAACATCGCCCACATTCAATTTTTCCCTCTTCATTTTTTGACTTTTCAGGACAGAATGTCATTCTGAGCGTATAACAGATAATAGTGAAAATCTGAGCAGTTTCCACAGTCTTGCTTAGTTGCCTGTCCTAGGCAAACCTCGGCACAGAGATGGGAGCGATGTCTGACTATCCCTGAAATACAGTCTGTGAGAGGCAGAACTGCAGCAAATAGAAATGAGAATGAGGACGTGTATTAAGATCAAGAGTCTTATTAGCCACAATGTGCTTAAAAATACAGCACTAAAATTGTGACTATCTTGTTATAAGGCAAGTTATAATTACTCTATCGAATATTCACTTACCAGCACCAAGTTCCATCCACTGGAGAGTGCGTTAAGTCAGCACTGTGTCACCAAATGGCTGTTGATCAGTACACAGGCAGAATGTAAAAGTAAACGCTCAGTAAATTTCTGAGTAAGAAGCAGCCTAGACAAGCATGAGTTTCTTTTTCTGTATTTACATCATCATGAAAAGTAGGTAGCAGCAAACGAGGACAGATTCAGGAATGGAGTGATGGAGGTTGTTGATGATGATGATCCATGAAGGAGGAAGACGATGCAACGTAGGGGCAGCCCACTGATCACAGGCACTGATGGCCCATACTGCTCAGCGACTGCATATAAAGTGTTAGTGCCTAGAAATTATTCCAGAAAGAAGTCCTGGAATTTCCAAGGTAGGCACAGATGAATACATAAGAATTTCACTGCAGTAGATGTAGTGTCACATCCACTCAGCATTCTGGGTTACTAGTATCGTGACTCATAGGTTTTGTTTGGTTTTTTTTAAATAGTAAATCAAACTGTAAAACCAGAAGACCACATAGTGGACATCAAGAAAATACGTATCTCTCTGTGTCTATGATACAAATAGACAAAACGATTAGAGATAATATGATACATGCACAAGATATCTATTAGACTGGGAAAGAACAGTGTATGCTGCTTTCTTGATTTTCATGTACCAGTTTAAGCAGTGCTTCTAATACAAGTAATATTTAAAATTCATGTTTAAATGTTACCATACATAAAATAAGAAGAAATCATGAAGCTAAAATCTGATGATTCAGACTGCTTTTCAGTGGAATTCTGCTAAGCCATGACAGAATTAAAATATAATGCCTTAGTAGTATAAATTCCTATTACTTCTGTTTACAGCTATTGTAGGATTATTTATGCTGAAAAAAAATATATCAAATTTGTAAAGTGTATTTGCAAAGGAAACATAAACAGTCTATTAACTTAAAACAGCAGTTATCTTTCTGCTGATCCACTGGAATGTTTTGCTTTGTAACAACAAAGGAGGAAGAAGGAGAAGGGTGTTCAGGAGAAAAGTTTTGAGGAACGCCATACATTCTCTTGAGCTGTTTTGCATTCCGTATTGCCTCTTGTAGTATAGCAATTATAATGCAAAAATTATAATGTTTTCTGGAGGTAGATTTGTGATATTTTTTAACATTAGCGTCTTGGTGTTGAAAATTTTCATTCCTTTATGAAAATGATATTGTTAGTCTGTAAACAGACTGTAAAATAACTTATTTTTTTGAAAACAAAATCTTGCCTGCTACCTCAAACTGTTAAATCATTAAGCCAGATGAATACATTTCTTTTCTAGATGAGATGAAGCCACATCCCTGGATATCTAAGGTGTGCTCCTGTAAGGTGTGTTAGAAAACCCTGCTCAGCTGGAAGAGCTAGAAGATGCACAACAGCCAAGAAACAGGACATATGTGGTGTGGACATGAAATGGCTTGTTGTATTTATTATTGTATACCTTTAATAATTCATTTTCAGAAGAAACACCTTCCATAAGATCAGCTTCTTTTTGATGATTTTTTGGCTTCAATTCACACTTCCGTCACTAATAAAGTTACATTTATTCAATTAAATTTAGATAGTTCTAACATAGAAAATATCAATTTTTTATTTTTAGATCTTTTTCACTAGTTTATGTAGTGATCCCGAATCTTACAACTTTGGTTGACCATGAAACATTTGCATAATTTTTAATATTCTTTTACATGTATCAAATTTAAATTTTTATCTCTCCTTGCTTCTGACTTCTCTTACCAATAACATTTTAACACTGAGCAAAACCAAATGCATTTGAAATAATTAGAAAATTTGTTTGCATTTAAAGGGAAAATGCAGGCTTTGAATTAAATATGCAATATTTAGAAACAACTACGATATAAAAAATATTCTGTGCACAGGAGAACATGGAAAATTGATTATAAATTTGCCATGTCTAGGATGTAAATTTTCCTTTTTTGTAAATACTGCCATCACCATCACCTGTAGAAATGCAGTACCAGTATGAAGCTGGAGAAGCCCATTGGAGTCCTCTTCTGAAATGCTATACTTCATTGAATTGCTATTTGTACTCATTGGGAAAAGCAGCTATACATTTTTTGTCTTTTAAAAAAATAATAATCATTATGTGTGGAGAATATTTGTGGCTTATTAGACTCATTTATCACCTAGCATTCTGGGGTATTTATGCTGCTTTGACAAAGAATGGCCACTCAGAGCAGTAAGCTGCCTTTCTGTATTACCAATAGTCAGAGTGCTAATGAAGTCAAAGGGACTTGAGGATGTGCTTTTCTGGACCTATACCTTATGGTGGAAATCATGGGCTGATGTTACCCTTCCTAATTGCCATAACTAGGAGAATGAAGATTTCTTCAGTGTAGAAAGATTCTCTGGCAGTGAATCTCTTTATTACTTGTAGGGAAATGTCACGGCTGCGGGAGTGACAAAACCAGGTTTCTGTTGCCATAACTATGGCTTGAATTTTGTGAAACATGAAACCTTTCTTTTGCTTTTTTGTATCTCATGAGTCCATGTTTCTAAGTGTGGTGTATGGCAGTGAGGTCTTCAGAACCATTGAGTGGAAGGGCCTTCTGAGAAGTAGTATTTCAGTTTTTATTCAACTAAAGAATATGTCATTAAAATAGGCTGCAATCCAGAGAAAATAAAGATACTTAATGCTGTTTTTCTCTAATTGTAAATACCATGCCAAAAAATTACATCTTTTAACAGAAAAGTCACTGGTTTTTACACATTTGGTATTTTTCAGAAATTTTCCTTATTCTTAGAAGGCATTTTCCTATGTAAAACATATCTTTTGTTTATATAAGCTTGTATTTGAATTATGATGACTAAACAATCTGGATGTTGAGTGTTATGGCTCCATTCTTTCCCTTATTGTGCTGGATGTCTGGAATAATTTCATTGACTTATTGGCTTATACTTGTACAACACAACTCAGAGCAGAACACGTCTCCATCTGACATATATCCTCCTCTTTTATGGTTAAATCAGAGTTGCAAACATCAAGAAGGTAAGAATAAAGTTGCAAATATAACTACACAAACTTAGTAACACTACAGGAACCTTGCAGACAGTAAACCAAATAGCAACTAAAGGATGGACTGTGCTATCTCCTTTGCCACACTCCCTTGTCAGCAGCCACCTCTTTGCCACAGAAGTCTTCCATTGGCATTGGAAAGTCCATTTCCCTTCACAACACACATCACTGCTTTGCATCAGCAGCTGCTCACTTGGGCCAGCTCAGTTCTTAGTGCCAGGGTAACAAATCTCCTTAAATCTCTTTCTGTGAGATATTTTGCAAACTGATGTGTTCAAAGAGGTCTCATAGCTCAAGGAATTGGCGTTGTCCGTAACACCCAGTACTGCTGTAGTAGCAATTACATTTGTGCAACACAATATTTGATTGCTTGTCTTTAATTCTGCAAAGCAGTGCACATCAGCAGACTGCCAATACAGACGGCCCTTTGGAATGGTTTGTGCAGTGATGATTGGTGTTTGGCACATGCTTATGCGTGCTTTGTGCTAATTATAATTACAGTATCAGTAAGGTAAGGCAGGAACTTTTTTTATTAGGTACATTTATTTCCCAGTAAAGCAAATATATTTCCCGTGTGGTCTGGATGTCTTTCAAACAACCAACTTTACAGTATATGCTCAAGATGAACTCTTGCTTAGCGTCAAAGTCACAATTTTAGAGCTATATACAAAAATACATATTGAGCTCCTGCAGTTGTTTCTTGTAAACCATAACTGAAGAAACGCTTCTATACTAATGCAGTCTGATGTACCACTGTATTCGTGCTTATGGAGACTGTTTTTACAGTCAAGTTGCAAGGTAATTAAGAATATATTTTTGTGTTATGTTACTCTGAAGGAATCCTGCCAAAAGGAGTAATATGCTAATATTTTAGAGTAGTCGTCTGAATTTTAGATATGGGGTAAAAAATTCATAAATACCTAAACTGCTTGAGGAGAAATGTCTCTTGTTTTTTCATCCAGAAGTCACAGGGTCCAGTAAACTGTATGGCTCAAGTTGTGGTTTCATAGTCAGGGCAGTTTCTCCCCACTCCAGCCATGGAGGGGAAAGAGGAGACATCCTTCTGTGTTTCCTCACTTCTGTCTGCGCTACTGCTTGTATGACCAGGCCGTGTCAAGACGAACACGGGCCTCGCTGCAAAGAGTGGATGAGGAATGAGCAAGCCAGGGTAAGAATAAGGCAGAGATACCATATAAGCGTGGGACAACCCACACGTACATCAGCATTATCTCAGCACAAAATTGGAGATTTAGGGTGCTATATGCAGTGGTCTTTCTTCAAAACAGATTTTCAGCTTTCAAAATATATAGGCATTTTTTACATTATCTGCATAATTCATAACATATTAAAAAAAGTAAAAAGGAAGTTACTGGTCCTTTAGTATAAGCCCAAACCAAAACTCATTTATGTCTCTTTGATTGGAGGGATTTTGAGTTTTCCAAATGATTCATACTTGCTAAGTAGTCACTGACCTAGATTCCTGCCTGGAAACATCCCTAAACTTTGAACTGTTCATTTATGGCTCCAAATCCAAACATTATATTTTGAAATCTCTTGTGCTATTTAAGTATTTTAAATTAGATCATTGAAATCAACTGCTTCCATTTTTGGGTTGTATTTTGTTGAGCAATGCTCTTCACCCAATCCAGTGAAAGATTCTTCCAGTGAAAGATTGCCTTCAATTCTGAAGGCAAGTTGGCATGGAACTTGACATACGTATATGAAATCCAGTGTTTCTTTAAAAAAAGAGACGCGTGAACAGAACCACTATGTAACAGGGCTGCAAGCTTCAGACACCACCAGAAGTCTAGCAAGGGCAGTGATTTTGCAAGTCTGACGGAGATGAAGTGTTGAAAATTCAGAAAAGGATGGGACAGGTGCAATAAGCAGCATTACCTTTTTCCGGGTTTGTACTCCTTTTGAAAGAGGCTGTTCTCTGAAGGCAGACTGGGGCAGTGAGCTCCAGCATCAGCCTCAAAGTCATCGTCCCAGTGCTGAATAGGTAGCAAGCATGAACGTTCCTGGTGGGGCATCTGTGAAGACACAGTCCCACTTCTCGCAATGGCTATTTCTGCTGAATTTTGCTGGCCATTATTCTTGCAAGAGAAAAGGATGCAGAGGAATTTCAAGGGCTGTTCTTCCCCTTTTTCCTTCCTCATTGGATATGCAGTCTGAACTGCTAGATGAAGCTCTTGGAATTATTACTAGAGTTTGAGTTGGGTTATAATTCAAATTCATAGATCCCCAGAGTGAAAGTTAATCTATCTTATTTTTGAAGAAGTAATACTGAACTTGGATGCAACATAAAAATCACACAATAACCCAGGATTGTCTTATTGGGGACCATGGGAAGTTTGTTTCTTGAATGACACCTGCTGGAACGTCTAAAGTGTGTCGAGAGCTGTGCTGCAGGACAAGGCACGTCACATAAAGACTACCTTCCTCGTCTCCCGATGACTCAGAGTGCCCTGGATATGGCGTGATGGGTAAGTACAAATCTAGCTGTCAGGGTGAAGCTGCGCAAGTTGCCAAACGATGTTAAACATTATGAAACTTAACAAACACCTGCAGAGTTTTTTCGAGTGGACCATGCATTTGATAAAATTCTTACACAGTACAAATTTAATTGCACTTATCTTTTTCTTTCATCTATTTCTAGAAGCATTAGCTTGAGAAGACAGAGTTGTGCAGCCTGAATTTGCATTGTGTCTTGCAAGCATAGGGATAAAAACTGTTTTTCTTCCTCTGGTAATACTCTCAGTAAGATAGCAGTGAAACATAGCATCACTAGAGTAAGCAGTATATGTTCTTTCATTAAGTACATTACTCCCTCCATTTTTACAGCAACTGGGAGATTTTTATTATATTTTTTTCCAGCATTTGAAAGCTTAATACTCAGCAGAAAAATATTAACAATATCTAGCACTAGTAAGATAATAATATTTTCCTTATTTATTCTCAAATTTTATCTGAATAATGTGTAAGCTTCTTGATAATAAGGACCTGGGGAAATTGCACTCTAAATCATTATGAAATTTCCACACAGAAACTCGGGGTAATAAAAGATTCTCTTCAATTTCAGAACTTTGTTTTCTAGAATCATACTGGCAAACAGACTTACAGGTCTGCCCAGTAAATGCAACATACATATTTTTGTTGTTTGTTTTGGTTTATAGTCTTCCTGCCATGTAGATGGCAGCAGCACTCAAGCCTTGAAATTCACTTCAGCTTTTTCTTGAATTTATTCCAAAACACCACGTTTACGAATATTATTGTTGAGAATGAACTGAAAGCATGATTACTTCAAGATGGATATCAGCTTAGTTATATATACCTTTAAAGAAGCCTGTAACTTCATAATATCAGTGTTTAAAAGGCAATGTGTCATATCTGTCTGTATGAATATAGATGCTACTATTTGGGTTTTTCTACATTATGACGTATTTTCTTTCTGTAAATTAATTTGCTAGTATTTTTTCTGCTGCACTAGGTTTCAGGACACACAGGGTGTTTCTGAAAGTTCAAAAATGTTAAGAGTTACTAGGATAGTCCCCACATTTATCTCCTTGCAGAATGAGAAGCAGCTAGCAGGTGCTTGGTCAGGAAAGCCGTTGATTGTGAGCATCCTTGGCAATGATGCAAAGAGGAAGGCCAGAGAAAGGGAGTGGGATACAAGGTGTAGGATTTTGTTCTATGGGCTCTACTAATCATTGTGCTTTATAAAAAATATCATTAATTATCCTGGAAAAAAAAAAAACATTTTGAAAGTCCAAATATCTTTGGCTTGGCATAGCATGGAATTGTCTGCACTCTGACATTTACTTTGGCTAAGAAGTAAGAGAGAGGTTTTGAAAGAGAAGCAACAAAACTGAGACCCAGAATCAAAGCTGTCTGGCAGCCTCAATCTCTGCAGCATCAGCTGAAACCTCAGGGAGGGTTTGTGGGATCATCTCCAGGCCCTGGGAGATAAAAGCAGGTGTTACACATATGACTGTGCGCAGAGGAAAAAACTCACACAAAAAAAGCATAATGATGGTAATTCCTTGAACTAGGTTTAAATGCTGGAGGCAAATGGTAGTGTTTTAGTAAGCTGTCATGCAAAGTAGATCAGCACTCCCTCAATGCTTCTTAACTAGTAGCAGCTGAAGTAACAGGGAGATTAAATGTCCAATGGACGGCATTTCTCATCCCGTAGGATCTTGTCTGGGGAGGTTTAATCCACACTGAGCGTGGAATCAGCTAAGGTGACTGGGAAGGTGGGCAGACCGTGGCACTTAACTATCCTCATCCAGCTGCCACAGCTGCGGATTTGCACAGGTCTTTTCTAGCCTTTCTGGGTGAGAAACAGGAACCAGTATCCCTCTGATGCCCTTGTTATGTGGTGTGAACCCTTGGCCTAGTGTATCAGCCAGCCACTTGTAGTCAGGCAGATGATCTTCAGAGCACAGAATTCCACACTGGCGGGTCCATAACAGCTTCCAGCTGCACTGAATGGATGGTCTGTGACCACACAGGCTTCTAATGCCTAATGGGGCTGTTACCAAAAGCCGTTAGAGATGCCGTGATACATGTCCTGGAGTGATTGCATTCCTCCTGCTTAACTAGTGCTTCAGGTAAAGGAGTAACAAAGGGAAAGTATGAATTCGTGGCTGATAAAATTTGTGACAACAGTAAAAAGTAGAATTAATGATGGTGAGAAAAGAGCAGCAAGAGGATACATGTCCCATCAAAACAGTGGGATGGCCAGCTTTTGACACTCCTGCATGCTGTTGAGAGTGATGCTACAGCTGCTACCTCGGACAAGTGCTAATGGGAAAAGCTCTTCCCTTCTTAAATCTCTTCCAGATAAATACAAGCCTACAGCAAATATATTTTAACTGCTTATAAGGTGTGTTTTGGAGATTTGGTGGTTTTTACTCTCCACTTCATAGCATCCATTAAATCAATCTTAGATTCCATTCCAGCGAGCAGATATTTGTCAGAAAGCTGCTTCAAGGTCTGCCAAATCCACATGGGTTTTTTCTTGATATTTTCAAAATGATGCCACTGCTTAAGTAATAAAAAACTCTTTTTACCTTTCCTCTATCACACTGGTAGTACACTCAATGTAGTTATGGGAGTTCTGTACCTTGCAACCAAAAATGCGTTTAAATTCAAACAGAGCTCATATTAGTGCTGATTGTTCATGACCTATAAAGAATACAAATTTAAAAAACTCTTGGAAACTTAAAATAACTTTCTGTGTGTTAGTGTTTTGTCTTGTCTGTGGAATGGAAATACTTGCAAGCCCCTACCACAGAGAAGTTTTGTAAGGGTACAGTAAGGGCTTGTGGGTCATGGCATTTTGTAAGTAAAAATACACAACCAAAATTATGTTATAAAAAGCTTAGTAGAATTTTGTTGTCCTGCCCAAAATTGTTAGGCTGAATCAACAAAACTAGCTGAGCAGTATGATGTAGAAACTCTGAGAACTGCCAAATGTAGCTTTCCTTAGAGATATTTTTACAGAATCACCTTGGATATAACTGCTCCTTAGGAATTTGAGATTTGCAGCAATAAGATTTCAGGCTTTAAAGAAGTAGATGAACAACTTTAATGGATTGGATACTGAGAAAAACATCAGAGAAGACATCACAAGCGAAGACTCATTCCAGGCACTGTTTCTTATATTTGTTGCTTTAGTTATATGGAGTGACAGCCCAATGAATCACTGGGTGGTCTTTTGGTCTGACAATTTGGGTATTGTCCGAGCAATTAACAGGCAGTCAGCCAGTCGCAGGGGCTAGAGATTAAATTACAGAGGTTCTTTGGTGGTTTCCATAAAGAAATCTCTGGGAAGAGTTAGGTGGATCCACCATCTGTCATATGATGAACATGCGTCTTGTTACGTTTACGTGTTTATTCAACTAAATACTTAAGAATATTATGTCACTTGAGAGGAGTTTATATTTGAAACACATTTCATGCTTTTGGATTCTGCTGTGCTAACCCTGTGCAAGAGGAGAATTTATGATACTGTTGGGGTAAACCTTTAGCTTTAATTTTTTTTTTTGGTAGGAGATTTCAGAAGTGTCTTTCTTCATGTCTTAAGTCACATCTCTGACTAACTGCATGAGTGCTTCATTGGTTTCATTCTAGATTTTTCATTAGAAATTGCCTTCTCTGCTATTTAAGTCCTTTAAGCAGATATTATTGGTGTTAACTTTTTGCTTAGCTCCCGAAACTTGTAACACCCTGTCTTACTCCACTTTTTTACAATGCCTAAATCTATAGATGCTCATCGTGTTTCTGCTGTTTGGCTGTTTCTTTTCTTCTTTGTGTGTGGGACAAATCTACTGCACTTCTCCCAGAATTTTGAGGTTTTTCTTCCTCCCATGATAGGCAGTGGTTAAACTTCCACAGGGAGAGAACAAGGTAAAAGCAGCAATAAGGAAAAGTAAAAAGAAGTAAACTCTATTAGCAAGAGTAAATATACCAGCATGACCAAATTATGATCACGCTGACCTCCAAGCTGCACTCTGTGATCTTTTATGGTAATTCTGAAGACAGCTGCTGAAGGTAGATGTAAATGTCAATACTCTAGGAAGACTGGGAATTTCTGGGAATTTGCATAGGATACACATAGCCATAACCACAATCCTGCGGGTGCTGGGTACAGCACCCACTGCACTGAGCTCACATGTGACATTCTTGAAAGGGGAATGTGACTATAAAATTAATCTCAGCAACAACGCATTTTCTTAAGCATTTAGCCCTTTCTCCTGGGGGTAATCTTTCTGGATTTGCCAGGAAAGTGCCCTTGCTGGCTAGCAGAGAGGGAAGGAGGTCATTCTGTACATTTTAGTGCTTTTACAGCTTCTGTACTAAAATACACTGGGACAAAGAGGGAAGCTTGAATTGGCTTCTTTGGAGGTAGATTCAGCTCCCTTGCACACAAAGGTTTTGCCAAAATGAATCCCCACAGTAGACTACTCCTATTTTCTTATCCAGCATTCAGTCCTGGACCATATCCTCCGGCAGCTTTTATTCAGCCAAAGCTGCTTCCAAAAGGGCTCAGGGGCATCACTTGGTCAGCAGCAATCAGTGGGTTAATACAGCCTGGCTTCTGCCTCTCTCAGATGTTCAGGAGAAGATAATGAGGCAGGGACAGAGCCTGCAGGTTAATGAGATACCCCAACTGGAAGGCAGAAATCTGAGAGGAGAGACTTGGGAAGCCGAAGAAGAGGGGGGAATGTGAGGGTCTTTATATTCAGGTGTTACTCAGTTGAGAGAATTGCTGGGGCAGGATTGCTTTCCAGTATTATAAAGACCATTTGACTTGTTAGGGCATAGCTGAAATTATTCACCTACCTGGCAAAAACAGCCTACCTTTTACACTCCTATTAAAATCAATACTGGACTATGTTTGGGACTCTGTTATGCTAAAAGAATAGTGTCGTCCCCCCACAAACCCCAAACAAAACACCAAAATCCAAAGGCACTCATATTAGGATAAACAATGGAATCTCGCTAACAAATTCTAACTAGTGCTTGGGTAAGCAATGTTAGAAACATCCGTCATGCATTTGAATAAAATCTATTAATAAAATGAATGAGTAGAATTTAGACAAATATAGAGAGGTAATACAGTAAAACAAATGGCGCTGCTACAGGAAGATGTTGTACTATGCTGTTTTGAATATCATGATGAAAGCAGCTTACCTTTTTGCTGAATCTTTTCAATAATCCTGGGCTGTAAATGATGCAGCCATGTAAATAATCCTGACAGTTGCACTTTGACCATATAATATGAAAAATAGCTAGTTCTCCATAATTGCATTGTCAAAAAATTCCTCCTTCTTATCAGTATGCGACCTCCTGTTACAGACAAGCAGAATACAGAACAATCTACACAGTCTGCAGCGTTCAAGATGCTATTCTTACTGTTATTCTCAGCAATGACGATTATCTCTAAATGTTCAACAGTAAATCCAGAGGAATAAATGGAAACATTTCTCCTAAGTGGTGTGTAACAATACCTGACATTTATATAGCACCTCTCATCTGTAAGAATCCCAAAGTGCTTTACAAAGTCTGCTGGGATCACTTCACCCACCCCTGAAATGTAGCTATCTCTGTGGTGAAATTCAACTTCTATTCCACACTGATGCCATTGCACAACAGTGCTTTTGAAAAAAAGTGACAACTAAGTGAAACGCGTTGAACTGTTCTTGTGAAAGCTATCATAGGATCGTCAGTGACAGCCAGTGGTTAAAGCCTTGGTTTGGTATCTACAGCAAAAAACAGCGGATACTTCATCCTCCTCTGCCCTCGTACACTTCCTTCACATCAAGCACACTCCTCTTCTCTTTCTGTTCTCAGAGCGCTGTGCCCATGGTGAGAAGAGCAGCTGCAAACACACTGACAGTGCCCAGGTTTGACTTTGCGTATCTTACCTCTTACCAGCAATGACTATCAGTCGAAATACTACTGATGACTGAAGTTCTGCTAGTGAAATCACACTGGTAAGCCTGGGTACCTGGAGTTGCCCTTAGAAAGTACGTAAGAATCAACATAAAATACTTAAAAATTTATCGGAAAAAAACGGGCATAACTAATCTACGAGTGTGCCTCTCTGACAACGTTGGTCTGTTTGAGCCCAGCTCTGTGAAATTAAATACTAATCTGTTTTTCCTTATAAGTTATTTACATTCTTTTTCACAGTCTTAGTACCATGTTCATGTATTTATATGAACAGGTATGCCTGGGCCCTCACTGCATGGTGACTGTAGAAGCAGATGCTGTATTCGTACTGGTAAATTTGAGTAAGACAACGTTCTCAGGTAAAGGGATTCATATATATTGATAAAATGACGGAACGTTCTCCATGTTCTTGATCTACAACAACTAATACACTCCTGATGACCATATCTGCTAGGAAGTGTTTGAACGTGTCCATGCTCTTCTGGAGGGTAAAAGAGTTTTTCACTCAAACTTTCTTTCAGTTCTTCCTCTGACAGTTGGCTTTATTGCCAGAAAACAGTCCTAGGCACATTTAATTTGCTATTACATATACAAAGGGTATGTACAGAATAATAGAGTATATGTTAAGTGTAGTATTTGTGCATTCCTGGATGTGCTAAAAGTTAGTATAAAAATGGATTGAGTCCTCTTCAAGAGAAAGCCGTGGTATGCAGTATGAATCGTCTTGAAAGGGCTCTACCAATATTAATCAAATCATGGAGCTGAAAATGCATGTTCTTGCTAGAGTTTCCTGTTACATTTTCATCTCACAGGAGGATGGGAGCAAGCCCAGGCAGGAGATCTGCTCAATTTTGAAGAGCTCAGCTTTTGCTGCTGACGCACATTTGATCCCTCCAACTCAGGTTTATGTCTGTAATGTGTCACTTTAAAAAAATCAAGGTCCCATATAGGATCATTCCACTGCAGTGTTACTTCTTTTCTTTTAAGCCCGGGGAAACTTTGGACGTATGTCACCACCGAGCTACAGAGTCTGTGGGGAAATCAGCTAAGTAGGCAAAACCATTTTACCGCTGAGAATAAAGTGGTCTCTGCTCTTCCACAGCTACAGACGAGGAGGAGAATCAAAAGGTTGATTCAGAAGAAGTTACTGACCTTTCTAAACCAAGCTGTCATATTTCTTTAGTAGAACAAATGCAGGTAAACCAACTCATGTAAGTTCTCATTCTGTACATAAATGTAGACAAAATATAAGTACTGTATCTGGTCGGACGCACAGCATAACTTGATAAAGGTAGTTTTTATTCTTGATATTGTTATGTAAATACCAAATGAGAGTTATGCATGTTTCGTTACAGCTTTTAGTTGGTAGCTATATAGCAATAAAAGGGACAAAACCGAAGTGAGTGTAACATACAGTAGCAAGTCGCTTGAAAAGGAACCTGAGCATAAGAACAGTTTATAGAGACATGCTGTTCTTCTGAACTGAAATTTAGAAGACTTGAGTTTGATTCAAGTTCAAACTTCTCATCTGCTCATGGGCAAGCCATGGGAATCTCTTTAAGTCTCTGTTCCCACATAAACTGAGGGATAATTTCCAGCTTCATGGGAGTTTTGTGAGTGCAAGTTCGTTAAGGTCTGTGAATCAGTTAGATACTATAATAAGGGTGAGCTAGGTAAGTAGGTAGGTAAATATCACGCTTAGATGCTATCAACCACTTATTACTGTAAAAGTGCTTAAATCTATTTTTTCTTAAGAAGCTTCATAATACTTTTAAAATAGAGAGCTGTAGAGTGAAGCCTAAAGTAACAGCAATAACTCTGAATCCACCATGAGATGTTCTGAGTGGCGTCTTAAGAAAGCACGGCATGAATACACTATCGGGGTTTATCTCACATATAAATCCACAAAATTCTACTGCCAAAGAGACAAAATTATATAAGCTTATGATGAATTTTTAGTTTCTGAAACATATATGTTCGGATGTAAAATATCTCCTAAATTAAAATCTCCTAGATTAAAGTGTTTAATGGGTTTTAAAATGCATTAAAATGTAAGGTTGTAAATTTATATTAAAAACATCACATTTATTTACTGTGACCTCACTGAAACAGGCTCACTGATTCTAAAGTATTTTGAGTCTAGTCTTGTATGTATGTGTTTATAGCTATGTGTGTGTATGTATATGTATTTATTTATCTTGCTATTGTACATTCCATATTGAGTCCTATTTTAAAAGTGAGTGAGAAGATTGCAGTTACACTATGAAACATCAGTGATAGGATTGTAGAAAGAAGAGACGTGGCAACACTTCACTCTTCCCACTGCACGTATGTATCACACACCAATCTTTATGGGTATTAGCCCATGTCCGTTCATAATCAATAATACTGCCTCATCAAACTCTTCTATACTTTTATATACACATATGTTTAGCACTCTTAAAGATATTTTAAAGATAAATGGGTCTAATTTTGGTCCTGACAATTGCACCAAAACCATACAATTGATAGATTTGGCTCCGCATTTGAAATGTTAACCTGTTATGAGGCAGGTTTTAGCAAACATGCCAACAAACAAAAAAAAGGAGAATCTTACCACTTATTTTCCCTGTCTTCAAAGACTTCATCTTTGAGGCAGAAATTTATAATTCTGATATTTATATTTAATTATCATTTGATTACGACATCCTCAGTAAAATCCATATCCCCCTTAAATTTTCCAAGTTTTTTTCCCTTTAGTTGACAGACAGTTGCTAATCACATGTATAATACCCTGAGCAAATTTCAGGCCATGTGGGGATAGAATAGCTTCCTGCATATTTTACCCCCTTCCATCCTTATTTTTTCCACTTTATATGAGAGACCGGTTTGCATTTGTGCTTGAATGCTGTGGCGCGTATTGCCTGTGATAAGAGGGATCATGTGAATGTTAAGCCTTTAAACATAGATGGTGAAGTTTAGCAGAGACTTTCAAATTCACACATGCAAAGACAACATTTACTACTCTGCCTGCCTGCTTTGAAGCACTCTGCAAAGGATCTGCCAAGTGCACACAATAAAATATTCTTTATACCAATCCTGGGCAAATATTTTGCAGTTTGCCTGGCAGACGGAACAGGGCGGCACGCTGTCCTCTGAATGCTGCACTGCGCTCACCCCTGTGAGCACAGGGACATCAGAGTCTTTAGCCAATATGTAGCAATGACGTGAGAGCTCAGGAGAGATTCTTTTGAGAAGAATCATCCACTCTTTAAGTTGGATTCAGCTTTTTAAAGATTTGGCATGTGGATTTTGATCTCTGAGTTGCCCTGACAAAAAGCAAATTCCGTAACTTCCTCTGCAAGGTCTGTTTGACTTTGCTGGAGGAGCGCTTGTTCAAAGCTAGCCCAGCAATCATCATTCATCACAGTGTCAGTCACACTCAGATACCAAGATACCTTCAACAAACGTTTTGTATTGTAACCTCTTGGTTGGTTATTAAATTAGTGTTTCCCACAAAATTCCAGTAGTCATAGGACGTTTTGTGAACTTTATGGGATTTATATTAACTCACAGCAATCTTTACAAGGTTGCCAGAAGGTGTAGAGAAACTAATGATTAGCTAGATTCTCCTTAGTAATTTAGAAATATCGATGAGTGCTAGTTCAAGTTGGCTGTTACCAGCAGAGTATTACCTGCAATGCTTGACTCCTGCTAAGAAGGAAGTCTTCTACACTCAACACAATCTTACTTTTCCTTATTTCATGTTTCTTAATGTGCTAATAATGCTGCAATTATATCTCTGTCAAAATTCCTCTTCAGCAACTGTTGAAATCTTCAAGTCCTGCCAAAGGCAGTCATCAACTATCAAGTGAGGCCTGAGTCTAAAGCAGATGCAGTATTCTCCAAAATTATTGTAAGTAAAAATAGTTACAATAATTATCACTAATATCGAAAAAGTCTTTTTCTTTTAATCTAGTATCATATGAACTAATTTCAGAAGTTAATATTTCAGTTAACATGACCTCACAAAGTGTACGTAGGTTATCTTAAACTATAGATTTAGCATTATTTTAGCATACGAAGAAAAGTTTAAAAACATTTAGACTTTGTTCAAACGCTGTCTTGTGTACAGTTCAGGAAAATGTACACATCTGATAACACAATGACAGTGCCACATGCACCTGTTCCCAGAGAAGGCTGTTTACTTAAGGCCTGAAGCAAGGTTCAATTTTGAAGAAAACTTGACAAGGACAATTTCTTACTTACCTTTACTAGCTGACAAAGCACAATAACAATAATGATGGGTAGTTGCATTCTGAGCTTTCCCTCACCTGAAACACCACAGAGCAATTTCATAGAATCATAGGGTTCAAGGGACCTCTGGAGATCATCTAGTCCAACCCCCTGCCAGAGCAGGGTCACCTTAGGTTGCACAGGAACACGTCCGGGCGGGTTTTGAATGTCTCCAGAGAAGGAGACTCCAGCACCTCTCTGGGCAGCCTGTGCCAGGGCTCTGCCACCCTCACAGTAAAGAAGTTCCTCCTCATGTTTGGGTGGAACTTCCTATGCTCAAGTTTGTGCCCATTACCTCTTGTCCTGTCGCTGGGCACCACTGAAAAGATCCTGGCCCCATCCTCCTGACACCCACCCTTTAAGTATTTATAAGTGTTGATAAGATCCCCCCTCAGTCGTCTTTTTTCCAGACTGAAGAGATCCAAATCCCTCAGCCTTTCTTCAAAAGAGAGGTGTTCCAGTCCCCTAATCATCTTGGTAGCCCTTTGCTGTCTCCTCTCCAGCAGTTCCCTGTCCTTCTTGAACCGGGGAGCCCAGAACTGGACACAGTACTCCAGGTGCGGCCTCACCAAGGCAGAGTAGAGGGGGAGGATGACCTCCCTCGACCTGCTGGCCACACTCTTCTTGATGCACCCCAGGATGCCATTGGCCTTCATGGCCACGAGGGCACATTGCTGGCTCATGGTCATCCTGTTGTCCACCAGGACTCCCAGGTCTCTTTCAATCTAGCTGCTCTCCATCAGGTCAGTCCCCAGCCTGTACTGGTGCATGGGGTTACTCCTCCCCAGGTGCAGCACCCTACACTTGCCCTTGTTGAATTTCATAAGGTTCCTCTCTGCCCAACTCTCCAGCCTGTCCAGGTCTCTCTGTATGGCGGCACAGCCTTCTGCTGTGTCAGCCACCCCCCCAGGTTTGTGTCATCAGGGAACGTGCTGAGGGTGCACTCTGTCCCCTCATCCAGGTCATTGATGAATATATTGAAGAGGACTGGAGCCAGTACCGACCCCTGGGGAACACCACTCGTCACTGACCTCCAACTAGACTCTGTGCCCCTAATCACGACCCTCTGAGCTCTGTCTTTTAATCAGTTATCTACCCACCTTACTGTCCATTCATCTAACCCACTCTTCCTAAGCTTCCCTATGAGGATGCTGTGGGAGACCGTGTCGAACGCCTTGCTGAAGTCAAGGTAGACCACATCTACTGCCCTCCCCTCATCTATCCATCCAGTCATGCCATCATAAAAGGCTATCAGATTAGTCAGACATGATTTCCCCTTGGTGAATCCATGTTGAGTTCTTCTGATAGCTTTAGTTTCCTCCACATGCCTTGAGATGATGCTCAGAATGAGCTGTTCCATCATCTTTCCAGAGATGGAGGTGAGGCTGACCAGCCTGTAGTTCCCCGGGTCCTCCTTCTTGCCTTTTTTGAAGACTGGAGTGACATTGGTTTCCTCCAGTCCTCAGGCACCTCGCCTGTTCTCCAGGACCTTTCAAAGGTGTTGGAGGGTGGCCCAGCGATGACTTCTGCCAGCTCCGTCAGCACTGTTGGGTGCATCCCATTGGGGCCCATGGACTTGTGAATATCTAATTGACCTAATTGATCCCTCACTCGATCCTCCTTAACCCAGGGGAAGTCTTCTTCTTTCCCCATTACTTTCCCCAAAGCCTGGGACTCCTGTGGGCTGGGCCGAGCAGTAAAGACCGAAGCAAAGAAGGCATTCAGTAATTCCGCCTTCTCCGCGTCCTCCGTCACCATGGCTCCTGTCTCATTCAACAGTGGGCCCACAACTTCTCTGGTCTTCCTTTTGCTTCCAATATACTTTTAGAATCCCTTCCTGTTGAGCTTGACATCCCTACATAATTTAATGTATTTGTTCTGTGCTTTCACCATAGTATTACTTAGCTAGGTGCGATTTCCAAAGAAGGCCAAGAAATAAAGCATTCAGCTCTCAGAAAGAGTTACTGAACTGCATGAAGCTATGCTTATTCATCCACAGCAATGCTGAGTTTTTCTGAGACCCCATGCTAAGGAGTGGGAAGACCACATTCCTGGCACTTCCTTGCATCACTCCTCTCTCTACAATATTGTCACATCCATTGGACGCTTTCTAGAACTATATATATACTCCTTACCTGGAAAGGCTCAGCCGGCCCTCTAAAGCGGTTTCACTCTTTAAACCATTCCATTCCTCCTTTTCCCAAGATCTAAACCCTCATCTCCGTCTTTTTGCTGCATTCACTCCAGCTGTGGATGTCTGAGAGATATGAGAGGTGCTTTCCCCTCTGCTCTCTGAGAAGTACCAACACAGGATTGCTCCCTTGAAACCTCATCACTGGTAAGAGAGTGATGTTCCTCTGATATCTGCTCCTGTATATGGTATTGGGAACAAACACGTCATCCTTCCCCACGCACTCTCTCTGTGCCAAACTAGTTCTGCGCTACAAATACGAGTTCGATGTTTCCTGGTCAGCTTTTTCATGGATGTTCAAAATATATAACGAATAAAAGGGATGTTTAGTTAGCTCTAGAAGGTCTGTTCCTAGGCATTTTGGGTTGAAGCAAAGTAATTTTTACTTGCTTGTAGATCTCTCTAACCAGGATCACATACTAATCCAAAACACTGAAAATCACTGATCGTGATTGCTGCACGATCTGGCATTTCTGCATTTTTGCCCCATAGTCTTCTACAGAAGACAGTTCTGTGGTGTAAGTTTAGACTGTTTTCCTCTAGCTGGACAAACAGCCCTGGAGAGTAGTTGGTTGCCTTTGTGAAGGAATAAAGATTGTCTGAGCTCCCTAACTCACCTCTTACCACATTCAGGCAGTAAGGTGCAGGATTTTAATGTACTTTCCCACACTTTTCTGTATGTGTTTTTGTGGTTACCCACATCAGATGCTAAAATCTTTCCATGGATTGAATATTTTTGTATGGCAAGCCTGTGTGCCCTCTGGTTTTGAGCTGTGGATCAGTTTTTCCATGATGTCCTTTGAAAGACAGAGGTATCGGTTGAGCAAACCAGAGCAGGCAGTTTCCTGTAATCATCTATGCCATCATCTGTGCTGGATCATGGCAGCAGCTGATCAATAGAGGAGTATTTAAATATGTTAGAGCCTGAATCTGATATTCTACATGTTTAACTGCATAAACAGATCAATGGGACAGGATTGATCTCCATTGATATTTGGCAGTTTTCAAATACAATTAAACCACATTTGGAGTACTGAAAGTACTTGAAATAAACAACTGGGCACTATTTATAATTTAAAGAGCTACTCAAAAAATTTAATAGATCAAGTGGTTGTTTCAACAATGCCAGCGTCAAGGGAAAAGTTGAAATCCATATGCTGTATATAAATAGCAAACTGAAATTAATGGCAAACTAAAATTCAATGTGTTCGTTAGCACATATTATTATATACAAATATTTCAGTATTTATGATGATAAGGATATGCAATTAAATTGTCATTAACTGATATATACGAATGATTATGCCTGAGCAAAATCTAGGATTGGAATTATTTGTATAGTAGCGGCACAGATTCTTCAAAAGTATAAGTAGGGCCATTAATAATTGTCTTAAAGTGAGTAAGTTGCCAGCTTATAAATGAGATGCTGTTGATAAAATGGCAGCTTTAGCTTTCTCACATCCATAAAACAGAGGAATGCAAGAATTACCCAGCAGGTTTTTGGTTTTGCTGGTCCCTGTTGGCTGAATTCCCACTGTGTCTGACTGGGCTCAGCAACTCCCTGTATTCCAGAGCACCTCCGAGAGCTGATACCTGGCATCTCTGTTGTTTCTTCAGAGAGTCTGGCACCAGCATGTGTTTAGGCCACCATCAAAACCTATTTGCTTAACTAGTGAAAATCTAGGAATGTCCTTGTGCTGCCTTTGAGGGTAATGTCATTGTCACCACAAAGGCACACCAGATGGCCAAAGCCTGCTCAGGGTTTGACTCATTGACATGCCAAATAGATAGATACTGGAGGTCATAGAAAGGACCAGTGCCCACAAGTTTTATTCCTGGACAATTCAACTGAGTCACACCAAAGCTGCCCAGAAGAATATTCTTTTTGGGAAATAAGATTTATTGGCCATTCTGGTCTCCCTCTGGGCAGTTTTACACAGCAACACAGATGTAGTCATAATGAAACCTAGCGTGAGAGCTGAGGAGCTGATCCAGAACATACAAGGCGATTAGGAGGTTTACTTCCTAAAGAATTCTTTGCAAAGAAGGACTTATGGTTTAAAGCAATTTGAAATACATAAAGGGAACATGGATCTGTAAGACTACTCTCTACTGGAAACCCAGAGCACACCGCTGTAAACCCTGATTTCTGTAAAGACATAGACTTGGTTCATTACAAGGATGCTGAATGTCAGCTCAGTAGTACATTTACCAGCCACCTTCACTGTGAGCACGAGGAGATGTATTTTTGCACTTTATGTCGGCAATATTCTGAAACCTATCTAAACAGTATCAATGTGTTTTCCTTTCCCAGATGCTTTGAAAATGATCCCATATGTTTGTGCTAAGGTCCATATCCTGAAAAGCTGGGAAAGTGATTTGCTTAATACAACGCCAATGTGAAAAAATAAGATTTTTCTTGCAATATGGATTGAGAAGACAAAAATCTATCAAGCTCCTTTTGCCCAGGAAGAAGGACTGGTTAAGCAGCATAGAGACAGCAGGGATTCCCAGCGTATGTTTATCAGAGTTGGGACACTGCAATCCTTGACTCTTCAAACCTTCCCAAATGCCTCCTAGCTTCTGGGGGGCTCAGAACATGCATATGACTGTGTACCTTTCTCCTGAAAGTACATATGTATCGTTCCCAAGGGAACTGCTTTTTCAGTTAATGATATCAAAAATACTTTTACCTAAGAGGCTCTTGCAGGGTTAGATTAAGAGGCTATGTTCAGTATTAAACTCTGCACTGTTCCGATGGCCACGAGTACATCCCACTACCAATCTGTGTTGCACAGAGCAGCACAGGGAAAACTGTACAACAGAAATACTTTGGCATTTTACCTGAAGAGACATGGTGATGACTTATAGTTCACCCTGAATAATATTTCTTCTCGGTGCTTTATCTGGACCAATAAATGCTTATGCTTCTGGATGCGGGAAGAGCTGTTTGTTCTCTTCAGCTGACAACCCATTAAAAACAAAATAAAGTAAACATATCAGAATTAGTCCCCTAAAGCTTCCATCAAGCCTTCTGCCATGAGCACTTTGCTGTTGTTTTCGTTTTTTTCTTTTGCCAGCTTTTGGCACGCAGGGGCAATCTATCTTTGGGAGAGAGAATAGCATCGCTCCGTCTTCATGTATGATCCAGGGACTAAAAATAGAGGCTATCCAGAACAATATCAGATGGCTGCATAAAAAATAAGTAGGCAAAATTGTTGAAGACATTTTCTTCAGGTGGCGAACACAATATATTTTAAAAAAATGTAAAACCTTACGGTGAGCAATTATGAGCTAACAAATAAAAAGAAAAGTTATTTCCTTACCCCACCCAGTAGCGGTCAGTTTAACTCCTGAACCTGGGGCAGTTTTCCCAGGGTAACTCTGAGGAACTACCTGACTTTTGATTGTATTTCCTAAAAATAACATTCCAGTTTTATTGTTCATCATCAGAAGGGAAAGAAAGAAAGAAGCATCGCCTGCAGAAAAAAACCACGAGGCGCTGTTTCACGTGAATTTGTCTGTAATGACTGCCACGCAATGGGCTTTAGGACCTACTGGAAATGCAAACCCTCTAACAGCTTTCAGGCAAGCCCTTCTCTTCAGCTGATCATTACTAGTTCTGACCTTTTAAATCCTCTGCTGCTAAGGGAGAATCTGGTCTTTACAGAAAAGCTGTTCTGTATTCCATTCATAGACAATGGAGAACTTAACTATATTTACTGGTATTTAACATATGGAGCATATTTGCCTGGAAGGTAGATGAAATCTCCTGCATTTAAGATCAAATCAATTTGAATTTAAGGTCACATTTGCAGAAGTCAATGTTCCGTAAAATCAAAGAAGAGCTTAATTCTACTATTTTTTTCTCTGCCAATCAACTGTGTAGTTCCACATAGCGCAGCTCTGTGAGTCTTCCTCCCTGAAGGAATCCTTGCGTGCACAAACATTCAGACGGGAGGCGGCGGCATGACTTGCCTCTCACTCACCTGAGTGGAGCTACGAGTGTTTAGGTCCAAGACAAACATGAACTGCATTCTGCAAACTTCATATTCTTAGTTCTCGCTCTCACAAGTAGTCTCAGTGGTATTGCTGAGACCACTCACACAAGTACTTTGCCCGCTTAAAGCGAAGCTCTCAGGATCAAACCTCTTTTCTTAAGATGAGATGTATCCAATTTGGAACACCTAATTCATGTCCTTCCAGGACTAACTAGAGAAAATACGTTCATGTGATTTCAAGGTGAAAGTGTGTGTATCTTCATTCGTAAGCAAGTGCTGCTACTTCAAAGGAGAGGAGATTTGCAGGAATCAATGATCTGCAATATCTTTTTGCTTAAGGTGTAATTGCCATCTAACAACACTTAGGGACTTTGCTATTGCAGAGGTCTGGGAAACACAAGCCCAAAATACAACTTTCTGGTTGGGAGATTTCTAATATTGGAACACTGTCTTTGCACGCTACTAACCCACAGCCTTTTCCCCTGGAAGTCTAATCAGGAGAGGAGAGGATGGGAGCTGCTCTTGATTTCCCCTTCTGCTTTCCCTGTGAACATGCGATACAGCAGGTCTGAAAATGACATTTATGTTGTTAATAATAATACTTTGTCTTTGTTTTAAAATGAAAGTATTGATTATTTAGCCTTGATGAAATAACGAAAATATACAAAGTGCAGTGGAAAAAAGAAAAAAGAAAAAATTAATTGCTCCCCCCCATGGTATAAAAGAAGAGGGTTTTTTTTTTAACACAATGGAAACAAGAATGGAGAAATAGTGCATAAAAGTGGGGAAAATTCACAAATTCTTATTTTTAAGTGACATTATTCATACTGCATATGGGATAGACAATTGAAATGTGTTTAGCAGCATTTTCTGTTCTGATGAAAGTCCGTCAGCTACTTGAGGAAATGATTTTGAAAGATAAAATAGAACAGGACAAAACACCATTATCACCAGGACATTACTAGCATGTTCTGGAAAAAGTTACAGAAGCATCTTGCTTGCTCCTACTACTTAGATCTTAGGTAAACACATGGCAAACTGTAAACTTCTCTTTATGTTTCATGTTGTTTAGTTGTTGGGGTTTTTACTAGATAAAATAACTTCTTATTTAAAGAAAACAACTGTTTGAGCATATTTTGGTAAGATGTCTTGATGAGCATTTTTGAAAACCAGTGACGTCTTCAAATAAGTTTTGGAGGAATAAGCAAAGAAATGAGAATTTTTGAAAGGAAAGGGGGAGGGATTTTATTTTTTTTCTGTATGGAATGCCATATATTTGCAAACACATTTCCAAGCCAAGCTTTCTTAATTCCTGGGTGTACTGTGTCTTTCAGGAAAATAAGAATTCCACTTTTATTCACAATATCCCGTCCTAACCTAGCATTTGCAAGAAACCTCTCATATTGCTGAGTTGACAAACCACTCTTAACTTGTCCCTGGCTGCTGGGATTTGAATGTGTGTTTCCACGCAGTCTTGCGGGACAAATTCACCTCTGATGTAAATGCGCACAGTTCCACTGAAGTCAGCTGAGTTGCTTTCTCTTGCACCAAGGCTTAATTTGATCCTAGATGTTTAGATCACTAAGCTATCCCCTCTGGCTTAGCAATTCTCCAGTTGAAAGATTACTTTCTGACTGTGAATGCCAATAGTCTTTTTACTCTGGTAGCTGAAGAAGTAATAAGTGCATATAAGGGTTTCATGAAGTGTTTCACAGGTGAAGGGAGACAGCCCATTGCATTCTGGAAGTGTCTCTTTCCCTTCAAATGAAGAAGAGGAAGTCTGAGACAATGAAAGCTTAGTGCATTTTTGTGATTTCTACATCAAAACCAAAAGCGTTTGGACCTTTAGAGACGAGGGGGACCGCTGTAACTCGTTTCCCTACAGCACTCCTTCAGCTCTGAATCAACAGGGCTTGTAAGTCCCTGACATATAGATCGACCTGAGGGGGAAGAGGGAAAGAAGGATGTAATTGTGCCAATTAATCTGGAAAGGCATCTGAGAGAACAATGTCTTTAAAGAAAGCCTGATTCTGATCTTGGTTAGACTACAGTAAATCTAGAGCAATGTCACTGAAATCAAAAAATCATCCTGTATTTGTTGGTTGTTACCTGGATCAGAATTTGGCCTGGAATTGGTTATTCATCCTGGAACTCGCCTTGGTAATTCTAATTACAGCTCTCTAAGGAGAACACCGATGGCTGTAGTTAAGATCAAATATTACATACAACAGCAAATATTTTCAAGCGCATAATCAAAAAGATCAAATGAATTAACAATGCTGGTTGCTATTTTTGCATGTTGCTAAAAAACCCACAGCATACTTTGAGAAGGGATTTGTGTAGTGCTTATCAGGACGGGAAGCAGAACCAGTAATGTGTACAGGTACGATTAGTAGGTTTATTCTAAGACCTGTGATATTCTACAGAGGAGTCAGGACATCAGAAAGCAAAGTAACATGATCTCCAACGCAGAATGAAGACAATGAGCCAACTATCATTTTGATCCATTTTACGTTAAAAGATTAGCAAGTCTAGTAAAGAAGAAAAAAGTAGAACAGAAGTACATTCTCCTTCCCGAGAAATAGGGGCATTTGTGAGTCCTAGGGAGCTCTAAGGTAGGAGTAATAGGCGCTCTCCTGTGCTGCTCCCTCTGTCCATGCCTCCTGTCCCGTTGACGCGGAAGCAAAGCCAGGCTGCCTGCTCACTCCTCCCGTTAGAGGGGCTGCAAGCCAAGGAGAGAGGTGCAGAATCCAGTCTGTGGGCTTCCTATGTACCTACAACAGAGAGGAATGCGAGCAGGTGCCTCTCATCCTTCCGGTCCCACTTCCTGATGCAGGATTTACTGGACTTAATGGAAGACGCACTGACAGCAAAGTCATAGCTAGCACATAATTTAAATAATCCCTGATTAACTAGTGAAATGATAATTTTAGGAAGTATTGAGTGAATTGGAAAGTGTGGAGTCCCACTGAAACATAATATTGATTTGATGCCTTTTAATTTGTTAGAGATTGTAACTAGCAATTCTATTCACCTACTTACTCTTCCCAAGTTATTTATTATTGACCAGAAATAGGTCTGGATGAAAGCTGTTAATACAGAAGTGCCAGATACTGCCTAGATCTGGATGAGGGAATGAATGGTTGGAGGTGAAGCTAAGACAGATCTGCGTTGTAGTCAAGGCTGTTTGGTTCCATGTTTTCCAAGCCTGTCCATTTTCTAACTTGCAGATTGCGGTTTCTTGGAATAGTCTCCACATAGTATAATTGCTCAAACATAAATCAAAACACAATGTCCTAGCCCAAGCCACTTCTAGCATCCCAGCAGTAATAGCTGTTGCTGGAAATGTTAGAAAGAGAAGACAGAGCTATATCCTCTGCCTTCTCATATTTTGAAACGATAGTAAGCTTTTCAACCGGAGGTTATGCTGTTTGGTGTAGAGAAATGGTTTGTGAATCCTAGCTTCTTGGCTGCCTTTAGCATGGTCACTTGTATGGATTCACTTGCTTTGTGGGCAAGGTATCTAATGTAAAGTGCTATAACCACAATTTTCCACTCACTGCGTTGAGGATTCGTCCTAGCTGATCAAAGGGAAGCCTACTGGAATGGTATGAGTCTTTGAGACTCAATGGCTGCCGCTTTTGTTTCTGTGACATTGCCAGACACAATGAACATTAGGTCTGGATTTTAATCCACCTCTTTACTTAGGGAAAAATGCAGTTGGAAGATTTAAGATGTGATCCTGTAAATTCTGTTTCACATGAGCAATCTCACTGCAGATTAAAGACTAATCATAGAAGGATTTGGAGGATTGGGCCCTTTGATTTCTCTTCACGTTAAGGCTCTCTTTTATCTGGATCATCCCGTTGATTATCCTTCTCCATCTTTTGCATAGAGCTTTAGGAATAATTAGAAGGAAATAAGATTTTCTGACTTTAACTTAATCAGTAACATGTGTACTTTGAAAAGTTACATTTTACATGACAAAGAATGCATCGACCAAAAGCAAATATCTCCAAGGTATTTGGACTTGCTTTTAACTGACAGCTTGGACGTTATCACAACTGTGTGGCTGCTCTTTGTTCTACACTGTGAATGTTTGATAAATGTTACCTTTTTAATTCTTGATAACATTATGAAAATGTTAAGAAATGTTACAGCAGATAACCTTTCTAGACCAAACAGCCACATTAACCGTGTGAAGTTAATAACTGACTACAGGACATTTACTTAATTTAGCTTTAAAAAAAGTTTTGCTCACACTACTCAAACTTTCCCTTCATTTTTATCTCCTTTTCTCCAAGGCCACAGATAAGATTTTCCTCTTACTTACTTGCAGGTCAGCTTTCCATGACACTCGGGTCTGCCTCCAACCAAAACCAAATATTTATGGGTATGTGGCTATGAAACACCATAATGATAAATGCATGATAATACACCAGAATGAAAGATTTCAAGACAACAGTGTTTGCTGTCTGAGCTGGACATTTACTTAGTCTGTGTAACCAGGAGCAGGTACTTTGATATAAATCAGATGGAGTGTTTTTGAATGAATAAGTCTATACTCTGAAGTATGACTTCAGGGATCAGGACATATGGGTGCACAGGTGTCATTTTGCAATGAAAGCTGCTAATGCTTTCTGTGCATGTCTAAAAACACTTTGTTTCAAGGTTGTGCTTCTGAGGATATAGCTCTGTAGGTTTCTTTTAAAGAATGAAGTGCTAAATAATGGATTAAAGGCTAAAAAAGGATTTGAAAGGTCTTCACTGTATTTTTAGCACATTTCAGTTATACTTTTTACTCCTTAGAAGCACCCTTCCAGACTGTATTTAAATTTGAAGCATGTCACGGCATTGCATATTCTTAGAATGATCAGATAAGCTCGGAAAATTTAATGTTTAACCTTCATCAATTATTACACAGAGCTCCTCATCTAATAAAGCAGCTGCTTCATTTTAAGCATGTTAGTAGCCACACTAGTTTTATTCTTTAACTCTTTGACAAACTGAGGACATAAATTCACAATAAGTCCTGCAAAAAATATAAACATATTCTTTTTTTAATGCAGATTAGTAATGAATGTGACTACCAGAGTGTTTAAATTAGGTGCTTTTGCTGCCTGACTACCTAAGTAGACAGTCTCTTCCTCACTTTTGTCATGAGTAAGAACACAGATGAGGTCCTTTCTCTCACTACCTCTCACGGGAATTCTCATGGGAATATGACAGCCAAAGCACAAGTTTCACTTGTGTTGAGTGTTTGTGAATGGGGCCTTGTTACAATGAAGTGCTCTGCTCGTGGAGCATGGGCTTGGTTTATACAGGGGGAGGCTCGTTTTGAGGCTTTAAAAAAAGCATCACTCTTCAGCTCAAAAAAAACCCAAAATAATGAGGTTTTACAATGTTTATCTGCTTCTACTTTTTATATTAGGGGAAACCTCAGTAGTACAGCAAGATGGAAGCGATGGTTCTGTTGCTAATTGAATTTGTTAATACTGGCTGTCTTCTGTCATCCTCATCAGCAATGTACCGACTTCTTGCTCAGAGTCCTCAAACTGCAACAGCAAGGATTAAGCATGTCAGTAATTGCTAATTATCCTACCAAATTGTTACCATTTTATCTTGCTGTGTGAAAATGGCTTAACTTGCCAAGGAAGCATTTTATTTCCAGGCATGATCAGTTGATTTACATAATTAAACATACGATGAGAAATATTCTTGACCATTGCGGCTCAAGCCGTGTTTTGAAGAACTGATAAACTTCTGTCCTATTTTTTAAGCAAATAGTCCAGTCAGAATGTCTATAATTGGCTGAGCTCGGTTCCTGTGTATTTCTAAACTACTACTATTCAAATAAATGTTCTTACCTTTAGATTTGACCAAGATATATTCAATATGATTTATTATAATATATGTCAATCCAATAATACTAGGGCTCTGGTCCCAAAAATGCACTGTGTCAGGAACCTTACTTTTGGAAAAGGTTATTTCCTTTAACAACATAATGTAGAATTTATAATTTACTTGCCAAGAATCACCATGTCTGTCTGAACTGTATTTATGGTTCTTAGGGAACCTCCAGTATACTCTTGTATTGCGGAAGCTCAAAGACATAAAATGCCTGTAACCTCATAGGGTTAGTTTTATGGAAGTTTTTTGGTTTGTTGGTTTGGGTTTTTTAATTATAAAGCATAGAAAAGAATGTCTGTTTGGTAATGTAGTACTTGGAGTTACACTGGTGGCATTATTCCCCGGGCCTGCAGATCACTGTTTATTTTCGGACAGTACTATTCCATTTGCAGAAACAACGGAGGCTTCTCCAAAAGAAATTATAGACACAGACATGTCAGGAAAAGCTATACTTTTAAGTGACCGCAATCTGGTGCTGTAATTTCTTTTTCATATCCTGTTATACAATCATGCCAGTTTGTGTCACCTTACGTAGTCATGCTACTTGGGACAGATTTGGAGGGGATAGTTTGAGGGTGTGGGTCAAGCACAACCAAGGAAAATCTTCTCTCCTTATTATTCATCTGTGTACTGTACCAAACAGTGCTTAACTGATTCTAAAAACCTAGCCCTGAAAATCTGGGGCCAGTTTGATGACATCTTCCTTCAAAGAGTCTAACTCATTTGATGATCTGATACCACTCTTGGATCCCACCTAAGCTCGTAGGAATGCACAAACTACTAGATTTGCAAAGGAAAAAAACCAGTTATTTCCAGGTGTAGATGCTATAGCAACTGGTTAATAAGAATGATCTTTCAGGCTTTAGCAGTTAGGAACAGTAGCAGAGTCCAAAATCATCAGCAAACTCTATGGGACATTGAGGAGCCCTGATTTTCTTTTTTGTCCCCTTTCTGTCTCAAGACAAACCTTATTATACTAACTCCTTAGCTTGTTCTGTAAGCCCACTGCCCTTCATGCAGAATGATATGAACGACACCATCTTCTCTCTAAATTTTTGTAAAGTCCAAACAGACAGAAGAGCCGGAGAAGATGATAGTTTTATTTCCCAGAAACTATTTACTATCAGTTACCACCAGACCTTGAAGTTTTCTATCCGATTTAGAATTCTTTAATGAATTAAAGTTAATGCGGGTATCTGTTCTGATTTCCAGTGTTGCAGTCCTTAGCCTTTTGAACTGTGGTTTCTTGATTTTTACTTGGCACCATTTAAATTTTAACCTGAAAAACTAAATTATTTCCTTTTGTTTAACAGAGTTCTGATTTACCTTGTGCATGCTACTCTGGCATCACTGGAGATGTGCTTAACTGTGGTGACGTATTACGTCCGTTGAAGTGAACATCAAAAGACCATTTAATCACTTGTAATGTTTTCTCCTTGTCTGGGCCAGGGTTTTGTAAGGGTAGAGTTCTGCTAATGCACCCTTCTGCCGGGAAACTTCCCAAGGTGGGGCACAAGAGATGCTGAGTGGCAGAAGGAGGATGAGTAGAAGCCATTAACATTTCCCCAGCAAGGTCAGATTTGATGTTTCCTTTGTTTGTAGTATCCAAATTAAGAAGATGCTTCTGTGCTCTGAGTGTTGCCTCTACATAAAGATACTCCTGGGTAATCTCAGGCTGGTCACATCTCCTTACTATTAGCCACCCATTAAGAAGCTGATTGAAAAGGACCCAGCGCAGCTTACACAAAGTGCTGACTATTTTCCAGGAAGACCAAATTTCTCATCAGCTTCATCAACACTTCAGACTATCAATATACAAAATAAAATACTGTTGTTCTGAAAGGCTATGATCACAGGAGAAACCTTTGCATTCTCTCCTTTTTTTTTATTGCAAACATGTTTGGGAAAAAAAGGTGTTATCTTGCTTTTTTCCTTTTTTTTTTTTTTTCTGAAGCCAGTATTACCAGCCATTTTACTTGTACTTTACTATTATTATCTAGGTGATGGCTGTGACGTGTTGATCATATATGGCAGTGAGAAAATTGATTTCCCTCAACAGAAATGCTTCCAATTTTCCCTGGGCCATAATTTTATGTCCAAAACAAAATAAAAGGGTCATTTTCCTTAAGATGAGGGAATTGAAATCTTTGATAAAAGCCATAGTAAATGTTGTACTTTTGATTGCGGAAACTGCAGTTTTCACAAACATCTCTCCTGTCTGTTCTCTGGTATGTGTGTTTCTGGGGAGTACGTGGGGGCAAGAAAAGGAGAGACAGAGAGGAGAATGGAGGCGAAAAACAGCTTTTCGAAAGACTGAAGTTGCTTTAAGAAGTTCTGCAAATCTACGAATTCTTCCTGGACACAAGCTTTTTTTTTCTCCGGGAAAATTTAGGACTCTATTGGTAGCTCTCAGTCAAGCATCTCCTTTTCAAAAAGTTAAAGTCATACTTCTCAATCACGTGCTTATAGATATGGTTGCCTAACTTTCTGGTATGATTTTAAACAATTGTTTTGGAAATTTTTTATATAAATAAAATTGTAAAACAACCACATTTCTTAAGAGATTATAATCACAGTACACCAATAAAAAAGAAAATTAAATAAATAAAATACTAATTTATTTTTTTTTCTGAAGGAGGAGCTCTTCTATTCTTAAACAGTCCTGTTATTATATTTATTGAATTACCATTTCTGGGAAAATAAAGGAGTTATTGACTGAGGAAACTAAAAGCTACTTTAAGGCTGATTCTTGTGATAAAATTCCTTAAATATATAATAGAAATTCTTTTTAAATGTTTGTTTCTTCTTTGACTCTACATTGGCAAGTAGAGAAGGTCTGGAAAGTTACCAGGCAGTCCGCAAGTAGGGGCTTTTTCAGTATGAACAAAATATAAACTGAATCCTTGAATATTCAGGAAATCCTGAAAACCTGGCCTTTTGGTACTCTTCTACATTGATCTTTTTTGTCCATAGTCCCATGTGTGAGCGTAACGCTTGTGGTAATGTCTCACTAGAAGTTTTTGCCTCTATAAAACTACACTCTTTGATACCTCACTTGTACAAGATGAAAGATTCCCATAATTGGCCTCATCTCAGTTTGGTTTGTGGAGTGGCAAGGGAATTGTGCCCAATCAAAGTTGTGTTTTCAGAATTTACAGTGAAGGAATGTTTGAACAAGAGACAAAGCGTGAACAATCATTTCCCTATGAGTCTGGTCTAAGCCTAGTACTTACAGCCAGATATAAAGAATAGCCATTATTTTGACTGAAACACAGCATCAGGTAAATAAGAAATTTTCACTTGCTTTCATATAAGTGAGACAGAGTTTACTCTGTTTGATGGCTTGATGGTTTTTACTTGGCTGCATTTCTTCATACATTTATGATACTCCACCTTTTCAAAAGCTGGTAGAAACTGAAGTGGTTTATATCCTTTAAATTAGATTTTCTTCAGACTTTCCTCTGCTTATAGAAAGGGACAATATATGCAAGAATCCAGCATATAAGGAGCATGGGAGTGCAAAGGTTAATTAAGATGCTGAGGTGCTGCTAACATCTAAAGAGAATAGCAGTTTGAAAGTCTGTCCCATCCTTGCATGTTATATATGTACTGTTCGCAACATCCAGAAGATGTGTATTTGACAGAAGAGTTAATCTTGTGATCTCTTTGCTTATTTCATCTGTACTCACAGGGGAGAGAGACGGAGGTCAGTTCAGATGGGTGGGTTGTGATCGTTTCACCAGGGAGATAAACAGCAGGCAGTAAGTCATGAAACAAGGGTAATGTTGAAAAAAAATTCACAAGAGCTTTTTTTGAGACAGTAATTTTCACAGAGCCAAGCAAAGTGATTCTTCTTTCTTTTTGACTTGGAACATACTTTTTGATTAACATCATATTAATAAAATCATATTTCTCATGATTTTCTTTAACACCAGTGGATTAGACTGTTGCAAGCACTGAAAAAGAAGGCCTACCTTTTACATAGCTAGTGTTGGGAGGGCTTAGTTATAAGAGGACTTTTGCATTTTATGTTCTCTGCATGGTATATGAGAGAATAGGTGGGACCAGTGGTCCAAGTTGCTGATGATTTTTGCTTTTTTATTGAAGTACAGCACAGGAGTTGCCCTGTACATTATTTTCACATACTGAACTAGTGGAGAATATACAGTCAAGGGAAGGACAAAAGGAATTCTGCGCTCTGTTTAGCAGTGTTGGGAAAGAGTCAGCAACAAAAATGGAAAGAGCATGTGCATTCAAAAGCAAGAACCACTTTCTAGTGGGGGGAGCAAAAGTGAGGTAGATGGGTTTAATGACATTATGTCTCATCAGATAGAGCAAGCCCTGTAGCATAAAAAGAAGGCATTTGAGAGGCAGAAACAGATGCTAGCATGAGGGTATTCCTTTTCCTCCCAGAGTAGGAGGGAGGAGGAGTCTCCCTGAGTAGTAGGAGACTCACCCTCTTCATTTCTTCTCTTAAGTATTACTTCAAAAAATAGTACAAGAAAGAAAAAGTTTGGCTCTGAAGTGACATTGATACCAGCAGTGACAATATTGGTGGCTTTTGCTGTCCTCCCTCAGAGAAAGGAAGGACTCAAACACACTGAAATGCTCCTGGAAGCCTAATTTGATCTTGGAGACTGACAAACGTGTTTTACATGGGCAGTGTTTTGCCACTCTTTGTTAACTGTTTGGAAATGTGAATTGTAGTTTATGGTACACTATGAGCAATCATCTGTTACTGCTGAGGGTGGATGATAGGAAATGAGGTGGTTTCTTGTTATGTAAATGCAAAACCATTTTGGGATAGCATATAGCATTGTGAAATGGTTTTCAGTACCGAGCAACCTGCATCCGAGCAATTCTGTTCACTTCAGCGAGCTCACACACATGTAACTGAGAATGGAACCTGGACCTCCTCCTGTATGGAAATCGATAAACATATTTATGATCCAACTGGACTCCGGCTCTTCAACAGATCATTTCTACATCAAACAATTTCCTGGGGACTTTTCCAAAAGACAGGGAATGTAGTTGTCAAAGTGCAACTCTTCAGGGTGCCTTGGAGCACTGGAGACTACCCAGTTTCACCCAGCAGGCGGATTTTATATTAAAAAAAAAGCTGGTTAATATGAACCTTATTAAATAATAACAAGGTTATTGGTTATTCCTAATTCAGCTCAAATTTACCACCTTAAGTCACGTAGATCCCAGATTTGTCTGGCCAAATTCCAACAGCCTTTACAGGAGCAAAATTGCAACTAGCAAATGTTTTACAAAAGGCATTGTTTCTTTGAATATAACTGTGATATAAATAGCTGATATTCGTAGTCAGAATAAGACAAAGGCATTGAAAAACCTCTCAGTTGAAGGGGTAAGAAAATGACATTCCAGAAAAGTAAAAAAGCATTTTGCTACATACTCAAGCAAAAAATATTTCTGAAAGCACTGCTTTGCAATGTTTTGGTTCACAACCTATGCTATCTCCACAAAGGAAAGTAAAAATATTTGCCATTGGCATCCTTAACATTTGCCTGTTACTTTCCTCAGAGAATTTGCATTCTTGAATCCCGGATCATTTCTACCAGGCTAAGGTTATTTGTCCTTCCTTTTCTTTTTCTTTTCCTTATATTTCCCTGGATCTCTACAGATTTAGAATTTGTTAGATGCCACTTTCTCTCTCAGACACTTTTCCATCATCAAAATAAAAAATGGTATTTCTTAAGGATCAAATCCACACCTGCAGAGTGATAGTTTGAGAATCCCATGAGCAGATACAGCTGATACCGCCCTGTTAACATCTGCAGAGATTTTCAAGTTTTCAAGAATGGCAGAAAATGGCAGATCTGAACTGCTTTTCACTAAAACCCTAGCTAGACAGCACCCCAAATAGAAACAATTCTATTTGGGATGCAAGTAATTCTTGGGCCCTTGCAGTTGTCCATACAGAGGTGGATTTTACCCAGAAAGTTACGATAAGTGAGGGTTAATCATAAACAAATAGATTAGTAAAAACCAGCCTTTTATCATATAAATTTGTTAACATGATTTTTTTTTTATTAGATCATTGTTTTGCAAATAGCATAGATTTTCAGGGACATATTTACAATAAAAATTTCAGCTGGTATGATAGAATTTTTTTTTCTGAAGTCTTTTTATATGCAAGGCTCCCTTCCCTAAATGAAACTTATATAATGAGAAATAATATATTTAGAAAAGGAGAGCAGTATATAATTTCCAGATATGTAACTGTGGCTGTTGCCAAGGCACTCTCTCCTTTTGGAAATTGAGTCAGGAAAATCAAACATAGCAAACAAACCCAACTGGCTTCCTTCTGAAAGTTTGGGTCTGACTAAAACGTAGGTAATCCAAGCCAGAATCAAGGAACAGAACTTCCTAGTTCCCTGTTTTATGCTCAGTTCTTGCAGATAAATTTCTTGGTGGGCAGTTTGCCAGCATGGGATAATGTTACCAGAAAATATTATTTCCTTCAGTAGCCAAGTGAATCACTGAAACAAAATACGTTGGCAAATGAGAAACAAATCGTCAGGCAACACAACAGCTACCGTGAACAATGGTGGGGAAGTGGTTGGCACAGAATCAAGACAAAAAATCAGAAAATATTTGAAAGACTAGGGCAAAGCTTTTTCCAGATCTCTTGTGGGGGTGTACTTTACTGCGGTAGAGTACTCCACCTGTGACATGGGTCCCCTCCCTCTCATCCTTCTGTTGGAAGTTGTGGAATATCATGGGGCTATATAGTGCCCGTGGACCAATGCAGCAGACTGCATTGCACATCTATGTAAACGTTTTCATTTGTATCTCAGTTAATCATATCTATTAGGTTACTAAGCCCTTTCTGATTATCGCGCAGTGTAAATAAGTCATAATGGAAGAGAAAATTTAACCCCATAGCAGTAACGATGCTATACCCATGTCTCTGTATCCTGCTATAGTACTACAGACTGTACACTGTTTCTTGTTTATCTATTTTAAACAGTGCAGAATTTGGTACCTTTTATAAGAATAAGGTTTTATTTCTTTCATGATTTTTAACTGATTCCTCTCTATTTCTCCTCAGACATCTCATCCAGCCATATCTCATAATTCTGTTGCATCAGATTTGGTGAAATATTATTGCATATTTTCCCTACAGATTGCAGGTAGAGATGGTGTATTTGGGGAAAGCAAAGTGTCAAATGATTGCTTAAGGAGCTTAGAGTGGTGGTCCTACCATCAGGTATGTAGGTTCAAATTTCTATACGAGAGGAGTCTGATTGCTTATTCCTCACAATGTAGAAGAGAAATACCTAAATTCAAGCTGGAGGTTGGAACCACAAGCACAATACCAAAGCTAAAGCAAAGTCCTCTACCTTTCCTTTTTTATTGGTAACAGGGCTCAGTGACTATTATTAGAAGTGATATGGCACCTCAACATGCAATAGGCATAGAGTGAGATTTTTCAAAACCACTACACATCTAATTTACATTGACTGAAGATCCCATGAGACACCTAAATACCTCTGGACAACCTTACTGTGTCAATTCATAAAGCTCACTTATCTTCCTCTTTCTCACATTGTGCAAACTCCTGATTTTTACCACGTGAAACACTACAAATTCCTGTTCCCTTGATTAGGAGGCCAATTTTACATGTAAACAATTCTCAGATATTATGGGAAACCTTTGTAAGCAATGCTTTTTCTTTCTTTTAATATTCATTGCAGTCCTCTGCAGCCATCCCACTGCTGAGCATGCGGATCAGATTCAGATCAAGGCAGTGTGATGCAACAAGCTGAATTTCTTGACTGACCTTCAGCTCTCTCCCTCCATTGCGATATACAGCTTTCTGTTCTGCTAAGTGGAAGTCAGAAACAGAGGCCAAGTGAAAAGTGATTTTTTTCACCCTTTTCCAGAAACAACAAAAAGGTTGCTTCTTTATGTGAGAAATTCTTTTGCTCGTCTCTACTGGAGACTGAATTGTTTATTGTATTGACTGCAGATCATTGTGGGCTGGGTTTTAACAGATATGACAATTTATCTGTATCAAGGATTGGGGGGGGGCTGTTTTGATACATTAAATACCTTTGCAATCATTTTTTTCTCTTTCTTTCTTTCTTTCTTCCTTTTTTTCAAGCACTAAATCTCAGCATGACTGTATCCTGCAGTGGAAAATTACTACCCATTCAGAAATGTGCCTTGTTGCATTACGGTCATATATTTGAAGACTCAAAGCTCTATCTGCAGCACAAAGGCAGGCTCAACAAATGACTTAACAGCTTTGTTCCTTTATCACAACACTTTATAGCAGCATTTTCTACTTGTTGTAATCAAGGTATACTTGTGAAATGAAGAGTTTTTGCCATTTAGCTTATATAACAATTACACAACTTCATTAAAATGGGATATTGCAGTTAATATCTATCTGAAATTATTTCTAGTAGTGTCTGAATTACTCTCTGAGTGAATGAATGAATGAATGTTTTTACAGCACCAGATGAAATTTACAGTGTCCTATCTCTTTATCAAAAAGGCTGCCTGGGACAATGTTTAAAATAAGTTATTTTTTTAGACCAAATGCAGAGACGCATATTCCTTGTCAGCTTTGTATGTAAGATGCAAAAGGTAAGAGGATCCAGCTACATCTACCCTTTTGGGGGGTTGATTGTTAAGAATTTCTCTCTCAATATGCACTTGGATCCACATTAGAAGCAGTCGGAGGCTTTTAAGGGGAGAAAATCTCAGGACAGTGTACAAAATCAGAGCCAGGGTCGTGACCTTGACTATTGATCCAGCCTCTCTTATTTCCACAGCTTGCTGAGGCTTGTTCTTCCAACCTGCTGGTGTACATTAGAGCAGAAATCCATAACATGGCCATGTTCATCCAAGCACAGGAAGAAACTAAATTAAATGTTAAAAAACAATCTGAGGCTAGAGTTGGAGACAATTCATCATGATCCTAGACGTCAGGCAGGTAGGATGACCAAGAGTTCCTCAGCCAATAGACCCCAAACAGAATATGGAGGGACCTCACTGCCTCATTTGTCAGATACAGAGCAGATAGTCGGAAAAACACTGAGGAAAAAAAAGTCTACCGAAGGTCAGTGTTTTAATTCCCAACCAGGCACAAATATTCATCTTTTGGAATGCAACCTGTAATTGAGGTTTAGGGGAGAAAGGGAGGGAGATAAAAAATTATCTGACATTAATACATTAGCAGTCAAAATTAGAAGAAAAAAAACCTTTGCATGGAAGAAATGTACTAAAAATTGAGTCCAACTGAGTTCTTACAACTCTGGAACCCAAGTTTAGGTGAGAGACTTTAACTACAGACTTGAGTAACCTATTAATATCAGCAGTCAGTCTCTTTTTCACTTTTAAAAGTTATCTCAGTGGAGTGCTAACCTTTCTTCTTGATGAAAGGGGTTTAAAGTATGTCATTCTGTGTGATGCTTAGAATGAACTCAGCATGTTTAATAAGAGGGAGATTCTGTAGGCTGGTTGAACAGTTTAGAAGCTGCCCTTTGCTGCTTTTCAAGCTGATGTTTTTTTTACTGGACACAGAACACGTCTCTTTCATACTCATCCAAAACATGTAACCTAAAGAATACTTCTCAAATGGCAGAGTTTTTTTTCTGGGAACTACAAAACATACATGTCTTGAAAGTACTGTGCAAATATTATGGTGACTGAAAATAGTCACAAACCCCCCTGCAGTCCACACAGCTGCTTTTCTAATTTAGCTACCTGGTGAAAAGAAGAACTTGCCAGTTTTGTGAACATGAATTACATTTCCTGTTGTGGTTGAATTGTGTTCTTTCTCAAAACATTGATAAGTGTGTATCTGAGCTGAAAATAGTCTACTGCCCTTTAATTTTATTCCTAAGTTATGTTACACAATTTGTGCGTTATCAGCATGTGCTGTTAAACCTCATCATGCTGAATGCCAATCTGATGAAACATAATAAGACATAACACAGTTTGACAGCTAATATTTAAAGAAGAAATCTTATCTCTCGCTATCTAAATAGCAAAGGGCTCCCATTCAGACACTTACAGATTCTTAGTGGATATCTTGAGAGAACAGTTAACCCGAGCTTTCTTGGAATAGTTTCCCAGTATAGACAGCAGCTTTGTACGTGTGTGAGCTTAAAACAAAATGCACTGTTACAAATTGTTAATTTCACACTGAACAATTTCTGAACTGATTTTTTAATTTGTAGTACTCTAAGCAAGATTATGTAGGAAATATGAGTGAACCGACAGAATTTTGTTCCCTAGACCTCTTTTACCAAATCCTCTGCAATATCCAAATCAGAGAATGTATTTTAACAAGCCAATGAAAACTGAGGTAATTTTCAGTAACAAAAGTGGGAAACATTTGACATATCTTAGGTATAGGAGTTTGCTGAAGATAAATTCCTGGATGCTGTGCATCACGATTTGCTGTTTTCTTGCCTGGCTTTTTCCGGTAAGCCCGGGGTGATTATAATTCCATTTTACTGCATTGTTATTACTTGCCATTCACACAGGCTTAACAAAGTATTTGTCAGTCTACATATTGACAGAAGATTGGTGTTCTACTCTTAAGGACTTACGCTTTGACATATTTTTCAAAAGTGTCTCAGTTTTTGGATTCTTACTTTCTTCCGTCATTAGCCTGATTTTTACCACCAAAAACTAACTTACAGTTAATGCTGTTAACTTACAGTAATTTAAAAGTAAAGGAAAATTATGGATACTTATGGATAAATATCAGGGAAAAAATAGCTTATGCTGAGCACTTGATATAGAAGCATCTCAGATTTCCTTATTTGGAAAGTTTGACTTGAATATATCTGAGTTTCATGATTAACTTTTTAAATTGTAAAACCTTTTGAAAGTAGTCAAGTTGAAAGGATCTTCAACACTAGTGAAAAGGTCCATCGGGTTCCCAAAGTGTTTTTTTCTTTTCCGAAAATATAGGCTGAACTTCATAACTGGCACAATCAAACATGTTGTGTCACATGTACATCTACTGTCGCTGAATTCCAGAAATATCCCTTATCCAGCCTGAATAAATAACTTGTATGTCAAGACTCTGTGATAATCTCTGTCCAGATGATAAATTGTAGCAGGGGCAATGCCCATCCAGAACACCGCTCCGAGAGGTGTCAGCATGCCACCTCCTTGTGATGCCTACTGCCCTCACCTCTGCTCACACCTGTCCTAGCCAGCATGCACACAAATACGCAGCATCAGATAAACTTGAATCCTTTGAAAGAGTAGAAACAAAAAGCAAAGCCGTTCTCAGTTCAACCAGGTAGGATCTGTTCTTGTGGCAGTTTTGTAGCATGCTACAGGAAAGGGGTGCTTCTCACTTGTGGTAATAATGCTCCACAGCTGTTGCCTGCAAGCCTTTACTCATGACAATATTTAACTTCCTTGTTTTCTAACAATAAAATAGCAGAGAACTCCACCCGCAGAGTCTGGGATGTTCTCTCAAGGAAATTCAGGCAAATTAGGACAAATTCAGCAACACTTTGAAATATTAATTCACCATAGTACATTAGCAGCTTGAATCTACGTAGGTCTTTGTGTTGTTAAAGATTATTTTTAATATATATTACTACTGTATTTGACTGAGAAATAATATGCAGAATGAAGCAGAAATCTGTCAGAAATTGTGGCTCTGAGAAGCCACTGAATAGCACAAGCTAATAAACTAGATTTTAAAAAAATCGGAAACACATAAGTGTTTCTGAGAAACTTTACGGTATATGCCAGCCCTAGACATAGGTTAGAGGGATAAAAAAAAAAACCAATGACACACGGCTGGCCATTTTGCTCTGATTTTGGCGGTTACGGTTAAACCATATAAATCTACATTTTAATAACTTTAATCTAGTGTTTATAACCGTTTAATCCAAAAGATTTTGCAAAGTTATCTACTTTAGTACTTCCAGCTGTGCTTGCTTTCTGTAGGCTGCATGTGATCCTACAGGTTGTTTCACCCACTCCTGAAATAAGAAAACTATACATGAATGACACAGGCATTGGTTAGCTAAATGTAAGCTGAACTCTCAAAACGAGACTGTATCTTTTACTGCATCATATAAAGACTCTTGGACATTGTTATTTGGTCATATAGATTTCTCAAATACTGTAATAAACATTTTCCCATTTCATTTGGAATTGGTATTCTTAACTTTTATACCCTGCTAAGATCTAAAACAAAAGATCTGAAAATAGTTTTGTGGTCCGGTAGTTAGAGTGAAAGTCTCCAAGGACATGTTATTTTAATTGTTTCCTTAAATTTGCTGTGAAATTTGACTCACTTTTTTATTGCACTTGAGCCTACACTTCCTCTTCCAAATACATCAGTGCAGTTCCCTCCTGCTTAGGTAACAGGGAAGAATGTATCTGATAATTAGTTTAGTTGGGGTCCTAGTATTTTATTTCTTGCATGAAGGAAAGTGGCATCAGTATTTAGGTGAGGTCCATTAGAAGCAGAACAGGGTTTAAAAGAAAGACCTTAAATTGTGGGCTCTTTATGGACTATAATCCAGTAGAACTCAATAATATTTTGCAGTGAAAAGAAATAACATCAAAAGTAATGCTTGAATCTTTTTTATATAGTGTCTCACAGTTTTGATTGTCTTTTTAAGACATCACAGAGGACTTAAAGGACCATGACAGATAAATGCAGTCTTTAAAGCTACTCATGCATTCTTAATGGACAGCCTGTTAATTTGAGGTCTAGGTCATGAATTTGAATGCCATTCACTAAACACCTCTTTGTCAACAAAAGCTAGTTTTCCCTTAGGGTAAATTGTAACTCATTAATTGTAATTAAATTAAACATATGCGACAACTAGAAAACCCAGGGTGCATTCTGTGAGGAGCATCGGTCCAGCAGTTCATGGCTGAGATCTAGGATATTCAGGACTTTGCAAGTGAGAAGAAAATATAAGTCTATAGTTTTAATAACAGGTTGAATAAAGAGGGCAAGTAGCAAATATCTTGCACATTTAATTTCATTTATTACTTTTCCATTGGATAGTAAATATAACAAAAGTTTTAACATGAAAAGTCAGTTAGGTTTTTTTGCAAGCTTAAGCCAGTAGACATGATATTCAAAATATTTTGCATCCTGTATATCAACCCTAAAAAGATATAACCAATTTTAAGCCTATATTCATGTTTATAGTAGCGATTAAACTGTGTTAACAGAAGACGCCTTTGTATTTGGGAGCTCTGTTTAATCCATCCTCAGGTCCTAAGTTAAATCAGTTTGGTTGTCAAAGATGAGTCCCTAATGGGCAATGGTCCACATCACAAAGCCATCATGTAATTGCCACTATTTGGCATATTTGGCAGTTCCTATTAGGAGAGGTCCAGGACTGAGCTAGTACACTGAAGCGTTACATCATTGCAGATTGGAGACAACAAAACAAGAACTGGGATGAAAAAGATATACTGGTTTGGACATTTTTTTCACTGAAAATGTGGAAGCACTTTTTTATTCAGGGGATTTGCAGGCTTTTACCACTTTTCTGCACATTGAAGATTTCTTTTTTGATCTCAACCGAAGTATTTTCATTTTGGGTTTTGTAACATCTTCATTTTTACAAAAACTATTTTTTTTTCTTTCCAATTAATTGCTAAAATTGTTATAAATTCATTAAATGCTTCACACATTTTTGGTGTAAAGAATGTTTTTATTAGAATGTTTAGGCCACTTTCATGTGGAAAGATATAGTTGGCTGAGTGTGCTGAAGTCCGATACACATGAGGAGAGAGATGGCTATGGTGCATACAGATGCTGAAACTGCATTTGTTATCCGAACAGCAAGTGGTTAACTTGAAGACTGAGGACACTCAGAAACAGTAGATAACTGACCTTGTATTTTTTGTTCAGCTGAGATATGTGCTTATAAAAATTCAGTTAACATGCTCTCTGCAGTTTCCTAGCTGCAGCTCTGTTGGGAGCGCATGTCTCTATTTAAAACACATGTGTTGTTTAGCAACGCTATTTGTATCAAAATCCCCACTGTGAATAGTCAAGTGACAAATATTAAAGTGGGGAACGGTGTATAAACGGGAGTGTTAGGCCCCTTTGAATGTGTTTGGAGAACATTAAATGGAGTGCAGGGGGAAGATACTCCTCATGGAGGGGAAGATATACTTCACCTCTCCCCTATGTTATTTACTCAGGAGAAACCTAATAATGTGAGTTTATTAATGAGCACCCCAGTATCGCAGATGCATGAGCTCTACATGAAAACTAATCCACGAAATCCTGCATCTAAGGTTTCTTTCACATTACTAACCTTACAATCCCAGGATCTCTCTCACCTTCATCATTGACCTAGTCATGGAGAGAAGAGTGTCTCATCAGCAACAGACATACCATTTCCAAAAGTTCTGACTCAAAGGGGCAGTTTGACTAGCAGACTGCCAGCACTGTAAAAAGAGTTTGGATCTCTCTCCCTGCTGTACAAAATGCAAGCTACTGTGCAAGTGATATGAGTACATGGGAAAAGCAAACTCCCAAAGAAGGCTGCAAGGCAAAGGGAAACAGGAAGATAAGTATCAGGTTTGCTTCCTTCACTGGCATTAGAAACATAATCTTGAGAAAAAGCCATTGCCTGGGAGCTAAGCAAGCCTTGATGCGAATGCTGGCTCTGTCACAACTTACTCCTGAGGTCTTGGAGTTAATAAACCTACCTACCACAGGGAGTTACTTTTTCCTGCTTCAAGTTGCAATGTAGCAACACTTAGATAACACAAGAACGATGGCCACGAGGGTAGGAATAATTCTTATAATTGACAAAGCTTTGTCTAGCTTTCATTCAGTTCCCGTATTGGAGCTTGGCATGAACCCATTTTATTTTGTATCTTATTCTTTTTTTTGCTTACTTCCTTTGGAGAGCTTTTCATATCAAAAACTTCTGAGAACTAGCTGTTTAAGCTCTGGAAATCTCTGTTTTACTAATTGGTAAATGGAAGCTGAATGGGATTACATACACACCAGTCTCAAAAACAACCTGTGACATTGTGTTCCCTCTCTGTGGTAGGCTCATCTTTCCCTTTCTCTGTCAGTGATCAGCATCCTGTTGGTTCGAGTCTATCACCTGTCTTACCCATTGTATCTGTGTGACCGAGTGATGATCAGGAGGTGGCATACCTGTTTTGCTTTCCAAGGTGTTATGAGCTCCTCTTCATAAAATGTGTTCTTGCTGTGGAGTATACTGCTGCTTGTTTTGTTTTCTGATTATGTTTTTTTCCCTCTGGTTTACTACATATGAAGAAAAAATGCTTTCTAAGTCCTGATATTCATACACCCAGTAACCTCCTCTCGTACTATCAAAACCCAAGAGAGAATGCCTGCTCCATTGGACTTCTTGTATTCTCTAACTAAATCCACAGTTTGGAAGCCGTGATTGGGGATTTGTTAAGTGTTAATGCAATAGACAGCGTGAGGCTTTGGGATCATGCTTGGCCTTGTCTGGAAGGCAGATAAATGTAGAAAATGCTCCTCATAGTTCAGCAGGTACCACTCCTCTGTAGGCTGGTTGAACTGAGAGCTTTACTGAGAGCTTTACAGCATATTCTGACCTTGGGTCGACATAGCCTTGAAGCTGCCCATCCTTTTTCCCAAACCTCAAGGTTTACCTTAACATTTAGCACTATGGTAATGGCCCTTGACCACAGCTCCTTGTCTACCCAGGTGTCCATAGGCCACTCGATCACATTGGACTATGTTACTGAAAATTACCTTTACTCATTAAAACATGTCATTCAATTGGGATACATTACAAAATTTAGCTTTTGAGTCCCATTGGCTGTTTTTATTGATATTGCAAAGAAAGAAAAAAAATGCCTGACTGATTTTAGCCTATCTGGTCATCTCAAGAAAACCCTTTCTTTACCTCTGCAAATACTAGACATCCCATAGCATGTATCATGCCATTTGTAATTACACCATGATGACAGTGATCACAGCTTTATCACTGTGGTCAAAAGAAAATAATGGAAGTTCAGTAAGTGCAAACAAAATAACCCTTGCTGGCACCCTTGAGGGGCTGCTTGTGACCAGAATCTAAAGTCAGGAAGGACTGCAGTGGACTGATGAAGGAGTGGTCACAACCTCCCATCATCCTAGCCAAGTCAAAACCCCCTTCTCCTCCCAGACTGAGCGTGGGGAGGGGACAGCAATGCCACTGCTTCTGATATCACTTAATATTCTGTAAAATCTTCCACAGACGTGAGAACAGGAAATCATGGTTAGAACTAGTAAAAGAAAATGGTTCACACTGAGAAAGCACTGATATAAGTAATACATCTTACTCACAGTTGGTCTTAGCTTGCTTGGGGGTGTCAACTTTCTGGATGTCTGGCTATATGATTGCCATTGTTAAGACTTGTCAACTATTTGTGATTTGATTAATTATGTCAGTGCTCTACTTCCCCTTAAAATGAAGCTTTATGCAGATACATCAGTGCCATGGGAGATCAATGCTAGGCTGTTTCTCCGGTGCAAGCATCTTCTGTCCGAAACACCAGATCAGACATTAGTAAAAACACATTTCAATTGGAAAAAAAATGTAGTAGGTGATTTCTATGTCTGTAATAAGTCTGAGAAGCTATTTGTAACCACCAATATTAATATTTCATTTCGCGTGTCAAGAATTGATGACATTTTTCTATGGGGTAGTGTGTGTGTGCATGTGTATATTTACATCTCTGTTAGACTACTTCTCATGTCAAGAACCTGCCTTTCTGGGCAATGTCAGACAAATCTAATGTTCTTCTTTACTTGCTTAGTTTACTATTAAGTGATCCCAAATAAGAGACAAGAGTCTCTGGAAAAGGAAATTCTGAATGTGCAAAGAGAATATTAGCAGCCATCTTCAGCAATTTTTATAATGGTTTTGCAACATTTGCTTATACTGTCCTATAATGATGACAAATGGTGCCTTAAAAAAATTCACACTCTCAAGGAAGGTGGAACAGAAAATTTTGTATTGTGAAAGCTGTGTACAGAATAAAGTAGTCCTTACTGAGACAGCCAGTGCTTGCTAAGTGCTGATCAGCATCACCTGTAGGCACAGCTGGAGCCCCCTCATTAACACACTTCCACATTTCAAATATTTTGCAGACTGATTTCTTAAAAGCAAAATTTAAACAAAAAAAAAAAAAGGATTTATGAAAGCTAGCTAAACCTGTTGTCACTATTACAAATATGAAAACTTTTTCCTGGTGAATGAACTTTGTTAATTTGATGAAATCTCTGCTTCATCTAAGACAGAGTTTATGTGTTGTATCGGTACATGATACAAACACGCTGCTACAACAGCTGACCAGGGGGACACAACCAAGGCCCATGCTCACCATGAGGCCCACGTCCACCCCAGAACACGCCATGGGGCCCTGAGGGACATGGCAGTGACCAGGCACTGTCAGGCCTTGGTGTCACCAATCAGCCCCAGCTAGGGCCTCTCCAGGCCCCGACCTGTGGCTCCGCATGGGCCCAGGCCTGCGGGACTCCCACCCGGCCCCAGCCTGCCGACCGCGGGCCGCCTTCCCCCCTCAGCCGCGGGCCGCCTCCTCCCTCACAGCCTGGCCTGAGGGGGACAGCATTTTCAACCTGCTGCAGCAAAGGCTGCAGATCTGGAGCCTGCCTGGCGTGCCTGTTGCACAGGCCGCAAAGCACCTCAGGTGCGGAGCGGGGAGAAAAGGTACTTAAAATCCAAATGCCACGCTTGCCTTGGCCACTGGTTTTAAGAAATATAACGTAAGCACAGCATCAAATCCTGTGACAGAAACCCCCAAACGTTCTCAGTGACAGGAACCTCACTGGGGTGATATCCCGCTTCTGCAGAAGTCGTTAGGAAGTGCAAATGAGCTAATGGGCCTCATCAGCCCGCCTTCCCCACCAGCACCCTGTGAGGGTGGAGGTGCTGCTAGAGGATGGCTGATGGTGGCCTTGGGGGAGTGCGTTTGTGCTGTGGAAAAATGACTTGTGTGCACCAGCATGCAGCAGCCTCATGCCACAGGGCTGCTGCTGGAAGGCTGTGGATCCTGCCTCGGTTGTTTCTCAGAGCCAGGGGTGGCTGTTGTGCTTTTATGTGAATTAGCTACAAGGCTTGCTCTGGAGGGCTAGGCAACCCCAGCTTTTCCTGCTTGCTCCTGCCAGCCCGCAGGGCCCCACAATGGCCCAGGCTATTCATCTCCCTGCGAGGCCATCGTGACTGAAGTGAGCAGCAGCCTCTTGTCTCCTCCGTCCTGTAGTCAGAGCTCTCTCTGTGTAACTTATGAGCTTGCAATAGTGGCCATAATGACTCTGGGACAGAAAAAGAAATACTTCAAGTAGCTGCACTGACAAAAGAGGACAGATAAAAGGCATCTTATGCCTTTCCATGGCAGACTGCGTAAGGACACTTGAAAGCCAGAGTGGTGTGCGGTACCTGCTGGGCTGTCTGAGGAGAGTGGTTGAGACTCAGGTAAGAGACCTGTTGGGTGCTGTGGGTGCTCACCTCTGCTTTGGTTCATATAATTGAATCCCCCTGGACTGAAGGAGTGTGCAACTCCACGATGAAAAGCAGAAAGCCAACAGATGACAGAAAATATTTCAGAATACAGGCAATGTAGTGGAAATATAGGGAGCAGGACTTTGTTACCACATCTCTAGCTCCAGTACCTTTCTCATAGTTTAGTTTCTTCATTTCGCTTTCTTGGATGTTTGTTTATTAGCAAAGACTAGGAAATTCAGAAGCAACGGGATACAATTAAAGTAAGGCATTTCACCTGTTGCTAGAGTTATTCTTTGCTGTAAAGTCAAGAGACAAATATTAAAAAAACCCTGATCTTCTTAGGGGTTGATGCTATAGTACAGATTAAGGGTTAAGATATTAAACAGCAGAGATATTAACTGTTTTGCATCTGGTTTTACAAATGAAGATGGTGGAGATTTACTTAAACTGCATCAGATGTTTAAGGATAACAGATGAAGAATTAGGAAGTGTGCAGATTAACACGAGTGATGATTAAGAAAAGCTTACAGGCTCTAAACCCTATTAATGTTTCTGACAAATGACAAGCGATACAAGAAGGAAATGCACAAATTTGGTTTGAAGGGGCATGGAAACAGGCAGAGCAAGGACTGCTTAGTTCAATTTTGGGACCTGAATATCATTGCGAGGATAAAATTAACTTTGACAAACTCCGAGCTCTGTAGGTGCCCTTCATCTATCCTCTTCTCTTCCCATGACCTATTAGCTCTGAATTTGTTCATTATATGTCTACGGCCGGTTGCACAGTATTGAAAAGCACTCTGTGGCCTGCAGGGTATTACCTGGTTGCCTAAGACTGCAGAAAGTCAGACCTGAAAGGGAAACCTGGGTCATCTGGTTTCTAAATAACAAATAGGCCCTCTCCTGGCACTCTATTCTTACTTCACCTATAATAAAAAGGATTTATAATGTGGACATAATGTATTTTTGAAGAAATCACAGAATCATTTAGGTTGAAAAAGACCCTTGGGGTCATCGAGTCCAACCATCAACCCCACTCTACAAAGTTCTCCCCTACACCACATCCCCTAGCACCACATCTAAATGAATCTTAAACACAATCAGGGATGGTGACTCCACCACCTCCCTGGGCAGCCTATTCCAGTGTCTGTTCACTCTTTCTGTGAAGAATTTTTTCCTAATGTCCAGCCTAAACCTACCCTGCTGCAGCTTGAAGCCATTCCCTCTTGTTCTATCGCTAACTACCTGTGAGAAGAGACCAGCACCAACCTCTCTACAATGTCCTTTCAAGTAGCTGTAGAGAGTGATGAGGTCTCCCCTCAGCCTCCTCTTCCTCAAACTAAACAGTCCCAGCTCCTTCAATCGCTCCTCATAAGATTTATTCTGCCGGCCCTTCACCAGCTTTGTTGCCCTCCTCTGCACTCGTTCCAGCACCCCAATATCTCTCTCGTATGGAGGTGCCCAAAGCTGGACACCATACTCAAGGTGTGGCCTCACCAGGGCTGAGTACAGGGGGGGACAATCACCTCCCTACTTCTGCTGGCCACACGATTTCTAATACAAGCCAGGATACCATTGGCTTTCTATCATTGTTGTCAGTGTAAAATATATAAGTATGGCAGAAGTTTTACAGAACTAACAGAAATGTAATGATTTCTGTTTGACAATGGTGCTTTTATCTATTAAGCTAGAAGCATCTGAGAACTCTTACAACTAATATTTGGTAACTGTCATCCCACCTTTTTTCTGGGACCCACTCTATCATTTCTGGAGAAAGGAAAAGGCTCAACCATACAGATGGCCTCAGGGGGTCGGGGGGATGTTAAGAGGAGCTTGTTTGAAATTCGATAAAAAATAGAAGGGGCTGTAAGAAAAGAGTTTCTGAAGTTTTGAGGGAGGGAGATGGGCAAGCACATGTGCTTGGAGATAAAAAGCCTGAAATAAAGGAGAGAGATGTAAAGTATGTGGCAAGAGGAATTTAATCTACTACCCACCAAGCCTGGAGAGGAAGACTGTAAAGGTAAGAGAAAAAGGCAGCTGCAAGTAGTGAGCTGGTAGCTGTTGTGAGGGAAGCAGGAAGGGGTCAGAGCCAGTGTTGGCACTGGCCTGGCAATGTTGCTAAGAGGAGAGAAAGGGGGAAACCCCATGGCAGGGCTGGGGATGCAGTAAATTCTGGTCTATTGTATGGAAAATTTTGACATCCAATGGAGAGGGATGTTTTGGTGAGAGCATAAACAATGCCAAGGCAGGGTGAAATGCTGAGGTAGGAGGAAATGGTGGTGGTAGGGGGTGTTGTGTGTCACCCTCCCTTATCCTCATAGGAGGGAAAGGGGAGTAAAATGGCAAACCTGTATTTCCTGATGCTTTCTTTTCCTCTCCTCCTTCCCAAGGCTGGATAGTCTGCCCTACTTGATAAGGGCCCAAGGTTTGCGCTGGCTTCTTCCCATCCTTTCTCTAGTCATAAGCTTATTTCTTCTGACTCCTTTACTTTTGCTCAGTGCCCCACCCCACCCCTACTCACCATCCCTGAAGAGTCCTTTTGTGTCTGTGAAAACGGGAAGTGAATGAAATCTGTGTGAGCAGTCAAGGTCGTTGTCCTCTTGTAGCTTTCATGTGGAAACTTCTACTTGCTTTTTCCTTTTTGCACTCAAAATACTACTACAGGGATATAGTATACTGTAAAAATGTTATACAGCCTTACGTGCCTCTTGATTACAACAAGTAAAAACCGAAAACCATGCTGATTGTTACAACTGAGTTCACAAACCTTTTTAAGGCAATGTTTAAAAAGTACTATGGTTGTCAATGTATTCTAAAAGTTATATCCTGAGAAATTAAGGGCTGGTTTCTCCCCTGGTGTAACCTTACTTGGGCAGGGCCCCAGCAGTGACAGTCAGGGAGTCCTGGCTCACAGTGCTGATCAGAGGGATTTTTCCTCCTGAGACGCTATTGGAAATATTGCTTCATTTTTGTAAACTGTCAGTCATGATTCAGAAGTGAAGTAATGCTTTCCTTATTTTTTTTTATTCCCCCCCCCCCCCGCCTGAAATTTTATTTTTGCTAAATCTTTCCTTTTACTACTGAAATTCTATTTTTGGTTCTGTTAATCCAGCTTCTTCAGGTATTACCATTTTTCATGCTTGCGTGACACATTAGCTGAGAAAGAGAATTATTGTAACTGATGTTCTTATACATTTTAAGCTTAAGACATACAGTCTTAAGCTACATACCCTGCAAAGTCACTCTGATGCTTTTGTTAATTTGTAGAGATAATGGTTTCAAGGGAACTTTTGCTGAAATTGTGACTGGATTACTTGCTGATGCAAAGAGTTGGACTCTTATTTTTAGATCTGATCCGAGAGCTAATACTCTGTGTTTTGCCTAGGTATAGAAGACACCTTGGCTTGCTGCATTGTATTCAAGTTACTAAATCTCATTGAATGTTTTAAAAGTAATTACTATTTCATCAGAAAATGTAGTTTACCAGAAAACTACATAACAGCGAAGGGCCAGCCTAGGCCATATGTGCATATGCAGACCATATGTGTATCCACTGATTGAGCACAGGCTCTCAGTATCGCCTTTCATACTTTGATAACCTTGGTATTCACATTATTGACCATGTTAAGGGCTTTTTTTTGCCAAATAAGCAATATTTTGCCGAAAACGCGGTGTGAGAGAGGACTGGGAAAATGGAGCCTTGCTTCCTCTGTGCTGGTTTAGGTGGATAAATGTTGGAGCTTGTGGGAAGCTGTGTCCCCATCTGTAAGGGGGGTACTTACTGATCCCTTCTCTTCTGGGGGCTAGAGGAGGGCAGAGAGCGGCTTCCAGGTGGAACAGCAGGAGGACAAGGCATCCTACAGAGTATTGGGCTTCACTTTTTAACCTAGGGTTGGTGCAGAATCTTTCTGCCTGCTGCTCCGAGTTACAATGTAGGGATCCTGGCAGTTCATAGAGCATGGAGATGGTCTGTGAAAGTGAACCTAAGGTTGTTCCTATGGGAAAGTGAGTGTTACCTCATGGCAATGAACTGCTAACTTGGACTATGGTCTGCTTTAAGGTTATAAATGATTTTCAGTCTTAGAGAGGTAATGGGAAGTTCAGGTGCTGGGCCATGCTTTCAGAGTGCAGCAGGAGGCATACAGTTTGCAGTAAAAAATCTTTCAAGAAAGAAGGTTTTAAACTAAAACTTTTCCACAAAAGTTGATTTGAAGAGGGTAAGGGAAATTTAAAGAGAAAATGCAAATGAGTTTGGCTATTCCGTGGCTCAGGTTTGTTCCGTAAGACTGTTGCAGTAGTTGGAATGTGCTAAGAAGTTGAGGTAAAAATTCTGAAAGCTCCTCTAAAAAGGTCAATTAAAACTGAAAAACAAATTACAATGCAAATAACTTTTTTTTTCTCATAAGTTAACTACAATAAATCAGTACAGATACAACTTACCAACACATTTTAAATATATTTCAGTAGAAAACACATATAGGAGCTGTTTTAAAACCCCCGTTTTAATTTGAAGTCATGTTTTCTTCTTGGTGCGGCAGTGATCGTAGCGTCACCAAAGACTAGTGACCAGTAATGAATGTGTCGCACTCGAAGATCCCTCCAGGGTTCTGATTCAATCTTTTGAGTTATAGGATCAGGACAAAATGAACTATTTTTCAGGCTTGTAAATATGTGACAAATGACAGTGCAGGAACTATTGATTCCAATCACACCGATACAATGTTTCATAGTCAGGACAGACCCGCTTTACAAATTACTTGCAAGTTGAACAGCAAAGCCATACATAACATGCTTCAAACCGTATCAATCTTCTAGGGTGTTTCTGTCACTAGTTGCCTTCAGATTTGAATAAATTGCCCCAAATTGAAATGTGTGTTTTAAATATTTTTTTCTGTCTGAAGTCAATGCAGCAGCACTTTGACTTGAAGCTGAATCACACAGTGGGACTTGGGCCCCTTAAGCAGGGTTGGGGCTCTTGTACAGCAGTGAGCACGCATGCATTGCCATTTATCTGGTGTTGGCAATGTTTAAATAGTCTGTAGATGTGAATAACGGACTCTTCCCTGCAGAGATTGTTACTGCAATTGTTGCAGTACAAGAAACACCTAAAGATGAATCTAGGACACCTCAGCTGACTCAGAGGAGCCAGTTAAATTTGGGGGGGAATTTCTTTGAAACAGTAGGCACAATTGGAAAATGTGGTTGAACTTTCTGTGTGTTTCTAAAGCTAAGATTTTAATGTGATGTAATATTGATGAAACACTTTATTATGAATATTTGACACTGCAGGCTAATAGAAAATTTTTACCCCCTTGGAAAAGAGAGACAATGATGAACAAAGAAAAAGTCATGTTGAATATACAGTTTTCTTCTGGGAGATGCGCAGAGGAGCCAACTGCACGTGGCAAGTTAGTAGTGCCACTTAGTATCTAGGCAGTTTTCATCAATGTGTTATGGTGATAAAGGCAATATAGCAACCTATACAAAATAGAAATAATATCTCTAGTTCAGTGTCTGTTGTATAAAAATAGGTTTTTGGTGGTAGTTATGTGTTATAACTGGGGACCTACAGTATTGATAATGCTTTGAAATCTCCCTCTGCTGTATAGCAAAGTCAAATGAAAGCTGAAAATAGAACACTTGGGGTTTTTAGTTAGGGATAAAATTACAAGAGGTTTAGAAAAGCTCCTTTGATTAACTGATCATAAATGACCTACAGTGCTTTTCCGTGGGATATGAATAAATAGTTGCACCTGAGAACAGCTCTTGGTCATTAGTAGCCATCTTCACAGTTACTTGCAGCAGGAAAACAATAAAAAGAAATATCCATGCTCCTAATGAATTATTATAGTGCACTTTTGGTTAGCTCAAATTATTGCATCCCTTTCTCTGTGTAACCATTATTTCTGTTTCCCAGCTTGCTACTATTATCCAGAATTCAGCCTTAGTTCACCATACTTATCGCATACTCACCTTAAAGGAGCCGTGAGTGATGATTTATTATAGACCTTTTTCCCCTGCTGCTTGAAGGAACAAGCCATCTGTGTACCATAAAGGTATGATAAAAAGCTTTACAGTGTTGTCTGCGAGGCAGATCTAGACAGTTATTACAAAGAGCGGCTCTTGTTTTAGAAGGTACTTCTAGCACTATGAGCTCTGCTGGACCAACTGGGATGTAGTCCCATCCTTTGCTTTTCACCCTTTCACTCCTTCCTTCTCATCTATTATCCTTCTCCATTAAAATGTGATAAACAGAAAGGCAAGAGAGTTAGGGAAACAGTAATGCTACGAACAACCTCTTATTAAAAAGTCAAGTTCCTGCCAAGTCTGTAATTAAGTAGGGCTTTGTTTGACCACATAACTGTATCAAACCATGTCATTGGCTCAGTCTACTCAAGCCAGGTCAAGCTTCATCTACTGACCTCACTAAGTGAAATCTTGGTGTGGAAGCTATTTTAACTGCAGCATGCTTCTAAATCTAGGCTGTAATTGCCTGGCTTTTATTTGGCTGTGCAGGCTGCAGTTATAACCCAGTCCAAGCACAAAGAATTCAGCTTTGCCAAGCCAGGTCAAGCCAGGCTTGCAGCTTCCCATGTGAATTTTTCCTCAAGCTGGAATCCATTTTTTTTTTTTTTTACTGCTTCACTTGGTTGATCAATGGGTCCCATTCAATGATAATATTGACTTAGAAAACTAGCTCAGAATGTCAGATGAAGTTCATACCACTCCAGTCTACAGGAGGCAATGGTAATCATCAGCACTTTATGGCAGAGCAACAGCACAAAATGAAGAGAGATTTTAAATCCCTTCCTGAATCTACAGGAAGATGCTGTTCCACTGCTTTGCCATGGGTTTAGGGAAGCACTTAATTGCAACTTTTCACTAGCCTCTGTTACTCCCTGGACCCCTGTGCTTCCTATTCTGTAAGTGGCTAGGCTCACAATTTCTAACCCAATATTCACAGATAAATCTGTCTGGTGTTGTACACAGCAATTGTTTTTTAATCTGTTGCAGTGTGATATTTCATGTTGGCATCCATACTTCAAAAGGTAAGGCTCACTTATGTCTCTTTTTTTTTTTTTTTTCAAACAGCAAATGAGAATACAGTAGCATGCTCCAAGTACTATTTACAAAACAGCTGGGGGGGTTAGAGCAAACCTCAGGAATACACAAGTTAAGGATCACAGTTTCTTATTGTTTCCTCTGCCAATTCAGATCCAAATTTGGCATAGATATGGTAATCTTTATTTGATGTTAGCTAGTAAAAAAACCTGAAGGATGAGAATAACTTATATTCCCCCCTCTCCTTTGAGCTGTCCACAGAAGTCTGATGTTCCTGAGTTTCTTTGTCTTTGAATGGTACAGTACACAGGGTAATGCATATTGATGCAAAAGTGTAAGAAAACAGAAAATTCCTTCTCTCTCCCTTACCATCATCAACAGTGTTGCTGCTGGTGAAAAAGAACAGTTGCTGTGGCCGCTCCATAAGTAAAGGGATAGGCTTAGCTCCACTTTCCCACACTGCACTGGTCATTTCAGCTGATGCACTGGTGGAGTTCACACCATGTATAAACCTGGTGAAAAAATTATTTCAGTATGTCTGTGAGAAATCTCTGGGAAGGGGAAACATAGAGCAAAGCTCTAGGTTCTCAGAAATACATACTGACTCCAGCTGAGAGCTTTCAGGAAAACCACAATTAAACCTTTTTCTACTTATAGCCTACAGAGCATGTATGACCTGTTTGATATGTGTACTCGGACTGGAAATGTTGGTATCAAAAACCTCTGGGAGGTTGCATGGGTAAAGTTGTAATGCCTCATTGGATAAGCAATTTCTGAATCTGGCATCCAGTGTGTAAGATTCAGTTCCTGAGAACTGAATTCATAATGAATATAAACTTAAAGCTTGCTTAACGATTTGATATATTACTCTTAGAATCACAAAATGGTTGAGGTTGGAAGGGACCTGTGGAGGTCATCTGTTCCAACCCACGTGCTCAAGCAGGGCCACCTAGACCCAATTGCCCAGGACAATGTCCAGATGGCTTTTGAATATCTTCAAGAATGCAGACAGAACCTCCTATGTTTCCATTTGTGTCCATTACCTCTTGTCCTGTCACGAGGCACCACTGGAAAGAGCCTGGCTCAGTCCTGTGTGCATCCTCTGTTCAGGTATTTATATACATTGATAGGATCCCCCCTGAGCCTTCTCTTCTCTAGGCTAAACAATCCCAGCTCTCTCAGCCTTTCCTCATAGGAGAGATGCTTTAATCCCTCAATCATCTTCGTGGCCCTTTGTTGGACTATCTCCAATATGTCTGTGTCTCTCCACAGTACGAACTTGTTGATTCCTGGACCTTTGGCCAAGATCTGTGTCTATACAGCATGTTTGGGCTTCCAGCCTGCCACCTCCTTTCCTTGTAGCAACCCATAAAACTGTAGGAAAACAGGTACATATGTCTCCTGTAACATTCCATTCCCAGCTATCGTGCTAGGAGCTAGGCACTCAGCCATGTGGACACTTTCTTGCTAAACTTAAGCATGTAATGAGAACCTTTCATCTGTTAACTTATCTTTAAACTCATGGCATTAAGAAAATAGAACTTATTCTGTCTTTTAAAATGTGAGATTACAGCCTGGATGCAGCCACACTAGTGAAGTGAACACTAGCGGTTCACAGCAGTGGCACCCAGAGTCCCACTGCTTCTTGAGCCCATGCCGCTGGTGAGAAGGGATTATGTCCTGGCAGGGTTTTTTCACAGAAAGGATATTTTCTGCCTTTGAGCAGGCACAGAGGGTGATACAATTGCAAGGCTGCTCCATCTGCATGCAGACCTCAGGAGCAGCAGATGGCTGGCTGCTGTTATTAAACTGTGCATCTTTCCCTGAAGAATTAAGGTTGTCCGAGTGTAATAACCTTTCCTTTTTATCTCAGGATTGCTCTCAAACAACAGTTAAAAGGGGAAACTGCTGATAAAACATTATCCCTTCATCTTGGCTAGTGCATTTAGATCTTTTGTGATTTTTTTTTTGTATGACATAGCCAAAGAAAAGTTTAAATGTTTACTTGACACCAAAATTGGAGGAAAAGCAATGAAGAAACTCTGTTCAGTTTAAATAGAGATCAAGTGAACTGCATGAATCAAGCTCTGGTGTGTAGCCTTTCTACAATTAAGAAGGGAATGCTTATTACATAGTATCACTTTGGTGCTGCCAGGATTTTATAACATCACTGAATAACCCCCCTGTAACCTCTGGCTCCTTAGCATTTTTCCCCACTTGGGGGGAATGTTCTTTATTATCCGTGAAAACATAAAAAATTATTTCATTTAAAATTAGATATGTACATCCTCAGGTGTCTGCTATATTTCATTAATACTGAGTAATGTCACCCTTCTAACTGATTAAATGCATCTCTAATAGAGCAATATTTTTGAAAGATATAATAAAGTGGCCTTTGAAGTGTCCAGTACTTGCAAATTCATCAGACATTATTTTGATTTTAATGGCATGAAGTCCAGTAATACTCGGTTGCTCATTCACTCAAGTCTTTTCTACTGAGAGAAAAATAATTTAGCATAATTCATATTCTCAAAATTCAAATCTATTTTTCAATTTAGCATTTCTAGAATCTTGTACTGTGTTTATATATTGTTGTTTTATTCAGTGCTTAAGGCAAGCTTGTGTGCATGATTTTGCACAAATAGGTAATGTGCCGTTACTAATAGCCTACTTCTTAAACCATATCAAGCAACTTCTCCCAGCGTGAAACAAATTAACTATTGGGGATCTAAACCAGAAATCATTGATAGATCATAGTCAGGTCTTCAGGGTTAGCTTGAATCATAGTGCTAGGGGTGAAAGGTCAGAACTTCAAGTACTTCCCAATTCGTTATTTCCTTTCTTAATAACATTCGCTTAGTTACAGCTGTTACTACTTCCAGGCCCAAATGTGTGGCCTTGTTTGACAAAGGTAAGATTTCATTCAGGAAAACCTACGTGGAGTTTCTCCTTAACTTTGTAGCTGAAGCACTAAATGAACCAATAGCCAGGTCACTTGCACGCAACACGCGTACACAGCCATCCAGTGCACCATAGCATATATTAGATCCTGAGTATGGCAGGGCAGAACAGGAAAAACTCCCTTTGCCCTTTAGTAATGACCTATTTTGAGTCTATTGAAATAAAATTAGCTGAAAATTGAAGGACTTGAGGTGGATCCTTGGCTGTAGTGAATTTTTGCATGCTATTCATGGGGACGTCCTCTTCCTGTGCAAAGACAAGTTCATGGACTGCAGGCTGTATTGGTACCCAAGCCCTTGTAGAGGTCTGCTGTTTAAAGGCATGTCCAGGAGTAGAAAAGGACATTAGCAAAGTCCAATAATCCTTTCCTGGCAGAATGGGTCCCCAAGGAGCCAATCCAGTTGGCATATATTAGAGTAATCCACTGGTTCATCTTGTGTTTTATGAGGTTGCATAGCCCAGCCCTGCCACTGAACTGGCTGGGGTGGTCTAGCCTGGTCTGCAGAGAAATTAAGTCTTAAAGGGCTGCTCTTCTGAATACCTTGTCTTGGAGTATAGACCTTATGTGTGGCTTCTTGCCTTGGAGTAACTTGCACAGTTTGTCAGAAGCAGTATGTTGGAACACTTCTATAATGGAGGCAAGCAGCATTTGTAGGGTGTCTTCCCGTAAGAATATAGTGCTGCTGGTTGCCTTCAGGAAGCAAGGTTGGGTTTGTAACTAGTAGTCTCTTAAAGTAGTATTTTGTCATTTGCCTGTGTGTCGATGTTTTCAGAACCTTAATTTAATCAATAGTTTACAAATGGCTGGAATTAAATGTCAAGTGAAATTTCAAAATCTGGGTAAATACATTAACTTTAAACAGAAGCTCTCCTTTCCTATTTCAGGTAAGCAATTAATGTTTGGCTTTCTCTAATTTTGTTTTTCTTTCAAGCATTTTTATTCCCCTTTAAAATATTTTGTTCCTCTTCTGACAGACAGGAAATATATCAAAGAAAGGAGTGGCATTTTGGTGAAGTTTTATTTCATTTTGCACACTTCTCTTTCAATCCACCAGTCCCTAAACTGGTAAGCCCTGTGATGCAGTGCACCCCCTGATTGCAATGGCTATTGCTTCCCCCTTGTGAAACTTTAAGGGTTAGCTCTACTTAGGTAACAGGCGAAAGCACACCTGGCTCTTGGCTGCAGCTTCCACCTTGAAATTCATTAGATGCCAACAAAACACTGTATTCACCAGAGATAACACTTTATTTACTTTCCACAAAAGGACTCGTAACTCTGTCACTGGCTAACTGCTGCCATAATGTAATCTGTCTATTAAACAAATATTGTTTGCTGCTAAAATCTTGGCCAGCTCTTGCTGTTTCTATTTAAAGGCTGTATGTGTCTTCAGTCCATAAGAACTGTGTTAGTAATTGGTTTAATAAGCTGTACATATTCTTTCTCATTCTTCAACACACTGAAAGAATAAAATATGTACCCAAGTAAAAAGAATTACTAGCATACATTGCAAATGAATTTTTGGAGACATGTCATAAGTTTGTTTGGTTTTTTTCTCCCTGATGACGACTGTTCATTAAATGTTTTTGGGTTTTTTGTCAGATACTTTTAGGTGATCATCTGAATGGATAATTCCACGTCTCCTTCTACCTCTGAATTTGTTTTGCCTAGCATGGCACCCAGGATACTGTTGTTTTACAGGGAGTAGATAACATTGTTTTCTTGTCGTGGTGCTATAATGTTTCCATTGTTTTTCCTCTTATTTAGTATATTGACTCTAGAGACACAGTGAGTGAAATTTGCTTCTAGCTTTTCTAAGCAGAAACATATGAAAAGCCATTGGTCAGTGGTGGTAGTAGATATGTTCACAGCTTCATAACTAAAAGTTGTGTAATATGAAAGAGAACAGAAGGCTATTGAAACATATGGTAGGTCATTCTGATTGACCTTACAAGCATCCAAAGTGATTTCAGGGCCAAACCTTAATCGATAAATACAGTTTCTCTCTAGAATAAGTTTATTTCTGTCATTGTCAGGAGGTAATCTGTGTGCATCTGAATTCTTATCAGTGCTTCCAGGTTTAAAATTTTGGATGCACATTGTGCTCTCAAGCTGAAGCTTGGGATGCGACATTGCATTGCACACAACCAGAGTTGAGGTCAATACACAGAGCGAAGCTCATGTGCACATGATCAGTGTAAATTGAAACACCAACATGCTTCATTTATGTATAAACTATTCATACTTTCACTATGAGAAAAAGATGAATCAGAGTATTAAAATGAATATTAATACAAAGAATGACAAAGTGTTCAAGATTAACAACCAGTGAATGATATAGGATAAATCTCTTCAATTCTGATCTCTGCACTATGCAGTATTCGGATTCATTTAACTTCAGAGTAGAAAATCAGGTAGAAAAATACTAGGAATCAAGTCCTATTTGAGTAGAGTAGAAATTATGAAATGAAACAGCTTAAAAATTATTTAAAACTGAGGTTAAGCATATCTGTAGGTTGTAACTACTGTCATCACAAATCCTGCTTCTGCAGAACAGCTAATGGTCTGAGATACTGAGGAAGCAGTATCTGGTTTGAAAAGTTAAACCTTGAAAACAAATTAGTGGAGAAGTTAAAGCTACATACTATTTCCATAAATTCTAATTTGTCTGTAAATACACACTAGTGCGAAGACTTTGAAGGAGTCTTTCTATTCATTCATTTATAATGGGATTATTCTAGTGTACACTATAGAAGGGATTTTCCATGCATCAGCTGCTATTGTATGACCATACATAATTGGGTCTAAGTGCTTACATCAGCTGCCTATTATGTGAAATTAATTTTTGGAACATATGCTGTTGTATTTATACCATTGTTGTTTCATGCTAGATTAATTCTTCAAGGGTTATAATCACATGACACTTATCACTTTAATTATGCCTCTTTAGTTGCAACATATGACAGCTTTTGACTTCTCACCCTCTCCTTCTGCATGTGTGACAGATAAAATTATTAATAAATGCCTGTTTATTATGTAGTTATGCTGTACATGTCCACAGGGTGTAGGCTGGCCTCATGTATTTTACTCAGAGTACAGTGTCATTGGAGCCTTTGTGGTTTTCTAATGAGCTAAATCCTGCTAACACCACACACACTCTAAACTGCCAAAAGCCCTTTACACATTCAAACACACACAAAGACTCAGCTGGGTCCTTTGTATAAAAGATTAACTCTTTATTCCAATTAAAGATGAGCTGGCCTGGCTTGGTCCAAGCAATTAAGAACTGGAAGTAATGAACAAAATGATGGGCAAGGTGGTTTTACAGCAACATTCATCCTTGTGATAGTAAATGGGTATTTCTGCAGATTTTGAACCTGGTACGGAGAAAAAGTCAGGGTCCTGAGACCCCTTTTCCTCATGCTGCTCTCTGAGATGAGATCTGTCAGACATCCTGGTTTTGTCATTTCTAGCAAGAAGCTAGTTTTGGCTGTAAGCAGGTTAAAAGGGAAATGTTCTGGGATAACTTAGTGCACTTAAACACCGATATTCTCTGAATTGTCACTTCCTAATGAGGTCCCAGTTGCCAGCTACTTGACTTTATATCTTCAATTAAGGGAAACTTTTGTTAGTAATTTCAAAATACTTTGGCTTTAAATAAAAAGTTTGAAACTGTTTGCTTCAGAGCCTGCTGGCCTAATTTTCTTTATTTTTCCCTTTGCTTTTCACTTTCTTCTCTCATTACTCTGAAATATCTGAAACTAGCTAAGTATATATTTTGTTGAGCTGCTGTTGTGGTTAAAACTGGCTGAGTCAAGGGCAGGCGACTGCATGCAGTGAAAACAAGGAGCGTGCACAGAGTGTTGCTTGATATGTGAAGAAGCTAAAATGCCTTCTGCAATCCTTTTCAGCAATATTTCAGCAATAGTAACATTGGAGTGGATGATGAAAATAGGCAGTACCTTTCCAGGCAAAAGTATGATTTGAGTGCTTTTAAGCGCACATAGGTAAGTGACATTTCTTTCAAACAGTCTGTCTTATTCTGTGCCCAGTGCCACAGGATGCTTCTGAACTCTTAAGCCTGAACTTCATTGCAAGCAACAGGTAGTTGTATGCCATGGATTCCAGGTAGAAGTTTATAGTCTAAAATTAACATAGATTTTTCTGAGCTATTTAGACAGCCCTGACCTGTGTAGGCAGAGGGATGCCCTGGCCCTGCTTGCTTTCAGCTCATCAGGGCCATCAGTCCTGAGTGTCGACCTGCCTTCAAACTGGGCACCCTGTGGCTCATGTGTGGGGTGGCTTGCTGGCTCTCCCATTGCCTTATGGCCCACTGTTAAGGGAACAGCTTGTTCAGGTTTTAATAGCTGGCACAAAGTAGGAAAACCTTACAAATTTTACTTATTTATTTTTAAATAAGTAAATATCCAAACAAACAGAAGAATGTTTTAAAAGCTACTTGGCCAAGATATTGTTTCTTGTTAAAACAACTTCTAAATCATTTGTCTGTCATATATGTGTATTAGTACACTTCTTGACACAGACTGACCATATGCATTGCATACTCTTTTTAAAAAGCATAAAAGGTATTAACAGAAAGTTCTATATAATAATATGTATTTGGCAACCTTAGGAAAAAGGTACCTGGTGAATTAAACACTACTTTCAGTAAGACACTTGTTATCTCAGAAGATATAGCAAGGTTTGTTTGTTCATTCTCAAGACCTAAAATGACTACTGTTCCAGTTAAATTTGACTTAGTAGTATAAAGGAAAGCAAAACTCGTCCTAGCTCGTGATACCATTTCAATGAATGGAATTACCTGATCTGAAGGAAAGCAGAAATTCACCTGTCCTGCTAGTATTTGAAACTGATTTTACTATTTTCCTTAAATGTAGCCATAAAGGTAGAAAAATCTCCAGTCTGAGCCAGGTCTGTAAAGTTACTTAAATGCTGAGAATGCCAATGAGATGACAGTGGGCTCTTCAAAACTCTGTCACTAAAGGGAATTAGATGTCTAGGCTCTTTTAAAAATTCCACTGGGCACAATCTACTGTATTAAATGTCTGAATACCTTCTTTTTAAAAAAATCTGGCCTTCTGTAGGTCACAATCAGTGGAAAAATCCTGTGAAAACTAAGATGTTTTAAGTTAACTCCATTAACTTTTAATGAGACTAGAGGTTTTTTGAAGCTATTTTTTGTAGTATTAGTATGTTATTGTAATGCTTGTTTGTCTTATTTTAGAATCACATAATCCAGTAGATTTCATTGTCACTTTGAAAGGTGGCACAGAATAACCTTCCCAATGCATCAGTTAAAGCATGTCACTGGCAGCTGGGGGAGGGCTGGTTTTCTTGTTCTTGCTCTGCTTTTTTTACGTGTTCTGTTTTTTCACCTCCATAACCTTGTCTGATGGGCATCCCTCACATTTACAATGCCTGATGTGCTTCCTGACATCTGTTCAATTTGATTTTCTATAATTTCCATTGATGCCCCTGTTTTCCTGCCATTAAACTAGTATATTGCCCAGCTGTATTCTGGGTCAAGAATGGGCAATCTTTTAAATCTAGTATAAGGTGAAATATGACTGTGGAATGGGAAAGGGAGGAGGGGGAAGACAGGGATTATAAAACTGACTGAGGGGCTGTCTGTCCTGGAAAGGGAAGGTGTGTGTTTTATCTGGGAGAGTGGAAGAGAGTGAAGGTGCATGTATATTTAAGGGAAGAGTATAATATATTTGCTGGCACTGGAAGGCTGTGCATCACCAGCAGCTGAATTCTGTGTCTGTAGTTGAGATGAATACAAGCAGACAATATCAGCCTTTCTACCCCACAGTGACTAGCCATTGACCTTAACCCTGAAGGAAAGGGGCACTCTCACTAGGGGAATTGCATGCTTACTCAGCCCTAAGCCACATCTGAGCTGAAGCTGCCAATTTTGCCAAATTATGTGTGATGCTTTTGAAATGTGGACTATTGTCCACGAGGGACTAAGCTGAAATGACCGAATTCATTTCACTTAGGTTTTCAATGGCAATAACATTATTTAAAAAAAATACCAACTATAAAACATTTATCATTCTGATTTTATTCGTCTTTGTCATTTACTTATGTTTCACGGTAGTTTGTAAAAGGCAGTGAAGTTAATGTCCCATTATTTCAAACCCCCAAGGTTAGATTTTCAGGCTTAAATTGAATTTAAAAACCACATGTATAGTTAATTTGTACATTAACAAAATTTCTATCAATCACAAGAGCCTTGAGCTCTTGCAGATTTTTTTCATGTTTTACTGAAATCACTACTTGCTGAAAAAGAGCCTAGAGATACTGAGATAGGTACTCTGAAATGCCTCTGAGCAATAGATACAGAAATGCTTCCTTAGGTGAATCTTTAGCATTCCTCTGCTACGCAGAATAGCAAAGACAAATTTAACAGCTAATGTACCTTTAGGTCCTTGGTTCCAGTACTGTCAGAGCATCCTCTAACAGTGTTGCCAGCAAGTCTAATAACACTTACAGCACTGTGTTGGTAGTGTTATTTATTTTGTTTTTGGAACACTAAACCACAGACCTTTTAACTGAACACTTTGAAGGACTTTGCTAAATCAATTGGTAAAGTTTAAAATAGTTGCTTTGTCAGGAAACATGTTTTTTTCCTTCATTGAGGAAATTTTTAGAACTGACTCTGGAATGTTTTCCTGGAGACAACGAAAGTCGGTCACAGAACTCTGGTCTTGGAAACAGAATGATAATGTGCTTTGTATTAACATATAAAAAAAAAAAAAGTCAGACTTCCTTTTTCAAAGGAATGAGGTTTTAGGAAAATCCTGCTGTTTATTCAGTTTTGAAAGGAAGCAGAAAATGCCCATAAAACAGAAGCTGCGCTGCAAACTGTGTCCAGCACAAGTGGAGAATGATGGTACTGAGTACGTCCTTTAAGGCCTCAACTACTGAGTCCCCACACGTTTGGCTGCTTGCAGAGCCATACATTTGTAAATGCCCGTAAAGCTGCCTCTCATCTTGACTTGAGCTACAGAATTAGGGACAGCCTTAAACTCTGTCTTGCTTCAGCACTCTCTAAACCTGTTTGAGGCCACACAAGCTCTGAGAAATCAATTATTTGATAGCCTATTCCTCCATGGTCAATTGTTTTCAGCACAAAACTAAATTTTGGCAGAGCTGAGGATGAGGATGAACAGACATAGAGGCAGCCAGCCCAAACATGTTCCTTTTGGACTAAGAACGGAATATGGGAACTACCCTGAAATAACCAAGGGACCCAAGATGATTCATGCTTTAAAAAAAAATAAAATAAAAAATTGGTCTCCGTCCCAGAACTTCCTTATGTTTTCCCCCCTCTTATAAAAGGCCACACTGCTGTCATACTCTAGTTTTTCTGAAAACCTCACTTTGCTCTGAGGCAAAAAGCTAATAATGACCCAGTTGACAACCAGGCAGTTGTAGTTGTTGTTTGCATAAGCATTAATAGAAAAGCTCACACCTTCACCGACCTGTTGCCTGTATTCATATTTCCAGAAAATTGTACCTGAGTAAACTTGTTTCCATAACATCTTGCCTGTTTCCTCTTACCATCTACATTCATTTCTTGCACTAGTTTTTATTGTGTTTTTTAGATGCTAACTTTTAAGGAGAAAGATATATTGGCTTCTTATGCTAATCAGCCTCTAGTAGTGAGAACACTGCCAAGGAAAAACAAAGTAGCCAAAGCCACTGATTGTGGCAGGGACTTTCTGAGAACTGATGGGTCATCTCCTGCTGTATGTTATGGTCTATGGTGCATCTCTTTTCATATAGGAGGAAAAGTGTAGAATTTGTGGTTTTCAGATCTATGGAAATAAAATTTTCTGATTTGTATGTATAATTATTTTAGTCTTTGGAGGAGAACTGAAAATAAATTACCTGCCAAGTATTTCACCTCAGTTCATTTCAAAGTCAACTTCTTCTGTGGCTTGGTAATGGTTAGAAGAAAATTATTTTGGCCTCTTGCTGATAATCATGTTTCTCCCCTGCTTTACTTAACGTTGTAGTAGGACTGAAAATTAATCTCCTTCCATGGTTTTTAACCACCTTGACAATAAATATGTAGCTGGCCTTCGAGTCTGCTGTGCCTTAGGAAAGCAAGTGCGGTGGTGGTGTTAGGCTGCTTATTCAGCTGATTCTGTGCTAACATGAAGCATGTGCTGAGCTAGTCTGACATCGCTCATCCTGTTCTGTGTCAGTTGCTAGGGTACATCAAGATCCACCAGACCCCGAGCAGAAACAGAGAGTGGGCAGCAGCCAACACATGCTCTTCTCTGCAACGTCCCTGAGTTTCATTGTGTGTGCTTCTACTCTTTGTGCACTGGGCAGTGATGGCAAGTAGGACTTTGGGTATGTTAAGGGAGTTGCGTGAAACTCCAGGCAAAGGAACACCACGCCCTTTCAGAAAATGCATTTTAGTAAAGCTTGGAAAGGAATCTTCTGTGTCATTGAGTACCACAAGTCTTATTGTTCATATGGTCAATTTTTTCTGTTTGATATTACCTTAAGTTGTAATATAATCCTTATCTATAACTTAAAAAAAGAAGTTACAGAGATGCAGTAGAAGGAGGAATGATATGAAGGAAATGTAATTTCATACCCATCATTTTTCATCATTGAATTATGCTGGCTGAAAAGCTTCTATCTATCCCCATCAGAATCTCATTACAGGTCAACTTGCAAAGTAAAGAAATACTCAGTAAAAGTAAAAGTGACAGAATTTCTCAGCTGGCAGATAGCCCAATTCCACAATTATTCACCTTAGATAGTAGTCATGTGAATAATACCAAAGAGCTTGTTAGTGCTTTACCAGCAAGCGTGATCAATTTGCACAACTATGTGCTGAAGAAATGGTTCTTTGCAAGCAAAGAACCTATTGTTTTCTTACATATTTAATTTAGACTGACACACAGTGAATGTAAGAATGGCCATACCAAGATGGCCTTGAGTTAATTCTGAGTCTATTTTCTGGTCTCTAAGAGGAACCAAAAGTGGATAACTAAGAAATAGTACCGCAACAGGGCAAGCACATAGTGATACTTCACCAGATTGATATATCCTGCTGTGATTTGTAGCTTAGAAAGACTGATGTGATACCTTTTCTATTCAGTAGCTCTCAAGGGATTTTCCTTCCATGAATTTGCCTTGTTGCATTTTGACCCTGTGTACCTATTACTAGCTAATAATCAGAATTTCTTAATCTGTGTTCAATCCATATGAAACCTGCTTTATAATCGGTGAAATGAGTCTGTCTCAACATAAGCGTAGATTATTTTTTTAACAACAGAACTGTACCCTACTAGAAAGATTCATGGTGCAGATCCAGGGAGGCTGGTGAACTCTGATACTGTCTGCCTCTGAATTGTTCTCCAGCACTGCGGAGACAGTGCTATGCAAGCATAACTATTAAACAATTTTTGAATGGGTAAATAAACCTTATATTTTTATGTGTAACTGAATTCTAGCAAAGCATAGAAATAAGCAGGGGGCAGGGGACACCATAATTGGAAGACATGAAACATTTCAATCCATAATACCCTTTATTCTGAGGAAACTTTGGTATAATAGAGGAATTCATCTTGAATTATTTGTTTCTAAGGAGAAATGTGCTTCCAAGGAAAATAGAGGGAAGAGAATTCCAGGGAAAGGTTTTTAAACATCTAAGATCCTACTTCAAGGATTTTGGCTAATATTATTTTTTAGTGAGTCCTTTTTACAGACTAAGTTTTGTGTATGTGTACTCATGTGTCCACACTCAATGATTTTCTTAGCTGCCTACAGAAGTTTCTGCCTTTGTAGAATCTTGCTGATTCCCTCAGGTCCTGTTTCTTGTCAGAGGAGAGTGATGCTTCCCCAGAGCTCTGCTGTCGGTCTACAAAGCTGGTTGCTTCCCCAGAGCTCTCCAGCTTCCCCATAGGATTAAAGCCACTTGTCTTTAGGGTTTTGTCCGACTGAAGACATTGAAGGCTTTCATGTCTACAGCCTGTGAAAGTTCACTTCTATTGCAAGGATTACTCTTTGCCTTACTTGGCTTAGTACTTTAGACGCAGACCACTTTTCCTCACTACTTTAATTTTGGCTGTAGATGAATTGCCTCTTCCTAGAAAGAAATAAAGATGAAACAATAATAATCCTTCTGTCACAAAAGAAGATAGTTTCTGGGGCTTATTCTTACAGACTGAATAGCCTATTTTTTAAAAGAAAACAGATTGTCAGCCCAGTATATTATCTTCACTTGAATCTTTACCATTCCATGGTATTTCTATGAAAGACAGCAACGCTAACTTTTCTGATTTTCCAGATCTGTGTGCTAAAATACTTTTCAGGGGATGGTTCTCTTTTGTCCTGGGCATACTGGCCATTTGAGTCTATTGTTTGACAGGTGCTGTTCCTACAACCAATTGAGAACACTTCGCTGAAAAATATTTTTTTGTTTGATGTCCTAATTGTGAATTATAAAGAAATTTTAGATGCTTTGATTGTTTTGCTTTGTTAAAATTAAAACTGCTTTTCTACCTTTTCTGGGGTCTTGAGAAATGCGCCTAGTTGCTACCAGAACTGTTTCACTTCTCCAAAAAGCTTTCCATCCCTGGAAATGGGGAACGCTCTCCTTCATAGTGCCTGCTGTTTGAGCTCTGCACCCCAGCTGAGCTCATGTCCTCCCTGTAGTAATCTCCAGCCTCATGGGTAGGGAAGGGGTATCTTCTGCATGATTCAAAGCACTAAGCAAGGAGTATTCCTCTTTCCCTCTTTAATGACCATATTGCTGTAAGACAGATGAGATATTTTAACTGTCTTCATTTCTGAAGACATGGCTGCTTCATCTATTTTTATCATCTTCCTTGACAGTGACAAACACTTCTCAGTGAGGAACTGCAGTGATTAGATAGTCCCTTTTTTAATTTCATAGTTTCAGACAATGATACCCCATTGTAAAGAGAGGGTTTGTAAAGAGGCAAGGATGGCAGTGTCTAGAAAACAGAGAGGTGTCTGAACCCAAGAAGGACCGGCCCAATTAAGAGATCCTGTAGTGCTGCTATTGCATAAGAATACACTGTGAGAGAAGCAAAAATTTACACAGGTGCATGGGCAGACCAGGTGCCTTGTTATGTCATTGGCTCCAGTGATCTCCCTGCTTCTTGGGGATGCTGTGTATCCATGTAACATTTCCCAGGAGAGAGAATTTTACAAGGAGAAAAGCCCCACTTTCACTGCAGAGCCCTACAAAGTTTGTTCTCAAGAAGCCTCGCTTCATAATCACAATCTGCAACTCTTTCAATGAATTCAAATATTGTACTGATGAAAAGATGGACAGTCAAGTTCATCTCCATTTCTTCTTTTCCATGTATTTGTTTGGGACATAGAATTTCAGGCATCTAGGCATGTTCATTGTTAACCTCCATTTCAAATAAGTAAATCTCTGCTGATACTATCTGTCTGAGCTATTTGCTGCAAAAATGATGCAGTTTTTGTTTTGTTGAGCTTATTTATCCTAAAAGGGGAAAAGCAGTATTTTTTCCTCAGTTTCAACTTCATAAGCACACACAAGTCCTTTTTCAGCTCCATTTGAAATCAATGTGAAGAAATTGATTTCAAAGCCCAGTGAATTCAGTAGGCGTTACTCCATTGACTTTTAATGTTCTTTCAGGTGTGCTCTGTAATAGTGGTATGATCACACCTGAAACAGGAAAATCTCAGTTTAAAAATATGCAATAGAATGATGAAATTCTTATTAGCATAAGAACTATCTTGCAAGGTGGACTCTTGAGGTAGTGTTTGCCACAATTTTAAGTGTACACAGCCCCCAGTGAGGAAATAGTCTTTTTCAATCAATTCAATGACTGTAGAATCTGAGTCCCCAAGGGCTGTGGTAGGCCTACTATAAATTTAAAAAGCTAAAGAAAGTATTCCTGAACTTCAAAGTGAAGGCAATACTCTGGATTCTTTCAGCTGTTTTTAACTCACTTTAAGTTAAATTATGTAGCCTCTTGCTCCAGTACCTTTGAAGTGCCTAGGGATGCCTGTATGTGAAAGCAAGTATTGAAATTTTTAAAAAATAAAAGAAAAACAAAATTGGGTTGTTTTTTTGTTATCAAAGTGGGCTGTGTTGAATCCCAGCTACAGTTGAGACAAAACATAAGAAAGCATTCACTCTAAGCTATCTGGAGTCTCTCTCTTCAAATGAAAATTGAAACGTTAAAGCAATTTCTTTGTGCTTACATATTTAAGACCTTGATCTGTTTGCAGAAACAGTGTTATAGCACAGCTTTTAGGGAACTGGACACATTCATACCAGCTTCACAATGACACATATGCTTCTGTTATTCCCTGTACTCAGTGGTTAGTGTTAAGTCCGTTTGGTTTTTTTCTTTCCTGCACTAGGGTGTACATAACAGTATCTGCAGATTTATTCCAAAGCAACCATTAAATTAGTGCAGTAGGCAGTTGCTACTTCAAACACTAAAGAGATGCTCGCTAGTGAACAGGGCAAATGTCACCTGTATCAGATCAGGCTATATGTTATTGTTCCTTCTGCAATTAAATACAGACAGCCCTCAAATTCAAGCTTATAATAGCCAATGTGGAAATGGTTGTGAACATAAAGTGCTCAAATAACAGCAAAAATAAACATCAGAGCCTGTTACTGGGTTCAACTTTGAAGACTTTGATTGGTTTCCTTTATTTCAGGCTCCTAGGTTTCTTAAGAAGAGACCAGAAATTTGACTCCAAAAGTACTTTCTATCTTCCGTGTTAATGATTGGTTTTAAAATAAACCAGCTTGTTCTTCAGACAAATAAATGAGATATGTTGTGTTGATTTAACTGGAGAAACAGTAACAAAAAGTAGCAAGATTTTCTATAAGGAAAAGTGATGGGCTAATTCTTGTACATGCAATCAACTTTAGTTTCCTTATGAGTCACCCAAACAGAATTGGACTTGAGGCATATAGGCTACTGTCGCTTCTTCAAATCCTGCAGGAAAAAATGAACTTTGCAATGCCTCCTGTACTCTTCTTTAGCATAATTAAAAGTTGCTCTATTTTACCTCTAATGCACATTAATATAAAAGATACAAGCATATAGCACACTGGAACAGAAAATGAAATTGGTGCTAAAATGAGCCTGAATAAACCAAAAGCAGGTTGTTTAAAAGATTATATCTCCAGGAAGTATTTGCATAGTGAAATATGGACTGCTTTTACTGTATTTCTGTCATTGCTTCTGTAAGTTTTCCATGAGCAGACAATAAATGAGAAATGTGAGGGAATATCAAAATTTTTCCTTTAAAAATTAAATTTCAGTTTCTAAAAACTGTTAGCCAGTGGCGCTCACAGAAGAAAGACTGGAAGTTTTCTATACCTCCTGCCTCAGGAGGACAATGCTCCCACTTGTTTTGTTGAAAAGGTTTGAATTCTAGGAAGTTTCTTAATGACTGTGAACTGGAAATATGCCTGGGTAGATGATACCTCTACACCTTCTATTCTTTCTTAAACTAAGTCCGTCCAAAGGCAGGAAATTAGGAAGGACCAATATACTATTTTCAACAAGTTCTAGCTTAAATTTTATTATGCTCAGACCTTCAGCTGATTTGTCATTCATCTCTTGAAGAATTAAAAAAAAAAAAAAAACAAAAGAGGAATCTTCAAAGTGTGTAATATTTTCCAGTCAACAGTCCCTTAGAGTTCCCGGTCAATACTGTCAAAAACTCAAGTGCTTCTAACATGGGGCCTCTGGCAGAGCAGTATATAAAACTAAAAATGTCTGAATTCATGTTGAAATAAATGATACCGCTCACTTTCAAAGGAAGAGGCCTTTATGTGCAGTAAGGACTTGCTTTTATTGGTTAAAAGGAAGGAAAGTCCATAAATGCAAACTAAATAGGGGCAAGGAGTAAAGTCTGGAATGAGAGCCAAAGAAATCCTAGGGGCTTAGCCCTGGAGAAGTTTTGTGTCACCACCCACTGGAATCTGATTTTGCTGTTGGCGTATACCCTCTCAGAGCTGTGCTGGGTAAGGACAGGTTAATGCCCAGCTGCAGACCTGCCAAAGGGAAAGGAAGAAGATCATTCTTGTAAACACTGCATTTCCATAATGCCACATTGGGTCAGTGAGTGTTTGTCTAATACGTAAGGGGAAGCTGCAAAATGCAGCCTTGAGGCAGTAATGCTTTAGTTACGCTACTAATGCAGTGTATTAAAAAAAAAAAACAAAACACAAACAAACAAACAAAACCTTAAATTAGCAATGATTAGCACTCAGCTTTTTATCATTGCTGCAGATGCTGTGATATTTATTTTTGCAATTAATAAGTTTAAATCAATTCTTTAAACATCTCTGTTATGATTTACAGGGGATATTGAGACATCAAACCTATCAAAAGCATTAATCTTTAATAGGAGGACAATTCAGTCATCTTGCCAGAAAGTTTTAATTAGAAGGAGATTCTTCATCTCTGTGATGCTTAGCTGTATTAAGCTTTCTGCATCAGTGTATCAAGTTTTGGCTGCAGGAACAATGTTTTAAGTTAATTAATTCTTAAGGAAAAAAAGTTGCTCTGAAGGTTGAGCTTATCTCTCATTTGCTAAACAGCTACTCAGTGCCTCTTTGGCCCTTGAGTAGAAACTTATTTATAAATTGTACCAATTCGAAAAGTTGAACAAGGTTTTCTGAAAGCACGTGCTTATAACCTCAGAGTGTGCAAGTGGTTCTGTGTGTGCTGGCAGGACAGGGAAGGGGCCCTAACACTTCCTGATGAGCTCCATACTACTCCTTAATCAGCCTTCTCACAGCACCAGAACTGTAATCATCACTGGGATCAGAAACTAGGGCCTCTAGAAAGCTGATGAACGTAGAAGACTTTGTCCAGAAGTAACTACAACAAATGTAATCATCGAAAATGGTAGTGCAATTAAATCTTTTTTCACATGATACATTATCAAAATGAGAATTTTTCTCTTTCATTCCGGGAAAACATTTCAGACATTATTATTGTCAATATATATGTGGTAAACCTTGATTTAGATGATTTGCACAACAGAAAAACATATTTCAAAGTTTCTAATTTATCCTAAATTGCATTATATAGAAGCTACTATTTTTCTTTAGTAAACCAATTGCATAAACCAAGAGAGAACACTTGCATTAAATGAAAAAAATTTTAAAAAATAATAAAATAAACAAACAAAAAAAACCAACAAAAAAACACCCCCAAAAAACCTAATTCCAGGTATCTTTAAAAGTTCACAAGAAAAAAAATTCTCAATCTAAGAATGATCTAATCTTGCCTATATATTTATCTGTTTCCCACAATAGTGTTTTTTCATTGTAATTGCTGAGTTTACAGGAAATTGTTAGTGTATTCCTATCTAATATTAAATAACAGATGCATATTTCTTTCTAAATGTTTATACACATTTCTTTCAATAGGCAAATTTAATTTAAATGTTATATCTTGCCTCTTTCTGATTATCTTCCAACAGTTAGGACATGAAAACAATATAAGAATTCACTGCAAATAATTTTTTGTTAAATATGATTATTTTGTTAAATGTTTAATATACAATCAGGAGTTTTGTGGTTTTTTAAAAAAAAAAGCTTTCATTCTCTGAGGTTTGGTGTTTTCCTCCTCTTGAAGAACCGCTATCCTAAGAAACAGATATCCCATGACATTTCTCTTCCAAAATCTGACATATGAATATTCTTACTTCCTTATATATTGTAAATCTGCTGCTAGCAGTCATCTGCTTGTACTTCACTTTTTCCTGAACACACTGGTAAACTGTACCTGTATTGAAAAGTTCATCTGCAGTTAAGTTTTTGGGTTGATTCCCTTCCCAGATGATCAGAAACAGGCCTTGTGTCTGTATCTCATCCTTTGTCCAAGCCCTTCCTAACTTGATTTGCCAGAATAGAAAGATGGAGGTACATGCTTTTTTATCAATTGTGTCGTTCTTTTGGAGAAGCTGAATATTTTAGGAGTAGAGTTTCTGCTGTTCTTTGTATCTTTGACTTAGAGTAATTTGTTGGCTATAGTCTCTTCATGCGGGATATGCTTATGCAAGCAAACACAGCTATTGTGGAACATCAAGACAACCCTGCACCAGCAGAAATTATTTCACTATATCAAACGTAGCTGACACTGCCAACAAAAAAGCCTGATGTGACTTTTCAGGCAAGTTTCTTGAGAAGTTCCTACCCCCAAGGTATATTCAACTAAGTAGAGTTTGTTCTGTTGTGTAATACATGTACAATACCTTTTGCTTACGTAGGGTATGCTGGAGTACTTAAGCTCGGGAGGGAATCTTTCCTTTAGATGTGAATGTGTACCTTTCTGAGCACGGAGTTACAGATGAATAAAAATAAGTTTGACAGGTGAGTATCCTCCAGGAATCATTATGCATTAGGTAAAATATGAAGGACTAATAAAACTGAAGAGTTGTATCTAATTTTCTCCATGTCCTTTAGGATCTGCTTGGAAACCTTCATGTTTCAGTTAAAGAATATTTGCTGCTTAGCTAACTGTTGCGTTTCAGATTACTGTTCATCTGAGCAGTAAAAACGTTATACCAAAGGGACAGTGGGCCCAAGACTGACTTATCTATCTTGTCCTATATTAATTCATTACTTCTGATATGAGACACCATATTTATTTATTGTCCTTGAAGGATTAGTACTGGTTCTGGGCAATCTCATTCAACATCTGTTTCCAGAAATGGTATGATTTCAGAGATGTGTCTCAGTAGGGCATTATTGAAAAGCTTGCTCAAGCTACTGACTGTATGTGGTGTATCTTCAACAAAAGGACTGCCACATCTCCAATTAAGGTCCAGTATTTTGAATATATACGTCTTGCAAATGTAGTCTTCATGCCCTGGCAGCATCAAATGTCAAGATCTAATTAGGCTTCTTAATAATGAGGTGGGAATATTGCTGCTGTTTTGAGAATTTGACTGTGGGAATAATGCTAAATTGTTGATTTAAAGGCATAAGGAAGTGAAGTTTAGGTTCTGGGAAAATTGTGCTGGTGCTTTTTCCGCGGACAAATGTTTTCATCTAAACTTATCTCAGCTTCATTTGAAGCTAGATTTTTCTCTCCAATTTCATATAACTAATATTATGCTATAAACATGGTGTATGAGGCTGTGTTCTACATATAATCAACTTTTTCCAACATTTCTTTTAAATATAATGGAATATTGCTACTAACATGCTTTTTTTTCTGGAGAAAATAAATAATTGTAATATGAAGAAAGGTGTAAGTGTTTCAACTAGGGTTGTCCTCTGGAGTTAGTGAGTTCAGTTAGTTTCTTAGGCCCTATGGGAAGCTTGTAATAAGGACAAACAACATAAATGGACTGGAACAATGAGCTTTGGCCAGTGAGGAGCTGACATGGTCTTATGCTAAACACTAGACTCTGGTTTGATGTTTGAACATGTCACTTAGGAGATCTCTAAAATGGAACAACAAAGCTAAAAGAAACAGGACTTCATGGGGTGCATAGAAATCATCGTTCAGCAAGAATTATTGTATTTGACAAACCACGTCTAATACAGATGAATAAACATAAGGAAAACAGTGGAATAATCTAAAATTTTCTTTGAATTATTTAATTTTTTCAGTACTGAAAACTGTGTATCCAGCCTTCTTACTCAGTGTTTAATGACTCTTGCTATCACAATTCTTGTTTTCAGGCTCAGTTTTGCAAGCCTAAGTGTGTTTGGTTTTTTTAAGAGAGGTAGGCTTTCAAACTGCTCACAATGTAGATTTTTCTAGACTAAACATGCTCTGTAACTTCTTAAATTGTTCTGTCATATAAAAAGTGAACTCATAAAATATCAGTTAAAAGAAGTTACACAAGTACATTCCTTTCCATTTGCACCTCATCTAAAAGCTAGGTTCTAGATCCCTATTTTAAGACTTATTTTGCACCAATACATTATTTTCAGAAACACAAGTCTGAGAGCTATGAAAAAGTATTAACATGTATGAGGTATTGTTTAATTGTTGAGAATTCAACTTGTTCTGTAAGGAAGTAAGAACTGCTTTTCTATCAGTGGTGAAACTAATGAAGAGTGGATTCTTGTGGAGTTTGGTTCTGTCTGTCTCCCAACGCTGTGTATCCCCACAGTCCCAGCTTTATCTCCCTGTTTGGCCATTGAAAGCTATTGCTATGTCTGATTTCTGATTGCATGCATAAATATTGATTTAAAAAGCCAGTGAGTACATATGAGGATTAGCCAAGAGGCTGCTGATTCTCAGAACAGAAACAAGAACCGGACATTGAATGCTTCATCTTCGGTGTGGAGCACTAAATACAGGTTTCTGTCCTCTATCTGCTCGCTGACTTTTGCAGAATTGCTAGTAACTTAATATTTCTACTCCTGTATTAGTTTTCTGTTGAAACTGGCTATTTTTTAAAAAATTGCAGGACCAGCTAGGTGGCATGATCACAAATATTTCCTTAAGAAACCCGGTAAATAAGGTTTTTATAGATTTTTCTTTTTTTAGGTTTTTAAAATAAATTTTATAGATCCCCTTATTCTGAAATTCAGAAGTCTTGAGCAACAGACTTGTATGGTGTTTTAGTCATTTAAATGATGCTTAGGCTGCTAGTTGTTTTATAAAGGCTGTAAAGCTTGTAGTGAAGTTCAGAAGAGGTGCAGAACTTCTTTCAGAGGTCATAGTCTCGAAACTGGAGGACTGGCACAAACAGAAGTATGCTACATTGTCCATAATGTCAACATCACCATAGCAGTATATAGTATTTGTACATTTTCCGGTTCTGACTGAGAAGTTCAACGACTCAAGAAGACTTAACTTTTCTCCCTTTTAGAGATGGGTCCCAGGTCAGGGCTGAAGCATGGTGAAATAGCTCTTCAGTAAAGCAGCTCCTGTATACTGCGAGTGTTCTCCGTAATGTATTTGCACGGTGGATCAATGGCTTAGATTTTCAGTGTCATAAATCTGGAAGTTCAACAGCTTTCAAAAACAATGCATGCACTTACAAAAAGTAACGTAATGGTTGAGTAGAGATTTTAGTAATGGGATCAGCAGTGCTCATGGAAAGCAAAATATTTTCAAGCTGAAGAAATCCTAGCAAAACAAAGCATTAATCAGATAAGGCAGATTCATATAAATACATCACTTGGTTTCTAAATGCAGATATGAATAACCAATACTAAACATTCAAACTCCATAAATTAACGTGCTAATAGGCACTTACCAAAATACATTGCAGTACTTTTGCGTGTGTCAAATACCCATAACCTTAAAGACATCTATGTGTTGGCTGAATAGATGTTTAGCTCTTACACTTGTCATTCCTTTGCGTAAATACTTGTGATGCTGGCTAGAGCACTCAGGGATTTTAGGCACCCAAGATTGTATTTAGAACAGAGGCCCTAAACAGGTCTAGCAGCAGAAGTATCGAACAATTACCCCCTGAAATCTAAACTATGATCAGTTCGTACAAATTTTTTAATACATTCACAGGATCTTAGTGCTGCTGTCAGTTTTGGTGTACGTGATGTTCGTACTCTGTATTCATCTTTGTGGAGGGAAAATAGTAATAAAAGTGTATTAACTTTCTTGGCAAATTGTGTGCATAAATATGATACAGGCTAGTATGTTCATGTGTATGTCTGAAAATAGAGTCCTTCTATGGATTTAATGCGCTATATCAAGAAGTCTTCAAACTGCAATATGTATAGGATCCACCTTCCTTATAAGGCACGCACTTACATTATTCTCTTTGAAAATTTTCTGGCACTCAAATACTGTGCATGAAAGCCTATTACATTCTCCTTTATTACAGCAACATCTCCTTGTGACATTCAAAATGCTTGTATTTCAAGGATGCTGTTATAATAAGGTCCAGAGTGTTTGTAATAAATTCATAGAGATCAATGAGTAGTTCATGAAATAACTTCACAGTCAGTTGTGTGAAGCAGCAGTGCAGCAATATAAAAACAAAGAAAAAGCAGCTGCAGTTGCATACAAAATTAAACGCCTTGCCGCCTTTGATGTGGAATTGTAAAAAGTTATGCTTTTTTTTTAATCTATGCATTATATCTCTGTCTTGAAAAGAAATCCTCAACCAATCGCTGAAAATTTGGAGATACTGAATTCCACCTTTCTCTTGCTCTGGGATTTCAAGGATTTCCCATATTTTGATGAAAATAAGCCTAAAGGAATAATCATAGGACTATTAAACACTTGGAGTCGGTCAATACAATAATAGGCTGGTAACACCTCCTGTAATTCTTGACTGTATATTGCTGCTACCAATGAAAATTAGGTGACTCCTTATGCCAGGTAATTACTTTTTCACTGTTTCTGTATATTTAGTTTAAATGCACTAAGAACCTGGTGATGATTTAACAGTGCCCATGTAAGATGTCATAAGAAGATTCAAATGCTCTTTTGAAGGAGTATCTTTTTTCATAAACATACAGGAGCATTTTTACATTTCAGAAAGAACGTGCATTTCTGCTGTTGCAATATACCGTTTATTTATTATTTAAACTTTTTTATAAAAGACAACCCTAAAGTCATTTTATTGAAGCTACATCCATTATAAATAAACCGTGCAGTTTGACACATAATGTACTCAATAAGCATGTAGTCACGGATAATGGCAGTTAAGGATATTGTCATGGTGGAGCTGCATAATTAGGTCAGAAGATGATTGTAAATGCACAAACTTTGAACTGTGAGTTGTTTATTTTTTTAGAAAGCAAAATTTTAATTGAATGCACGTGGATTAACTGTGCAAAAAGTCAATTAAAAAATAGTTTTAATTAGAAACAGCTAAAATTATTCCTAGTTAAAACTTCTTCATACTTGGTCTAGAAAGCCAATCTCAAAAGTGGATATTTTCATGAAATAGCACTGAAAGAGGAACACATCAGAAATTGCTTTTCTCAGTCATAGTCGAACCCATCACTGTTGCTCTCTAAAACAGCTAAGCTGCTCTTGATTTCCAAAGATGGAGTATCGTTCTGCTTTACAATTGCTTTAAGCCAGTTTTGCTCTTTAGAAATCCAGGAGAAAGAAGAATGAGGCTGTGGGGGGGTTTTGTCTATCAGTCTGCATAATCAATAGTTGACACAAAAGGACTAATTGCTCTTAGCATTTAAAAAGGAGGGCTTATTAGCACAAAAGCTGTGTATCCTCTTATTGCAGTTAGTAACTCTACTACTCTGATGCCTATCTATGGTCACTATCAGATAAAAAGAGCAGATTTCAGCCAGGATCCGGGGAACAACTAAGAACTATAGGAAGGTGGGAATAACATAATGTTAGAAGTATAACCCAGTCTGTCAAGAAGTTTCTTTTTGTTATTGAAAGATTGGCCTGATGCCTTTCCATCTTACCCCTATTTTTAATATTGAAATCAAGATAAGCTAGGAGAGAGTGACTATGTATTCCTTGAAATTCAATTAATTAAGACTTAATTTTTAATGTTTTGAAGTATTCTGCCTCTTAAAATTTTATAATCATGTCTTTTTTGTATTTCATTCCTTATCTGGAATCTAGAAGTGTAGTAGAACTATAGTGAAAAGCTGACACCATTTTGAGAGGCTTTATTTTTAAACAGTGAACAGGAATAGGCATAAACAAAACGTAAAGTGCCTTCCCCAGCTGACTACATCAGATAATGCTCCAGACAATTGATTTTGTTGCTTGCACTTATGTATGAAGCAATGTGTTGGCCTAAGTCAGCACATATGTACCATGAGGTTATGGAAAAGGCTAATTCTACTTACTGAAGGGGTGTGTATATGCAAAACCAGATCGGTGTGTGCACACACAAAAAAGAGAAAATTAGATTGACTAAAATGCTTGCAAATTATGCAAGACTGATTGATGCTTCCCACTGTCATTTATATCTTCGAAATTGACTGTACCCAATGCTTTTTGGAGTTGTTTCAATTTTAAAAGCTTTCTGTAGAAAGATTCCTGAAATTTTTATTAGCAATGCAGTAACTTAAATGCTTTCCACACTCAGTGTTCTCATGTTGCTCCACAAACAGGCACTGAAGTCTAACTGAATGAGAAGGTTCTTGCTAATTTCCGTGATGTTCTGATCAGAGCCTGTGTCCCCTGCAGATTGTGGCAGGGAAGCAGTGCACAGCTTCCTGAAAGTAGGACATGTGCAAAAGAATGCGTGTCGTCATCTTGTCTTAAAAACAGAATTGAAGGTTTGAGATGGCTTGCAGGAGCAAGGGTGCAGAACCTGGGTATTCTATTTCCTATAGAAGCAAAGCATTTTTTTGTGCCCTAAAACTTTAAGCACTGACCCGCTGGCTCCTTGCTGTGCCATTCCCCAGCTTTCTGCTGTCTTCCTTTCCAGGCGTCCTTTGCTGCGTAACCAGACAGCAGCTTGTGCTGCCAGGCAAGGTGGGGAGCGAAGGGGCAGAAGCAAGAGGGTAAGGGGTGGGACTGTTAGCAGGAATGCTCCAGAAGATTGAATTGCAAAGAAACTTCGCTTTCAAATTGCATTTCCCTAGCACTAAATGGCTACAACCATGTTTAGATATCTACATGGACGTTACCTGGTAGCTCCCTGCTTCCCCGAGATCATGTGAATGCACAGCATGTGCAAAATAATCTTTTAAGTTGAAGGCCTGGATAGACTTCAGTCCCAAATCAATGTTTATCAATGTTGATCAAACTCATTGAAAGGTGTCTGAGCTACCATTGAAAAAGAAGAAACAGGACTCTAACACGACAGGACTGTTTCTTCTGTCTATTGAGCTATTAAAACACAACAATGTGCTTTAAGCTGAGGGGTGGTTTTAACTTGAGAGCCAGACCTTTTCTGTAGTAAAAAGGCATAGTTTCCTTTATTTCCAGATGTGGAGGAATTGGTCCTTATATTTAGGTATTTTTTCATAGACTGTCATCTTAAAACTTCTTTCAAAAGATCTGGTTCCATCTATGTTTTCTTTTAGCATTCTGAGTTGTTGAGCATTTTGCTGGTGTTTCAAACTTCTTCCTTGGGGTTTCAGGACCTTAGGATTTTTTTTTTTTTTTTTTGTGCCAATTCCCTGTGTATGTTTTGATGTTTTTTTAACTTATTTTTGGTTTTCCTTCTGAATTCCTTCTAAAATAATGGTTTGGGGTCCTTTAGGAGCTAGATAGAACAAATGCTTGATATTTTTTCTGTGCCTTTGTTGGTATGTAGTACACTGTACTTTGTGACAAAGTTGCTACCAGCACCTCTAATTCTAATTGGAAAGTTTCTGCTCTTTCTCCTTGATATATTAATAGGAAAAGTACATAAATTATTACACAAAGTTTTTCAAAGGTACTTTAAACCATCTTTAACTCACATGTTTGGGAATGTTTTCCAAGCAGCTACTGCTAATACAACTCTCAATTTGCTCCAGGCTTCATTAAATGATTATACAAAAAATCAGAAGCCTTGCTATAGAAGTCATATTATGTGATACAGAATAAACACAGCATGGCTAATTCAGGATGTGAAACGGAGAAAGCTCTATTTCTTAAAGATAGCTTTTTCCACAGCGCCCCTGCAAAAGTAGGCTTTTTCTCCCCTTCCTTTCCTCTTATATTTATTCCTAAAGGCTCTTTCCATCAATGTATGACTAAGTCAATCTTTTATCTTGATTTTTGTGAAAAACTGCTTTTCCCTTATGGCTTCTTTTGGCCTAGAGCTTGTGAACCCTCAGTCTTTGTCAGTATGGAGTGAAGGAATACAAAATTTTCTGCAAATTGCCCCAGTGTATTAGCACTAGAGCTATGTGAACCTTTCCAAGTGTGATTTGAAAGGGTTACTTTCAAATCATAACTTCTGTGGGAGATCCAGTTCATATGGGTTCACAGACCAACCAGTTAAAGGAAAGGTTTCAGGCTGAGCCGCCCCCTCCCTTCTCCCTACGCGTTTTTCCCATGGGTTGGATCTCATTACAAACCCACAGGCAAGGTACAGGGTCAATCACATCATGTTAATTCGTACAGGTTGACTGGTTCACTGGGACTGGAAGCTGGATTAAAGGTGAGAAGTTTATCACAGCAACAGAACTCTGATCTTAGAAAAACAAACATCTCCAAAATAGGTCTCTAATTATCATATGAATCAAAACCTTAAGTAAAAACAAGATCATTTTAAATAATTGAGGGAATCATACAGGGAATCAATCTTCCCCTGCCAGGAATACTCAGAGGTTGGCTTCACTTCTAACACAACAAGAACTCTGATCTCAAGGAACTATTCCTTTCTGGAACTTGGGTATAATTACATGAGCTGAAATATAAAATAATAATGAGTCAGTTCTATATACCTGGGAGAATTACAGTGTGAGACACGCAAGGGAAGGAACCATTTTTAATGACTTTTCTGGCTGGAGAGGTGAACTCAGCTGAAATGCTTTATCTTTCTAGGGGGAGAAAAAAAGTAAAAATACCCTCAGCTGAGCAAAAATGACACTAGGAAGCTTTGATCCCACGCATTAATTTTAACTAATCAGGGAAATCTAAGAAGCATGAAATACTTTTCTTACGTGAGCTCTCTTAAGGAATAAATTTGAAATATATTATGAGCATCATGAGGTTTACTGTGGTTGGTCTGAAAGCAGCCAATGGTATCCCGTACAGTTTTTGCTTCATTTCTCTTCACTTATTAGCATTGTATTACAATCAGGCTTTATTAAAAGATTATTGTATTAAAAGTTTTTTTATCTCTAAACTTAAGCAAAGCCAAGTACAAAGTTTGGATTGTTACCCTTAGTGGATGTCCATGCAAATTTGTACACTTCCTTTCCCTTTGTGCTTTCACTTGAGTAGACTGTCCTCATCAAAAATACAACTCAATTTGATTTGGATATGTGCTATGCACACGTGAGTTATCTTTGGCAACTATGGGGATATTAAAAAATGGATGTGTAGTAGGTGTGTATATGTACCGTACCTAGCACAGACAGTACATACTAGCAGCAATTGCTCTACTTTTGAAGGTAGTGCTATACAGTAGATTTGAACCTAAAATGGCTGACTAGTTTCTAAATAATCCCCTAGGAAACAGTTTAGTCTAGGCCATTATCTTGATAGTTCATAATTAGGTTCAATAATAAAGCTTGTTTTGCTGACCTAGGTCAGATCATGGCGTCCACCGCATCTGTGCGCAGTGACCTTGCTCTGAGAGTGTATTGTTAGAAAATCCATTATTATCATCACATACACTTCGGAGAAGTGGCTGTTTTGTGAATTGATGGTGTGATGTTGCCACTTTAGATAAAAGAATCCATGAATTATTGACTTAATGAGTTAATGTTGCTTGATTTCACAACAAGGTCTTTTTAGTCTGGATGCTATTTACTGAACACGTAATCACAACATATGAAGGAAGGCACAGATAATAGTGAAGTGCATTTACAACCCTCTTCACTTCTAACAAAGCAAAGTGTTAGCGAAGAATTGTTCTGTTTCCTTTAGAAAACCATTAAAACTTGGGTAATTATAAGCAATTCCTGTTTAAACAATTAACAAATAAATGTTTGTCATTGATTTCTGTCCCTTCCTTCTTTTTGGTTTAAGGTCTGTCACCAACAAGAACTTACTAATTATTTTAGAACCTGAACATATTTTTGTCCCTATGACTAACCCTAATGCTGCTATCACATGGAGGGTCCAGGAAAGGCTGTTAAAAGTCAATCCATGTCATCCAAAGTTCATCATATTAGTATTTTTCTTTTAAATCAGAGTTTCCTGGTAAATTTACAGAATTCAGAAAGCTTAAGAATATAAAGTTTTTTATTACAGAATGTAACCTGGGAGGGGAAAGCGGGAAAACATACGGATCATGTCCCAGAGCAGATATTTTAAAGGTATAAGCATCAGGTTTCAAACACCTATGCTCCTTTGATCCCAAGGTGTGAATCCCAGCTCTGTTAACTGCTCAGCCTTACAAGATAAATAAAATAAGGTCTGTGTGTGGTGTCTTACGGAAACATATGTCCTATAGAAATGTAACTCACTGAAATTGAAGAGAAATTTGTTTTCACAGAGATGTGAGGACTGTAGAATTCAGCTACACATTCAGGTCTTTTGGAGGGGACCATGTCAACCAACACCCTCACATTTTTCTGCAATTTCCATTAGTTCTTAATTAACTCTATGGAAAAACAAATAACTGTATAGAATTTTCCCAGTAGATATTAATCTGTATGTAACTCTCACCCTTAGTTTCTGTAGAAATAGGTGTGGTTCGAACATGCTGGCTATGTATAGTTTAAAATACTGTAATGAGAAAACTTGATTCTGGCACTTAATATTTTTTTACATTTCAGTCTTTGAGTAGTGTTAATTGTTTCATCTTTTCTATTGGTGTCCCAGTACTGCCAGAAGGGATTGTGTCATCAGTGCTGAATGAGCTAATGCTTACATATATGCAAAATACATAGTTTAAGGGCTGTATCTCATGTTTGCTCTCATGAATTTTCATGTCCAGTTTAATATTTTCTATATACCACAATATACCACAAATGGTCTATAGACCATTTTCCTGGTCTACCTGGAAAACGGAAGGTGTCAGTCCATAGGTCCAGAAATACAAATGGCAATGGGGTATCGCACCTGGCAATGTTTTTGTGTGTGGGAACCTGGGAAGCAGCCAGCCATCCTAGGCTTTCTGGAAACTTCTTGGGGTGAAGATGCTATGAGCTGCATCCATGCAAAGCCTAGTTGCTAAATCTGGAAGCTAATATTTATACTGCAATCTTGTCATCTATGACTGTTGAAACAAAGCAAGCTGAGGACAATATCTCTGATGGTACCTGACAAGCATTGACCTCTCTAAGTTTGGCTGAATCACTGAGTTAGAAAATCACCAAGATTTCAAATCTTTTCAAAACATGTGGCTTGCAAATAGTTAAAAAAAAAAAAAACCCACTGACTGTTCTGCAGGAATCTGAGGGTTAAAAAACTGAGAGTGCACATGGGAGATTTCCTGGAAAAAACTAATTGTGTACACCTGACCAGCTCTGCTCACAAACACACAGTTAGCTGGAAGCAGACCTTGAAATTCTCTGGAAAACAAGGATTTTGACTGTCCATACATCATAACTTCTCTACATATTGTTCCTGGCTTTGAAATAAATACAATTAGTAAGTATCATCTATAATAAGTTGCTATTACATTATAATAAGTTAACTGAAGTACTTCAGTCATGGTGAAACTTTTTTTTAATGGAAAAAGTATTACTTTCCACTCTTCAGTGTTATTTTATTAATCTCATTCCTTGATCTTCTGCCTTTTAAAATTCTTTTCAGAAACCTGTCAGCATTACACTAATGTCACATTAGTACCCTCTGATTACTGTTAAAATGCAAATGAGTTAATGATTATCTAATTATGTTAAAGTGTCATCATAGCCATTTTGAAATATTACTAAGCAGAAGGAAGAATAACTAATTTTCTTCACTTTTCAGAAACCAAAACATAAAGAAGGGGGGGAAATGGTAAGGCTTTAAGGAAACTCTCAAACAAGAATCTTCATGTTACCAGTTCAGTATTGCACAGCTATTCATAGGAGATAATTTAGATAGTTATCTAACTTGCAAAAGTGGTTAGATTATTTTGCTTTGTTTAACAGTATCCCTGATTATATTAGGATTTAAAAACAAAAAAAAATCAATTTCCATGACAGAAAAGGACAAGATGTGATACCCACACAAAGGATGCGTTTTCTAAGAGGTGGTGAAGATGAAGCACAAGTACGTCAGGTGCTTGTGCAGTGACTGCGTCAGCAGGGATGGCACAGGCACATTTGCCTTTCCCACCTCAGTTCCCTTACAGCTTCACAGTGGTCGCTTTTCCTTTGCAGGTGTGCTAGGCACTGACCCAAAATTGCCTTCTGCAGGCTCCTCTTGCCTGCTAGGTTAGGAGGATAGGAGGGGTCAGGGCAGGCTCTTGTCCATTTGTCTTCCTTCCCATGTGCTGCGCTCTTTGTAAATGAAAGAGGGCAATCAATAGGGCAATAAGGAAGGAGGACAAGCAGCCTGCTGGTATACACTGCATGGGAAGGTCTGCTTCTTCCCGAGGTCCCACAATTTGCTGGATCGTGCTAACTCGCCAGTCATACACGAGGGAAATGAGACAGGCGGAGTTTTCCTTAGGAGTGTGTGTGAGAGCTTTGGAATACATAAAGGCACTTCGTTGCTTAACAGTGTGTTATATCCTTCCATCACAGTGCATTACGCAGAGGTGGAAGGTGATGATTTCATTGGTATTTTGGTTAAATGTTATCTCTGTGCACAGTGGAGGGATGCGCTGCTTAGCCCAAATTCATGGTGAGAAATGCCTGCCTTCTCTCGAGGCAGAACACAGAGCTTGATTTCAGTAGCTGTCTGTGTATGCACCCAGCTACTAGAAGTGTTGGCGGTGTCACCTGGTATTTTGTTTATGCCATGGAAGAAACAAAAATCCAAGGGTGTGACAGACTGCATGGACTTCACCTGTACTTGGAGCTGATTTGATGTGAATAAACTCAGACTGGTAAAGGATATAGCTACATAGCAATAGATATTTTTTTCAGTTTTTAAGGATCATCTATGTGTTCACCCTTCTCTTTACTTCCTTTGTACCAACCTCAGTGAAGTTAGTTTTACAGGCCTTTCAAGGTGAGGAACCTGAATAATTAACTTCATAACATTTAAGTGTGAGCTAAGAGCCATTCTGTGCCTCACAACACTGCAATTTGGAAATTTGACATGTTATGATCTACCAGGACTAAACTGAAAACTTTTATATCTGGTACAGCCTATATTGAACAATTAGGGGAGTGAATTTGTAGCTCTTTTTCATTTATATAAAGTACTCATTTCTAACCTTCAACTGTTCTGAGATATTGGACTTTAAACTTGTCAGTGCTCTAAGAGTGCCCCGAACCTCAGACCAATACATTTTAGGGGCAAGTTCCTCATTTGTAGGAAGGAAGAAAACATTTTTTTTAGCAGGTTATTATCTGAAAAAAATGATAGTTGTCTGCAAGCAGCTGATAGGTTTGGAAGGTTAGAGGTAGTCCTGGCAAAGATGGATTAGTGGGCAGAGTGCAGGTGAGGCGGTCAGAGGTGCTGAAGAAATGCAATTTATCACTCGGTTTCTGAGTTTAGTACACATATGTCACTGCTGCATATATGGTGTGTGTAATTATTTCATATGAGGGATAATAGTGGTTTTGGCCTTGCTGTAAAGGGAACTGGTGTCTTTACTAGTAAAATGATATGAATTACCAGAGGAATTGTAATGATATTAACTGGAAACCTTTTCTGGAAACTCTTCGACCAAGCAGATCTCTATGCTTTGTTAAAAGTGTGTGTGTTTTATTTGCCATTTTGTGTATTTGCAAAGCAGAATCTTTAAATTGAGATTTGGGCTTCATTCTGGGTTTGGGTTATATATTCCAAGCAACTTCAACGACTTCATTAGCCACACTTTCAATCAACTCCTTCCTTCCCTGTTCTAGTGCCCTGCAACTATATGTATTTCCATTTAGCTGCTCATTAGCCAGATTAATTTTGGGCTATCCTGTCTTCTAGAAACTTCAAGTTTTTATACTAGGTTGTGTTGAGTATTACTTAGTCTCTCTGTAAGAAGTACTGTTTTAAATTTAGATGCCCTTAGTGAAACTATTAGCCACTGTAAGCAAGAGTAGCAGAGTCTAGCTTATTGGATTTACTAGGAATAAGGATTTTCTTTTCCCAGTAGTTCAATTGATACCTTCACAGTTGAGGTACCTGTCAGGTATCAAGGAAGGTGCTAAGAACATCAGATGATCTTTCTGCTCTTTTCTAATAAAATAATAGTAATTGTTGAGATATCTTCTCCAAGGCTGACTGTACTGTTTCTTTGTAGGTTTCTGTAGCAAGTGGTCTGCTTTTATAATTGTGGGGAAAAAATAGTGGATGACTGGCACCAGAAGAAATCTTGGTAGTAAGAGCACAAGTTATCAGGGAGGCAGTGTCAATGAGAGCACATCTGCTTTTCAAAAGCATCAATAAATTATTCAAAACACTAAAATGCTTCATTCCTACCTATAGGAAAACAGCACAAGTTTTTGTTACCTTTCTCTACTGCTATAATTTCAATGACATCTGCATGTAATCTCTGGTGGAAACTGGGATCTAATGTAGCTTGCGGCCACATTAAACTTACGTGGCAGTGGAAGCAATAACATCTTTGAAAAAAAAAAAGCATATAGTTTGGATATAATTGTGTATAAAGTACAGTTTCTGTTTTAATTTTCTAACTGAATTAATTTCTTACCTTGTGTAACATACAGGTTAGTTTTATTTTTCAGATGGATGCCGCTTTTCAGCCTACTAGAAGTCACCTTGTTTGGATCTCACAGGTTCTTTATGTTTCTCTTCGGTGAAGCCTGTAGTCAGACACCTGTCACTCATCCTCAGAAAGGCTTTTTAAGCAGCATTTGACAGCAGCCATGTCTTAGCAGGGTATGCTCTATATATTACATCCCTCTACACTATGAAACTGCCTTATGGGGGCAAATGTGTAGGTAACCGAGGGCATGAATTGCAACTTGAGGGAATTAGTACAGACGATCCATTATCCCAATGGATCGCACATTATGACCAATCTATTACACATTATGAACAGTGTAATAGAAATCACAGCAAAATATGAGAAATTAATTTTTAGGAAAAAAAGCTCTCTAAACTGCCTAAACATGTCTTCAACAGGATCTGTAATCTGAGGCAAGACAATACCAACTGTAATGCACACTTCAGTCCTCAAGTGTAAATTGGAAGCAGCTTTATTCTGGTGTGTTATTAAAATCAGTGCAAGCAGGGGAAGGCTCTGCCTTCTGACTCTTCTGGTAACAGTGTAAATGGCTCCTGGCACTGCAGTACCGGGAGCCAAATGTGATCACTGCTCCAATTACATTTTGCTCAGACATGGTCACGCTTGCCTCTGCCAAGCAAAATAACTCTTCAATTACTGTATTCCTCATCCTTTAGTGAAGCTCTTCTCTTCACAAGAAACTCGACCAAGAGTTCAGTCTTGACCACCAGTGAAACACTGAATTGACTCGCCATAGTCAGGCTTGACTGTAGAATCTTTTTGCAGATGAAGATGTCAAAAGGCAATCCGTAGTGAGAATGACAGCATGATTAACCAGAATGAGGCCTAAGTCAGAAGTAGCATGGACCACTGGGAAATTAAGGCACCAATTTTCACCATCAAGATTGTCTGTGATAGGGCAGTATATCCTAGCAACAGCAGAAACCTTAACCTTACCATCACAGTAAAACCTAATTTTATTGTGTTATCTGTTCCAATGTCTTTTAATCAAAAAAGTCTTTAAACAGAAAATAAATACTCACACGCCACTTTTCCTGGATCTGCTTTCTTCTCTAATTGGGAAATCCCTAATTTAGTGAATTAAAGGTTACAGAAGCGTTAACATAAATTTCATTTACCTTCTTGAAAAAGTGTTATGGGAAAGGCTCAGAATGTCTCTGTTGCAGCTGCAACAGGTTGAGAAAAGTTTTAATGAGTAACATGGTTTTAATCATGCTTAGGATAAAATCTGTATCTCAAAGTCCATGTTATAAAAATACATGTTATAGGTTGTACCCATCATGCAAACACTATTTAGAAAAATTACTACTGAATAATAAGGACAGCTTTCATAAAAAAGAAACTGTAGGATTAAACACTATATCTTCATGAAGGGCATATAATTCATGTGTGGTGAGGAGTAGAACTTGGTAATCCTTTTATTTAAAGAATAATGTAGCTGTCTTCAAATAACATGTTAGTTTGCTTTTTACTTAAATTTGACTTTGAAATCTTTTATTAAGTGAATTACTTTGCATACTTTTAAAAAAGTACTGTCATGGTCTCAGCAGTACAGTTTGCTGTGTTATCTTTGACACTGGTAAATATTTGGGCAGGGCTTAAATCATTTTGGGTGGACCTCCATGATGCTAAATTTGGGTGGACACAGACTTTCTTTAATTAGTTACACAAAATATCTCTATTTTCATGCTGCATTTTTCTGAGGTGCGTGTGTGTGTATTTTTGTATATAAAGGCATATATATGTGTGTATTTATGTAAGTATAATCTGTAAAACCAGACTCCTCTTCCACGTCCTGCCAGTTTTGATGTCAATTCTGCAATGAGAGTGCTTGAGACCAGGGCTGGAGCTGCAGGTCTGAAAGGCATTTGGTTCCTTTTGGGGAAGTTACATATTACAATTTGAAAAATGGGCAAACTTTCAAGTAGAAGGAGAGTTCTCTGGAATTACTCTGTTTAAGCGCGTTGGAAATCTTTAGAATGTGATTTTTTTTTAGTCTGATTTTCAAAAACATAAGTCAGTATGTCTTTATTTCTGAAAATCATTATTTCTGTAGACTTGATATTAAAAAGGCTGCCATGGATTACACTGGTATGTAGATGGTAACATCAGTGATATAAATGCTTTTAAACATGGGTACCTAAATGTAGGTTCTAACTCATTCTAACATCCAGGTAGAAGAAGCTATATTTTTCAAGCTGTCAAGTGCCCGTAGTGCTCTCTAATTGCAATGGGATTCATGGGCATGTATCACTCCTGAAATTCAAGTCACTTCTATTAGGAACCCAAATTAGGTTCAGAGTGTAATGTGTATTCATTAAGATTTCCAAATTTTGGCCAGACCCCAAGAATATAGTATTTTTAGCACACAATCCAAACATAATGGCTTTGATAGTAGTAGATGTTGCAAGTTCTATACTAATGAAAAGGAAACCAGATCCTCCTTTTCAATCTACTAGTTCTGGGAGATCAGAGCCACCATTTTGTAAATTTTGCAAGAAAACAAAATAGAGCCAGAGATATATTCCGCTGTTGTCCTGATAATACTGGTTGATTTACACATGGAACATGTATTCCCATTAGCTTCCAGGAAAAGTTTTAAAATCTAGACGTGAAAGTTTGTCATGCTGTGAGCCAACTGTCCCATATTGATGCAAAAGGGAGAGAGCAAAAGCCAAGAAAATGCTTTAATTGATTCATCAATGCACCAAAGTGTGAACAGGCGTGATGAAGTGTAAAGAGGGATGTGACACCAGTGTGGCAGAGCTGTCACAGTGGAAAGGATTTCCTGTAAAAGTGATGGCACTTAAACGTTATCTAGGCCTCCTGTCTGAGCTCTCATATTCCCTGGAAGCTTAGTCTTAGGGGAAGTGTCTGACCAACTTGTGAGCAGCCAGGCATCATGCCATCTCAACAGGTAAATATATACAGGCTGTGAAGAACCCCTAGTTGTATCAAGTTTGAGAGTTATGGGGACTAAGTAACCTCTGATGGATCCAAACCCATCAACAGATACAATCTTGATGGAAAAGTGATGATCATTAGTAGTGACTCTATGTGGTATCTTTTGTCCTAAAGCATCATAAGACCTATAAACAAAGTTTAAATTGGAATCAATATCTTCAGCGTTAAAATTATGCCCCCAGCAAGGTATAATGCAGCAGTTCCTAGGTATTGTACATTAGACTGTATTTTGGGATTGCAGTAAGACTGTGAAGGAGAGGCTATTGATAATGAAATATAACTGTAGGAAATGGATTTGAGCCAGAGTTTTGTACCAAAAGGTTGTTGCAAAGTTCTCCAAGGGCTTTTTACTGAAGAGATTGTAGCGTGCATCTCATCCAAAGAACAGGAAATCAAAGAGGGTGAAAGCCCTTAGAGTCACTCTGAGGTTTTGGCTTTGGCTTCATTTGATTAACTGGGTATGAATGTTACTGATTTAATATTGATGCTGATGCTGCTTACAACACCTAAAATCACTGTTGTGTGTTAAGCTTGCTTGCAGGGGATTAGACATGTGAATTACTCTGAAAGGGGTTTTGCCAGCTTTGGAGAAATACATTTGGGAAGGAACCCCTACCATTATGGCTCAGGCCATTTGCTTTTGCATTGAAAGATGCATCAGTTCCTACCATGCTCTGGGAAACTAAAGATTCAAGTATGGTCCTAAACAGAAAATGTTGGCAGAAGTACAAATGCAAGCAAGTGTGTGTTACCACTACTGCAGTTACTCTGCCACTTTGAAAATCACTAGTCAGACTCCATTTGGAATATCTGCAATTCTGCAATGTATTATAGGAAGGACATTGCTGACTGAGCTTGTAAAAGTGCAGTGGAAGGCAAACAAATGCATGATTTAGGGTTTTGAAAGTATGACTTCTAGAGAAAGATTGACCTAACCTGTATTCTGTAAATTAGAGAAGAAAAGATTTGAAGGAGTGAGAAATACTGGTATGGGCAAAAAATACCAAAGTCATCTGAAGGCAGATATATGTTCTAGTTCCACATAGGTCATATAGCATCACCAAATCAATGGCATGTCTAAGCCTAATTTAGACCACTATTAACTGTATTACCATAAGGTGGATGACAGCTGATCCAAAACCCTCTGCTTGGTGCTGTGCCCAGCCAGGGAGCAGGAAGGAGAATGGGGAACTGCGAGGTACCTTGGGCCAGAATATCAGGCAGTAGCTCAGCACAGACCTGAGTTCAATTTATCAAGGGCTTGGCTGGCATCGTAGGGAATGGGACTTTTAAGCTGACATTTAGGTGAGGATGATGAAATCCCTCTGTAGCTTTCCAGAAGTTCCTGGAAAACCCAACCCAACTGAGAGGGGCAACACAGGAGAGGATGTAAGTGCTCTTTTAAAAAAAAAAAAAAAAAAAAGAAAAAAAGAAGGTGATGGGATGAGATGAAGAGAGGCAGGAACTGATGTCTGTCACAGAGAGTCAGCAGATGTAGGGAAAATAAGATATGTCCTGTAAATATGAAAGGAAAAGGTGGGGGCTTTTGCTTATACTTCGGAGAAGGTGAAGCAAAACCAAGAGACTTAGAGGAAATCAGAGAATGTGGAAAATAATCTTGAAGTAGGATTCCGAATGGATGGCATTATTAGGGTGTTGCTGTGAAGAAGCATAATGCTGGGTAAAAATCTAAGAACTCAAAGCAATTCATTTGGCTACTGCTTGTATTCCAGCGAAATGGAAAGGAGGGCAGGGTCTGAACTGATGGGTTTGTATGTTCAGCTCCCTAATTTCTTGTGCAATTGTAAAGACTGGTGCAGTAGTGTGTACCAGCCAGCTACACATTTTATATTTTCACAGATGTGTGTAATGTTGCCATTGCTCCTCTGAGATTACACAGTGTATTTGTTGTGTTGCAGCTATACACCATCTGTAGTGGGAAAGGCTTTGAAACAATTCCACTTGTGATTGATTAATTTTTTTAGGTTCCATTTTCATAGAATGGTTAAAGTTGGAAGGGACCTTAGAGATCATCTAATTCTATCCCCCTGCCCTGGGCAGGGACACCTCCCACCAGACCAGGTCACTCAAAGCCCCATCCAGCCTGGCCTTCAACACCTCCAGGGATGGGGCATCCACAGCTTCTCTGGGCAACTTGGGCCAGTGTCTCACCACCCTCAGAGTAACGAATTTCTTCCTAATGCCTAATCTAAATCTCCCCTTTTTCAGTTTAAAACCATTACCCCTTGTCCTATCACTAGACTCCCTGACAAAGAGTCCCTCTTCACCTTTCCTGTAGGCTCCCTTTAGTTACAGAAAGACTGCTATAAGGTCTCCCTGGAGCCTTCTCTTCTCCACGTTTTCACAAATCTACAACAGGATAGATGCTAAACGAGCTTTGAATGGTTAGACATTTACTCGACATTTCAGTTTTGATTTTTCTGAAGTTTTAAGGTCTGAATCTCTATGTATATAAAGACAAATGCTCCTGTTCTGTAACATGGGTGTGATACAGGTCTTTAAGAATGAGTTTGTGATATGCCCAAAACCATTTTTTGCTGGCAAATATTGATTTCCAATCAGTATGATATCACATGAAATCGAGTCTTTCACTTAAAGTGAATTTGTACGAAGACCAATTATCATTGATTTCTAAGTTCCAAATTGTACCTTTCAACTACAGACATAGCAAAGAGAGCAATAGGGGCATAACCCAGAAGTGAGGTTTCTCACTCTGTCAGTAGTAAGAAGATAGCTTGGGTTTCCCCTCTGTACAAGAAACTGCTGGGTGGAGATACATTTCCTCACCCAGTCATATGCTGCCCACTCTCTGTCAGAAGTGAGAGACATTGCTAGAAAAAAAGCACCAAGACAGGTACCGGGACTGAAGGTGGGAGCAGATAAAAGGTGTAAAATGCCTGTAAAATCTAAGGACTGCTGCTTAAAGTAAGATCACTACTTTAAAGAGATGAACAGCATTTTCATGCCATGTGAGAAGCTGGAATCTCAGGACTTAGACGGATGCAAGTATTCTTACAGATGAAGAAAACCAGTATAGACAATCTGAAAATCTAGCTTTTTCTTGATTTTTGTGTTCATCAATATTAGGAATAAATCAGTCCCATTCCAATAATACCTGAATTTTTATGAACACGAATATCCAGCTCTGCTAAGTATTGGTATGCTATTTTTATTCATTTGCTGTCTGGAAAAGTGGATGGAAAAATGAAACGGTGTGACCACGGTAACACCAAAAATTGTGACAGATGGTATAACTTAGACTAATACCCTGTCTCCCTTTGCCATTGTCTTGTGAAAAATGCTGAAGTACTTTTGGGGGCTGGGGTTTTCATGACTGGCAAAGCATAGGTACAGGTTTAATGTTGATAACATCAAAGAACTATATTCTGCTTTGTCTGTTGTGTGTTCCTATCCCCCTATCACACAAAGCAGACAAGGACCAACCGGCTTATAGGAAAGAAGTTTAACATACATCACCAAACTTGGAAGACACTGAGAGAATAAATGGCATTTGTAACCTGAAAACACAGCAGCTGAGGTATGGTTTCAGTTCATGGAACCATCTGTAGTGCAGAATTTGTAAGAGGGAGCAAGCATCTGAATGCGTTGTGGGTAGCAAGAGCACAAAGACCACATTGAAAGAAGGTCTGTATCACTAAGAAAGTGCAACATCATGTCAGCTTTTGACAAGGAATTAATAATGGAGGTGGTTGGGGTTAATACAATGTCTAAATCTCCTGAAACCACAAACTCCCCCCAATCACTTACTTCTGCATGGCAGAGCTTCATGAGCTGCAGGTGCATGCCACAGTATGAGTTATGCGACTTCTATTTCTTCCCTACCACCCATGGAGGGGGGTCTTCCTCCATGAGAAGAAAGTTCTGCACTGTCCTGGAGAGTCCCTGGCCATAGGGCCTCTCCCAGGCAGGTCTGAGCTCTGATGTGGGATGGAGGGGAGCAGCCAGGAAAGAGCTGGGGGAATCTGAGCTTCAGGGATCTATGGCCATGGACAAACCAGGCAAACACAGAGTGGGGCAGCTTTTCATGTGGTGCATTGTGCCAGGAGCAATCCAGGCTTGGCTGCTCTAGAATAAAGGATTGGCAAATCCTATGCTGGGCTCTCCATCAGTGCTGGATTCCTTCTATGAATTTTTTTTTAAATCTACAGTAAGCATTTCATCATTGTTGAACTCAAGATTTGTTTTCTGCAAGACATAATTCCTGTAAGGACACTTATTTGCCCTTTTTAATTATTATTATTCTTTTGCATCACACATGTACACAAAGGGAAGGCATCTACAGCTTTTTAAAAACCTTCGGAAATGTCCCTGCTTTGTGGACATGAAGAACCCCAATCTGTGAGACAGAAAACAGGGGAAATTTTTTCCCCAGCAGGTCAATAAAATGGTAGATGGATTTGAGTAGAACTGCAGTAGAGGACACACACTTTATTCTCTGTAGAAATAGTTGAAAAGACAAGTGTATACTGAAGTGGATAACGTTGGACTGTCTTGCAAAGTACAAAAATAAACAAGAGAAGATTGCCAGAACTATGCAAATCCACTTGCATCAGCTTTGACATCTCTATATAATATGCATTAGAGTGAGTGGCAGATTTGAATACAATCTCTGGCAGGGAAAAAAGTAATGGTAGCTAGGTTTTGGTAAATGTGGTACGTTTGGTTTATATTTAGGTACATCAAAGTCTGATTTTCCTCTTTCTGTGATCAACCTCTCTTGATTTCAGAAGAGTTATTCCTGATTTATACTTGTGGTGAGAAGAGAATCCCACTCCTGAGACTGAAATATTTTTCCCATTATCCACATGCTGAAAATTGTTGTTGCTCCTGCCAGGTGCTGAGCCCCTCTGGGGGTGTCTCGGCTCGTGCTGCAGTACCCAGCCCACTACAAATTCTGCATTTCAGCCTGCCTAATCCTGCAGTCCTATGTAAATTTACAAGTGGTAGAAGATTAGCAGGCAGTATTTTAATTCAGCAGTTTATATTCTACTTGGTTCTAAAATAAAGAATTAATGATGCTGACTTCCATGCAGTGTCTTCAAACTCCTAGATATCTTTTCTTGCAGCAGATTCTATTACAACATTACATCAACAGCAAAGATAGATGACTTTAAAAGATTAAGGAATTTTATAAAGACTTTTCTCAGGCACAATCAGTGCTGACCAGTGACAAGCTCCACTCTCTAGGGGGGGTTTATAAAAGAACGTAGGCATTTTAAGATGTTGTCAGGGAAAATCCATAGTAGATTGGCACAAATGTCTAAGCAGACACCTATCTGCCCTCTTAGGCATTGGCATACCTTTGATTAGTGTGGCTAGTCTACACATATGTTAACTGAGATAAGTGAAAGAATCGTATTCAAAATATGTCAGTATAAATCCTCAATTGAATATGGTGGATATAAATATTTGTTAAAAATGTTTAAACATTTTTATAGCAGCATAAATTAAAGTTCATCTGTTCTGAATATCTCTGTTCTTGATAACCTCTATCTGCAACCTTGTGTGAAGGCTCATTGTCTTTAAAGGTTGTACAACTTGTCTTGGATAGTGTCTTTAATTTGGAGATTCTTTTCTCTATTACAATTGTATTGCAAAACTTTCCCTGTTTAAGGCATTGAATTAATGTAGTCAAGAATAAAATGTATGATGTTGGCCAGATTCCCTGTTAGAATAAGCAGGTAGAGCTCCACTGACTTTAATGGCTTCTGACAGTTGTGAATTTGATCCCATACCTTCCTTGAATAATAAGGTTTAAAATAATGTGAGTTTAGGGTAGGGCAGGAAGCCCTGGATGAAATATCTTATTGCATTGATTTGTCTCTTATTTTCTGTCCTATGAGAATACCTAAGTTGCAAATAAAGGGTCAAAAAGGACAGTTAACAATATATGGTCTATACAGTATTAAAAGACCATCTTACAGTTAATCATATGATTAATTTCTACAAGAAGGCTCCACTAAGTCTGCAGTAAAAAGAAGTAATGAGGTTTTATAATAAAATTGAAAAGCTTCTGTGATGCACACAGAAGTCTTTTAAATAGAAAGGTAAGAAAAATCAGCTGTCTTCCTTTCAGTCCATAGATTGGTGCCGTAGCTTTCTCTGTGAGGGCTCTTGGGCTCTGGAATCACATCTAGCTCTGGCTTGAAACGGTCAAGTTATAGGGGATGTTTTAGGACTCTCTTCCTTTTGCAAGATGTATTTAAAGAGTGAGAGGAGGTTCACAAACTGTCTAATGTACTCTTATTAGGTTACTGGCATTTTATAGTAAAAGTTGCTGACCTACAGGAGGGTTGACTCTGAGGTGTATAGGATAGCACTGTAATTGTATGAGAACTGCCTGGTTCCTCAGAGACTCTGTGGAGGCACACATTCGCGTTACAAATGGCAAGCAATAAATCTTACTGTAATGCTACAGCAGCCATTGTTGTTGTGACTTGGCACTTATGTTCTGTATTATAAGGATTTTGAGCAAGCACATTAAATTCCACTGAAAGATTCAAGATGCATATAAGGACACCCGCTTTCCTGAGGACCAGGAAGATCAAGAAACTGTGAAAAATGCATAGTTGAAGCAGAGGGCCCATAATAAAGCAGCTGAATACTAATCCACTGGCAAACCATGCTGTAAACTAGTTTTACTTGAGTGGTATGGCAATCTGAAGGGAGCTCACTCATACAGAATCCAAATCGTGAGGCTGTAGGGGGAGAAACATGCAGCTTGTGAACCTGGCACTCAATCTGTTCTCTGCTCACTAGAGAAGATGGCAACTGTTGAAAACGTCAGGGAGATATTGTGCTTTCTGTTGGGGACCCATCCAATAAGGTATTTTAGAGCAGCACATCCTTGCAATGTGCCATAGTTGGTATATCAGCTCATAGGAAGCAATTTTTCTGCCAAGTCTCATTTGCTGTCTCCCTGTTGAGGGTAGTAATAGGCTTGACAATGCATAGCAGTCCAGGTGAACTTGACTTTAAGGTCTATTGAGTGGGTTTCAGTAGCAGAGTACATTTAACGTGTAGGGATATACATTTTGTTAGATTTACCATGTCGATCTAGTCACCAGTGATTAGTCAGTATATAATATTTCCAGGACAGCGGTTACTGTGCTATTTGATTCTTAATGTTCCTTTTCATAGGTAGTTAAGCTATATTCTGGATAGTATGTTAGTTTAGCTCATTTTAGGTAACCAAAACAAAAGCATATCTGGTTTGTGCCTTTGGGCCAGTATTTGCACAGAGGCCACTATGTAGAGGGTATTATCCAAAGTTATCAAAGTCTCCCAGGCTCCAGGAAGACCAGGCATTCCTGACTGGAGCAAGCTATTAATTCAGTGGTGTACTGCTTGGCTGTAAATGCAATAGTAGAAAAATCTGCAGAGCTTTCCAGTCTGGTCCTCAGCGAGCAGATGTTCAGTTAAGCTCCTAACTTCCTCTGTTCCTCACTACAACCACTGGAAACAATCATTGCAATAGTACTTAGCATGATCTAGGACCTCTTTCATAACATCTCTAAGCAAAGTCATAATCATATGATTGTGCATTTTGCCCTTCTTGTGGGAGGGCATTCAGAACAAATATGAAAGAGCAAACTGATCTGCATAATAACAAACGACCTCCAATGGCCAATTATCAGATACAGACAAATCTGGATCTAAAGAGTGGGAGTCCTATGTTCTAGTTTCCTGGTTTACATTTAAGGCTGCACAAATGAACAAGAATTGAGAGCAAGAGGAAGGTGGAAACATAAAGTGCAGTGATGTGTTAAATTAGCAATTAAAGTTAAAACTCTGATAAAGGAAGACCTAAAAAATAATCATAAGGCCAATCTGACAGTCCTGCTCATTCTGACTCCAAAATTCTTTTGGTTTGTGGACATAAAGGACTCGAAACATTTCTAGAGTCAAATATTGGTCAAGAATTAACAATGTTGTGTACAGGAACCAATTTTCACTACGTAGAATCTTTTCTGATTTTTTTCCTCAGCATAACTTTGAACACAGCCCCTTGAGACAAGGTTGTCTTAGCGTTCTGACTCTCTAGAAACAGAATATACTGTTAAAATAAAAAGGACAGTTTCTCACCTTTTATAATAAATCTGCATAATTATCTATCTCACTCATGTAATCTGTCTTATGTAAACTTGCTAATTTTAAACATCTAATATAGGAATAACTATTTGAAAATGTATGAGTTTTTGTTATTTGAAAAACCCCAACAGTTATTTTGACCTATCTCTATGTGCAAGTAGCATTTTGGATTTGACCAATGTGTGTGTTTTCTAGCAAAACTTCTAAATGATTCCCGTTCTAAACCACGTGATTCTACTTAAGTTTAGAGAGTCTCTTTTAGGGCCAGAACCTCACTTGGAGTTAAAACGTGCCTTATTTTGCCTTTTGCAAGTAGAAATATCTTTAGGGAATAGGGAATTCTGTGATAATTCTTCTTCAGACTGATTCATGTAGAAAATATCTTCAGGGAGGTAAAGTTCTTTGAGAACCTCTATGAACTTCCATACAAAGTTTCTCCCTTTAGTTTACCCTAAAACCTTTTCCCCTCTATCCTCAAAAAAAAAAAAAAAAAAGAGACTTACAGGCAAGAGGAAGGAATGGTAGGTCTGCAGAGTTGGGTAAGCTAGAATGAAAGCGTTGCGTATATGCAATCAAGCAGTTTGAGCGGACTGACCATATAGTTGCGTGCAATTCCAAAGATTTACAATGAAAATAAATTGAATAATTTTTAGAAGCAACCAAAGAATTCCACAGAATGTCAGTGTCTGCAGGTCTCAGAAAGCACTTATGATTGAATATCAGGCAGGAAGTGATCTCTGGATTTGTAGTTTTGTTTGCTATTATGGTTTTTACAGCATGCTGAGATAAATTGATGTTTCTGCTAAAGGGATTACATACCTTGGAAATCTCCTTCACTGCAGAATCTGCGTTTAAGAAAGCATTTCTTGTGAGATCTGCCCTAATGCACTAAATACCCTTTTAGATTGAGGGCAAACTGGAAGTATTCTATGATCCCTCTTCTGCATTGCTTACTAATAGTAGGACAAATCCTTATAAAATCATTACTGAAATCATTACGCTTTTTGTCTGATTAGGGATTGACTGTAAACTGACCAGAGCCTTCATGACTCTTTCTCATGGGACTCTGTAGGCTGATCAAAGTTAGATTACTAATGCTGTGTGACTTATTCCCTTATGACTAAAAAGGGCACAAAAATAGGTTGAAACAGGAGACAGTCGTCAATTCTAAAATATTGGAAAACCTGTTAATCTGAGAGGCACAAGTGAAACATACGCATATGTATTCTATTTTCATGTATTTCATACATGACTAAACATGCACGCATTTTCATTCTCATCTTTCATGTGTGACTGTGAACTTATAAGCACGCAAAAATATGGAAAACAGACTTAATATTATGTTATCTGCAGTACTGATGTTGATGAAATACTAATACTGAAATACGTAACAAAAGAATCACTGCCACAAAAGCATCAGGCACACAGCGTTACATATACCACTTCAAACTATGGAAAAACAGTTCACATGGGTCAAAAATTATGGAAATTTTCCTCTCTCTATATATGAACTCTTTAAATTGCAGCATAAAGGATGTAGGCAGTGTATACCTGTCCATTGCTGTGAAAGGAAAAATTCCGATTTGCTATGGGCATAAAACTTTGTTATTTGTCATTGCATCTGCCCTGCTAATATTAACGTTGGCTGCTTTCCCCAAGCTACATGAAGATGTAAGCAGTTGGCAGTCCTAGTGACGATATGTAAATTACTCAGAGTGAACCTAATCTTGTATAATAAATGCCAATTTGACTCTAAATTTGTTAACAATATTTTAATGTGGTAATTGAGGTCAAGGGAGACTCCAGTTAAATGCTAAGCTATCTATAACTGTCAATGTTAAATAGTACTTAGGTATCCTTGCTGAAAATCAGATATCCAGGTTAACATATATCATTGGGTTTTTGCAGCCAGAAATCAAATAAACTGTATTAGTCTTGGCAGCATGTAAGTATATTAGTTTATAAACGTGCAGCTGCAACTATCCATAGCTTTTTGGACTTGTTTTGTATTACAACAGACCAGTAATTGCACTTTTTCCTGTTCTGTATATAATTTTGATTAGAAATCAAGTAATAAATACATGCCTAAAGGCTTCTGGAAATTAACTGGCATGTTTCTTTTCTGTCAGCTGATTGACGAGGCTCAATTTTAACCAATTTTATTCACGGTTTCACTTATCATTGCTTCTTTAAAAAGCTTTCCAACATTGTGATAGGCATGCAAGTGATGAACTTCTACAGCAACTGCACTGGACTGAAAGGATTTTGTCTATTAAAATGTTCTGATTTTCCCTGGAGGTGTTGGCATTCATCAAAAACATGTAGGTAATTGTGGGTCAATGTGTGTCCGTTCTCTTTTTTTACAGTTTTGATGTAACTGCAGCAGGTTTGGGGGGAAGTTTTATGCTATAACCTCCCTCATTCCCCCTCCATTTAGCATGGACTGTAAACATAAAGGGCCCTACCTTTCCCTTATACCCAGAAGCAAATTTATAAGAGATAATATGAACAGGGTTTGTTTTTTTTTCTAGGCTCAAGGATATCAATAAATTTCTTTTTTTAAAGTGGGGGAAAGGTTGGGGGTTTTGTTTTGGTTGGGTGCAGGTTTTTGTGAATGTTCTAGCTGAGTGTTACTTTAGCCAAAGGAGACTTGTTCCAACTTCCTGCTCCTAGCTTTTTCGCTTGTTAAATGGTCGCTATGTCCAGCATAAGAGAAAACATCTTCTCCAATGGAAATTAATCTCCTTCAGTGTCATTAGCCTCGCTCTTTGCAAGGGAAATCATCAACTGAGAATAGTAGCCTGTCTCCTTACACCACACATGGAAGCATACAGCAGCTCTGGGACCACCAGTGCAGCCTCCTGCACAATGTGGATGGAAGAGATTACATAAAAAATGCAGCATGAGTCCCTCACTTTCCTCTGTCCCACATAAGGAGAATGGTCTCCTTAGGACAAAAAGGCTTGGGAAATCCCCGTGCAGCCCTTTGCTGCACAGGGGATTGCACAGGGACTTTCTGTGCGCTGTGGGACAAATTACAGAATTTCTTTGTGCCACCCTCAGTGGTGAGAAAATGCAGAGCTATCTATCGTCTTTGAAATAAGTCCTCAGATATCTCACGCACTCAGATGCAGGGAACCTACTGGTGAAGTGGACACAAAGACCACGGTGGATGAGATTGGAGGTGGGTTTAACGTCCTACAGAATGGCAAGGAGTTTAGTAATGGAAATAATTTAGAAGTAATAGGTGTGGAAAATGTGGTGGTCCCCGTTCATCTGTTTCCAACACTGCCTGCATGGGACAGACAACAGCTGCTTCTCCAACACTCCCTACAACTGGAGCCCTGTTCTTAGTGGAGGACTGCATGTGTTAATGACCTAATAATAATTATTTCCAATAGGTTTAGAGGAATTACTAGCTTAATCCAGGATTTCAAACCTTAATAAACAATTCCTTATTCAATTTTGTTCAGGAAAGAAGGGCAAAATCTTATTTTATCCGTCCCTCTAAATATAAAACATTGTCTTCCATTCTAAACACTCAGGACTCATACTTTGTAGATGGTGTTATTGCATATAATAATACCCTGAAATCTATCCCAGTTAATCTGGTTGGTTTTGGTTTTGGTTTTGTTTAGTACCTTGTAAACTTTGCAGATCGTATACGTCTGCACTGACTGAATCACCAGATAAGTAATAGCTTCAATAAAATCTCCTCTGGTGGAAACACTTCATGATCAAATTTACAGAACAAGTAAAAAAGTTTTGTATATAATCCTTTCCCTCCTTGTTAATACTTGTACAGGATAGTGCTGCTATAAAGTATGTTTATCCAGTGAATAAAGGTACTGCATGATACATCAGTTAACAAAAAGCTGATGTTAAATTTAAGCTGATTGGATCATTTTTACTTCCTCTGATTTCAGGCTCCCATTGCAGGCGTTGGGGATCTTTGTCTAGGGGAAGAAGGGAAGGACTGGGCAAGGACTTTAGGATTTAGCCTCTGGGCTTCAAAATGGATTTAATAAAAACAAGTAATAACCTGCAATACACCATAAACCCTGCAAGGTGTAAGGAGAGAGTGAGTTGGCTGAAAAAGACTGCACTTTTCAATAGCAGTGTAGTGCAGGCAATTCATAGTTAACATAGTGAACCTGGAAAGTCTGATTCAAATCCCATTGAAGTCAGTGCTTGTTACACAGACTTTGAATCAGGTGGGTGGTTTCTGCACTCACCGGTCAGCATAAGGTTTCTAGAATTGTCAGTCATTCTGTGTTAGCGTGGTTAGAGTTTCACTGACTTCCAAATACATTAAAATTGTAGCATCACAGATGTTAACTGTTAGTTAGTCCTCTCCTGCCTGTTTGCAAATTACACTCCTTCAAGTATTACTGTAGAACCAGAAAAAAAGATCGTGATATAAATCTGGAGAAGTGGTACTCTCAAAATCCTCGTAAAAATACATCAGGACCGAATGCAGTGTCTCGATTATCACACTTTCATATGTTGTTTAAGAATAATGTCCTTGTCGTTATTGGGAACTGGGGCTGACATACAAAAACATTATTAGTAGCTGGGCTGGAGCAGCTGGAGCAGTGTAATGGCACTGAATGCAGAAGCAGCAGTTCAGGCACAGAGCAGCTTTTGTCTAGTGGTATTTCCTGCTCGTCCTCAGGGGAATCCAAAAACCCTGGACATTCAAACCCAGAAAATTGCTCTGGCCTTGGCTAGACTAATAGAAGTCAAAACTTCAATCAGGCACTTATTAGTTACTTTGCGCACGTGATATAAGGTGCCTTTGTTGGTAGCAAACAAGTGCAATTGCAGTTTGGAATTGACAATGAATTTTTTTGCTATCTTTGACTGCTCAATATAAGGTTACAATTGGGTCATGTACCAAGGCTTTTACCAAATTAATGGTATCAGGGGAATTACGCTTAAATGGAATTCTTTCTCTCTAAAAAATTTCTTCTATTTTTTCCTCTACATTTTCTCTTTGTCAGTTGGTATGATTTTACAAAATAATTCAGACAAGTCAACAAATGAAACAATACATAAAATATCATGTTTTGAGAGAGGTGTGAGAGAGTGCTGCTTCTTCAACCTGAAAGTTCTAAGCAGCTTCTGCTTTTTCTCAGTCTTTGAATAAGATTTTCCAACTTGCCTCTTGAAAGGAGATCCAAGTTTAGGTTAAATCTAGGATGTTTCCCTGAACTTAAAAAAGATAATTTGCAGTTGTATTGAGCCTTAAGTAACATTGTGAAATACTTACCATCAGCAATTCTGTACTGCTATCACAAGAAATTATTCACACACAACTCAGCTAAATGCCACTGCAAAGGTGTAGCCACATAAAGACCGTTTCTTTGTAAATGAAATCCGCAAGAATGCAATGAAAGTTGCACCTCGTGCACTTGCCCTTCAGTATGATGCTTGATCGCATGAAATGACAAAGCTCTTCCTGCCCCAAAGGTTATTCCAGGAGTAGATCATTCCTAGGAACAGGAAAGAAAAATATCGTATAAGCAATACAAATATTTAATGAAGGTCCATGAAGGTATAGGACTTTAGATTCCCAGATGAGAACAATAGACACGTTTGAGCATAGACTTTCCAACTTCATAGTTTGCGGACTAATGAATGCAGAGCTTCTATTTGACTGATGACTCCAAATCTCATTGGAAGTAATTCAGGATTGATATCCCTTTAGATTTGCATGAGAGAGAAAGAAAACCTTTTGAAACCACCTTATCAAATGCTTCATGCTGACCACAGAAGTCATGGTCAATGCTATCAAAAGGAACCTGTTGGAGTTGTTTAGGTCCTCAAAGCTTGTTTATCTCAGGTGGAAGTTATAAGTGATATTCATGTTTCCTTAGCTGCATCTCTGACATCTGAGATGAGACTGCCGGGAATCTGCAACATTCAAACAAAAATGGGTTTTGCTACCAATTATATGTTAATCATTTTCTTAGACTTGAGGTTTGCTTTGTATCGTCCCCTTCTTTTTTTGATAATGCTTACATTGGCAATATACAAAGATAACTCTAAGCAACAGTATAAGTGAAGAATATTTCTGTATAAAAAGAGAATAATTTTCATTTAATAACATGGTACTATCAGCAACAGGGAGGGAGGTAATATTGCAGAAGCAAATCGTGTGCTCTGAAAGTTTAAAAGGAAAGGACATTGAAGAATAAAAAGAAGTCTGGGTGGTAAGGTTCATAAAGTTCTTTTCTACAGATTTAGCTTAAAGCTAGCTTTCAAAAGGAACAGTAGATAATAAAATGTATAAATGCTCTACCAACAGAAGCTCACATGTCCTAAATGGCAACATACAGGTTTTCTATAAGTGTTGATGTTTCTTCTTCATTATGTTAACAACATTTTGCATGTGTTTAATCAATGGACTTTTAATCAGTTACCTTTGATTGTATTTGTGTGCTTATTCTGATAATTTTTTTTAATATACTCTCATTTAAACTATGCAAGTATAGGCTGGTAGTCAATGATCTTTAATTTGAAAGGAGTGCTTCCACTGTTGAAAAGAATTTAATTAAGTTTTTGTATTCTTCATGTCTAGGAAATAATCCTTTGTTGTCCTACCATCTGAATGAATTTTGCATGGTTCTGGAATAGCTAAGACTTTTCTCTCAAGATATCTGACAATTAAACCCCATCGAGAAGTTCAAGTACATCTATATACTCCTTGTTGATTGACAGCAGTTCATAGATTGCTAAAAATTTCTGTAAAGATGACACTATGTAAATAATACTCGTCATTAGAATATTATACCACTTGATTATTTTGTTAAATCTTGCTTGATCTTCCTTGAAATAAAAAAAAAAAAATTTACTAACAACACTTATGTCAGCATCTTCTCCCAGATTGTGCAAAATAATTTTAAAATGCTTTTAGAATATTGGCTTCAGAAACAGCACTTCTGTACAAGTAAATGTGAACATTTGCAACTGAAGGAGTGAAGTGCTAGAAGATTCAGGGAAAGAATTGGAATCAGTGATAGGTAATTTCTCTGTAGATATATTTTTCACAGTGCATACATAAAACCAAGATGATGCAGCTGTTCCTCAGACCACCTTTAAATGCTGAACTTCCTCCATGTATCACATCACAGAAGAGGTAGTGCAGATAGTACTGTGGTCCATGTGTTCTTGTCTCCTTGTGCTTATTGCAGACTTTCTCACACTATTGGTTTCCATTTCTCAGTAGTACAAGGGTTGCTGGGAGCTTCATCTAAGTCCTTAATGCTTACCACTTTGTGGTTTAGAAAATAGAGGTGATCTGCTGGGGTGACACGCTGGGTCTTCATCGCAGCTTCAGGTTTGAAGCTTTGTTCTTCCACACACTCTAAGAGGTTCTCCTGTTTCTTCATTGTCATCTGGGAATTCTTTAGGAAAGAAAACGAAAGGTTGCCTTTCTCATCTCTCTGCATGGTTCCCTGCAGCCCAGTTACTAGGTCTTTTTCACAGCTAATTCTTAATCTTTCTGCCGCTGTCTCTCTTATCTAGACCAACCATAGAAGGATCTTCAGCATTTCTTGTCGCTTGTCAAAATGAGTTTCGTGGAGGTTACCCTCAACCTGGATATCTATAAGATCCTCAGGGATTAACTTCCTTTTTTGTGTTTCAAAGTGTATCAAACTAGGATGTATAGGTTGACTGATTTTTGTTCCCTGCAAGAGCCAGTCTCCCAAAGTATTTCAGAGAGTATGCCAAGAACAAAACCTACTGTGAAAGAAACAGCTCAAAGTTGAATATAAAGCTGGCATTTAGCAACACAGAAGGTGTTAAGATTATACAGTGAGAAACAATTGTGTTTAATGTTAGTTTTGTGCTATGAGAGTAAGAAATAAACGCAAGAAGAGCCTACAGTACCTAATTTTGAGGTTTTGATAGTTTTCCTTAGACTTTATTCTTTTCAAGGCCTCATGAATTTTTTGCATTTCTGCTGTCTCTTCAAGCAATGGATGAAATTTCTAATCCTTTGTAGGTTTTGACGAAAATAATTATGTAAAGGAGCTCTACTCCATATTTACAAATTTACATATTTACATATTTACTTTGGGCACCTCTGCACTGGTGCAGGTGAGATAGGTATACATTTTCGAATTAGAGTGAGGGTTGTGTCTATTATTGGCTATTAATTGTGGCAGTAGTATGGCAGGACCTATAAAACACTGACATCAGACTCTTTTTGCACAGACACCCCGTGGTCTTGATAAAATTTCTAATGCCATTATTTTTCACAGCACTTTTCTGTATTTCCTTCTCTAATTTCTCTTTTGTATGTAACCCAGAAATAGATGGTTTTGGAAGTAAGGGTGTTAGTTATGACAATTTGTACAGATTTATTGACTTTCAAAACATAAAATGGCTTAAAGTGTTGATTTGAAATATCAATAATGGGTGTTATTTTGCAATTATCAGAGCTGGCAAAGAATAAAAAGAACCCTCTTTTACACTAGTAATAAACTTTTGCAAATTTGTAATTAACAGCTGCACCTTGAGAGTCACATTTTAAATGACCTGAAAATTTGCCAGTTTGTTTCTATGCATGTGAAAAGGAAAAAAAATACCACAGAACAACGCAGCTCCAAATGCTTGCCTTGAAATCTAGAGCTTGTAATATTTGTTTGTAATATTTTCTTCTTTGATAAAACTTGATAAAAGTCAAGTTTCATCCAACATTGAATTTTTATGACTACTTAGAAACGCCTGAAAGTTTCTTTCAGAATTGCTGCTGACAGACCTTTTAACTACAAAAGCACATTAAATTCGCTATAATCAGAATGCAATTATTAGATTTATATTATAAAACAACTATGTTACTGCCTACAAATAATATGAGAGAAAAAAGGAAATAAAAATTGCCTATCTTAAATAGCAGGAAAACAGTGATTAATCATCCTGTTCATGTAAACAGGGTTATTTTTCTTTTTATAACATGACATCGAGCCAAAAGTATGTGATTGATTTTATAAATCAGTCACTACCCTGTTCATACCGTCATTTTTTTTCTTTTAATGCACTCTGCATTAATATCCTGCCTCTGGCTTGTTTCATTTAATTTCTTCCTTGCCAGTAGAAAGTAAGCAGCTATGTATGTTTGAAGGCAGTAAGCATTTCTCTGCAAAAAAAAAAAAAAAAAGACCGAAAAAAAACCACAAGAGAAGGTAGAATTTGGGGAGCTTCCAGTGGGAATTCGACAATAAGCATGATAAGCTTGTTTTGTGTTTGGAACTAAAGAGTTAGATTTTCTGTTAGGCTTTCAGAAATTGCTCCTGCAATAATAGCTTTACTGCTGTTAAACCTCTCACATAATATGCAACACCTTTCTGACTCTTTATAAGGATTTCCAATATCTAGAAATGGTAGATAACACTCAGGACTGCATCCTGACCTTCAGCTCTATGACCGACTAGGCCATTTTTTCACTGTCCTTGTGAAGCGCTAAGCTTCTTCTCAACCTTTGTTTTTATTCTAATTGCTAACCAGGCAATAATTCAGGTAGCTCCTCACTTGGTCATAGAAACAGGGAATTTCAGCAAGGCATAAAGCCGGAAATCCAACCAGAGAGGATTTGAACTACAGTTTGAATTCTGTTTTATTTGTGTTAAACTATTTATTGACCCCCATGTGCTGGAGCTCTTCATAATCCATTTGATACATTCCTAACAATTATCATAAATACTTAAAGTACATATTTGTTTGTTGTCACTGGCCCCTTTTTACTCAACATAATTTTTCTTGATCCATTAGTAAAATGTTGTTTCTACTTTATGTCACTGTATCCCTGGTCTTGTAAGAATGAAGGTATGGAAGCTTTAGCATATATTTTAATAGGTGCTCCCTCAAGAGTATACTGCTGAGAGTCTCAAATAATTTTCTAGTATAGTCTGTAAAGCTACAAAGAACAGAAAGTTCTCCTGTCATCTACTGAGACCACCTACCTTGGTCTGTCTTGTATTGTTGGTATGGATTGCACTGCTATGTTTAAGTTGCTTCTACAGTTTCCCTGGCAAGTCCTCTTTTCTTCACAGTAGCTGGTTTGCATTTGATAATTTCTAACTCTTTCTACCAGCATCCAGTGTCCCCATCCTAAACACACTCAACATGTCCTCCTAATTCTGGAGGAGACAAGTTGTTAGCTAAGATTTACTGAATTTCTTCTTTCGTCATGAAGTCTTTCCATTTAACATCCAATATCTTTCATAAGTGCATATATTATAGAAGATGTCTTGTTTCCTGCCTAATGTTTTAGTAGTTCTCCACTTCTATCCAGCTACGTGTTAACATTTGTGGGGTCAACAGCACAGATTGGTCTTGGCACTTGGTCCTTTTGGATATCCTCATACTGGTCCATCCAATCATGATGCCTTGCTTGGTTTGTTGCTGAGACTGCAAGAAGCATCTGGAATTATACTGAAGTGAACATGAATAAATGCAGTATAAAATCAGCTTGCAATTCTTTTACTATGTATTTCTATAAGCACCAAGGTAAGCGTATTGCGTCAAGAATCTCTCACTCCATTTTAGTAACAGTAGGATGTAGTGTTTATGTATTTGTGTATTTTTAGAATTTTCTATTCTTTGTGTGAGGAAATTAGTCTTGTTATCTGCTAACAAATCTCCTTAATTTCACATTTCTTACAGTTGATTAAAAGATGGTGCCTCTTATAGTATTTATTTTTTGTGTCTTTTAATTCTGTCTTCAGTTTCTGGGCTTCATTCTAAAAGCCTACCAATGTCTGCTCCACATGATGGTTATATAAAAGCTGTTCTTCCTCCTTATCTTGTGCTACTTTATGCTTCTGTTATACCTCTGGATCTTGTGAAAATTATTCATTTTAGACCAGTGCCTTTTTCACATTGTCCTTTTCCTACACCTGAGTTTCATACCTTGTAGTGCTTCCAGAACATTAGTTTTGCTTTTAAGACACTAAACTGGCTTGCAAATAATTTCAGTATTAATTTGCCTGTACATGTACTCATTTCTCTTTTTTTAGAGTATATGGCACAACATTCAAACGCCGTTCCTTACAATGTAGATCCCTAGGATGTTCTCCCCTGGAAAATATGAGCCTGTTTCACCGTTAGGCCAGCTGCTTCATTGCCAGGGCAGTTGGACAACATCTGGTGTGTGTATGTAGATCCAGTGAGGCTAAGATGACTGCAGAATCTCAGCAGAGCCAGGAACATTCTCGCTACCTGGAAAAGCCCTTCGACCTTTCTCATTCACACAGTGTGAAAAATGCCTATCACTTTTATTGTAGTGCAGTGTACGTGCTCACATCCAGGAAAACTAGCCTGTTCTTCCTCTTCAGTTATGTGTTATTCTATTTCATGGGCTTATTTAACATCCAGTTGCAAATGGCTTTTACATAGCAAAAGGCAGGAGGTGGCATGATTGTGTTAGAGTAGCAGGCAATTTTTAAAGGTTTTATGTTTGGAATGGAAAAAAGGCCAACAGCTTACTACTAACCACATGATCAGACTAGTTAAATGGACAGCCCTGGACCACATATTTAAAGCTGTGGCAGTAGATGTGGGGCTGTTTGTTCAGTGCTATCCCATCACAGAATTACACAGCTCGCTGTGGTTGCAGTCTGATAATTATTATTGATTCGCTCTCAGGCTGTCAATCTGGGGACAGCGCTAAAGCAGTCCATGATGGACAGAAAGAGGATTGGACAGCCACCATCCAACGAGGAAACTTCATCTTGAAAATGAACTTAGATGAGATGGTGCTAGTGGATAAGGGTAATTGATGATTGTTTCAGAGTGGAAGAAGGGAAAAAGGAGAGATAAAAAATTTCTCTTTGGCATTCATCCTTAGTGCCCTGTAACACTCCAGGGACTGTCTACAAAGTCTATGAAGTTTAAAGTTTCTATTTTCAATGGTTAGCCAAATATACTGCACTTATAATAAGTAGTGATTAGCTTAGGGTCACCAGGATGCATGAGAAAGACAGAACAGTACCTCAGGGAAATAACTTTTCCCAACCCAGATGTATTATCTTGGTCTAGTTTTGAGTTCCTAAATGTAAGCAAATCTTAGCACTTTTAGGTTGGTTAAAATGTTTAATACTTGAGATTTAAATATTAGCACTATGGATCATTATACTAAAGACTTGCACCTGCAGTAATGAGACAGTTATACATTGTATTTTGAAGCATCCATACTTGTTACATATTTCTTTATAAATCTGCTGTAGTTAATTAGAATAACTCATGAGAGAGTAAACATTCATAACAGAAGTGCTGAACTGTGTAAGCTAGCCAGAATCTTATTTTATGATGTTGTTGGCCTTTATATTTTTAAAACACCATACAAAATGCTTGAGATGGGGAAATCAGTGCAGATTAAATAAAAACCTACATGTGCTTCTTGATCTGTCTTTTCAGCTGAAGTCTGCCCAAGATTTTAATTCAGCACTGATAATGTTGGTTGCAATTTCCTCTGCTCTTTTGCTAACTTAAATTGAGCCATTGTGTTTCAGTTGGGGTTTTTCTTTGTTGGTCATCTTGCCACATACAGAACACCTGGGACCCCAAATCTCCTATAAACTCTAGAAACCACAGTGTGTGAATTCAAAAGTGCCAGCTGGAAGCAAGCACTATTACTGTGGCTGCCGGCTGGCAGGGAGTACCTCTGAGCCTCTCCTGAAAAATAAATCTCTGGGCGGAGGGGAGCAAACGAGAGCCCTTCCCTCTTCAAAATCACCAGATTTACTCCCATATAAGTGCTGCAGAAGGAAAATGGGATAAATAGTGTCTTTTGCCAGCTCTGGTGTCTTCAGCATGCAGGGAGGGCTCAAACCTTCGCCACCTCCTTGGCAAGACAGCAAGGATGTTGCTTGCAGCCCCATGGTTCAGGGTGAACACTGTTGGCTTGCTCGTAGGGGTGACTTCTTATTAACTCTTGTGTACAAACATTTTCTTCATGTTACCTTTCAACCTAGTAGCCGCTGCATTAATATAAGTATTTTCCCTGGTGTTTCTTTGTTGTTTGGCTGCTGTGATATTAAACATCAGTTGTAACTGAAAGGGACCATATTTTAGGGAAAATTCACTTGGATTTTCATATAAGCCCTCATAGGGGCCTATGTTAAGTGCCTAAGCTGTGAGGCCAGTCTTCCCAGATTTTTATAGAGGAAGAGATGGACTCCTTCAGAGGACAAGTCTGAGCAAGTGTCTAATTTATGCGGCCTGACTCAATTCCTTGAAGGGTTTTTCTGTCTTCTCACTACGTGATCAGAGATTGTCAGTAAGAGCGGAGATCTTAAGGCAGCTCAGATGAATGGCAAAACCAACCCTTCCTTTCTGGCGTCTGTCATTGTTTCCAACCAGTGTTATCATCCTCCACAAAACAGTACAGAAGAGTGAAATGCAACCAACTATTCCTCTTCCTGCCCCATTCAGTAGACATGAGGAAGGGTACATCCACTCTTACTGGTGGTAGAAGGGAAAAAAAGAATTACCTCCAGGACCACAAGGCTGCCTAAAGGAGTGTCAGCAGAATGGAAGGTGTAAGCCTGGTAAGAAGGATTTATAATCTTCTTTGCAGGCAGCCAGGAAGGTTTGTACTCTGGGATATAGCTAGAAAATGGTTAATCCTGCTTTCCTTTTATATTATTTCTCTTTAGATGAACTTTTAGATAAAGCAAAATTGTATTAAACTTTTCATTCCTGTACCTCAGAAATAGCAGAATCAGAATATTTCAAACCTGATAAACATTTGCTGTCAGTCTGTGACTAATTGTACCAGCCATCAGCCCAAGAAGGCTAAGTTTATCCTCAAATTCTGTGATAGAGGAGATAGAGGTTTTAAATGAAATCGCCTGGGTTTACATGGCAAAAATGAGGACTCTGATGGAAAAGACGTTATTCTTTCGTTTGTGACTCTTCAAAATTTCCAGGGTTTACCTGGATTGCCTGAAGAATTAGCTAGGGCAGATGATAAGGCAAGATCTTCTGTGCGGTCACTTTTTTCAGATATCTCAAAGGCTTCTAAATCCAGTTGTTTTCTTAACTTGGCTCTGTGATCCCCTACTGTCCGCAGTGCAGATTAGTGTTTCGATTAGTCCTGCCCTTCTGATTAACGTCACGTGTGGGAAATTAATACTGTCCACAGAGGAACACTGTGTGTAAAGGTACTCTCCTGTGTTATCCCTCTGAATGCTGTCCCCACAAAGGCGGAGACCAAGAGAGATTTTCCTGAGTGCATCTGGGGACAGTCATGTAATGCTTGCTCTGGCGCAGCACTTTGGTTGCTGCTGTCAGATCTGCCACGGCTTCACCAGAGTCCCCAAAGCAACAGAGTTTCAGCCTTCAGCAGAAGAGAAGGGCCTGAGCAGGGTGTGAGAGGAGCCTTCTTGTCGCAGCAGATGCGATAATGCTGTAGCCCGTCGTGATCCCTGTGCGCAAAGTGAACTTGCCTTTTCTATAAGGGATTACCAAAATGTCATACTGGAGCGAAAAAATCAAGTCAACTTCCCAAAGACTGACTCCTTTAAAGCTGTTACAATCAGCATGCATTTTAGGTGAGTTGTGGAGATTAAGGTGCTGTTTGTATTTAGATTTGGATTCTATTTCATTGGCCCTAGTTGGTGCAGTTTTACTTCCCTGCTTTCTAGTTAAAGGCAGAGCTAGATGCGGCGTTAGCAAGAAGAATATCAGACTGGACACAACGAGACGTAACTGGGATGTGCAACAGACTGCGCACTCCACAATCCCAGAGGATGTCCAAATTTTGATGCTGTTTACAAGTTTTTTAGTATGGGTCAGGTGGTATTTTGAACTCTACCAGGCTGCCCAATTGCGTTTGTGTATACAACTGCTTGTATTTAATGACCATGATGCCCTATGTCTCAGAAGTCCCCCTTTTACTCAGATTTGCTGACTTTCACGGTCACAGCAAGGTCTGTCTAACCGCCCGTCCTTTCCCAGAAATTGTGAATTGAATAAGGCTGTGTAAGTTGAAGAATTGTTTCTCTGATAAGATTGTGGTTTTTCACTGTTGATATTAATTTGTATCTTTATTATTTATATTAACTAGCTTTCTTGGCTATCCCTACTTGCGGCAACAATAACTGCTAGTCCTGGTCCTGGGCCAAGCTGCATAAATGCCAGGAGAAAGCAGCCAGCTGTCCACAGGCTATTTGTGTGCCACTCAGAAATGGCTTGAATATCGCTTTAGGTACTGCAGCCTTGGAAACCCTGGCTTCGATAGCTTCTCTTATGACTGAGTTGTCTTGTGACACAGGTTATTGGTTTGCAGCCCCCTGTCCCAGCCAGGCTGCAAACAAAGGAACTGAGCTATCCTTAGGGCACATCAGGTGGAGGATTGTGGCTCAGAGAAGTACAGTTCCTCCCGACTTTTATCTACTGGGCAACAGAAAGAATCTGTGGCTCTATAGAAGCTCACTTTTTAGGAAATAACATCCCATCCTGTGAGTTTGTCAGCCTGACTCTGCCCAAGCTTCTCAAATCCCTCCCAAAATGAGAGAGCTGAGGGTCCCTGGGGCCACATGAGAATTATGTGCTGTGAGAAGCAGGTACAGGAGGCTACAGCAACATGTTTTACTCCTGCAAAGGTTTATAGCACAGGTCATGCTTTGACTTTAGGGGCCATTTTCTCAAGTTAGAAGCTGTGGCTTGAGGACTTCAGCAGGAGCTAATCCCATGTCCTGGCAAATTCCTCCAAAGGTAACATAGAAGAGTAGAGGTGAAGGCATGGCAATAGCGGTGCTGGCTCTACTCCGAGTGCTATGCTAGAGTAGAGGAATAATTGACTATATTGGGCAAATGATGGGAGATCACTGTGCTCTGACAAGGAAGCACGTGCGCCTCTCACTCATAACCACTGGACATGGAAAATAGTGGGTACTCACTGAAACAAGTAATACAACAAAGAGACTGTTCCATTGGTTCCTTTGAAGAACGCCAGTGATTGATGGGTGCCAGCTCCAGTATTTTCTCCTAGCACAAAGTGTCCCTGCATGCTCTTATCTGTGAGGGGCACAGGGTTACAAACTGGTGTATGGGGTGCATTTTCTGGAAGCTAGAGGCCTGCAATTGCTGGGAAGAAAGCTGCAGCTGAAAATATTGAATTTCTTTAGATCCCTAAGCAGACCTGCAGGTATAATAATTGATCACAGAACACTGTAGGCTGGTCTGAGATGTGCAGAGATGAGGCAGAAAAAGGCGCCATTCCTCAGCTGCCTCATTCTGCTTTTTTCTCCATCATGCTGTTTGTGTTGCATCTGCTGCCCTGGGTTTTTCAAGCATCTCCCATGCCTCTGACCATCGTGTGACAGCTGTTGCCAGATGATGACCCTCACTAGAGGCTGCCCTTTACATCTGTGTGCATATGCATGTTGTTAATACTGTAGTGTTTTAGGTGAGTCCTTTGAGACTGTGACACCGCTATTTTTCTCCTACAGTACCAATATAGTATCCTGTGTGCTCATTAGGAAGCAGGAATTTTTCAGGAATTTGGAAGCTTTTTGCCTAAGGCTCAGTGGCCTAAAAGTAGTGTTCTGCACTGAGTAGTTTAATAAGTTTCAACGGCTTTCTAAGCAGCAGCATCACTGCTGTCCTAGTAACAGGGTAATAATCCCAAATAAGACTCCCATGCCACTGCAGGTATAGAAAACATTGTAATATTTATTTTTTGCATGTTGCAACTCTTGAGTAGTCAGATCTTCTACAGAAGCATCGTCTCCTGATTTCTGACCCGAGTCGGGGTGGGGGGTGGGTACCAGCCTCATGAAAGAAGAGCACGATAATCCTATAAATGGTTGGGACACACTTGTACATCATTTGAATGAGACTGTGTCAGTCAGCAGGTAAGCAGTTTTGTAATAGAAAAGAAGCTGGTTTGCGGGAGCTACCCTGCAGTCCCACCACTTGGAGCAGGTGTTACGATAAGATAATGGTCTCTTGTAGTAACCCTTGTGAATCACAATCCTTGAGGAAAAAGTAGGGACAAGCCCTTCAAATTGGGTTTCAAAAGCATATAAAGAGTTGACCTTACAGAGGTAGTTCAAGGAATAACCTAATCTTTCTGTCCCATATCCCCCCATGTACAAAAGCTTGCCTGAAATTGAAAGGAGGGGGGGAAGCCTGTAAAGGCAATGTTGATACCAAATAAAGAGACTGGTGTCCCCACAAAATCATTTTACAGCCTCTCTCTGCAATCTGCAGAGGATTACAGGTTTGCAGCACGTTTATGTCTGGCTGAGACCACGGAGGGTTTGTTGCAAAATGGTTATCAGTGTAAAATCAAGGCATAAACAACAGCACCGAAGTAGAAAGCCTAACAATTCGAATGAATTGAGTGGAAGAAATGATGCATCTTAAAGACAACGTTGCTTCAAGAAAATATATTTTCTGCTGTGTTTTTTTTTCCCCATTATTAAGCTCTAGTAAACTCATGTACGCTCACAGACTTGCCTTCTGCAAAACTAACATAATTTTAACAATTAAAGATTGAAGTGTAGACTTCTGAGATGATCCCTTATGACCTACACTTTATTAGATTTATGTTACCTTTTGATATGTTCTATTTGCTGGAAGCCCCAGCATCCTATCATTATGATTCAAACAGGCTTTGCTCTCTGCTCACAAATAATTGATGCTCCCTTTGCACAAAGCATAGTTTTCAGCTGATAAGCAGCAGGGTAATTGGCACCTTCACAGGATATTAGGCAGAAAAAAAAAAGCATCACACTTAGCAGACAGGAAGCAGACAGGAGAAGGTAACCAAATAATTGTGGTAGTGTGAGCGGGGCTAAATGCTACTTGACAAGTTCTATATGTTTGCACTTCCTGTAGTAAATATTAAGATTTCTATTTATCAGCAGAGGGGTGGGGGTGTGGTGGGGGGGCGGCTTTGTGACATGAGCATTTGTGAGAGAGGTGCATTGTTAGCAGTATCTGTATTGAATATGGTTTATTTATTTAAAGCCACTGCAGTTTTAAACGCATCTACATGAAGCATTTCTGTGGTCCGATGTTAGGTAGTGGGTGTGACATAATTAACAGCACTGTCATGTCAGATAGGTGGCTATGAATAATGCGAAATTGCAATGGATTCCTGTGCAGCTGCATGTCACACATCGTGCCTACAGGCTTGCAGCCTTAAAAAAAAATTAGGTGTATTTGAGGGAGCCAAGAAATGCTTTCAAGTCTAAAATCTTACTCCATCCGATGCAGATAAAAAGCTTCTTGGCTGCAGGCACTGGCAGTGTCACTGTGTCTCTCGAAATATTTTTAGTTTGTTTGACTTTGCAATGCTATTCTGGTACGACTTTTGTGGTGTCCAGCAGCTAATAGCTATACATTTATTTTGAAATTATCCTTTCAGGTTCAGCCATGTACCTGTTAAGAGTAAAACCGTTGAACAAATGAGTCATATCAAATGTGCAATCTCATCAAATTTAGCTTCTTAACTTTGGCTGGTATTTTTAACGTGTGGCATTTCTCACCGGTAATTGCTTTTCCTTTATTTTCTTTGTATAGATTATGGACCCCATAGTAAATGTATTGGTGCTTCTTTAATCTTGCAAGTCACTCGGATACTACACTGGGTATGCTGGAAATGTGTATAAATAGAAAGGTTAAAAATAAGTGTAACTATGTAATGCCATGCACTATTTCTACCAAAAACATTTCTGTTTACTAAGATCCACTTTTGTTAGCTGCTGCTAACAGCTCCCTTATGTGCTGTGTGTGTGAGGGGAGGAGAATGTTATATTAACAAAATAATTTGGTGATGAACTAGACATAGGCCAATTCTTAACGTTTAATAGTTATTAAAATATCCCTTTGAATCTGTACAGAGCACCACTATATGTATGAAGTTTAATTATTACTATAGGTTTACAAAGGCTTTGGTGGTGTATTTTATTAGAGAAGAATAAAGAGTGCCAGTGGAAATAAGACCTATCACATTATACAACAGCTCGTTCTCAAGACAAGCACTTGTGTCTGTCCTGATGATGGTGTTGCTGTATTTGTTTTCCAATTACATCTTGAGTGAACTCAATAGAGCACAAGGCATGATGGGAGAAATCGCCTTTCACTGCAATTACTGTTTATGGTCTGCCCAGAAATAGGTGAAGAAACATTCTTACTTACCACCCTTACTTGATTTCTGAGTACATTCCTTAGTACTTGTGCCGAAATAGGAACCTGCAGCAGAAGGAGGCGCCTAGCAGAGCTCTCTCGGGTTCGGTCCTATTTCTCACTTGCACGCACAACAATTACACCAGAGAAGAGGATTGATTTCTCCAACCAATTATGCTTAAACATGCTAAGCTTGTTATCGAGCTACGTTGTTGTTATGTAGAACACTGTGCTTATGTGGTACAGCGCTTTCTACTGATACTGATTATGAAATGAGTTCTTGCTGTCTTCACAGCACACAGATGGTGACAGTCTAGGTCTGAGTAACACATGTAGGGAGGCAGCATGTGATAACTCTTCGTATAGCATGTAGTTTGGGTAATTATGGCTGTGCGTGTCTCACTGTAGTACTTGTCAAACAGAATTAGTATTTTAAGAGCTCATAAATTTGTTAGAATATCAAATTTCACTGAGTTTTTTTTCTATGCATTTAACATCTCCAGAAATAACAATCCATTTTGAATCAGAAAACAAACATTCAATTTTCCTCTTCTGGACAGAGGTATAAATACCGGTTTTGTTGGAGAATACTCTCATTTTCTTCTTTAGTATTATGACAAATAAGATCTTTTCCTCAGAGTTGTGGAGTGTCTAGTATCATTAGAGAATCTTCTATTCAATTTTTTTACATCTTTATTGTGATCAGCATTGTTGGCCTGTTAGATATGGACCATTTGTATACGTGTTTATCTTGTTTCTTTGTGCAGAAGGGCCTTTAGTTCATAGCAGTTTCCCGCATTCCCTAGGTACTACACTGTATTGGTATCACCATCGTGGGACGTGACAACCCAGCTGCTGAAGAACAATATTTCTGCAGCTCTGATTTCACAGACTCTACCAGTATCAGCCCATGGAAAGCCTTGCTGCTGTAGATCACCAGGCAACTGCTTGATGGTCTGGAGCTGAGCTCCTCTGAAGCTGCACCCATAGTTCACTGTGGTCTGCCCCTGCAGAGCCTGCTGTTATCCCCTGTGCTCTGAGGAATACAAGGCTCCTATAATATTCCTTGAATACCCCTGGAGTCCGGAGGGGTTACCATAGCATTCAGAGAAAGAAAACCCTTCCTGGATTAATCTCAATCTGCTCTACTCTTCCAGAGCAACAGTCTGTTACTCTGTGACATTTCTTCCCTCTTAGTCTGTCCTCTTCCTGGGGCTCTGCTTGACAAAATAAAATGTACACAGAAAGAAAAAATCTTTTAGCGTCTGCTTTGATGGGGAATCCTGCCTCACAGGACAGAGCACCTCCCCTCCAGCCGGAAAAGGGTGGCGGAAACAAAACATCCAAGTTGTCAGATCCAGAGTGAGATGAGTTTCCCTCAGTCCCTGCCGACACTTTATCTGGTGCTACCAGATGCTTTTTAGCAATGTAAGCCACTGCTGGAGTAACACCAGGCTGAAGATACACAATGTTGTCTTCTCTGTCTTGTTAAATTGACCATTCGGAAGGAGAAGAAAAGCCAGGGGGGTTGCAACTAGATTTTTGCCTCTGATTTGCAGCATGTTAGTGCCTGTGGCCAACTGAGAAATATCTTTTAAAACATATACTCTGATGTGTTAAATTAGGAGGAGGACTTAAAATACAGCCCTGTGGTGTTGGTCATTGCCACAGATGTAACTCCACATTAAGAGACTGTGCTAATAAAGTAAATACCACTTTTCTTCACACAGGACGTTAAACCTGCATTGCTCAGACAAATAAAGCCATAAATTAAGGTGTAATTTTAGTTATAACAAGATACCTACCCTAGCCTTAGGAAGAAAAATCTGCTTGAGAGGTGATCACAGCATCTGCCTGGGACAGCTGAGGTTGAAGTTACAGCCCCTAGTAATGTCCAGCCTTGTGGCACTCCCCATTGCCATGGGCACAGCAGAGGCCTCTTTCCTTGAGGTACCAAGGGCTACAAGACTCACAGCTCTAAAGGGTCCCTGCGCTTTGTCATCCTTTTCCTGCTGCAGCTGCTGTTTTAGGCAATCTTTTGCAGTATTTCTCTGTTGCTGGCAGGAATCTGAGTCAAGATATATATTGTGGCTATACCCCACAAGCAGCCTCCTAATCCGGTAAAAGTGACAGAGTACTTAACAGTTTTACAGACATTCATTCATATGCTGCGCTTTTTTTTTCCTGCATCCTGAGTGTGAATTAGGATGATGCCTTCAAAGACAGGATGACAATTTGGCATCCTTGACATGATGTGCATTATTGGAACAAGGGAAGGCAGAGCCTGCCTGTTTAGATCAAGAGAACACTTAAGAGGATACTTACTGTTCTTCCGAAGTCATCATTAGGCTCAATTAGTATTTGTTAAGTGGTTGAGATTTTTGGGTGAGTAGTACATTATTTACGTACTATTACCATTTATATAGTAGTAGCGAGGAGGGCTGATCATGTGGTTGAAGCTGAAGCTGTAGAATCAGGAGATGTGGCTCCATGTCACAACTCTGCCAAAGATTCTTTTTTTTTTTTTTTTTTGTGACAAGTCATTTAGTCTCAGTGTCTCAGTTCTCCAGCTATAAAATGGGAATAATAATGGTGCCTTGTTCCCAGCTTTTGCTTGTCTTATTATTGATGACTACATTCTCTTTGGGGGTTAGACTTTCCCTTGCTTAAAGGCTTAACACAAAGAGATCCTAATCTCAGCTACTTTAATACAAATAACAGCTACAAAAAATAGCGCTATTACTACCTGGGCATCAGCATGACTTGTGACATCAATATCATGCTGACAAGCTCCTTACCTCTCAGGATTTGCTTTGCCCATCTCTGCTCCTAATCCTAATGCATTCAGTCCTGCTGGGGTGGAAAAACATCTTCATGGTTAATACTCCTCCCTCATGAAAGGAACATTACTCTGGTTTTCTGCCTATCTCTGCTTGTCAAGGTGAGCTGCTGGCATTACGTCCTGCATACATCATTGCTTAGGTGTTATACTCAAGGAAACCTTTAGTTAGTCCTGGCATTTATTTCTGCAACATATACTCATTTTTGGAGGTTTGCTTCTTTTGAAAAGTGCAACCACCTCTTCTCACTTTTAAGCATTTGCTGCAGCACCTTCCGGTAAGGTGGCATAATACTACCAGGTCCTCCTTATCCCCTTTCTTCTCCTTTCACTGGTCATCTTTAATAGGTTTACACAGGCCTTTTCTCTAACAGCAGAATAGAAATAGCAAAAGTACCAGCATTGAGCTTATCCGTTTTTTCAGGCCAGAGTTTCTGAATCTCTCAGTTGAGAAGACTGCAAGATCTTTCCTGGATCAAGCCCCACAAATGCCGCCACCATCTCCAGGTGACGGGGCACGAGGAGTGGAGCCAGGTCTCTGAATAGTTCCCGTGGTTGCAAACCTGCTCTCATTTCTGGACTAGAGACCCGCAGGATTCCAGAAAGATCTATTTGGTCTACAGCATCCTCTGTAGACAATGCATATCCTGCCCTAATACAGTGACTCAGACTGTAGTAATCACTTCTAGTAACAGGATAGTTCTCTGCTATAATCCTCGTTAGCAAGAGAATGAAACACACATTTATTCAGGAGTGGATTTGGCTAGCAGGGCTAATGCACTAAATGACAGTGAAGTCCACCCACCAGAACATGCATTATGGAGTCTTAAAAGATCTGAAATAATAGAAATGAAAGCTACCATTAAAGAAAATTTAGGGCCAGGTTAAATGCTTTTATGATGGGTAGAAGTATCATAAATTAAAGTATTTCATAGTGTTTATTACATTTTCAGCCAAAGGAAATAATAAATGCAGTGACTGGCTGATTAAAAAATATCCTATCATTGGCTAAATTATTAGTGGGCAGTGACCCTAATTAACAGGGTAATAAACCTGAAGATTTGCTTGTGATGCAGCTGTTGAGAGACCGTATGCTCCAGGTGGAGTTTGCTCTGAAAATGAGAAGGAGCCCAAGGTTCCTGGAAGAAACAAACCAAACAAAAAAATTGGTTGATGAGAGTCCCTGGGTTACTGGAAGTGACACTGCATTGTAGGTTGCAGACCATAATTGTCCCGTAAATTTATGGCTTGGGTAATAAGAAAAGGCTACAACATAGTTCTCGCATAACACACCGAGCAAATGTGGAGGTCAGATAACAAAGTTTATATCCAAGCATGGGTTCACTTGCTGTTCTGGAAATAAGACTGATTTTTATTTTCTTCATTCCTTCTTGCAATTAAGCAGATGAGTAAACATGAAGCCTTAATTGCTGCCTTGATAAAATACCTAATACCAGGCTTTTTTGAAGGGGAGTGAAAGAAACAACTGTAGTAACACAATTCTGTGGATCTGATCTCCTTTGCGCCCATTCTCTTTTTGGGATGTCTCCCTTGCAATCTCCCTTTCCCCTGCCATTTATTTCCCTAGGTCTTTCTTTTTAGTTCATAATCTGATCTAGCTGATCATTGCATGGTTTGTGCAGTGCCTAAAATAACTGAACCCTACCCTAATTAATGCCTTCTTCAGGTTTTTTTCAGTAACTCATCCTGAAAAACCCAGAGGAACCTTAAGTTTCCCTGCTTCTCTGATAAGCTATAAACATACATTCTGGGAATTTTAGAAGAGCCCCAAAGCAGTCTCTGAATTTGCTGATGCATTTGATCTTTTGAAATAATGGCAAACTTTAAAATTAATTATTTGTGCAGGTTTATAGATTCAAGTAAGGGATGATTAATTTAATCATGCTTAGATGTCCGACTATCTGATTTGCATGTTTAATCTGGTCATCAGATGTCTAAGGGCTATAAAGTGCTCCTGTATTTACTCTGGGTACAAAACTGATGGATAAAATTAAGGTCATTTTCCAACATCAGGCCTAATTATGTGCAGGGTGGCCTTCAGGCAGCAAAATTAATCTTGTACATTCAGTGGGGCAAAATGAAGAGCACCAAACCAGAGGGTCATATCACTGCTTAAATGATTTGTTTCATCACAAAATAATGTACAAATAGGAAATTCCCTGGTTCTCTTGACCTTCTCAGCTGCTTAGGGAAAAAAAGTTATCAGACACGCCTGCTGTATGGATAGCTGTATGGTTTTAATTTTTTTAGCAATTTTGCTGTTTGGAATTCTTCCTGTTTGAAAATGATGGGGAAAAATAAGGACTTTTTAATTTGAGCATTTCCTGTAATTAGGGGTGGAATGATCCCCCTTGTCTCTGGGGCCTGAATCAAATTCTACTGATGCTTTTGGGAGTTTCCTAACTGCTTGTGAGTGGTTTTGGAATAATTTAACAGTGGCCTAAAATGAAAGCACAGAATTCCTGAGCTAAAAGGTAGACTTGAGGATAAAAATTTACAATGTTATTGTTGTTCACAAATTTACTGTTAAATGTAGAGGTCTTAAGGCAAACTCTTTGGAACGTGTGTGATGCCTTATCCGTAAAGGTGGTGTTTTTCCCCACAAACACACCCTATCAAAAAAGATCAGAGTCAAACCGATATTTTCATTGTACCCCTTCCTTGGCAAAAATCCCTGGTTCCCATAATGCCATCTGACATTGTTTGTCCTGTGAAATTTTTACTGTTACTATGATTATTTAAAGGAATTGCCATAAAATACACATGAGTTATGGTCAGCAGTCACCCTTAGTATTTGGGGCTGTGATCAAACATGAAGGCTGTGTGCAACACATTTTATTGGTTTCAGGACCTTGCATAAGAGGAGGGAAGTACCTGCTGCATCCTCCGTTAGGAATACTGGCGTGACAGGAATCTTGTACTAGATTTCCCACTCCTGATAGCTAAGGCTCTGCTTCCTGCTAAAATTTAGAGGCAACAGAGCGTCATCTTCTCCATCATCTGTGTGCGTATGTGTATATAATAATGTTTGCAAAGCTTTCATGCACTTCCTCCCTCTGCTACCTCCTTCCCCAGTGATTCAGTCACTTCATATTGTAATACTTTGTTGACTATTGATTTTTGGTTAAGGTTGGAGCCCAGTACAACTGTATGAGCATTCGTTGGCTTTAATTTGATGTTATGCTGCTGCCTTCCATTCCATATTGACAGGCATCCTCTTATTTTCAGATTGGTGTCCATTCACTGATGAACGCGCACTAGGGGGATCATGACCTTTTCTCTTATCTGGACAGCTCTTGGCTTCATGAACATTTTTTGCTGCAGGGTGTTATTAACAACAGGGTGATAGAACAAAGAAATGAAGCAATGGGAAGCACATCAATGTATGAAATTTGCTTTATTAGGATTCCCCTGAGGCCAGAGCAGTCCCTAATTACAGAGGTGTTACATCCCTTCTTGGAATAACAAACTATATTTTTAGCAGTAATGAGAGCATGATTTTGAAATCACTGTGTGGACATCCTCCCACTGTACAGATGCTTGTTAATTCACATTTTCCCAGATACTGATTTTGAGAGAAACATACAACAAAAGAAAAGCTAAACATCTGTGAAATTACCTACTACCAATTGAACAAAGCATCACACATTTCAATATATGTATTTTGAATTTTGAGCTTTCCTGCCATTCTATTTCACTATGTAGGAATGCAGTGTAATTTGTAAAATAATCCGGTTTGTTAATACGCTTATGCAGAGACAAGGCCACAATGTATTAGTGATGTGAGTCTGAATCTCTTGTAGCATCTGGATGCGCTGTTTAGGTAAATACTGGGAGGTTCTGTTGGTTATAGAAATCTTCTCTGAGCATGCCTGGGAATGAGCTGGCATCCTGAATTCCCAACAATAGCACTTGGTTGTTAATTCCCAGATTCTTCGTTCCGTCTTGATGTGAATTGTTTCCAGAGTATCCTATTTTAATCTTCTTTTGGTCCTCCTGCTGCCAGACTCCTGAGGCAGAACAAAGGTAAAATGAGAAGCAACCATATTTGTTTATTCTGCAAACACATGCTTATTATAACCCATACAGCTCTTAAAAACAGCATGAGCTCAGCAGAGCTCATCTTTGCCTGCGCAAGCTGGACATGCTCCCAAGACAGAGGAGGCTAACAGGCCCCATTGCAAAACGTGTAACCTGCTGATTACCCAAATAAGTGGCCCTTATGCTACTGCCACAGCTTCTGACCTCTCATGTCAGATTTGACTGGCAGATTGGCCTTCTCAAGACTCTTAGTTTACAGATCTAAAAACAAATGCAGGCAATCAAAAACAAACAAACAAAAACCTCACCCAAAACACGGGTGCCAACATTAGCAATTCACCTATGTGAGTACTCCTTGAAGCTTTCTAACTGCACTCTTCTCGCTGAGTCCTGTTTTGTCCCTTCCTTCTTACTTTGTGTTAGGCAGCACCGTGTAATAGAGCCATGTCACTGAAAATAGTGCCATTGGGTTTTAACTGAATGGGCCGTGACCAGCTTTACTGTCTTCGGTGGGATACGGAGCAGCTTCCCATCAATGTATCCCATTGCCCTCTGTTGGGCTGATCCAGCACTACTCTCTTCCTGTAGCAACCAACTTTGGCTGTTGGTGAAAGAGATTCTTGTTCAGAGCAGGGCCTTGGGCAGGAGATTTCAGGGCTACGTTGGGCACAATAGGTAGTAAAATGACAGGTGTGGTTTAATCTGATTTTAGAGATATTTCTTTATTTAAAATTGAAAATTTGTAAAATCTTCTAGCAATGACCTTTTAAAGTGCTTCCTTACATGAGGATTTACTGAAATATTCCATTTTCCTGCCATTTGCTGTTAATTGACAATGTTAAAAAAAAAAGAACAAACAAACAAAACACACCCAACTTGAAATGATGAAAATTTGTATAAGTGTTCCTAACGGCATTGTAAATTGAGGCTTATACTGTGTTTTCTTCAGCCCATAAATGCTTTTTCTCAATAATAAACAAATTGTAAAGGATGGAAGCACTACCATGTGTTTCAAAACTTGGATCACAATGTTGGTGATTGCTTTGTAAAAATCACCAAGCATTTATCCAGCCAAAGAAGGAGAGAGAATAATTCATGGAGCCTGATAAGTAGGATCCTCAGTTGGGTTAGGGCCCAGGAAACTCCTCTGCTTGGCTTAACGTATACTGATTTATACAAGAGAAAAAAGTTTTGAAAGGTGACATCATAGTGACCTCACTTCAAAAGGCCCTGTGAGAACAGACGGAGCCGCTCTCCTGGGAAGTGAGAAGGACAAGTCCTTGTCCTTGCCCTGGAGCAGCCCCAGGGACTGGTCCCTGGGCTCCAGCCCTGTGGGGCTCCCTTCACCCAGCCCCCCAGGGAGCTGCCTCTATGTCGCCATACCACCTTCCTCACTGCTTGGAACACGCTTCTTTTTTCCAAAGTACTTTTTGTTCAAAATGCCAGGAAATGAAAGAAAAGTTTTGCTCAGCCTGAAATTTTTGAAAATGCGAGAAAAAGATGCCACATAAAAAGAATCTTGGTGCTGTTTTTGTTAGATGACTCAACTTACTCAGAGTGTCGGTGTCACATACGCAAGTGTTGCTCTGTGCTCGTTGTCCTTTTTAAGGACCCTGGTATTTTTTCATATGTGCTGTGTACTTCACCACTCAGGGTTGCATTACAGGCGTTTCCCTCTCTCTGGCAATAATTCAGTCAGCCAAATACAAATCAAAGGAAACACTTAAGTGGCTCATTCCCTTTTAAAAGGAAAATGATACCAATAAAAATATTTGGCTTTAGCCCTCTTCTGCCCCAGAAGCTCCTTTAGCCTCTTTTGCCTCTCTCCAGATAGTTGTTTATTCAATATTAAGCTCCTCTTTCCCAGAAGACTGAAGCATCCACATTCACACTTCACCAGCAACGTTGTGATTCAGTAATGAGGATAAAATGCTTTCGGGATTCTGTGCTCATTGAAAGGCTGAAGCTAACCAATCTACTTTGTAAGAAGATGACTTTGTTCAGCCAAGAAATATCTCTTTACTGGGCTCCTAAAGCCCACCCTAACTGCTAGAGAGAATGCTAATTGAAAGATGAGGGTGTAATTGCACCAGACAAGTAATTTTTATTGAGTAATTTTTCAGTGTTAGGTGGGCAGAAACAGCAAAGTCTCCTATTAGTGTTAAGGAAAGATGCACAGCTGAATCCCAGAACCTGATAATGAAAGTTTTCCTCTTTATTGTAACAGTTAAAGCACATGAAATGCCTCTGCAGTTAAATTACAATTAAATGCTTTCCTTTTTTAGATGGCTGACAGATTTACAGAGCATTTTCCCCTCAAATAGGTATCTTTGCGCTCTGTGTACCTGTGAACACAGCATTCCCTGGCGTCCTTCAAAGTAGGGAGAGAAAACCACACATACTCATGTGCTGAAAAAGAGCCTTAGGTGGCTGATCTTTCAGATAAAAGAAGTGGTTCTAGCACTAAAAAGGAAGGAGGCAGAGGATGTACAGCATCTTCTGTTGCAGTATGCCTGTATTGTGTCATGAAAGGAAAATGGAGAAAGAAAGGGAAAGACAGCAACGCTTCACAGTCAGGTGGTTTTCTCTGTTTTAGGAGGATAGTCTGACTTAAAAGCAAAATCTGAAGGCCCTTATGTTTAAAACCATTTGGTAGCAAGATTATATTGAAGCCAAGAGTATGCTCAAATCTATAATCTATTTTGCTGTAATGCCATACAGCTTATTAAAGCAACAATGTCTAAGATAGCAGCCTCAAAATTTTGTCTTAAAATGCCATAGGATCTTTACATTGTCTCCTAATAACCACACAAACATGGGAAGTTTCCACTTTCCAATGTATTAGTTAACTCAGACATCAGGGTATGCTTAACTTTGAGGGCTCAGGTCTGCTTTTGGTGAAACAAAAGCCCTCGTAACCACGGGAGAGAATTGCTGTGTCCCGTTTAGGCAGTGAGCGCTCAGTGAAGGCAAAGAGCTGAAAAGAATATGTTGTCCTTTTCCAAGCGCTGGCAATGCCTGCAGCGGAGGACTGAGTGCATGAGGAGATCTGATTGCTTTCCCAAGGAGTTCATAATTTAAATAGGCAGAGGGGAGCAGGCGGGACGCTTCGTGGAATCTGTCCGCAATAACATCATGGGTCAGCAGGGCTTCTGGACTGCAGAAATGCTGCGATACGCAGCCATGTCCCCACCTGGGTGGGTCCCACTGGCAGAATAAGTCAAATGAAATCACCACCCTATGCAGCACTCACCGGTGGAAGAAAGGTGTATCAGCTTTTCATCAAGTGTAGTATTGCTGTGTACTACTGAAGAAGGAGCAGAAACATTTTATTCTATAGATGTTATGCAAGTTGTTTCAGCAGGGAGGATGAAATTGCCAGAATAAGAATTTGGCCAGGTAACTAGAGATAATGTTCCCCCTCTGTCAAAAAATAGCCACAGGAACTGCAATGAGTACAGCTGGCAGAGGGGCTAAAAATAGCACTGGGCCCACTAACATTATGTTGAAATATTGGCTGAGCACTGATTAACTCCCTCTGCTTCTTACCACCCAGTATAGAGCTGTTGCAGCTCCAGTGTCTTCCTTGGCCTCACAACAATATAGAATGCGTCATGTTAAAATGAAAAACTTTGATTTGGCTAACTAATAAATAAATAAGTAAATCTGTATTCTATGCGAGAAAACATGTACAAAAATAAAGTGTCATGGAATTTTAGGTGGGGACAGGGGAAAATCCCCCCTTGCCCTCCTGACAGGGTGATGCTGGGAGTCATTCCTGTGACCACTGAACATCTGCGGTGCCTGGCGTGGTCCAAGCTGAGAGAGCGCAGCACCTTGCAAGGTTGGACTTGTCTTGAAGGGCCAGGGATGAAGGGGCAATAGGCTTCTGTAGCAACTGTCTTGTTGTCTGATAAACTGCCTTAAAGCTTTTTTTCCACTCAAAATGGGCAAGCGGGATATCTTCTGTACTTACACAAGTGTGATTATGGAAAGCTACTTTACCTTGATATGGAGCAAAGTGCAGTGAGAAGAGATACTGTGTGCTATTTTTAAACCATAGCCAAATTAATTGCTGGTGCAACCAGTTTAGGTGTAACGTGAATAAAAAAGACATTAATTTAGTCCAGTATTTAGTATTGACAAACCAAAGAATCTGTTGATGCCAGATACATACAAATAATATCTGTTTTTCCGGGCAAGCTTTCACTTACTTTTTTCATCTTGTATTGACACATTGCAGTGAAATGCATGGGATACTTGCATCTTGTGGAAGATTCACTGTAACCAAATTACAATGGGATCTTCAGGAGCAGTATTATTCTTGGAGCTCCTGAAGCTGTCCCGTGCTGGAACTGTTGCAAAGGACAGTTTGTGATGAGCAGAGGCAATCCCAAAAGCATCTGTTCACTATAGAGCAAAGATGTCCACCGGGTTAGAGGGGGGGGTGGGGGTGGTATTTTACTCTGCACATGTTGTTTTCAGCTAGGACCATGTAAAGGTTTTGTAACAAAGTCTGCATATGTTTTGCATTCATTTTGGCTTCCATTACAAATGGCAAGCTTTCACAAGGACCGAGAAGTGGTGAACATGAATCTGGGGTTAGTGACATGTGACCAGAGTGTGAGAGCACTTGTGATGCAGGGCGAAGGGGAAAAAATAAAGCTAACTCAGTAATATCCAGGCCAAAACCTTCCTGCTGAAGTCTGAGATAAAGGCATTTCAGTAAATTGGCAGTGATCTTATACCATCATGAGGGTGGCCAAAAAATGTTTGTGGTGATGCAGATTTTTAGAAGTGCCTGAAACAGGGCCCAGTTATTTTTCTTTGGCTTGTGAGTCGAAGCTTTCAGTTTGCTAGTCACCTCCTCCAGGATTCTAAATCCTTCCAGATTCTGTTGGCATCAGAGAAACTCAAGGACAGTCAACACTCTCAGGATATATTTTTTCAAAGCACTCAGCATTGAATTAAGTAGTTGCCTGGCTGGCTAATATTAGGTATCATGAAAAATCTATTTGCAGATACAAGTTATAAATATCTACTATTTTGTAATAATTATTGAAAACGCAGGGTTTTTCCACATATTTGTCAGAGGCCCGTGCTATGGGTGAAGGTGCTGGGGCCAAGGAGATCTTGACCACAGAGAGGGGTCAGGATCCTGCCTCACACATACTACAACCACTTCTCTTTCCATCTACACACAAGTACTTGGCAAAATTAGGCTGTTATGGTCAAAGCAGCACAGACAGCATCCTTTGAAATCGTTATCACAAACCCCATTTTAAAGCTTATTTTCAAAACCAGACGCTGTGTTTTAATGACAAGCTTTGAAACTTAGCCATGACGAAGCTTGGAGGGTTTTGGGGATGCAAATTTATGTAAAATATACCACACTCCAATAAAACTCGAGTACCTGCACAAAATATCCTGACTGTTTTCCCAGCATTAGATTAATCATATCTGTCACTTACATCAGCTAACATTTGATAGTCTTAATTTTGCTTTACTGCTAGTTGCACATGAGGGTTGTGGCAGTGAACAAGGGGTAGCACGACTGGTCCTGGTCTGTGTGCATAGTTTTGTCCATGTACGCAGCGATATCTGCAACTCCTTATCAGAACTGAGATCAGTAGAGGAAGCAATACAAAGGTGCACAAATAGATTGACTCTGTGCTGAAAAGGATATTTTGCGACTGTGAGGTGCTTGCAGCTTGTTCTTCTATAGAAACCGCTGAAAAATTGCTACTTTTGAACCAAGTGATTAAATACCAGGTTTGAGGTCTGACATGCGTGTGATACCTGTAACATTTTGTTTGGGCTTGACTGAAACTGTTCAAGTTCTTTAGGGCACTGTGTTTTACAGAGAAAATATGTAACAAAACATGCTACCTGGGGCTTCCCTCGCATTTGTCCTGCATCTGTAAAACCTCGCCAAAGAAGTCCGCTGACACGGCTGTAAAACAAAATTAAATACAAGCATACGAGGGTTAAAAGTAAAATACTCCCTAATATCTCAGGTAATTTACACGTTAAAGAGCACTGTGGAATGAATTACGATGTCATGTCAGAAGCCACGCTTCAACCCCAAAGCTGCCAATCATTATAAAGCTGAGTTTGTTGGGCCTTAGATACAGGGACCTAGCCAACTGCCTCCGGCAACATCCATACTTATTAGACAACATGGACCCCAGGGAGCTTTTCAGAGCGTGGTCCTCACCACCTGGCTAAAGCAGAGAGTAATGAAAGGCAGCAGTACAACAAAGCATGAAGTGACTACAGCCCTGGCTGCTGCGCGTGAATCCAGTGCCTAGCAGGGCAAGTAGACTCGGTCCCAGGGGACAGACAGACATGTTAGATTTGTTTTTCACGTCCTCTATGTTTAGGACTTTTGTCAGAAGATATTCCAAAATCTATGTAACATCCCTGCTTCTTACGGCGGTGAGCCCGTGGTCTTCGCTTGACTTTGCGATTCCTGCAAAGAAGCAGCAGTTTGCCTTTAGCTGGATGGATCTTCTTGGGTGTTTGTTGTTGCTTTGTGATTTGACATGGGCAGATGTAGGGTCGGGTTATTGATCCGCCGGCGTTTCCTCCTGCTGTGTTGGGTACCAAAGCCTAGAGGGAGCCATCGACGCGGGCTGCGCTCCGAGGAGGAGGAGGAGAGCTTTCACCAGGACGAAGCATAACGACAGAGCTGAGATTTTTCTGCGCGTTTTCTTTGCTCTTTTAGTAGAGTCGAGTGTGAATATTTTCAAGAAGAAATGCCTGCTTGATGCAGGTTTTGCAGTTAATTCTGTACTCTGCTCAGGCAAAGGATTGGAAATAAATCAGAAAAGCAATTTTAAAAGCTGAAAGAAATATCTAAAATTGTCAGCCATGTCATAGGCAACGGGGATACTTTGTTTCTATGTCTTTATTCCTTGTAGTGTAGGGTACAACAATATTTACAGATTTTTTTCTACCCAGGTTAAAGCAGTTGGTCAGTACACTCTACCTTTTTTTTTTTTTTTTCTCCTGCAACCTGCTTTGTAATATAATGACTAGCTTTAAATCCTTCAGAGTGGAGGACTTAAAGGTAAAGCCTAGTACAAAGTCATATTTCAGCAGTTCAGACAGGCAAATCAAGTAAATTTTATTTTCTATTCCGAGTGGGCTGGGGAAGAGGAGCATCCATAAGGCAGGAAGATACCATGCTGAGCACAGGGGCTGTCAGTTCTGCTTCCTTTAACAGATCACCTTAGATTTTCCATTCTCTTTTGAAATACTGTGGGAAGCACTTGCTCCATCTCTGTATGGTTTTTACACATAGGTATTTATAAAATCCAAATCCAGTGTACTCTTTGTTTATCTGTTATCAGATTGTAGCCGCAAGGTATATTCAAAGCACTGCTGGATGTAATCTTAGGGAGAGTGTGAAAATAATGATGATTACTTAAAACAATTATTTCCACATTTAGCCATATCTATATGTATTTTTAAGTGCATATCAACAAGGGAACGAGTAACCAGAGATACTTAATACTTCCTATCTGCCTTTAAAACCTTCCCATTGCTGTTTGTCAGCCTTTTAGAAGCAGAAAGAGCATGAGCAGGATAGTGTGTGTGTCTCCGTGTGTGTGAGAACAATTCTATAAAAGATTATCTTGCACACAAAGCGAATGGCCCTGCCCCCATTGTGAAGGCAGAGATTCCCCCGAGATTAGGCGAGAAGGAATTGCTTGTGGTCAGCAGAGGCGGGAGAACAATAGAGCCCAAAATGGGCAGCAGCAGCAGCAGTTGCTGAGGTGGGTGGGAGACTGGCCAAATGGCCATTGCAGGCTACGTGGCATTGTCACTGACACCAGAAATGGCTAAAAGGTCTCAAATTAGCAATTGTTATGATTAGCAGGTGGTTTGAGAGATAGGAGGTCTAGGGAACTGATTGGTGGTTTAGGCATCACATGCTATTTAGTCCGAAACACTCTTCACTTGCTCATTAACACAGAGTTATGAAATTACTCAAAGGAAAACAGTTCTAATGAAATATAGGGGGCTATAGAAATCAATTCTTTAAAGGGGACACGACTTTTTATAAAAGTATTACAATTCCTGCGGATTTTATTTTTGTGAAGGAATTCTGTCAGAAAATCTGGTAGGGGAAACCAATGTTATTTAACAATATTTCATCTTACTAGGAGAGCTGAAAAAATTACTCTGTAACATATGCATTCCTCTAAGAAATAACTTTTGTATTTAGATCGTGAATCTGCTTTTAAGAGAAGTCCATAGACACAAGACTTAAAAATAGATTTAGAAGAATCAAAGCTCAGAAGTGTTTTAGTCCAGAAGTTGGTTCAGTTTAACCCAGTGCACTGAAGGAAGATCACATAAACAAAATGTGAATCCCCTTCTGTTTTTTGACTTTGAAAATAGATTCAAGGATGTCAGGGCCATAATATCACTGGCTCTTTTAAAAGCTAGGACTGGATTCTCCAATTTCATGGATGTGCAGATACCAGTGCTCTCCTGAGGACTGTCTCTGTTCCAGACCCAAAATCTGGAGCACAGCAAGTCCAAAGATGCTCTTGGAATAATATCCATTTACGCATTAACAGTCTGCTCTTCTCTTTCTTAGGACTTTTACTACCTACTCCTGTTCTCGCAGCAGGGAGTAATGACTTGTACCCAGCTTCAATGTCATGAGCACTTACTGAGTAATCTGCAAAATCCTGTCCTGGACATTCGAGGGGAGTTAATTCTGCCAAAACATCTCTAATGAGGCACCCAAACCAAAACTAAATTTTGGTATGGTATTTTATGTTAATTGGGATTTTGCTGTTCCTGAGAATAAATACTGTATACTATGTAAAGATGCATATGGCATTCAAGCTGACTGCAACAGTGCTGGGCTATACCACTGCACACACTCTGCTCCTGGGTCTTCCTGGATACAATCAGCAGGAGTGTGAGAACAGGTCCGTGGCTCACACACACAGAGAAAGTGGGAAAAAGGGTGATAGCCCAAGGAGATGTTGTCCTTTAAGTTGTAGAATAGTTGTGAAAAATAGAAACACAATTTCATGAGATGACGATTTCTCTGACCTTGCAACAAGGGGAAAAAAGTCTCCAACCCATAGTGTCTATTTGAATCTGCAGGCATATGGCATTTCAATAGCTCTTCAGCTGCCATCACAGGGGGCTGGATTCAGGGTAGCTGAGACTTGATTAGAGACAGAGCTTAGGACAGCTGGGGTCCTGAAGTTGGCACTCAGGCATCCAAAATTTGGCGGGATGAATCTGCAAAGGGAAAGATTTCAAGGGAGAGGAGGTAAAACAGTTTGGCAAAGGAAGCTTTGGTTCCAGGCTCATTGAATAAGCATAAAAAAACATTTGATCCAGGCTCATTGAATAAGCTGAATAAGCAGTCCAGCTGCCCATGCCACAGAAAGTAAATGGAATAGGTTAAAAATGGAGAAAATAAACAATGTGAAGGAGGATGAAGAAATGCCAGCTTTTACAGTCTTTGTTCCCATAATTATAGCTTTGCCAATGTAAACAGTGCAAAAGTAGTTGTGTATGGCTTGTAAAATTATGATACAGCTATTATAATTGTGAAGGTTTAAAAAAAAAATCTTAGAAATAAATATCACAAAATTTGCAACAAGCCTACCTTTAAAGCTACTATATTTCCTAAAGGTGCCGTTTGGTGAAGCCACCATGACAAACCCTTTGTTTTATATTCAGTAAAGCCAGAGGTGTTATTTCTAACAAATGAGATCATTTCCAGCTCGGAATGATATGTGCATAATCATATATATTCTAAATAAAATCTTGTCAAAAACCTGCAATCTCCCCATCTTTCTGTCATATAATTTATACTTGCAGCTTGAAGACAGAAAATTACACTGCAGGTGCTCTTCTGAGTATTTTTCCCTTTGCTGAGAAGTTGGGTGTGAAGGTATCTAAATTTGTACCTGCAAATGAAGGGCAAGGACAGAAAATCCAGGACAAATAAAGTGAAAAAAGCCACCATCCTTTTCATACATCTGAAATAATAGACTATAAAATAAAGCTGTAATCAAATACTACTAACAAAATCTTTCATGTCAAATGATATTTATCCTTGCTGTTCGTTTCTGAAATAACTGTTTCAGCTTCTGTTTTATTTTCACTTGGAGAAAAAAATACTGTAATAATTGTAGTATATCTACATGCAATTTTTTTCCTATTTCTTTCTGCTAAAAACTGAGAAGTACTATTAGAGATTTCGAGTGCATGCTCCTGTTTCCCTTCCAATCAGGGCAGCCACAGGATATCTGTCTGCCTCCATTCCCGTCCCGTAACCGCCCAGGTGTCCTCGGGTGCAAAGCTGAGAACTTGGGCTTCTTCCCGATCCTCCACTTTTCCTTCTCATGGTTTATTTGCTTGTTTTATCAAT